>NC_052153.1:178922054-179522054 GCF_902713615.1 Scyliorhinus canicula
CTAATGATTTAAACGGACACTCGGGAGAAACCCAGCAGAAATTCCAAAGCCCAACACCCTGCCCGACCTTTTAACCCTTCATCGGATGTGAAGAGGTTGGCAAAGATTCTTTGCAAAATTGGGGTTGAAGTATTTTGTTTTGATATCAGTCGCAAATTCACGAGCATGTGTAAATGAGTAAAATGTCAATATGTGAGCGTTAACAATTCTGAGTTAGAATGCCACAGTTCATTCCCACTATCCACATCTTGGGCTGGATTCTCCGCTTCTGGGGCTATGTTCCCACGCCAGCGTGGGAATACGCAAGAACAACTGGCGCAAAGCGGTCACCGATTCCCCGTTTAGCTGGGGTCTGGCAGGGTGGCAGTGTCGAGCACCCGGCTCTAGCTGCCGATTCGCCCTGAAATATTGCCGGGCCTGCGCACGGTGACAGCCTACAGCGGCTGCGCCATGCTTCATGGCGGTGGCCACTCGCCGACCCGGTCTGTGAAATAGTCCCCCTTCGGTTGCCTGGCACACACAGACCACCCCCCACAGTGCCCCAGCCCCGAATAATGTCCCCCCTGCCCGTGGATCGACCCTCCCCCAACTGTGACGGCGCTGGACTGAGTTCGCAACTACCACGCCGAGTTCCCGACAGGTGAGACCATGAGAGAACCATGCTGTCAGGAACTCGGCCGGTCGGGGGTGAAGCATCGGGGGGCGGACAACCACTGCACCATCACCTTCCTTTATGTGGTACTTTCTCAAATACATTCTCAAAAATCATATAAATGGCATGCATTGCGCGCTTTTCATCAATCTTGTTTCTTCATTCTAAAATTCAGTGACGTTCTTCAAACACAATGTGCCTTTTCCACAATGTGATGAGTCTGCTTAATTGCCTCAAAATTCTTTAAGCGCCTGTTGATTTTTTGCCCCAAACAGGCGCTGGAATGTAGTGACTAGGGGCTTTTCACAGTAACTTCGTTTGAAGTCTACTTGTGATAATAAGCGATTATCATTTCATTTCTAAAACATTATCCATCACTGAGATTAAACTGATGAATTTGTAGCCACTAGGAATGTCTTCCCTCCCTTTCTTGAATAAGGGTGTCCCATTCTTCAGTTATCTGGCACGGATCCCCATTCTCTGTCTGAATTGAATTCTTCAGAGGACTTGAACACTTTTGACTTATTTCAATATTACGATTGTACACGTGTTAACTTGAGATTTCACTTCGAAGGAACCATTCATATTTTACCATAGGTGACCACAAATGTAAAAAGCACTTGCTTCTGTCAATCCCTTCTCCCTGCAAAAAGTTCACCGCACGATGAACACTGAATATTAATCATTGCACCAACTGCAGTGCTACATAGGCAAGTGAGTGGCCCAGTGGCATAAACTGTGAGAGAATGCTGACAAACTTCCTTCTCAATTTATTGCAGTAGATTTCCTGGGCTGGATTCTCCGTTTGGGAGACTAAGTCCCCACGCCGGCATGAAAACGGTAGTCTTTTACGCCAGGAAAACTGGAGCAAAACGGCCACCGATTCGTTGTTTTGCTGGGGGCTAGCATGGGGGCAGCAAAGAGCTTGCAGCTCGAGCTGCCAATACGGCCCTGAGAATTTTCGGGTCCGTAACCACGCATGCGCACGGCGATGGCCGCGCCATACTTCATGGCGGACTCAGCTCGCGGACCCAGACTGCAAACGTAGTGCCCCCCTTCGGCCACTTGTGCACCCCAGACCGCCCGCCCACAGTGCCCGCAGCCCCAAATTAAATCCCCCTCCCCCCCCCACCCGCAGATCAGCCCTCCCCCGACTGTGGCAGCGCCGGACTGAGTCCACAGCTGCCATACTAAATTCACGACAGGTGAGATCACACGTGTCCCACGCCGTCGGGAACTTGGCCGGTCGGGGACGGAGCATCGTGGGGCGGGCGTCAGGCAATGGCCTGAGGCCGTGGATACGTGGTGCGGTGTACACCCAGAGTATCCGCTTTTCAGGGGTGGAGAATCCGAAAATTGGCGACACCCCCGTTATTGGCGTCAAAACGGATTCTCCGCCCCGTCGCCGAACGCGATTTCAGTGGAGAATCCAGCCCACTATCTGCATTGTTGATACCTAAATTGGAAGCATGTTTATAATATATTACAGATTCATTGAAAACAACAAATAAGAGACCTCTATCCTCCTGTGGATTGGGCTGTGTGGCATTAGCAAAACAGTCCCATAAAATTCACATGTCCATCAGTTAATTAAAACATTAACCCACTGAAAAGCCAGGTCATCTTAAATTCCAAGATTATCCCAAGATTTAAACCTTGTAATGATTTATCTTTCTTTCTGATATGCATGTTACAGACAGTAATCCTTCACAAGATGAGTTTAAAAGTGTTTTTTTCTTTGTTGACATACAGGAAAGGACAACAATTATTGCCTGTCTATTTGTGGTCAATGCTGAACATCAACATGTTGATGGTGGGGGTTTCAAGGATGGTAATTCATTTGAATGTCAAAAGGAAGTGTTTAGTCTCTTTCTTGTTGGAGACAGTTACTGCCTTGCTCTTAATGTGGTGCCCAGTCAAGCAGTTCCCCTCTTTTTGTATATCTCATCCTTAATTTCCAATCCCTCCATGATCTCGCTCGTCACTAAAATAGAAGCAAAATACTGTAGTATTCTTTAGAAGGGTAATGTGGACTCGAGGTGAGGGAGAGACAGGAACCCCTTACTGCCCATGATCCGAGTTCATTTGAAAAGGAATATCTGCACGTTCCTTAACCCCTGAGTAGATGGTTAAGTAGAATAACCAGCAGCAAGCTTTTATGGGTTTAAATTAAGAGGATTATTTATTCATGCATTCACCCCGCATGGCTAAATCCTATGTCAGACACCCATGTGCGTGCACAGAGATGCGTGCACAGATGCACGCACGCATACACACCCACACACACGTACACAACAAATATACGAGTCAAGAAGATAGTGTTCTTTCACTAATTACAAACATGGGATCAGTCTGAAAATCATGTTTTGGTTTGTGTTGGGAAGCTGCAGGTTCAAGGATTTTCCTGAAGGGGTACATTAAGTGGTGTTAAATACAGATATCAGGATTATTGCAGGGTTTCCTTGATGAGATGAATGTTCAGCAAGTCAAAACAGAAGTTCAATTTGTGTACTTTTGTTTTCTTTTTTTCCCAATTTTTTTGATTAAGGGGCAATTTAGTGTGGCCAATCCACCTAGCCTGCACAACTTTGGGTTGTGCGGATGAGACCCATGCAGACACAGCAGAATATACAAATGCCACATGGACAGTGACCCAGGGCCGGATCAAACCCAGGTCCTCGGTGCCGTGAGGCAGTAGTGCTAACACTTCTTCATACTGATGCACTTTGAAAAGAAACCAGGTTAGGAGACTTTTAGGTTGTAGCAACCACCAGGTTTAAAAATTGTGTGCGTCAACTGCATTTTATGGCTGATGAGGCCCTGAGGCCTGATTTCTGTGTAGACCGACCAGTTTCTCTTTGATACTTGGGATAAAGTATTTGTGATCTGATGTTGGTTTTGATCGCATGATCAATTGCTTTTGTCCACCCAGAATTGTTTGGGAGTCCAAAGTCATTTCTACACAATGGTGGCCAGTCACACCTACCTGTGCTTTACTGGTTTCTGAAGCTCTGTTTTAGAAATATAGAAAATAGGACCTGGAGTAGCCCATTCAGCCCTTCGAGACAGCTCCGCCATTCATTATGTTCATGGCTGATCATCCAACTCATTAACCAGTTCCGGTCTCCCTGCCATATCTTTTGACCCCTTTAGCCCCAAAATCTACATCTAACTCCTTCTCAACTGCTTTCTGGGTTGGAGTATTCCACAGGGTCATCACTCTCTAGGTGAATAAATTTCTCCTCATCTCAATCCTAAATGGTCTACTCCATGTCCTTGGACTGTGATCCCTGATTCTGGACACTCCCGCTATCAGGAACTTCCTTCCTCTATCTACCATGTCTAGTTCTGTAAGAATTTTATAAGTTCCTCTGAGAGGCCCCTCATTCTTCAAATCTCCAGTGAATACAATTGTAATTGACTCAATATTGGCCCATTAATTCCTGATTCCTAGAATCGCATTTAGGGGGCACCTCAATGATGCACTGGGGCATTCCTCCAGGACATTCCCACACAAGGGTTTGCACAGCAATTGCCCAGAAGTGCTAACTTCCTCTGGTTAATTGCTCTGGTCTGGGAACCATCTGAAAGAAGTGATTCAAATTGTGAACTTCTTATGGTTCTGCCAGTTTTACCCTGATAGTTACGCTGAAAGAGTTAGAGGAAATAAATCATCTTTAACTCCAGAGTAACTATTTACAAAACCCAGACTGAGCTGGCATGGGACACCCCTCACACACACCATCCCCAACTCCCATCCAACCTAAAATCTCCCTCCCAAACAGACCAGCCCCTACTGGCCCAGCCTGACCTCCTCCCGAACACCCCCCGCACCCTGATGTGAACACCCCACCCCCCACCCCCCCACAGCCCCAACCAGGTGCAATCCGGACCGACACCCCGACTCCCGGGCTGACCCATCCCCTTCCTCGGCTGACAACTGGACTAACCATCTCTCTGGCCTGACCCCAACCCAATAACCCCGCACGCGACCAAATCCAACCCACCCTTCCATTTGGGATGCAGACACTACCCCAATCCTTTGATAAACCCTCCACTGCCGGACTGACCCCCCGCCTTCCCGAAAGGCCACCTCCTCTCAGACTCACCCTGCCTTCCCAGGCTGACACACCCCTCCAAGACTGACACACACCCCTTCCTGAATGACACTCCCCTCCCAGATGGACCCACCCTCCACTCCCCCAGACTGACCAACTCCCTCCACGCGATACACCCCCTTCCCCAACTGCTCACCTGTTCTGGTCCCACCCTCCGCATCAAGTCCGAGCCCCTCCCCTTCATTGGTCCGACACCCACCCTCCGGCTCGACCCACCCCTCTCTGCTCTTAACCCCCCCCCCCCCCCCCCCCCCACATGCTTACAACTCCCACACCTTCCCTGGTCCAATCTACCCCCACCCACACTCTCTGGCCTGGCCTCTCTGCGTCTCAGTTACTCTACGCCGATGCAGCTTGTCCTGTCTCGCCTAGTGGCAGTGCCGAAGGTTGGGTGAGACAGGGGCTTCAGAATCCCACCATGGGTAAGTTCCTCAGGGTTGGCAATCCGGCGAAGATTACCACTCTGAGGAAGTTACGGGTCATACCTCACCTTGTACGTCCGTCCTGCCACCCCGGAAATCAGTCTGGTAAACCTTCGCTACACTCCCTCGATAACAAGAACATCATTCCACAGATAATGAATGCAAAACTGTCCACAATATTCCAGGTGTGGCCTCACTAAGGACTTGTATAATTGCAGCAACACGTCCCTGCTCCGGTACTCAAAACCTCTCACTACGAAGACCAGCATACCATTTGCCTTCTTTACCACCGGGCAACACGGTAGCACAAGTGGATAGCACTGTGGCTCGATGGGCCGAATGGCCTCCTTCTGCACTGTATGTCCATTGAAGGGGGAAGCCCCTAACCATGTTTATTCAATCAGGAACTTTCTAAAGACTTGAAGCAGAAATTGGAAAAGTCACCTGACCTTTGGCAGCCAACCTAGCCATCTTGTTAGTTGCCATTTTTAAGCAAAAGTCTTTTTTCAGAAAATTATGCACTGAATGCAACCCATGTTTCAAGTTATGACTAGGACATGCCTTCACTGGGCATTACACATTGTTCTTGATAAATGGTACATTCCTGATGTCAGTCTAAATCTGGATACGATCCAGGTGTTGCAGCTTGTGTGCACAGACTGCTTTGTTACACGAGGAATTGCGACTGCCACTGTACGATGTGCATTCATTAGCAAACATCCCCTTTACTGACCTTATGTTGGAGGAAAGGTCATTCATAAATTATCTCAAAATGGTTTGGCCGAGGTCTCTTCCCTGAGGAATTCCTGCAGTGATGTCCAGGCTTGGTAGCACACCTGATTAAGCAAGAGGTTACTGAGCCTGACAGAGGTAAGACCTTGAAGAGATTTAAACTTCAGTCTGAGAATTTGAAAGTTCTAGGATTTGGGGCTGGGAGCTGATGTCGGTCCACAAGGACAGGGATGAACATCAACCAGACTTGATGCTGAATTGATATTTTGTATGCGCTGCAGTTTAGAGAGTTGGAGGATAAGTGACCAGCCAGGAGGTTATTCATTTAACTGAAACGGGAGACATAAATTGGACAAATGAGGGTTTTGTTTCATGCAGATTTTTCAGCAAAGCATAAAATATCTATGAAACACCACAACATTATTTGAACATAAGAACATAAGAACATAAGAACTAGGAGCAGGAGTAGGCCATCTGGCCCCTCGAGCCTGCTCCGCCATTCAATGAGATCATGGCTGATCTTTTGTGGACTCAGCTCCACTTTCCGGCCCGAACACCAGAACCCTTAATCCCTTTATTCTTCAAAAAACTATCTATCTTTACCTTAAAAAGGTAATGAAGGAGCCTCAACTGCTTCACTGGGCAAGGAATTCCATAGATTCACAACCCTTTGGGTGAAGAAGTTCCTCCTAAACTCAGTCCTAAATCTACTTCCCCTTATTTTGAGGATGCCTATTGGACTCAAAAGGTTAACTGTTTCTCTCTCCACAGTTGCTCCTAATTCTGTTGAGTTTTTCAGCACTTTCTGTTTTCAAAAATTCTTTCTTTCATAAGACAGGTCACTTATTTTTGGAGAAACTGGAACTTGTAACAGTGCATATATTTAATATACTTGCATCAAATCTCATCCTATGTTCACAACCTAATAACTTTAATTGTTGGCAGCACAGTGGCACAGTGGTTGGCACTGCTGCAGGAGATCTTCTGGTTAATGTTCTAGACCTAACCACCTTCAGCTGCTTCATCAATTACCTTCCTTCCAAGATTAGAAGTGGGGATATTTGCGGAAGACTACACAATGTTCAGCACCATTCACAACTGAAGGAGTCAGTGTCTACATGCAGAGAGACCTGGACAATATTTAGGCTTGGGCTATTCCTACCGGTCCCTGTGCAAGATCCCCAAATTTGTTATGCTGGCGAGGTCCCTATATTTTTAAAATTCCGAAATCCCCCAATTAGTGATATGATCCCGGGTGAGGGAGGATGAACAGACTCCCTTTCTCTATCCAAACACTTGGGAAATCACAGCAAGATTACTTTAAAAAGGATAGCTTTTACCAATTCAGTTTGATTTACGTTTTAAAACGAGCCAATTTAACCACGCTTTCTTGAGTTAAGAAAAGAATGAGTTTATTTTGCTATTATTTTGTTAGATACTAAATGTGAGGAAAATATGAAATCACACGTACATACATTCACACAGATTAGCAACAGGAAGTGAGTCCAAAAAATAAGTTTAAAAAAAGATCTACAAATCAGTCCTTTGACTCCTTGAGGAGTGGACGATGAAAGTAAAAGGAACTAAATGTAATATTTCCAAATTTGCAGATGATACAAAGTTGGGTGGGAGGGTGAGCTGTGAGGAGGATGCAGAGATTCTTCAATGGAATTTCGACAGGCTGAGTGAGTGGGCATGTGCATGGCAGATGCAGTATAATGTGGATAAATGCAAGGTTGTCCGCTTTGGTAGCAAAAATGGGAAGGCATATTATTATTTGAATGGGTGTAAATTGAGACCTTGGTGTCCTTGTGCAGCAGTCACTGAAAGTAAGTGTGCAGGTACAGCAGGCAGTAAAAAAGGCAAATGGTTTGTTGGCCTTCATAGTGAGAGGATTTCAGTATAGGAACAGGGATGTTTTATTACAATTGTATCGGGCATTGGTGAGGCCACACCTGGAATATTGTGTGCAGTTTTGGTGTCCTTATCTGAGGAAGGATATACTTGCTATGGAGGGAGTGCAGCAAAGGTTTGCCAGGCTGATTTGTGGGATGGCCGAAGTGTCATATGAGGAGAGACTAAATTGATTAGGATTATACTGGAGCTTAGAAGAGTGAGTGGGGATCTCATAGAAATGTATAAAATTCTAACTGGATTGGCAGGGTCGATTCAGAAATAATGTTCCTGATGGTGGGGGAGCCCAGAACTAGAGGTCATATTTGAGGATAAGGGGTAAACCTTTTAGGACTGAGGTGAGTAGAAATTTCTTCACCCAGAGAGTGGTGAATCTGTGGAATTCAGTACCACAAAAAGTATTTGAGGCAAGAACATTGGATAATTTCAAAAAGCAATTAATTATAGCTCTTAGATATAGACATAGAATGTACAGTGCAGAAGGAGGCCATTTGGCCCATATAGTCTACACTCACCCTTGGAAAGAACACCCCAAATCTCCACCCTATCCCCTTAACCCCACCTAACCTTTTTGGACACTAAGGGCAATTTATCATGGCCAATCTACCGAACCTGCAAATCTTTGGACTGTGGGAGGGAACTGGAGCACCCGGAGGAAACCCATGCGGGCACGGGGAGAACGTGCAGACTCCGCACAGACAGTGACCCAGTGGGGAATCGAACCTGGAACCCTGGCACTGTGCAGCAATTGTGCTAACCACTGTTCTACAGTGCTGCTCTTGAGGCTAAAGGGATCAAGGGATATGGGGGGGAAAGGCAGGATCAGGGTATTGAACTCGATGATCAGCCATGATCATAATGAATGTCGGAGCAGACTTGAAGGGCCAAATGGCCTCCCCCTGCTTCCATTTTCTATGTATGTTTCCATATAAATATTGAGGCTGTTTAAGATTCGTGATTGCAGTAGCACTGACTTCAGCAGTTGAATAGTTGGTTTCAGTATTCCAGGTTCCTGCAGTCTAGCTGAGATGTTGGTCTGCTTCCACTTCAGCCTTGGATTGGTTGACTTGGCTTGCTTCGCCAATCAGAGAGAGGGCAAGACTTTTATGTTTTTTCCTGCCAGAGGAGGGGTGATTGCCATTGTCTTTTCTTGCTGCTGTGTCACATACACTGTCACACCCAGCACTAGTCCATACTGACTAGCATGAAACTGGCTTTTTATCTGAGTTTCCTATGTGTCCTGGGAGGAGAAAACCACTAAACAGGTGTGTTGACCGGGACTCTCACTCCAGTTGATTGATAGACACAACACATTTAACTTTGATTCAAATCACTTCATTAAACACAATATAAAAACCCCAATGCTCATCACTACCACAAGAGAGGTTCTATCGTACACTGTATCAAACTCCATTACGCAGAGTGTCAAAATCTCTGGTACACATAGTATCGGAACTCTGTTCTGGAAAGGTATCAGAACTCACGGCTTGGACATGTTAGTGGGAATGAATCTGAAAGAATCACTCGAGACTTGGGCCTGCTCCAAACTTCAAACAGTTTTAATGTTGTAACACCGGCGGGGAGGAAGCCTCTGGGTAAAACCAGATACCTCTCCACTGAACAAGTTTATACAGCTTCAAATAGTCAGCCCATCACGGCTGGACATGGTCCAATCATAATGAATATAGATTACATATATTGACTGTTAGATCCAATGAAATTGGTTATTGGCAGCAGGGAACTGCGTGATCAGCTCATGGACATTTCAGGAATTACTCGTGACCAGATCTCCTTATCAACCGTCCTCGAGTTGTACGTATGCATAACTCCCTTATCTTAACCTTCTTACTGACAGGTACCATAGTCAGCATTCTATAAGAACATCTGCCCGGGGCTGCTGATTCAGAATATTCTCCTGAATGAGTCTTTTCTGTGTGAATCTGTGTGCATCAGCCCTTACAAGGAATGTGGCCAAGTTAGTTAGCTAGGTCCCATGATGCCTCGCAAACATTCCATTGCTCGCTAGATTTATATATTGGTCTACAGTATATTGTGCTTTTATGTTGTTTCTATGATATTTATTGCAGGTGCCTCTGCCATAGGAAACGCACTTCAGCAGACCTTAATATCACGGGTTAAGAGGTGAGGTGATCAGGCTCCCTCTTGGTGGATCCAGATGTCCTCTCTGGGTCCCGGACCCAAGGAACGGTTTCATACAATGGTTAATCCGGCAAGTCATCGCTTCAAAATTCTCATCGTCTCTCCTTATTATGTAGAACTCGCTCATGCTTCCAGTCATGTACTGATAAGATAGCACTAATCAATGAATGGAATTCTCTGGTCCTTGTGATTCACTTTTTCCACCAGCAGTGCAACCTGCCTGCGAATTTTGCGGCAGTGTGGGGCTGGTTACAATGGGAAAGCACCAGGGTGTGGGGCGAGCTGGCCCTGGGGGGTGCCCCCCACGGTGGCCTGGCCCGCGATCAGGGCCCACCGATCCACGGGCGCACCTGTGCCGTGGGGGCACTCTTTTACAACGGGTCGGCCGTGTCAGCCACCGCGATGGCCGACGCGTAGGTGAACAATCCCCGCGCATGCGCGGGGATGACATCAGCCGCTGACGCTACCGCGCATGCGCGGACCCACGCTGGCCGGCGGAATCCCTTCGGCCCCGGCTGGCATGGCGCCAAAGGCCTTCCATGTCGGCGGGCAGGTCGTAAACCACTCTGGCGCCAGCCTAGCCCTGAAGGTACGGATTCCGCACCTTTGTGGCGGGCTGACGTCGGAGTGGTTCATGCCACTCCGTCCTGCCGGGACCCCCAGCCCCGCCGGGTACGGGAGAATCCAGCCCGAGAAGATTTTTCATTCTCTCAGAGGGTCATGCGTCTGAGGGACTCTCTACCCCAGAGAGGCTGGCTCATGGAATATTTTTAAGGAAGACAAAGTTAGATTCTTGATTGAGAAGTGAGACAAAGGGGGCTGGATTCTCCAAAAATGTGGCTATGTCCCCACGCTAGCGTAAAAACTCTCAAGTTTCACTCTTGGCATTCCTTAAGAAAGTCAAGAGCAATTCTCCCACCTGCAGTGGGCTGGAAGGGCCCCGGAGTGCTTCCCGCAGCTCTGGCTGCGGATACAGGCCCCTGCACTTCCAGTCGGGATGGCGAACTCAGACCGCAGACCGACATTGAGAATGTAGCCCCCCCCACCCCCCGAGATGTCGCACGCCCGCGGATCCGAGCTGTCCGATCGCTGTCCTGGCCACCCATGTGGCCCCCCGCCCCACCCCACCCGGTGCTCAATCCCCCCGTTCCCCAACAGGGCGGCCGCGGACTGAGTCCAGGGCCACCACCTGAGATTCACGACGGCCAATACGTGATAAGAACCACGTTGTCGGGAACTTGGCCAGTTTTGGCCGGAGAATCGTGGTTGGGGGGGGGGGGGGGGGGCTCTGTCAATGGACCGCTAGCCGTGCTGCGTAAATTGAACGGCGCCGGGCCCGATTCTCACCTGAACGGAGATTCTCTGTCCCCTGCCAAACATGATTTCAGCGCAGGGCTGCAGATTATCCCACCCCTTGTATTGGGGTGGTAGGGAAGATGCAGTTGAGGCAACAAGCAGATCAACCATAATCTTATTGAATAGTGCGGTTAAGAACATAGAACATACAGTGCTGAAGGAGGCCATTCGGCCCATCGAGTCTGCACCGACCCACTTAAGCCCTCACTTCCACCCTCTCCCCATAACCCAATAACTCCTCCTAACCTTTTTGGACACTAAGGGCAATTTATCATGGCCAATCCACCTAACCTGCACCTCTTTGGACTGTGGGAGGAAACCGGAGCACCCGGAGGAAACCCACGCAGACACGGGGAGACTCCGCACAGACAGTGACCCAGCGGGGAATCGCACCTGTGACCGTGTAATAGTGCACCCACAGTGCTATCCACTTGTGCTTCTGTGCTGCCCAGCTGGGCTTGGGCTAAGGGATGGAATTGCCTTCTCCTAATTCATTTGGTGTGTGTTTGCATGAGACATGAGGAGAAACATTTTCATGCATTAAGTGGTTAACATCTGGAATGCACTGCCTGAGTGTGAGTTGGTTATTCCATGAAAGGGAGAAGATGCCAGGTTACGGGGGAAAGGCAGGAGAACGGCACTCATTCAGCGAGTCAGCACAAATGGGCCAAGTGGTCTCCTCTGCGCTGTAACAATTCTGAGCACCTGTGATCACTTAACATTATCCCAAAGTTACCCCAAGGCTCGGGCTGCGCATGAAGGGCTGGATTCTCCAGCCTCCCAGCTGCATACTTCTCGGCAGTGGGAGGCGGCGCATCGTTCGCTAGAAGTGGGATTTTCTGCTCTCGCCACTACCATTGGGGATTCCCAATGAGGCCATCCCCGGCCGGGAAACTTGCAGGCAGGGGGTGCAGTGCCGGTTGGACCAGAGAATCCCTCCGCCAGCGACGGGCAGAGAATTCCGGCCGAAGTGTCTCCACTGATGCTGGCAATGATACCAAAAATGGGAATGTCTTCCATTCTTTAGTATGGACATCCTTCAGGTAAATAACCCTGAAAATGTACCAAAAGAAGAAGGGGACAATAACACTAAAACAGTTACATTTTGTAGCAAAATTGCAGTTATAGTGCAAAGGCAGCCTTTGAATTCAAATTAGGACATGATCTGTCACCAGGAGAGGGATTTGCTGTAAAAAGTAATCTCAATCCACTTTACTCCAGAGCCAGTTTGGTACTTCCTATCCCGACATTCTCTGAGTTGACTTTTTCTATGTTGCACCAATGTGAAAGTCGCGGTTGAGGAAAGTGTGGGTCTGGCTCGCTTGATCACATGCATAACTTCAGGAGGGAGATCAGCAGACACTTTGGAAGGAACAACCTTCTGTGTCACATATGCGAGCTTTTTCACACCATAGTAGCATAGTGGCTAGCACTATGCTTCACTGCGCCGGGGTCCCAGGTTAGATTCCCGGCTTAGGTCACTGTCTGTGCGGAGTCTGCACGTTCTCCCCGTGTGTGTGTGGGTTTCCTCCGGATGCTCCAGTTTCCTCCCACAAGTCCCGAAAGACGTGCTGTTAGGCAATTTGGATATTCAGTATTCTCCCTCTGTGTACCCGAACAGGCGCCAGAGTGTGGCGACGAGGGGATTTTCACAGTAAATTCATTGCAGGGTTAATGTAAGCCTACTTGCGACAATAAAGATTATCATTATTATGTCTGCTGATGCAGCTGATGAGAATTCAAGAGTGATTCAGTGCAGGTTCTCCTGTCAGAGGTTTTGAGGGTTCATTCCCAGCGTTGTTGTCTGGACTGTAACCGGGCAGATTTTCGGAATATTGTTGAACCTGCCCAATTTTCATGACATTGATTCAGCAGTCATGAAAGTGAATGTGATCTCCCCAACCCCCCCCCCCCCCCCCCCCCCCCACCCCAGTTCTATTTTTAAACGCAACTATTAAATGCGAGACTGGCTAATTCATCAAAGGCCATTGTCTTTCTTATGAAGTGCACCATCAATTCAGAACGCTGCAGGATGACTGAAGAAAGGAATGCCATTATTATGTTAATGAGTAGTCTTTGAGGATCCAGAGGTGGCTCTCCTCTGTGCTGTGCAAGAAATATTTTAATCTGCGTCCTTTTCATTGTTTGCCTTCAGTAGAGACATCCATCTGTTTCATGAATCGCCTCCTTATCAGCAGATGGCAGGTAAGTCTCAAAATTATTCAGCCTCCTCATTTTTAGTTCATTTTTCCATCTTTTACTGATTCTAAGGTTGTAATAGTTGAGTTTGGCAGATGCTTAACTCAATGGAAGTCATTAATAAAACAATGGTTCTCTTACTGTTCTATAATAGGAAATGTCAGATCAAGAATGACTTCCAGATGCTTTGAATCATAGACAAATATTTTACGTCGATGTTAGTTCCATTTTTTAAATCTAATTAAATAAACTTCGGAAGCAAATTTAGATTAAATTCGGCTGTTTCTCCTAAATCATAAAAAAGACTTATTGGGAGTCGCTCTCAGCTTCGGTTAATATATGTATATCTACAGTGGCACAGTGGTCAGCACTGTTGCCTCACAGCGACCTGGGTTCAATTCCAGCCTTGGGTTACTGTCTGTGTGGAGTCTGCACGTTCTCCCCTTGTCTGTGTGGGTTTCTTTTGGGTGCTCCGGTTTCCTCCCACAGTCCAGAGAAGTGGAGGTTGGGTGGATTGGCCATGCTAAAATTGCCCCTTGGCGTCCAAAGATGTGCAGGTTAGGTGGGGTTATTGGGAAAGGGTGGGGCAGTGGGTCCAGCTAGGTTGCTCATTCAGAGGGTGGTGCGGGCATGATGGGCTGAATGGCCTCCTTCTGCACTGTTGAGATTCGAAGGATTCATTTTCTTTCTGCTGCCATAAAGTATGGTAAAGTTAGTCAACAAGGCCAATGGGCTACCACATAGAGGGCTGGATTTTACCGGAGTTGGTGGGGGGCATGGGGGCACCTGCTTCACAGTGGTATAAATAGGTTGAGGGTCAGATCTCCACCCCTCAGTGGTCAGGAAGTCCCGCTCCTGAGTGCTGGCAGTCAATCTGATTGGCCAGCAGCACTGGCAGTCCCATCATCACAGAATCACAGAATTGTGACTGCACAGAAGCAGGCCATTTGGCCCATCGTGTCTGCACCAATTCTCCAAGCGAGCATCATTCATTAGTGCCATTCTCCTGCCTTTTCCCCACACTCTTGAACATTGCTTCCATTCAAGTAGTCAGCTATAACAATAATAATAATAATCGCTTATTGTCAATGAAGTTACTGCGAAAAGCCCCTAGTCACCACATTCCGGCGCCTGTTCAGGAAGGCTGGTATGGGAATTGAACCCACGCTGCTGCCTTATTCTGCATCACAAGCCAGCTGTTTAACCAACTGTGCTAAACCAGTCCCTCATAATGCCCTCTTGAATGCCTCGGTTGAACCTGTCTCCACCACACTTCCAGGCAGTGCCTTCCAGACCCGAATCACTTCTGTGAAAAAGTTTTATCTCAAATTATATTTGCTTCTTTTGCAAATCACTTTAAATCTGCGCCTACTCGTACTTGGTCCTTTTACGAGCGGGAACAGTTTCTCCCTGTCTACTTTGTCTGGCGCCCCTCTTGGCTTTGATCAACGCTGTCAATTCTATTCTTCGCCTTCTTCTCTCCAAGGAGAACAGTCCCATCCTGCCCAATTTATGTATTTGCTTTGTTTGGTCTTTGTTCTGCACTGTAACCAATCACTATTTGTCGGTGTACTTTGTTGATTATTCTTTTTTGTCTACTGTTTAGGTATTGTTTACGTTTCCTTGGCCGCAGAAAAGTACTTTTTACTGTGATTTGATACATGTGACAATCAATCAATCAATATCCTCATAACTAAAGTTTCTCAGTTCCTGAACTCAATAGTGGGCACTGCCGGGATTGCAAGTAGTCCTACGAAGAAGATCGATTCCAACTAGAGTGAGGGAAGTGTCGTGTTTTAGGGCAGGAAGCAATTGTGTACCCAAGGGGCAGCAGGGTAGCATGGTGGTTAGCATAAATGCTTCACAGCTCCAGGGTCCCAGGTTCGATTCCCGGCTGGGTCACTGTCTGTGTGGAGTCTGCACGTCCTCCCCCTGTGTGCATGGGTTTCCTCCGGGTGCTCCGGTTTCCTCCCACAGTCCAAAGATGTGCGGGTTAGGTGGATTGGCCATGCTAAATTGCCCGTAGTGTCCTAATAAAAGTAAGGTGGGGGGGGGGGGGGTTGTTGGGTTACGGGTATAGGGTGGATACGTGGGTTTGTGTAGGGTGATCATGGCTCGGCACAACATTGAGGGCCGAAGGGCCTGTTCTGTGCTGTACTGTTCTATGTTCTATGTAAGGGAGGGGGGAGGAAGGTATGTGTGTGTGTGTGTGTGTGTGTGTGTGTTGGGGGGGGGGGGGTACTGTTTTGCGGTAGGGAGGAACAAAAGGGGGGGTTACGTCTTGGGGGATGGGGTGCACTGGGCACCTCTTCAGTTGAGTTGGAAGGTGGTGGGTTGCACATCTGACATATTTTACATGCCTCCTGCCTGCTGAAAACATGCCCAGTGGGGAGGCCATAAAATCCAGCCCACAAAGTCAGTGGCAAAAACCCTGCAGTTATTTACACATAGTGTGGAGAAGCTGGCATTAGACTGGGGTGAGAACAGTAAGAAGTCTTACAACACCAGCTTAAAGACCAACAGGTTTGTTTCAAACACTAGCTTTCGGAGCACTGCTCCTTCCTCAGGTGAATCATTCACCTGAGGAAGGAGCTGCGCTCCGAAAGCTAGTGTTTGAAACAAACCTGTTGGCCTTTAAGCTGGTGTTGTATGATTTACACATAGAATTACATTGTAGTTATAACATTGAAGTGGGCTATTTGATCCAAACAGCCCATGCCAGTTTTACTCTTCCAAAGAACAAACAGCCTGAATCACATTTGCCCACCCTGTTCTTACGAGTTGTCACCCACTTTTGCTCCATCAGGGTCAACAATAAGGGAGCATAATTTTAAGGTGAGGGGCAGGAGGTTTAGAGGGAATTTGTTGGAAATGAATTTCAACCAGAGGGTGGTGCAAGTCCGTAATGCACTACCCGGGAGGCGGGAAACCTCATAACCTTTAAAAAGTATATGGATGAGCACTTGAAATGTCATAACATTCAAGACTATGGGCCAAGTGCTGGAAAGTAGGATTAATGTTGATCTGGTGTAGTTTATTCGGTGCTGAACCGATGAGCTGATGGGTCTTTTCTGTACTGTATGATTTTATGAATCTATTTATAGATTCTCTTCTGAAAAAGGGAATCGTTAGATGAACAAAGACAAGTCCCGGGTATTTCTGACCCTCTCCACCCCTCCCAATGTGAGTTTTCCAATGGTGGAGGCGGGTAACCATTAGCCAGCAAGATCCTCGATGGCGCAGTCAGCGAGAAACACAAATGACCACTGACGTCGGAGGAACAGAATATCCCGTCCAAGATCTATCCAGTTCACTTGCTACCATCCTGAAATACACATGATGCAATGGCAATGGAGTTGTTGGCTTATCACAGCAAGCAATCTTCATCGGTCAGCGTACAACAAAGATCCAGACACGACATGAGAATAATTCCAGTAGTTAAGAGCTATCAAAAACCACGGGCTAAATTATACACAGTCAGGACAGGCATCCCACACCCCATTGTAAATGTTGGGGGCAATTCAGTTCACCCCACTTTAATTTCTGGATGACAGCCCTTTAATTAGCATGAGGGAGCTCTTTCATCCACCTCCAGGAGGAGGTCCCCCCCACCATTGAGTTGTCCACCAATTGGAGGCCAGCAGCTCAAAGCAACGACAGCAGAGCGGTGGACGCGGTCGGTACAGCGGGATGGTCAAGGAGGTGACGTTCAGCGATTGAGCCGAACATTCAGGTACATCTGGGATCTTGCTGGGGTGAGGCTGACAGGCCCTGATGAGGGAGGTGGGTGGTGTCATAATATACATCCAGGTATATCATGGTGCACAGACAGGCAGTGATTGACACACAGGATGACCAATGAACACACAGAACACAGCAGCCAATCACCAGACAGGACACGACCACTATAAAGCCAGAGGGCACTAGTTTTCCCGTTCACTTGGGATCCAGCCTCTGAGACAGTTAGAGCCCGTGAGCAACAACTTGAACGTACACCATGTGGTAGTAAGATAGTCTGGTCAGGTTAGCCTCAGGTCTCCAGTCAAGTCAGCATAGTGTCAACCCACAGTTAAAGTGCGTATTATAGTTAAGAGTTCAATAAAATCGAGTTGCATTTCTTCAAGTGTTGGAAACATGGCCGGTATTCTCCCCTACCTGGCGGGGCGGGGGGTCCGGGCGTAGCGGAGTGGTGCCAACCACTCTTGCGTCGGGCCTCCCCAAAGGTGCAGAATTCTCCGCACCTTCGGGGGCTAGGCCCGCGCCGGAGTGGTTGGCGCCACGCTGACTGCGCCAAAACCGGCGCCAACGGCCTTTGACGCCCGCCCCCCGGTGTCGGGACTGGCTGAAAGGCCTTCGCCGGTTCACGCATGCGCCGGTGCATCAGCGGCCGCTGACGTCACCACCGGTGTATGCGCGGTAGGGGGGTTCTCTGCCGCCTCCGCCATGGTGGAGGCCGTGGCGGCGGTGGAAGGAAAAGAGTGCCCCCACGGTGGCCTGGCCCGCGATCGGGGCCCGATCGCCCCGTGCCCCCCCCCCCCCCAGGACCCCGGGGGCCCGCTCGTGCCACCAATCCTTCCGCCACTGGAGGTGGTTGAAACCACGTCGCCGGGGTTGGCCTGTCAGCGGCGGGACTTCGGCCCATCGCGGGCCGGAGTATCGCCGCGGGGGGCACGCCGATCGGCGCGGCGTGATTCCCGCCCCCACCAATTCCCGGGTGGCAGAAAATTCTGGCCACGGCGGGTGCGGGATTTACGCCGACCCCAGGGGATTCTCCGACCCTGCGGGGGGTCAGAGAATTTCGCCTCCTGTCTCTCTCACTGCTGCAGTAAACGCAGTCCTCGCAGTCGCAGCTTATCCAACACATCAGGCATGTTGGACAAGGTGAAGGGGGTGGGTAGGATGAACGTGGGGAGGTATAATTGTGGCCAGAGACAATCCAGTGCCACCATTGACCTGGCAAGAGGCAAGCCCCCCCCCCCCCCACCCCGCCAGCGGTGGGTATGGTGTCTTAATTCACAGGACTACTCTTTACCCGCCAGCAGGTGGCCTATAAATTCAGCCCCATAGGTCAAAGGGCTACCGTGTTTGTTATGCTCACCAGATGGCATGTCTCAAATTATTCATATATTGATTTCCAAAAAATGTTCCCTTGTGAAAAAAATCTAAGTAATTTGAAACCGTTTGGATATTTTGATGGATGATGGTAGGATTCTTCTGGATGGATTAACTCAGTCAGAATGAACAACCTTCCGCCTCTGAATTCATATTATGAAATGTCAGTGGAATTAAAGAGCAAAATCATTATTTACTGATAAATGAATGACACAACAAATGACTGAGTATTCTCTTTCGCCAGAGTTCTCCCAACATTTAACTTTCTCTGAAGTTTCGATTGATCTTCAGCTGAAGGTACAGCACCAGATTCCACTTGGAAATTCCAGCTGTTGGTGCCTGCCGGACAATACCTCAGTGCCACCTTTGATACCATTTCAAATTCACCCATCAGCCTGATAGTTCCAAAATAGTTTCAAGTCAGTCCGCTAATTATCCACACCACTGACAGCTGAATAATTTAGAAACATGAATAGACTTGTGGCCATTTGGAATTAGAGGGGAATATGTCTTTACCAGACAGAATTTAAGAACTGACCTCCAATCACAGTGCTCTGACTCTCACTGAAACGTCCATAGTTTAGATGCTGGTTGAAGGCAATATTAGGTCCAGCTTGATGTCCACATATAGTCACAGAATGCACACATTTAGGGTGGGATTTTCTGGTCATTCCCGCATGTGGAATCTCACCATCCCACTGAGGGAAATCCTCGCACCTGGTTCCCTGGCGACAGGACGGGCAAACCATGCAAAATGCAAAAGATCCCACAAGTGGCCAATGGTGAGCCACCTAGATTCACAAAGCTCACAAAGGAAGAATTGGAGGATACTTGGGGAATCTCATTTTGAATGCTTGGCTGAGCTTCAAACCCAAATAATAGATGCAGTTTAGTCAGGAGTCTGCACACAATGTTGTGGGAATTGTGAGCCTCACACACATGTTTACTGCTCATAAAGCTGTCAAAGAATTTTATAGGACTGTCGTTTGTTCATTTTATCAGATTTATGATCACATGAGAGGAGTAATTTTTTTCAAGTGGAATTCGAGTGGCTGTGTGTTTGACAGTTTTATGAGCTCAAAAGGGGAACATATTTTTTCAACTGGGATTTGAATAGGTGGCTGCTTATTTGTTTAAGGCATGAGCATTCCAAATACTTACTTGTTTTATTGCAGATGTTCTGAGTTCCGCCCATAGTGGATACCCGGTGCGTGCACATGCATGAGGAAATGAGGAAGCATAGAGGGAGCCTGTGTGGCTGAGGGTTGAAATGTGAGTGCTAGCAGGCCTAACAGTCATTGAGAGAACTGAGCTGATATCCCAGTGATCAGAGGCCAGCCTTCTTACCATCTGGCCTCGGTATCCACCTGCCACCTCCACTCTCCTGACTGCCAATGTGTGTAGGGGTTCAATCAGAACTCAGGAATCCAACATCAGAAAACGGCCTGACTCGCGATTCCCAAGCCATTGGTGAAAATCTAAAAGAGTGTGTTTAATTCAGGAGTCGGGAACGTGAAAGTGATCATAGTACTTGGCAAATGCATTGGGTTCTTAATTCTCTGATGTTTGCGTTCGTCAAGCCAAAGGGTAATAGCATTTTAAGTTAACTTAAAGTTAACTGTGGCTCTCACCGGCAAAGCCAGCATTTATTGTTCATCCATTGTTTCCCAAAGATTGATGCAACTGATTGGCTGACATGGATACTTCAGAGGGCAGTTTGACTAAAGGGTCAAACCTCCCTGGCTGAGGCACAATTCCTAACATTGGATTCAATTCAGACCAGTTAAGAAGCTCCCACCAGGAGTTCCATCGACTTACAGAGAGCAGCCCAGTCAGAAGGCCTGCAGCTGGGCCCAGCTGGCATTATCACCACACGACTTGGCTGCGAATGAGCAAGTAGAAGGCCCTCAATATGGGGGCGTCTGTGAAGAACTATGAAATTGCAAAATATGAGTGTAGTTGCAGCTATCAGGCCATCAGTGTGGAAGGCACCCCTTCACAGAATGGCCTGTGGTCATAGCTGTAGCCCACTGATCCCCATGACTCCAGGAAGGGGGAAATTAACTGATGTAACAATGGCACTTTGGCCCACTGTTGGGGCCCCTCCTCCAGGTAACAATTGGGCTTCACCCTCAGCTGGGGCCCGTCCACCATCAGGAAGATTAGGAAGAACCCAGCAGTCTCACCATTTTAGGCCCGAGTGGGGACTTAATTGGGTAAATTTGAACAGCTGGTGCAGGTGGTGTGTAGCTGTTGCTGGTCGGATCCCAATACCGGTAAGATCACTCAGAGGCAGGAATGTGTTGGGGAAGCAATCTGTTGCAAGACCCTGCCCACCTCTTAACTTGTCTCCACATGGCCAGAAAAATTCAGCCGAAGGTGTGGGATTGGAGTCAAACAGGAAAGGACAGTCTTCTCTAAAATAAATTTGGAAACAACAGATACCTCCATGGCCACTTTAACAGATTATCAGATTTACAAATAAATCTCAAGCTGTCACAATGACTTTTGAGCTAATTTTCTCTGGATCATAAACTCCATTAAAATAACCACTACTGCCCATACCCTGTGTCAACATACGATCTCAGCTGAGGCAGCACGGTGGTGAAGTGGGTTAGCCCTGCTGCCTCACGGCGCCGAGGTCCCAGGTTCGATCCCGTCTCTGGGTCACCGTCCGTGTGGAGTTTGCACATTCTCCCCATGTTTGCATGGGTTTCGCCCCCACAACCCAAAGATGTGCAGGCTAGGTGGATTGGTCACACTAAAAATTGCCGCTTAATTGGAAAAAATTAATTGGGTACTCTAAATTTATAAACAAAAAATACAATCTCAGCTCATTGTGGTTATATGCCTGTGGACAATATCATAGATGGATGGTGTGCAACCTCCAACCAGCAGGTGGTGGTGCAGACACACCATGCAGTCTCTGGACCATGGTTATGTGACCAGTGACTCCCATACAATGGAGATGCATCCGGCTATCATCAGATGGTAGAGAGGGTTGTAAGACATACAGGTGGATGGTCGATGCTAGGTGTAGTTCCAGGTGTAGTTCCAGAGGAGTAACAAGAAGACACCATGATAACGTGTTCTGTAACAGATTGCTATCTTACCACACGACACTCAATAAAGATCCTGGTTCGGACAAGGCAAGGTGGATGGTGGATTCCTTTGCAAGGTACTGAAGACCAAACACAACACTCATTTATTTCAAATCTATTACAAATCATCTAAACTGCTGCCAGTTTCCAACTTCGCACCAAGGTCAGTTCGCCCATCACCCTCCTGTGCTGAATTATTTTGGCTCCCACTCTGACAAGGCCTTAATGTTAAAATTCTCATCCTTGTTTTCAAACTCTTTTCTACCTTTAGCCCTCCCTATTTTTCTAATCTGTTCCTATTTCCAAGATTTATGCTCTCTCTCAATTCTAGTCCCTGGCACATCTCCAATTTCAATCTCCCCAGCATTGGATGACTCAGCTCCAGGCTCTGGAATTTCCTCCCTAAACCGCTCTCCATAAGACATCGGAACAGAATTAGGCCACTCGGCCCATCGAATGTGCTCCGCCATTCAATGATGGCTGATATTTTTCTCATCCTCATTCTCCTGCCTTCTCCCCATAACCCCTGATCCCCTTATTAATCAAGAACCTATCTATCTCTGTCAGTGATTTGGCCTCCACAGCTTTCTGCGGCAAAGAGTTCCACAGATTCACCACAGTTTGTTTGAAGAAATTCCTCCTCATCGCTGTTTTAAAGGATCGTCCCTTTAGTCTGAGATGGTGTCATCTCTCTCTCGTCCTTTAATACGCTCCTTGAAACCTATTTCTTTAACCAAGCCTTTCGTTACCTGCCCTCATGTCTCCTTACATGTTATGGTGTAAATTTTGATTTGATAACTCTCCTTTGAAGAGCCCAGGGATGGCTCCCTACATCAGAGGTGCTGTAGAAAAGGACGGCATTCTCCCCATGTCTGCATGGGTTTCACCCCCACAACCCAAACATGTGCTGGTTAGGTGGATTGGCCCCGCTAAATTTTCCCTTAATTGGAAAAGAAAAATAATTGGCTACTCTAAAATAAAAATAACATTAGAAAAATGTAAAAAAAAGAGTTGCCTATATAAATGCAAGCTGTTGTTGTTGGAGAGATGCAGAGTAAAGTTCACTGTTCATCATCAGGAATATAATTGAGCCTCAATCTCAGGCAAGCATTTGCTTACTGCATATTTTCACGGTGACATTTTCAATGAACTCCCTGTCAATTTATTAACAAAATGGTATGCTATAGCCAGATCATAGAATCCCTATGGTGCAGAAGGAGGCCATTTGGCCCATCGAGCCAGCCCAGACTATCCAAAAGAGTACTCTATCTAGGCCCACTCCCCTGCGCTATCCCCATAACCCCATGGTTGATGGCCAATCCACCTAATCTGTACGTCTTTAGACACTAAGGACTACAGGAGGAAACCCACGCAGACACGGGGAGAACGTGCAAACTCCACACAGATTTGGTTGTTGACATAGGAGGTTCTGTAGCCAAATTTGCAGATAATCATCTAGGGTGGGATTCTCCCCTACCCGGTGGGGCGGGGGGTCCCGGCGTGATGGAGTGGCGTGATCCACTCTGGCTTCGGGCCACCCCAAAGGTGCGGATGTCTCCGCACCTTTAGGGGCCAAGCCCTAACATTGAGGGACTAGGCCCGCACCGGAGTGGTTGGCGCTCCGCCAGCCGGCGGGAACGGCCTTTGGCGTCATGCCAGCCGGGGCCGAAGGGACGTCGCCGGCCGACGGAAGTCCGTGCATGCGCCGGAGCGTCAGCGACTGCTGACGTCATCCCCGCGCATGCGCAGGGTAGGGGGTCACTTCCGCCTCTGCCATGGTGAAGACTATGGCGAAGGCGGAAGGAAAAGTGTGCCCCCACGGCACAGGCCCGCCCTGGCGATCGGTGGGCCCCGATCACGGGCCAGGCCACTGTGGGGGCACCCCCCGGGGCCAGATCGCCCTGCGCCCCCCCCCCAGGACCCCGGAGCCCGCCCGCGCCGCCTGGTCCCGCCGGTAATGTAGGTGGTTTGACCCACGCTGGCGGGGGAGGCAGGACAGCGGCGGGACTTCGGCCCATCACGGGCCGGAGAATCGCAGGAGGGGGGGGGGGCACCGACCGGTGCGGCGCGATTCCCGCCCCCTCCGAATCTCTGGTGCCAGAGACGTCGGGACACGGCGGAGGCGGGATTGACGCCGGCTCCCGGCGACTCTCCGACCTGGCGGGGGGTTGGAGAATCCCGCCCCAGATCTTTATTATTGTCACAAATATGCTTACAATAACACTGCAATGAAGTGACTGTGAAAATCTGACACTGAATAAATGGGATAGTCAGTTGCAATGAGGAAAAAAGAAATTTAGAAATTGAAATGGATTGTTTGGGTTGGAAGATGGAGTTTAATGTGGAGAAGTGTGAGGATATCCATTTTGGTTGGAAACATAGAAAGACAACATATTATCTGAATGGTGCAGAAGGATTGAATTGTCTTTGTGCATGAATCGCAGTAGACAGGTATGCCGATGCAATTGGTAATAAGGAAGGCAAATGGAATTTTGGAATTTATAGTTAAAGAATCATAGAATCCTGACAGTGTCGAAAGAGGCCATTCAGCCCATTGAGCCTGCATCAACCTTCTGAAAGAACGCTCTACCTACGCCAATCCCCCACCCTGTCCCCTTAATTATACCTAGGGGCAATTTATCATGGCCAATCCACCTAACCTGCACATCTTTGGACTGTGGGAGGAAACCGGAGCACCCGGAATAAACCCACTCAGACATGGGGAGAAGGTCACCCCACACAGTCACCCGAGGTCAGAATTGAACCCGGGTCTCTGGCGTCGTGAAGCAGCAGTGCTAAACACTTTACTAGAAATTAAGAGAATTTAAATGGAGGCATTACTTTTAGAAAGTAGACTGGTAAGTAGAGCTAGTGAGGTGCATGCATCATTGTCAGAAGAGGTATCGGTCGCTTATGATGGAGTTAAGAGAGCTATCCTTCGTGTGTATGAATTTGTACCTGAGGAGTACAGGCAGAAATTTTGAATCGCAAGAAAACAGCTTGGACAAACTCATATTGATTCTGAGAGGGTGAATGAAAATAGTTTTGACCGTTGGATACGGGCATTAAAGGTCGAGAAAACATATGAAACCTTTAGAGAGGTGATTCTTTTAAAAAAAATTTAAAATTCTCTTCCTTTGGTTATGAGGATGCATATTGAGGAACAAAACATTTAAACTACTCGACAGGCAGCAGAGTTAGCTGCTGATTACCAACTGTTTTCCGTAATCCTTTTTAACATGAAAAGGATAGAATGTGAGAAGAAGAAAAGAAAACAAACAGGCAAGGAAGAGATGGAACAGTTGTTAATAGTCAGGAAATTTAATCTCAGATCAAAAAGAATAGTGTTGAGGGTGGATGTGACATTTGGAGGCCTAAGTTAGGGGCTGGTTTAGCAGAGGGCTAAATAGCTGGCTTTTAAAGCAGAACAAGGCAGGCCAGCAGCACGGTTCAATTCCCGTACCAGCCTCCCCGAACAGGCGCCGGAATATGGCGATGAGGGGCTTTTCACAGTAACTTCATTTGAAGCCTACTTGTGACAATAAGCGATTTTCATTTTTCATTTTTCAAGTGTTTCCATTGTAACAAATTGGGACATACTGGGGAAGGTTGTCGGAAATTTAATGGAAGAATCAGTTGCTGTCGTAGGAAACAAAGTGCTAGATTCGCCGTTCCTGCCTCTAAGTGCTGCCGCCAACGGTGAAGCTGTGGAGTTTCGCATTGGGAAATTCGGCGCCACACCCGCACCGATTCTCCTACCGGTGAGAAGCTAGCACTGGCGCCACATTAAACACCCATGGAACACGTAAACAATGGTGGGAGAATCGCCGGGTCCGTGCTGGACAAGTGCAAGGCTGACAAGCTGCAGCCGTGCGTACACTTACACCCCACACACACGCAATGGCACCCTACACACACGCAGTGACACCCCACACACACGCAATGACACCCTTCACACACGCAATGATCGCGCCCAAAAAGATTGCCCCTCCGTGTCCAAAAAGGTTAGGTGGGTTTCCTGGATTATGTGGATAGGGTGGAGTTGTGGGCTTAAGTAGGGTGCTCTTTCCAAGGGCCGGTGTAGACTTGATAGGCCGAATGGCCTCCTTCTGCACCGTAAAGTCTATGATCTAAGAATGTTGCCAGTGCTAGAAAAGTGTGGCTACGAGGAGAGATTGAATAGGTTGGGGTTATTTTCCTTGGAACAAAGAAAGCTGAGGGGTGACCTAATTGAAGTCTACACAATTATGTGGGGAAGAGACAGGGTGGGCAGGATAAAATTACTTCCCTTGGTGGAGAATTCTAGTACCATGGGACATAGATTCAAGATAAGAACAAAGAACAAAGAAGAGTACAGCACAGGAACAGGCCCTTCAGCCCTCCAAGCCTGCGCCGACCATGCTGCCCATCTAAACTAAAATCTTCTACACTCCCGGGGTCCGTATCCCTCTATTCCCATCCTATTCATGTATTTGTCAAGATGCACCTTAAACGTCACTATCGTCCTTGCTTCCACCACCTCCATGAGGAATAACCTTTTCATGCAGTGGGTGGTGGGAGTCTTGACCTCACTGTTTGAGTTGGTGGTGGAAGTAGAGACCCTAAACTCTTTTAAAAAGGTACCTGTATCTGCACCTTAAGGTCTCTGAGCTATAGGGCTATACACCAGGTTTAGGAAGCTGGGATTAGAAAGGACACCTGAGTATCCACAGTTGGCATGGACATTTGCTCAGTTTCCTGAGGAAGTATAGGCGCTGTTGTGCTTTCTGGTCATAGTATCGCTGTGGGTGGGTCAGGACAGATTGTTGGTGAAGTGTACACCTCGGAATTTGAAGCTGTCAACCGTCTCCACCTCGGCACCATTGATGCAGACAGGGATGTGTACGATACTTCGCTTCATGAAGTCAATGACCAGCACTTTAGTTTTGCTGACATTGAGAAACTTGCTGTTTTCCCCAGTCCTCCCAGTGCTTGTTAGGTGAATTGGACATTCTGAATTCTCCCTCAGTGTACCCGAATAGGCGCCGGAGTGTGGCGAATAGGGGATTTTCACAGTAACTTCATTGCAGTGTTAATGTAAGCCTACTTGTGACACTAATAAAGATTATTATTACTTTGATGGGACAATCAGCCAGGGTAGCCATACTTGCCAGAGGACATGGCCACCCTGATCTGTGAGTGCAATTGTTTGTCATTATCACTCTTCGCTTCAGACCTTCCTTCACTTACACTATCATCTCATCTTCTGGACAGTCTTTGCCCAACTGAGAAGAATAAAGGACTAATCCATTCACAATGGCCTGAGATACTTCTTTATGTGCTTTACAATTGCAAGATTCCCAAAGCTTGACAGCTTGTGGAAAACATCGCAATAGATACATCCATTTCTATCCTGTCATGAATACAAATCCTGCCCCATGACATCCCAGTGGAAACAATATCAAAAATTCTAAAGCTGTTATGATGCAGTGGGATGATCCTAACATCCAGCAAACAGTGCAAGTGATAAATGAGAGGCTGCGATTGTTTAAATTCAGACTGCAGTTTAATGGCATGCTTAAGCATCAGCACAACTAGTGTTGCCTCAAGATAGGAGACAATTGGCAGAACGCATTGATATAGCCCGAGGATAAATGTATTTTCAGGAACTCCAGCCATGCTTATCAAATTACAGTCAAAACAAAAGTAAGGGGAATGCAAACCAAATTGATAATGTAGAACAGGAAGGGTTCACTCAGTGGCTTGCATGTGCAGTCACTAAAAAGGAGAAATTGTTGCTCCAAAGCACATTCTCACAATTTGCATGTTGAAATTATATTTACCTCTTTCCAGCGGGAGGAGAAAAAATTGAGATAATAGTTTTTTTTATTATTCACCACTGCGACTCAACAAAAGAATTATCCCACTCAGATAGAAACTAAATGGAAAACCAGTCCTGGAGGTGGCTGGAATATTAAAAGCAGAAATCCTTGGTTGTATTTACTCTGTGGGCCAATACACAGCAAAATGACACAGGGCTGGGTTCTCCGATTCTGACGCTATGTCTGCAGGAAGTGTCTAGTTTTACAATGAAAAAGTCGGCACTGCCCCAGTACCAATGTTCCGCCCGGTGGGGGGCTGGCAACCGCGCCACGTAAAGCATCCCCGGCTTTACCTGCAGATACGGATGGAGAATTGCCGGGTCTGTGGCCACGTGTGCGCACGGCAGCGACCAGTGGTGGCCACACCGTACAACATGGCGCTGGTCACGCGCAGACCCGGCCCTGGCAGATAGTACCACCCTGTCACCCCCCTCATCACCCCCCACTAGCCCCTACTGAAACCGTCCCCCACCCCCATCCTCCGGCCAGAGAACGGCTCCCTCCCCGACTGTGGTGGTGCTGAACACAGTCCGCAGCCGCCACGCGAGGTCCCCGAAAACCGTAAGGACCTGCAGCCAATGCCGCTGTGAAGTCGGCCCATCGGGGGCGGGAATTGGGGGAGGGCCTCAGATGACGTCCTGAGGCCATCCCGACAGCGTGCGGCATACTCAGCGATTACGCCATTTTTGAGGGGGCGGAGCATCCAAAAAACAGCAGCGCCCCTGATTTCGGCGTAAAACGGATTCGCCAGCCACTCGCCGAATGCGATTTTGGCGTCGGCAATCTAAGAATCTCACCCATAGTGCTTCTTTGTCAGCTACACTTACTCTATATCCTATGCATAGCAAGCAGGGAGGATGGTGACACAGTGATATTGTCACGAGATTAGTAATCATTAAGGGTGGGTGGATTTGAACCAAATAAAAATCTTCTCCTTTAAAGACGTCATATTGCTGTTTGTCATTAAAATCCCATCTGTTTCATGAAAGCCTTTTCGGGAAGGAATCTGCCATTCTTATTTGGTATGACCTGTGTGTGGCTCCAGATCCACTGCAATGTGGTTGACTCTTAAATGGTCTCTGAAATGGTCCAGTAAACCAAGGTCAATTCGGGATAAACCCAGCCAGCCCACCCCATATCCAATTAATTTTGAAAAAGTGGAATCAAGATGTTTAATCAAGATATTTAGAATTGGAAGTCCTTCATTTCACAGAGAAATCATGGCTGTAGTTAACATGGGAAATACTCCCAAACATAACTCCGAGGGGCAATCTTGCTCCCTTCATTAAAAGTTAGCGTGAGCTCCTACCACCATCACCCAGGCATGAGGGTGACCCTGCCCCACACCCATTCATCCTTGTGGGCATTGGGGCTTCCCCCCCAAAAAAGTCAACACATCCTGCTATAGGGTCACCGAGTGCCCCCCCCCCCCCCCCCCCCCCTCCCCTCCCCTCCCCTCCCCCCGAACCTTTAGATCCTTATGGGGCTAGTTTAGCACACTGGGCTAAATCGCTGGCTTTTAAAGCAAACCCAGGCGGGCCAGCAGCACGGTTCAATTCCCGTAACAGCCTCTCCGAACAGGCGCCGGAATGTGGTGACTAGTGGCTTTTTTCACAGTAACTTCATTTGAAGCCTACTTGTGACAAAAAGCGATTTTCATTTTTTCATTTTCATCTTCCCTTTCAATTCCCCCCATTTCAGGACCCCCTCTTTCATCCCCACCCCCCAACCATCATGACGCCCCTTTATAATCCCCTTCACCCCCCCACCCTTCACCCTGCCTCTCACCCAGGTCAAAATCCTGGAATGCCCTCCCTAACTGCATTGCGGGTGCACCTACACAACATGGGCTGCAGCAATTAAAGAAGGCAGCTCACAACCAACATCCCAAGAGAAATCAGGGATGAAAAACAATGACCAATCCTGAAGACATCAATGAGAAATCCTGTGAAGACGGCCTGATTCAGATTCCTGATGACAGCATCATCAACCTCAGACAAGTTGATCCGACTTGGTGACCTTAACGTCAGAGTCGGCACAGATCAACAAACCTGGGGAGGTGTAATCGGCAAAAATTGAGTTGGGAAAGGCAACAGCGATGGTCTTCTACTGCTGCAATTCTGCGTTGCGCATGAGCGTCTTCTCACCAACACAGTTTTCCGGCTCCCAAATCAAACTCAGACTTCTTGGAAGCACTTTCGCTCTGGGAACTGGCATCACACGACTACACCATTATCAGGAAGAATAACACACAGGATGCAAGGGTGACTAAAACCATGAGTGATGCTGACTGCTGGACCGTCCACAGACTTGCCATCTCCAATATTTGCTTGAAAGCTCGGTCAAAGTGACACCCTCAAGGGAAGAAGGTTCCCAAGAGCCTGAACATCTCAATGCCGAAGATTGACTACATCCAACAGTCGCTCACCGATGATCTGGAAGAGAGGTTAAATGACCTTCAGACCTCTTCAGAAAATATCAAGGAAATCCGGGCTTCCCTACGGGATACTGCGTACATCACAGCTGACAAAATCCTTGGTCCCGCCAAACGCAAACACCAAGACTGATTTGATGAAAATGACGCTGAGATCCAGCATCTTCTTGAAGAAAAACACAAGTTATGCAGAGTGCAGCTAAATGACAAGTCCACAGCCAAATAAACTGGGGATAACAACACCCACGGCACAGTTCAACATGGATTCTGTGAGATACAAGACAAGTGGCTGAGTCAAAAGGCAGACAAAATACTATGCTGACAAAAATTACATTCAATACTTCTTCGAATCTGTCAGGACTGTCTGCGTTCCTGTCAGCTCCTCTCAGCTACTCAGTGCTGATGGAACCATGCCACTCACAGAGAAATCTCTGATCATGGAGAGATGGGCTGAGCATTTCAATAAAGTCCTCAACAGACCCATCCCACATCAATGACAAAGCAAGAAACGAGCTGCCCCATGTTAACACTGACCCTACTCTCGACACTCCCCCCACACTGCTGGACACAGAAAAAGCTTTAGAGCAATCACCAAATGGCGAAGCTCATGGAGCCGATCAAATTCCAGCAGAGATCAATAAATATGGTGGATGAGAGGTGCTCACAAAGCTCACCTAGCTCTTCCAGATCATGGGGGCACAAGGGGCCCTTACACAGATTTTTAAAAATGGCTGAATTGTTCACAACTACAAAGGGGACCGCCAGTGCTGTGAGGAATCACAGAGGAATATCTCTCCAGCCTATTACTGGAAAGATTCTTGCTACAATCCTTCTAAACTGACTCATATCATATCTTGAGCAGGACTCACTTCCGGAGAGCCAGTATCGTTTCAAAGAACAAAGAAGAAAAGGTAGGGGAACCATCGACATGGTGTTTGTTGCTGGCCAACTGCAGGAGAAACGCCAAGAGCAAAATGCCTTTATTGGCCTAACCAAAGCCTTCAAAACTGTAAACCGTGAAGGGTTCTGAAAGAGTGTGAGCATGTTTGGGTGCCCGGCAAATTCATTCAGATGGTTCAATAGATTCACAATGGCATGCAGGCCCACATCCCTGATGGCAATGAGACATTGGCCCCCTTCCCTGCCACCAATGGAGTGAAACAGGGCAGCGTATCGGTGGCAGAACTTTCCGCATCATGTTCTCAGCCATTATGCTCACTGACGTCTTCCAGAATGAGAAACAAAGCATAAAAATCAACAACCAAATTGAGGCAAGCTTTTCAACCTGCGAGACCTCCAGGTCAAAACCAAGGTCCCCGTGACAGACTGGATGATTTTCTCTTTGTTGATCACATGTGCACTAAATGCTGGAAGTGAGATAGTCATGTAGCACATTACGAGCCTGTTTTGCGCATCCTGTCATAACTTCGGCCTCACCATCAGCACTAAGAAGACATAAGTCACGTTGCAGCCTTCCCCAGGAAAGCTCTATCACGAGCAGACAGTGAGAGTAAATGACCAGAAGTTGACCATTGTGGACAAGTTCACCTACCTCGGCTGCGTTCTCTCACACTGTGTTCATATTGATGCCGAGACCAATGCTAGAGTTGCCGAGTCAGTGTGTCCTTCGGAAGACTTCTCCATTCAGTATGGGAACATAGAAGGGTGAGTCTAAAAACCAAGCTCAGGGTCTACCGGGCAGTTGCCCTCTCCACTCTTCTCCACGTGAATGAGACATGGCATGTCTACCAGCGACACAAAAAGGAAATCAATTGCTTCCATCTTTGCTGACTTCGCAAGCTTCTCAACATCAAGTTGTAAGACAAAGTCCCAGACACAGAGGTCCTCAGGAGAATCAGCATGGTCAGCATCTTCACAATGTAGCGACAAAAGCTGCTCTGATGGTACATGTCACCAGAATGCCTGACAACCGGCCTCCAAAGCAAATCTTCTACCGTGAGCCGAAGAACATAGCGCGCTCCCGTGGTAACCAGAGAAAATCCGTAGAATTCCTACAGAGTCAGCACTGACCCCCCGAAAGAGCACCCCACTTGGTCCCACTCACATCCCAGTAACCCCACATATCTACACACTTTTGGACACTAAGGGGTAATTTAGCATGGCAAATCCACTTAACCTGCACATCTTTGTACTCTTTACAAGAGCTCTGAAATTAATCCCACCGCCCTGTTCTTCCCCTTTCGCCCTGCAAGCATTTCCAATATGTATCCTATGGAAGTTACAATTGAATTTGCTTCTCTCACCCTTTCATTCCAGGGCACAACAGTTCACTGTATATGTGGGTTATTACCATCAACTGAGTGAAAAGACTTTCACCCTGACAGGACAGTCCAGGTCCTAACTGAGTTTAATCCAGACAAATGTGAGGTAATGCATTTTTGTAGGTAAAACATAGAGGGGAAATATACCGTAAATGGCAAAACTCTGAGGAATATAGAATGTCAGAGAGATCTGGGCGTGCAGGTCCACAGAACTATAAGGCAGTCAAGAAAGCATGCGGGATGCTTGCCTTCATTGGATGGGGCATCGAGTATAAAAACTGGCATATCATGCTACAGTTGTGTAGAACCTTGGTAAGGCCGCACTTGGAATATTGTGCACAATTCTGGTTGCCACACTACCAGAAGGATGACGAGTGTTTGGAGAGGATGCAGAACAGGTTTACCAGGATGTTGCCTGCTCTGGAGGGTGTTAGCTATGCGGAGAGGCTGAATAGGCTCAGACTGTTTTCATTAGGACGACTGAGGTTGAGGTTGGCAGGATGTCCAAATTACGGAACAGGACGCCTTTTGGGACTTGTGGGAGGAAACCGGAGCACCTGGAGGAAGCCCACGAAGACACTGGAGAATGTGAAGAGACTTTGCACAGTGACCCAAGCCGGAGATCAAACCTGGGATCCTGGTGCTGTGAAGCAACAGTGCTAACCAATGTACTACTCTGCTGCCTTTCTGCCACTTAACTTGAATCTTTGTCCCCTGGTTGTAGAATTCTCCACCAAGGGAAACAATTTTATCCTCTCCACTTTATCTTTTCCATTTGCCACTGATCAGCCCATCTGACAAGCCCGTCTACACCATCCTATAATCGAAGGCGATCCTCCTCGCTATTTACCACCCCACCAATTTTCACATCATCCACAAATTTACTGAACAGTCCCCAAACTCATGTCTAAATCATGTAAACCACAAACAGCAAAGGTCCCAACATTGATCCCTGCGGGACCCCACTGGACACAGACCTCTAGTCAGAAAAACAAACCTCGACCATCAACCATTGCTTCCTGCCACGCAGTCAATTCTGGGTCCAGTTTGCTAAATTTCCGAAGATCTCATGAGCGCTTAATTTTGCGATCCATCTTCCATGAGGGACCTTGTCAAATGCATTGCCTTCATCTGGTCACCTGGTCACCACTTTGAAAAATTCAATCAAGTTGGTCAGACATGACCTCCCCTTAATAAAACCATGCTGGCTGTTGGAAAACAAGGTTAAAATACTTTGGTGGTTATTTTTGACCGGCGCAGATATGATGGGCCAAAGGGCTTTTGTGTGCTGTAAATCTCCTTTTTTTTTGCTGTGTGATGGAGTAGCAATAATCAAATTTCTTCAGAACCCTTTTTTTGTTTAAGATACCAGGGAGAATAATTTATTTTCTTGGCTACATTCAGGGCGGCCCAATCTCAAGAAGCGATCTTGAAATTGGTGGTGAGATGCCTATTTGCATTTGTTTCAGTCTGCGAGCCCTGGACACTTATGCATGGCCTTTATTAGAATGGTGGGCCGTGTGCATCCACCTGTAAAACCCCAATTGGTAGGCAGTAAAGTTTCACTAATGGCAGTCTGCCAGTTTTGGTAATTCAATAAATTCAGTGGTTTAAGGCATTGGATCATCGGAATCTCTTTTGCTGCCGAGTTCAGACATGAGTCATACTGGAGTCGAAATGCTAATTCAGTTTCTCTGATGCTGTCAGACCTGCTGAATTTTTCCACCACATTTAATTTTTATTTCAGATCTCCAGCATCTACTGTATTTTGCTTTTACTTTCTAAACATGATGTCGCGGTTGGGGAGAACAAAGTGACAATGGACCCCTACAATAAAACTGTTCGATCCCTGTCTTCTAGCATTCAATGTATAGTGTGATATTTTGATAGCTTGGGGTCAACTGCAATATTCTGAGTTCTGGCTGTGCTGGATATCATTAGTATGGGCGGCACGGTAGCACAGTGGTTAGCATTGTTGCTTCACGGCGCCAGGGACTTGGGTTCGCTTCCTGGCTTGGGTCACTGTCTGTGTCGAGTCTGCATGTTCTCCCCGTGTCAGCATGGATTTCCCCCCCGGGCGCTCCGTTTCCCTCCCTCAAGTCCCGAAAGACATGCTTGTAAGGTGAATTGGACATTCTGAATTCTCCCTCAGAGAATTATTATCGCGAATAAACGATTGGGGCTTTTCACAGCAACTTAATTGCAGTGTTAATGTATGCCTACTTGTGACACCAATACAGATTATATTAGTTCTCTAATTTTGTTTCATAAGGTTACGTTCGGAATGTCACAGAGAGAGGATAATCAACCCACAAACCAGCAGACACATGGGACAAAATTCTCCCCTACCAGGCGGGGTGGGGGGTCCCGGCGTAGTGGAGTGGCGCCAACCACTCCGGCGTCCGGCACCTTTCTCCGCACCTTTAGGGGCTAGGCCGCGCCAGATTGGCTCCCGCTCCGCCGATGGTGCCAAAACTGGCGCCAACGTCCTTTGGTGCTACGCTGTCCGGCATCAGGGCTGGCCGAAAGGCCTTCGCTGGTCCGCGCATGCGCTGGAGCGTTAGCGGCCGCTGACGTCACCACCGGTGCATGCGCGGTGGAGGGGGTCTCTTCTGCCTCCGCCATGGTGGAGGCCGTGGCGGCGGCGGAAGAAAAACAGTGCCCCCATGGCACTGGTCCTCCCACCGATCGGTGAGCCCCGATCGCGGGCCAGGCCACTGTGGGGGCACCCCCCGGGGTCCGATCGCCCGCGCCCCCCCCCCCCCCCCCCCCCCCAGGACCCCGGGGGGCCCACTTGTGCTGCCAATCCTGCCGGCACAGAGGTGGTTTAAACCACGTCGGTGGGATTGGCCTGTCAGCGGCGGGACTTCGGCCCATCGTGGGCCGGAGAATCGCCGCGTGATTCCCGCTCCCGCCGATCCCCGGGTGGTGGAAAATTCCGGCCACAGCAGGGGCAGGATTTATGCAGGCCCCAGGCGATTCCCCGACCCTGCGGGTGTCAGAGAATTCCGCCCATGATCAGCCAGAATGGACATGAATTACTGCGCAGTGAATTAAATATAAATGCATGAATCCCAGGAGGACCACTATAGGCACTGATCTCACTCAGCGATTCAGATAAAGGCATCACTCAGAGAGTGCTTTTAGAACAATGATATGAACCTGGGAACAGGTTCACAATCATTCCCATGGGTCCATTGTTATAAAGTTTTATGTAACAAACACATACAAGTTTTATGTAACATACACTCCATTTTCTGTTTGATCTGCTTTCAGATATATATCCACTTTCATTTTGAAAACTATTGTAGATGTTGCCCGTCACTCTTTCTCACAGGGCATGTCATGTCCTAACAGCCTTTTGAGTACAATGATTCTAAGATCATCTCCCCCTTTCGGTTGATGAGAATCTGAAATTTTAACTCTCCAGTTACTAAGTCACTGACCAGTAATAATACATTTTCTCAACTTACCAAAAAAAAGACCTCCATAATTCTGAGTACCTCTCTTAGATTTCATCTTGAATAGGGAATTTTTTCATGTCGAGATACAAACATACATACGAGTTGGGAGCAGGAGTAGGCCACTCAGCCCCTATAGCCTGCTTCGCCATTCAATTGGACCATGGCTATCCAATTGTGATCTCAACTCCACTTTCCCACCTACTCCCCATAAACTTTCACCCTCTTGATTATCAAGAACTGATCTACCTCTACCTCAAACATATTCAAAGACTCTGCTTCCGCTGGCTGATTTTTGAGGAAGAGAGTTTCAACAACACGCTAACCTCTGAGAGGAAAAGGTTCTCCTCATCTTTGTCGTACATGGGCAACCCCCTTACTGTACACAGTACTCCTGATGTGGTCTCACCAGTGCCCTGTATAACTGAAGCATAGCCTCCCTACTTTTGTAATCAATCCCCCTTTCAAGAAAGGAAAATATTCTATTAGCTTTCCTAATTACTTGCTGTGCCTACTTACTAACCTTTTGCGATTCACGCATGAGGATACCCAGATCGCTTTGCCTCTCAAAGCTCTGCAATCTCTCACCCTACAGATAATGAGCGCGATTTAATGGAAACCTTTCTAAATGTGAGAGCGAGCAGGAAGTGCCGTGAGGTCCCCGATGCTCGACCTGGGGAGGCCAGCACTGGTATCAAACATTAATTAGTCCACTTAACGAGGCCGCACGGGCTTCACGCTACAAATTATGGTTCCGCCAACTGATTTGGCGGCACTGCACCTGTCAGTTCCCCGCCAACAAGGGGGAACAGCACTTAAACCGATCCCGCAGAGCAAACCCCACACAGCTCTCAGCCATGCCACCGAGGAGACCAGCCCCACGATTCGGGCATGCCGGTCTGGCCAGACTGTTGGGCGAGGTCAAGCGCAGACGGAATTCCCTGTACCCCGAGGGGCACGAAGGGTCAGCCACAGGGCAGCAAGTGTCGCCTGGGGGGAAGTGGCAGCGGCCGTCAGCTCGGGGAGCATCACCAGGAGGACCGGCACCCAGTGCTGTAAGGAGATCAACGACCTCCATCAGACTGCACGGATGGGTTGGCACCCGCCTTCTGGCACCGGTCCTACCCCCACCGCACAACCATTCGCCTGGCACTGCCTCCACACAGCACCATACCATGCCCTGGCCCACACAAATCCAGCAGTGGATTGGATTTGTTTATTGTTACGTGTACCGAGGTACAGTGAAAAGTATTTTTCTGCAAGCAGCTCAACAGATCATTAAGTACATGGAAAGAAAAGGGAATAAAAGAAAATGCATAATAGGGCAACAAAAGATATACAATGTAACTACATAAGCACCGGCATCGGATGAAGCATACAGGATGTAATGTTAATGAGGTTAGTCCATAAGAGGGTCATTTAGGAGTCTGGTGACAGTGGGGAAGAAGCTGTTTTTGAGTCTGTTCGTGCGTGTTCTCAGACTTCTGTATCTCCTGCCTGATGGAAGAAGTTGGAAGAGTGAGTAAGCCGGGTGGGAGGGATCTTTGATGATGCTGCCCGCTTTCCCCAGGCAGCGGGAGGTGTAGATGGAGTCAATGGATGGGAGGCAGGTTTGTGTGACGGACTGGGCGGTGTTCACGACTCTTAAGTTTCCTGCGATCCTGGACCGAGCAGTTGCCATACCAGGCTGTAATGCAGCCCGATAGGATGCTTTCTATGGTGCATTTGTAAATGTTGGTGAGGGTTAATGTGGACATGCCAATTTTCCTTAGTTTCCTGAGGAAGTATAGGCTCTGTTGTGCTTTCTTGGTGGTAGCATCGACGTGGGTGGACCAGGACAGATTTTTGGAGATGTGCACCCCTAGGAATTTGAAGCAACCAGCCCCCATTCACCCGCCATTCCCCCCTAACCCCCACACCCATACTCCCCATCTTCCCAAACACCCAAACTCCTACCCCCCACTATACCCACTCTCCACCCACCCTCACGATGAATAAAGCGTGCAGCTAACGATGCCCCTCTGAGTCCTCGGAGGGGATCTCCAAGGAGACCACTGTATTCACGGCACAGCTTGTCATCCCCATCCTCCACCAGCGAAGAGACACACACCTCGGTGGGCGACAGTAGTGGTCATGCTTCTGGGGCACACAGTTGCTGATATCCATCAAGTGGAGGCAGGAACGGCCCAGCATTCAGGTGAGTGCTACAGCAGGCAGACGTCCACTGAATATCAGGACCCAGCTGGGTCCCAGTCAGATGCTGAGCCTCTGGACCAGCTTTACCCAGAGCTGATGCAGTCAATAGCGTGCAGCCATGAGATTCAGAGGGGATTGAGAGCGACACTCCAACAGGTCCATAGCCGATTGGAGAAGTCTCAGAGGCTGCGGGTGCAGGAGATATCACTGGCAATGCATGACACTGGGCCCAGCACACCATCAGCAGCATGAATGGAGGTGTCCAAGGCACTGTTCAGTTAGTGACGGCCATTGCTGAGCACCTCAATCACATGTCCTAGTCGCTGGGGTATGTGGTGCATTGTAGAGGCACACCAGAGCATGTCCCGTTCACTGAGGGAGGTGCCCTAGTCGCAGTGGGGCATTGCCAAGGCACTCCAGAGCATGTGCCAGTCGCAATCCAAGAATTTATTAAGAATTGACTTTGAAACAATTATGATTATCCACACATGACCCCAACAAATTTATATAAGAACAGAGGATTAGAAGAAAGCCATTCAGCCATTTGAGCCTGTTCCTCCATAGCTAGATCACTGATTTGTAACTTAACTCCATTTTCTCACCTTGTCCCTTGGGCGGCACAGTGGCAAGTGGTTAGCACTGCTGCCTCAAAGTTGCAGGGACCTGGGTTCAATTGCGGCCTTGGGTGACTGACTGTGTGGAGTTTGCACTTTCTCCCCGTGCCTGCGTGGGTTTTCTCCGGGGACTCCGGTTTACCCCCACAGTCCAAAGATGTACAGATTAGGTGAATTGGCCATGCTAAGTTGTCCCTTAGAGTCCAAAAAGGGTAGGTGGGGTTACTGGGTTATGCGGATAGGGTGGAGTTGCAGGCTTAAGTAGGGTGCTCTTTCCAAGGGCTGGTGCAGACTCGATGGGCCGAATGGTCTCCTTCTGCACTGTAAATTCTATGATTCTATAATTCTCTGAAGAGCACAGCAAGAATAACAGAGGAATTAGGACATTAGTGATTAAAGTGACATCAGGAAATCGTGCCTAAGAGCAACAAGCCTACTCTGTAACCTATTTAAATGTTGTACTAATAAGCAAGTCGTTGTCTAGTCGTACAGAACCTTAGTACTGCTCAAAAAAGACATTTTTCAAATATTGTTGCCTTGCTCTCATCAGAACAATCGCAAGAATACCAATACCAGGGGAAACAACAACATCACATTGCATGTGAAGAGAGTGCTGATTGGTTGGCAAGTGGACTCTGGTGCGAGTATTGCCATGGAGAAAGAACCAGTTAAAGGTGACAGACAGTTAACTGCCAAGCATTGTTTGAAAATTTAAACCTGGCCGCTTGACTCTCATTAGTAAAGGTAGGGGCAATGTCCATACCTGATGAGCCATTCCTACCCTTTCCCAGCCTGTTGCACTGCCTTGACATCCAGCAGCGATACCAACAGTGGGATCTATGGAAATGCCATTTTTCCAGTATCAGGCAATGTTAGGGTTCACGAGAAGGAGCAAAACGTTCCGGTTAGTTCCTTTATGCAGTAGACCCAGTAACAGACGCTGTTCTTCTGAGGCAAGGTGTGCAGGAGTCCACCGTGGACTTTGGAGTCAAGCCTTTGACACTTACTTTAGTCTGAAGCAAGAAAGACTTGGTGATTGGAAAATCGTGATTTAATCAATGGTTACAATGACCCGGAAATCAATTAATTGACTTCTAACTGCCCTATATTGTCTCGCTAGATCTTATAGATCATAGATCATAGAATTTACAGTGCAGAAGGAGGCCATTCGGCCCATTGAGTCTGCACTGGCTCTTGGAAAGAGCACCCTACCCAAGGTCAACACCTCCACCCTATCCCCATAACCCAGTAACCCCACCCAACACTAAGCGCAATTTTGGACACTAAGGGCAATTTATCACGGACAATCCACCTAACCTGCACATGTTTGGACTGTGGGAGGAAACCGGAGCACCCGGAGGAAACCCACGCACACACGGGGAGGATGTGCAGACTCCGCACAGACAGTGACCCAAGCCAGGATCGAACCTGGGACCCTGGAGCTGTGAAGCCATTGTGCTATCCACAATGCTACTGTGCTGCCCACATGGATGCGGGGTGCTGTGTTTATTTAAACGTTCAGTGGAAACCCTTTTCACCACCACTCCCCAAAGACACTCCCGTGACTGGCATACACTGGGGCAGGGGTTTTTATGTGCAGGTTTTTTCCCTGCAAATGAGGGAGCTCCGTCCCCTCAGTGGGGTAACTCGTATCCTTCAAGAGTCATGGGGAACCTAAGCGCCCCAGTCGCGTGGCTCTTGGTTAGAACATGGTGGAAGCAGAGTCTTTGATTATTTATAAGACAGAGGTAGATGAATTCTTGATAAGCAAGGGGATGAATGGTTATCAGGAGTAGTCGGGAGTGTGGAGTTGAGGTTACAATCAGATCAGCCATGATCTCCTTGAATGAAGCAGGCTCAAAGGACCAAACTGCCTAAACCTGTTCCTATTCTGTATTTTGTTACGGACTTACCCTTGTTCCTAATTCGTAAGTTCATCTGTGTTTTCTTTTTTTAAACACTAGGATGAGCAGACAATTTGAATTACCAGCAGCAGGCTTTTCATCAGTTCGAAGAAAGAAAGACAATTGTTTGAGCATTTATCCCAAAATTGAATGCTCTGTGACCCATTCACACAGTCACCCAAAAATGCACTCCAGGACCCAAAGTCTCAATTGAGCTTCCACAAAACACACTTTGAACAGACGTTTTAGACTAAAAACTAATTAATTTGGGTCATGCAGTTGCAGCACAAGTCCAGAATGTATATTCTGACTGGTTCTGAGTGCGTAACCTCTCAATTCAAAAGGCCCTCAACCATCATTTGATCATGTTCACCTACGTTCGTTAAATTAAACTGCAGTGAAATCCACTTGTTATCAAACCACTTCACATCATAATCTGCTTACCATACGGCTCCAAAAGACCAAAGTACTTCTTATTTTTCTGCGTATAATTAATTGCACTTGTTGTAATTGTAAATGCCCATTAAATGTCACCTCTCCAAGCTTCTCCAGCTGCACAAAATTTAATCCAGAGGCACACGTGAACCTTTCTCACCTAACCTTGATGTGATATTCATTATGACTGGCCAGAAGCACATTATCCTGCACATTGTCTCCCACCTTTTCAATTAATACCTCACCCCTTTGCCATCAATTTAGCAGTTTTGTATAAACCCTGAAAAACTTTATTGAATCTATTGTCACATTTTGTACAACTTCTGCACCTCCTTGATTATGGTAGAGCACAATAGTCACCATCTCATTATAAAACATCTCAAAACACCTTTCAACATGTATTTACAAGCAGACAAATTTATAAATCATAGAACATAGAACATAGAACATAGAACATTACAGCGCAGTACAGGCCCTTCGGCCCACGATGTTGCGCCGTCCTGTGAAACCCCTCTAAAGTCCCTCTACACTATTCCCTTATCGTCCATATGCCTATCCAATGACCATTTGAATGCGTTTAGTGTTGGCGAGTCCACTACTGTTGCAGGCAGGGCATTCCAAGCCCTTACTACTCTCTAAATAAAGAACCTACCTCTGACATCTGTCCTATATCTATCTCCCCTCAATTTAAAGCTATGTCCCCTCGTGCTGGACATCACCATCCGAGGAAAAAGGCTCTCGCTGTCCACCCTATCTAATCCTCTGATCATCTTGTATGCATCAATTAAGTCACCTCTTAACCTTCTTCTCTCTAACAAAAACAGCCTCAAGACCTTCAGCCTTTCCTCATATGATCTTCCCTCCATACCAGGCAACATTCTTGTAAATCTCCTCTGTACCCTTTCCAATGCTTCCACATCCTTCCTATAATGTGGCGACCAGAACTGCGCACAATACTCCAAATGTGGCCGCACCAGAATTTTGTACAGCTGCAATATGACCTCATGGCTCCGAAACTCAATTCCCCAGAACCTCAGAAAAGGAGGAGGCCATTCAGCCCTCTGAGCATATTGCACCTTTCAATGACATCATCGTTGATCGTTCCTTTGCCTTCGCTCCAAATCCTTTTGTAACTTTGGCCAACAAAGAAAAGTAAGATTTGAAATCATTCATTAAATTAGCATCTACTGCTGTTTGTGTGAGAGTGTGAGTTTTATATTTTTACCGCCATTTGTGTGGAAAAGCTTTCCATAACTTTTTTATTGAGCTATACAAGCACAGCAAAGCATTTTAAGTTTTATTTCTTTTCAATTCATTCTTGGGATGTGGGTGTCGCTGGATGGTGAAGCCTACTCGTGACAATAAGCAATTTTCATTAATTTCATTTCATTTGTTGCCCATCCCTGACTGCCCTTGAACTGAGTGGCTTGCTAGGCCATTTCAGTGGGGTGGATTGGCCACGCGAAATTGCCCCTTTATTGAAAAAAAAAATGGTTACTCTAAACTTAAAAAAAAAATTTTGTAAAGACCAGATTTTTGAGGCCAGAGCCCCTAGGATGAATGGGAAATTGGTTCTCTGGCCTCCTCTAAATAACGGTGGCAAGTTACTGCCACCTGTCATGTCTCCACAAGATGGCTGTCAATTTTGTTGATTGTTGTAAACACCCATCTGGTTCAGTAATGATCTTTAGAAAAGAAAATTTGTCACCTTTACCTGGTCTAACCTACATGTAACTCCAGATCTACAGAAATGTGGTTGACTCTTGATTACCCTCAGGGATGAGCACTAAATATTTGTTGGTCCAGCCAGCGAAATCCACATCCCATGAATTTTTTTTTTGAAATGCCCAAAAGTGCTCCAGCCCATGAAAGCAAATCCAATGAGGCCCAATCTCGACCATCTTCTTCTCAACCAGCATCCTTCAAATAAAAAATGACCAGAGTTCTCCGTCCGTTCATGCCGGCGGGATTCTCCATCCTGCTGCAGTGAATGGAGGTTTGGCTGGGTGCCGAATTCTCCGTTCTCCCTGGCAGCGGTAACGGGGCGAGTTTGGATCGGAGAATCCCGGCCAATGTTCCAAGATGCTTCACATCAGTGTATTCAGGCATGAACGAATGTTGAGGCAAAGAAGACAATGTTCGGAGCGATGGCCAGCAGTTTGACCAAAGGGGTGGTTTTTAGGGAGAAGATGGAATTGTGGGATTGAGAGGTTTCAAAAGAAGTTGACCTGAAAACTGCTGGACCTCATGCGGCCATTAGAAGGCCCATTCATTGAAATGGCTCTGGCAAAACAATGAAGCATCGATTGAATCAGTTTAATAAGATCAGGGGTAGTATTCACCGAGCAACCCGCCGTGTGTTTTACGGAGGCGTAGGCAGCCCGCCAGCCAGATTTACTGGTCCCACCACTGTCAAACAAATTTGCCGTTGAGTACACCCTTCGTCGCTAGATATCCCGAGGCGGGGGTGCGCCATCAGTGGCACCGGAATATTCCGCCAGTGTGAACAGCTGGTAAATTCCGCCCCAGGTGCAACGTGACCTTTTTTGCAGCCTCAGAGAGCAATGGAGGAAACTAATACCAATATTAAAAAGACAGGTTCGAAGCTTTCCAAATAAACCTGACATCGATCAGCAGGTGATGGTTAATTCTCCACAAAATCTTCTGCGAGCCAGCAACAGATCCAGGAGGCGACATTAATTAGGTCAATCACACCAGGCGGAACAGCTATTGGTATTCCACACAGAGTTTCCAAATTAATGTAGAAGTCTGGGCCGGGGCTGCAAATGTTCTTCTATGACTGACAGCAATATGAGAATCTGCTTTGGGAGATGCCAACTTTCATAGAAGGTCGACATGCTATCTACAGTTCTGCTGTTGTGACTGTTAAACTTGGTGTGCAGCTTGAGAGAGGTAAATCAGTGCCAAGCACAGCAATCTCCCAGCTTCTCATTAGATGACCGGGATGATCAACAAATTGGATCGTCCATAGCAAAAGTCAAGTTTATTCAAACATTTGCAAGAGGTGGAAGAAAAGATGGAAGGTGACTTTGAAATGTTTTTTGTAACACAGCAAAATAGCTTCAAGTTCTCCTTTCCTCAGCTTCAAGATTATAGGTTCAGATCTACACATTCGGTTTCTCAGGTTTTAACCTTCAATTTCTCTCCAAAATCATTTTTTGTGCCTTTTTCTACTTCACTGGTATTCTTAATAATAATAATCTTCACTAGTTTCTCAAGGGCAGCACGGTAGCATTGTGGATAGTGCAATTGTTTCACAGCTCCAGGGTCCTAGGTTCGATTCCAGCTTGGGTCACTGACTGTGCGGAGTCTGCACATCCTCCCCGTGTGTGTATGGGTTTTCTCCGGGTGCTCCGGTTTCCTCCCACAGTCCAAAGATGTGCAGGTTAGGTGGATTGGCCATGATAAATTGCCCTTAGTGTCTAAAAATTGCCCTTAGTGTTGGGTGGGGTTACTGGGTTATGGGGATAGGGTGGAGGTGTTGACCTTGGGTAGGGTGCTCTTTCCAAGAGTCGGTGCAGACTCGATGGGCCGAATGGCCTCCTTCTACACTGTAAATTCGATGATAATCTATGAAGTAGGACTACGTTAACACTGCAATGAGATGACTGTGAAAATCCCCGAGCCGCCACACTCCGGCACCTGTTCGGGTACACAGAGGGAGAATTCAGAATGCCTAATTCACCTAACAAGCACATCTTTTGGGACTTGTTGGAGGAAACCAGAGCACCCGGAGGAAACCCACGCAGACACGGGGAGAACGTGCAGAGTCTGCAAAGACAGTGACCCAAGCTGGGAATCGAACCTGGGACCCTGAAGCTGTGAAGCAATAGTGCTAACCACTGTGCTACCATGCCAGCTCAGTGTCAATAATGCTGCCCCTGTGCCAGAAGACGGTGGGTTCAAATAATTCCAGAGTGTTGAGCCCTCATCCCAAGCAGTACAGTACTGATGCAGCACTGAAATTATTGGAATATTCAATTGAGATTCCATCTGCCCATTTTAGGTGGCTTCTAATGCTTTCATTGCACGACTAGAGGATGAGTAGAGGAATTCTCTCAGTAACCTTCACTGCAGAAAACAAATTCCCTGCTTGTTCACGTCATTGCTGTTTGTGGGATCTTACTAACATACAGACATACCACTAAAAGCAGGAGGAGGCCATTTGGCCCAGTGAGACTGCTCCATCATGGAATAAGGTCAGGGTTGATCTGCGTGTGGCCTCAATTCCACTTTCCTGTCTACCACCCAATACCCTTTGACTCCCTTGTGAATCAAGACTCTATCTAACGCAGCCTTAAAACTTTTCAATGACCCTGCCTTGGTGTTCTCTGGGGAGGAGAATTTCCCAGACCACCAAACCTCTGAGAGAAAATATTTCACTTCATTCTGTTGGAGTCGGAGACCTCTTATTTTTAAACTGTTCCCCCTAGTTCCAGCCTCTCCCAAAAGGGAAAACATCCTCTCAGAATCCACCCTGTCAAGTCTCCTCAGGGTCTCACATATTTTAATAACATCACCTCTCATTCTTTTAAACTCCAATAGATTCAAGTCCAGCCTGTCCAAATGTTCCTCAAAAGATAACCCGCCCCCCCCAAGAATTAGTTGAGTGAACCTTCTCTGAACTGCTTTTAATGCAATTATATCCAGTTCCGAAATAAGGTGACAAAAATTGCACACAGTACTCCACCCTGTGAAACTGAAGCATAACTTTCCTTCATGCCCCTTTTCCCTTGCAGTAAACAGCAACATTTAATTTGCCTTCCTCATTACTTGTTGTACCTGCACATTACCATTTTGTGATTCATGTGCTGGAGGCACTCAGATCCCTCTGTAGCTCAGAGTTCTGCAATCTCCGACCATTTAAATAATATACCGTTTTTCTATTCGTCCTGCTAAAGTGGACAACTTTGCATTTCCCCAGATTACACTCCATTTGTTTTGTGGACATTGACCACTGCTCTTCCTTGCATTGCAGCCATAACTGGACTTCAAAAGTGATTGCGAAGCGCATTAGGGCTATCCTGAGGCTAGGAAATGCACTATTGGCTGGACGTTCACATTTGGGAAGGCTCCACAGACCTTTAAAAATGGCTGGCATTCAATTCTAGGATTCCTGACCCCGTTCTTGGAAGTTCCGATTTTTTATCCGGTCTTTTAATGTTGCAGGTTGGTTTGGGTCATAAGCCCTTATCCTGCCCTCCCAATCTGGCTGGTTGTAATGCAGGGATCGGCATGTCCCAGCCTTCCATAATTAACATGGAATCAGGCCAGCCTTTCAATGAGTCATAGTTCATGACACCTCAGAGGTGTCTTGAACTATATTCTGTATAAGGATAGCTTTTGAAAGGTAAGTTCAAAAGATCCTCCTCATGTTCCTATGCCCCCAACAATCACTATGATTCATCATGCCCAGTGTAGCCACCTGGGGTGGCCACGTCCCAATTCCAAAATGGACACTCACAAAGAGTACAGGGAAAAGTACAGAGTGCTAGGAAAACAAGCAGGTGCAAGGTTTGCCTGTGGATTGGAACTTGCAGATCCCAGACAGAACTGAAACTACACTCCATTAGCATAGTAATGAGCTATCTCCGGGGACAAAAGAGAAACATTTAAACAATCGGTACCAGGGCAGACTCCCCGGCGCCAGTGGAGACTAAAACAAAGGCAGACCAATGGTTATCTAGGGCCCACCCAGTGATCAAGGAACAACCCCTTTATTGGAGAGAATCAATACAAATGATCGGGACATGGTCCAATTAATTGGGACCAAGTTCAGGAACCGCCCAGAGAGGCGCGAATCCTTTGGGGTATAAAATAGAGTCCCCAAGGTCAGAGCGCTCTCTTGAACTCTTCTTCTTCACCTTCACCTTGGCCTTTGGCTCTCAGCGACGAGAGGCCCGCCAAGCACCAGCCAAGTAAGTCTAAGGTCAACGCACACTACGAGATAGGCGCTCCTAGCTACTATTCTATACCAGTTCGAAGCCAGCAGTATCAGAACCGGACAATGGCCATTGCTCCTCTGACTGATTGGGCGCCCGAAGCTAAGTATAGGCTTTTAGTAGTAGTTGTAGTTTAGTAAGTAGAGTTTGTGCTTGAGTAATAATTGACTGTGTGTGTAAATAAATGTGCATTGATTTCAAACTTACTAACTGGTGTATCGAGTCTTTGATCAGTATTCGGCTTTGAACCTTGTGGCGGTATCGAAAAGATACCTGGCGGCTCTTGAGCAAAGGTAATTAAAACAGAGCAAATTAAGGAAAGCATAACGAGCAACGATTACTGATCAATGACTCGATACACCAGTTAGTAAGTTTGAAATCGATGCACATTTATTTACACACACAGTCAATTATTACTGATGCACAAACTCTATTCACTAAACAACAACTCTAAAAGGTAGCGTTCATTACTTCCTTGTTGCTCTCCCTCAATCCCATGATGTCCGCTCCCAGCCCCCACTCCAGTTTCTTCCCCCTCTCAATCTTCAAGCTCTTGGAGCACAAATTGAATCTCATCTCACTGATAACTTTCTACTTTCCATCACCTTTTATTTTCTTGAATGTTTATGGTGTTTTGCACCCGGCTTTTGAGCAGGCAATCCCTATGGCAACTGGGTTCAATGGATTAGTCACTTGACGGCGTTGGGTACACGCGCGCTCCGATCCATTCATACCTCGACTTCTGAAGGGCGACAACACTTCAAAATGTACTTCATCGGTTGTAATTTGCTTGCGGGCATTTTGAGATCGTGAAAAGTCCTGAATAAATACAAGTCTTTCAAAATCTTTTTAATTAGAAAAAAGAGGAAGATAATGAAATGAAACCTACTTTAGAAGCCTTTTAATGTGCCTCATGAACAAATGACACTTTCAGGTCCCGATGATTCATTGGCGTGGAGATCCTGCACTTCGGTAAAGTGCATGTTTCCCCTCAAGATTGATGGTGATAACTGATAGAAGCTGTCAAGAATGCTGTAAAAATGAAAAGTAGAGGTTGTATTTATAAAACACAGCTTCCTAACAGGCTAGGGTTTAATTTAAAGGGCAAATAGGAGTTTTTGGAGGAGAATTAAAATGGCAAGCATCTGTATTAGTTCCTCTTGGAAACAGTTGTGACGGAAGCAGTGTCATCAGCATTGGTAAACAGACGTTTGTACCCTCTATCCTGCTGAATTGGACAATGAGAAAAATCTATAGTTTAAAAAAAACAGACATCCAAAGAAATGAAAGCTATTTTTGCTCAATAATTTTAAACAACCCAAAAGAAATAATATCTGCCTATGGACTAAATGTGGGACAAAGAATGTTCCTGCTTTAACTCCAAATGTCGGCCACCCAGGCAGAGCTAATATAGAGCGTATGCTGCTTATATTACATCCTTCTGCTCAAGTCGCCCTCACCTTTCCCCATCTCTGTAATCACCTTCAGCCTTATGACACTCAATAAATTCCTTCCAAAGTCTCTTTGGCTCTGCATCACTCTCCATCTCCCTCTCACCTCCTCTTTTGACCAAACCTGGACTGTTTTGTAAAGATTTAATCAGGTGGGACTGCTATTGATTTCTCTTTATATTCACTTCCCTATGTTAACTGTATCCGGTAAACTTTTCATTTGTAGCAGATTTCGCTTGCAGTCTAATTATCCTTTTGGTATGGATGGATCTGTGGACAGATCCTGCATCGAGACCACAGGAGCTTTCCAATTGTGAGTGAGGCTTTTTATAGGTTACACATCTTTCAACTTTCCAAACTTAATTTGTAAAGTTTAAAGTGGCAGTAAAGGGTTGTATTGATCAGTCATAAAGACCCTGGAGTGATGAAAAATTAAAACCCTCAGTTTTCCTTTCATAATTCATGTTCGCTGACATTGATCGACAGAATTAAAACTGTGAAAGTTAGGGAGTTGTACAAAGTTTCTGATCAAGGGACATTATCATGATCTCAGCTTTAACACTGCTGGCCAAGCCGCATACTTGTAAGGATCTGGTTTGATAGACAATAACCATTTAGGTAGTGGGAGACTCATCTTCAAATCATGTGTGGAAGAAAGATGAGTAAGGAAATTAGTAGCAGCCCTCCAAGATTCAACTGAAACAGCAAAAGAATCTTTGCCACACAAACTTGAACAAAACAAGCACAACAATGATTAAATAGATACATGGAGCAAATTTGATAATGGGCTAGATTCTCCAGTTCCCCAGCCACGTGTGTTTCTCGGCAGCACGCCCTTCGCAGGCGGCGGGATTCTCTCTTCCCGCCACTTGTCGATGGGATTATCCATTGTAACCACCCATGTGGGTGCATTAGGGCAGCACGGTAGCATTGTGGATAGCACAATTGCTTCACAGCTCCAGGGTGCCAAGTTCGATTCCCCGCTGGGTCACTGTCTGTGCGGAGTCTGCACGTTCTCCCCGTGTGTGCGTGGGTTTCCTCTGGGTGCTCCGGTTTCCTCCCACAGTCCAAAGGTGTGGAAGTTAGGTGGATTGGCCATGATAAATTGCCCTTAGTGTCCAAAATTGCCCTTAGTGTTGGGTGGGGTTACTGGGTTATGGGGATAGGGTGGAGGTGTTGACCTTGGGTAGGGTGCTCTTTCCAAGAGATGGTGCAGACTCAATGGGCCGAATGGCCTCCTTCTGCACTGTAAATTCTATGCTATGTACCTCTATGCTATGTCACCGGGAAACCTGCCGGCAGGAAAAGTAATTCGCAACAGCCAGAGAATTCCGGCCAATGAATCTCAGCAATATGAACTTCTATCTTAAACTCAATACAACATACTTAGCTCAGCTTAACCTTTTTACTGTGGCTTTCACTCTGATAGATTTTTAAAGATACTCATACTCTGAGAGGCAATTTCCTTTTCCTCGGTGTCTGGCTGCACAGGTCACATGATATGGGCCAACCAATTCGACCTCCTGGTCCAAGTGTAGGTATCGCTGAGGGTCACACATCACGGCCCACCAGACACACCTAGACACTCCCTCGGCAGCTGGACGTCTCGTTCCTTTACAGCAGTGTTTTTCAAACTTTTTTTCCTGGGACCCACTTTTACCAACCGGCCATCCTTCGCGACCGACGCCGATCGATCTTCGCGACCCACATAGGCCAACCTTTGTGACCCACGCCACCGGAACTGTGTGACACACTATTTTTGCTCACCTTCAATGCGACAGGTGAGCCTGCTTGATCCTCACAATTTCACTTGCTTTGTCATTCAATGTTACATTTCTGCAAAGGACTTCAGCTGACGAGTTACGTTCTCGCTGCATCCTCAAACTCACCATGCTTAGTCTTCAAACGCCTTTGAAGTTTTGAGGGTTTTAAACTTTCATTTGCCAATACTTCCCCATATATAACACACATGGGCTTTACATCCTGATTTGCAATGGCACAGTTAATAAAGCCATACCTCAAGAAATCATCGTTATACTGCTGTGTTCCTGATTTCAGCTTCTTCTTAATGGGCTGTTCACCAGAGGCCCTGGAGCTCACATCAGCACTGCTTTATCCTGCTGTGGACTCTCCTTAGCAGCTCTCTCCAGCAGATTTAATTGTGAGATCCTGGGCTGTTTGGGTCTCTGGCCCTCTCTTCCATATTACGAAATGATCCACTTTCAATTCTTCAGTTTTGTTGCTTGCTTGTCTGGCAACATCTGTGGGGAGAGTTAATCTTTCAGGTCTGCGTGACTCTTCTTCAGAGCTAAAGGGAGGAAGAAATGTGATGGATTTTCTGTGTTAATGGAAGTGTGACAGGCCATGTATAGTGACATAAAGGTAAGATAGCAACATCTGTTAATAGTAAGGACAAAGGTCAGTGCTCATTGAAAGCAACAGTGAAGAACAAATGACAGGTGGCCGAGTGGGGGAGTGGTTGAGCTAGCTGGGACACAGAAAATTTTTTGATAAATAAACGGGATCACGATTGACGAGAAAGGTCACAAAATTTGTTGAACTCAGTAATGAGTCCAGAGGATTCTCATGTGCCTAATCGAAAGATGAGATGCTGCTCTTCCAGTTTGCATTGGAATTCGCTGGAATATTGCAGTGAGCCAATGATGGACATGTGGGCATAAGACTGGGAATGGCGCGGGGGGGGGGGGGGGGGGGGGGGGGGATGAGGCGGGAGAGTCAAGTGCAGAGCATTAGACGCAGATTGGTTGTCCGGGTGCCATTCAAATATGGCACGTTGCAGCCTATGTGGAGACGGTGGGGCAGGGCACTTTCTGCCCACCTCATGACATGATTTTACATGCTGCTCGCAGCTGCCTAAATAATTACCTGAGCAATGCAGGATTTTGCATATTCTGCTGCACTGCATTCCAACGCAATCCAAGCTGACTCCCATTCCCACCATCGGAACAGAAGGTGTTGACTTGTGTGAAATTATTCAATGAACTTGTGGTAGCATGGCCCCTTTAAGGGAGCAGGCTCCACGGGTCGCGTGACTGGCTTGGGATCTGCAGCAGGAGTCTCCGGCCGTTGGGATTCTCTTTTCTCGCCAGCAGTGCACCCCTGCCCATGGCTTTCCTGGTGGCGTGAGGTGGCTTCAATGGGAAATCCCATTGACAAACAACGGGATTATTGAATCCCACTGACAACGAACGGCACGGCGCCGGGAAACACGTGTCTTGGGGACCAGAGAAATGTGTATCGTATTCTGTGCCTGTTTACTACCTGCCTTTCATCAGTAAACCCCTTTGTTTACTACTGGGAGACTGCAGTATATGTTTCAAGCCACCATAGAACTCATTGGGTTTCTTTTATTCCCTCATGTTACATGGATCCTGCTGGCAAGGCCAACACTTGCTTTCTATCCCTAATGTTCCCTTGAGTATTCCAATCCGTGCTGCTTTTAAGTACAGGGGCGCGATTCTCCAAAATGGAGAATAAGTGTTTGCGTCGTCGTGAATGCCGTTGCGTTTCACGACGGCGCGAAACTGGCGCGGGGACCACCAATTCTGGCCCCCTCAGGGGGCCAGCACGGCGCTGGAGTGGTTCACACCGCTCCAGGCTCCCTTCCCAGTGCCAAATGGGCACCGTGCCAACCCGCGCAAGCCCAGTTGGGCCTCCCCCAACCCACGCAAGCACGGGGCACTTCTTCAGAGCGCTGGCACCTACGCAACATGGCTTGGGGGTTCAGGGGCTGGCCGCGCAACAAAGTAGGCCCGGGGGGGGGGAAAGGCCGGCCCGCCGATTGGTGACCCCGATCGTGGGCCAGACCCTATCCAAACCCACCCCCCCCCCCCCCCCCCCGAGGAAGGAGCCCCCCCCACAGGCCGCACCCCGACCCTTCGAACAGAGTTCCCGCTGGTAGAAACCAGCAGTGAATGGCGTTGGCGGGACTCTGCCATTTCCGTGCGGCCGCTCGGCCCATTCAGGTCGGAGAATCGGCGGCCCAGCCGCGGACAGCGGCCTGCGACCCGCGACCAACGCCGCGCCAAACCCGCCAGCACAATTGGCGCCAATTCTCCGCACCTCAGAGAATAGGGCGCCGGCATCGAGGCGCCGTGGCGCGGTTGCGGCGATTCTCCAGCCTGGCGCGGGGCTGGGAGAATCGCGCACAGGGTTAATTATTGTCTACAATTGTTATCATATGCTCATTAAATCTGTGAGTGTCCATATGCAATACTGAGAACCCTATTTTTTATTTTATTCATTTTTTGCAGGATTTAGGCTTCACTGATCAGGTTAGCATTTGTTGTCTATCTCGAACAGTCCTTGAGAAGGTGGTGGTGAGCTGCCTTCTTGAACCGCTACAGTCCACGTGTTGTAGGTTGTCAGGAAACTAAAAGTAGTTTTAAAGGATTTATATTTATATTGGTAAATAGTTGATACAAAGTACAATTTTAAGTGAGTTTAATTCAGTTTCTCTGTGTCAAGATTAAACCTATAGTTAGATTGCCGCTGGAGGAAGGTGTTTGCATGTGTGACGGTTTTTGTTTCAATTCAGACGGTGCTTCTATCGCGCTTCGAGAAGTTAGGGCATGAAGAGTAAATAAAAACTGACAAAATTAGAAGTTGATGTTTAGCAACCGAGGACACCTTTAGGATAGGAAGGCTTTTTGAGTTTAGTTTTTGTTGGTATGATTAACAACTGGAGATAGGTAGTGAGAGAGAAGGCAGCTCTGCTGGAAGAAATTGGCTCAGAAGGCCAGAGGGGGAACATCTCATTCAGCTTTGCTAGAAGCAAGGCCATACCATGGAGTAATGGTTCAGAAAACAAATGCAGAGATCCAAAGAGCAGCTAGTTAAGGCAACTAGAAAAAGGAAGAGAAGTTTCCAAGAAGTCTGGAGTTAGTGGAAGAGAGGAAACTGGAAACCAGAACAGATTATTGTTCAGTAAAGTCACAGAGAGTCGAAAAGGTTTTGGATCTTGAGAGGCCAGAAAGTGCGGTAACACAAGTGATTAGCACTGTGGCTTCACAGTGCCAGGGTCTCAGGTTCGATTTCCCGCTGGGTCACTGTCTGTGTGGAGTCTGCACGTTCTCCCTGTGTCTGTGTGGGTTTCCTCCGGGTGCTCCGGCATTCTCTCACAGTCCAAAGACGTGCAGGTTAGGTGGATTGGCCATGATAAATTTCCCTTAGTGACCCAAAAAAAAAGGTTAGGAGGGGTTATTGGGTTACGGGGATAGGGTGGAAGTGAGGGCTTAAGTGGGTCGGTGCAGACTCGATGGGCCGAATGGCCTCCTTCTGCACTGTGTGTTCTATATCTGCAGTAGTGCTAAGGTTTATGAGAAACAACTACAGTTTGGGAGATATTATTTGAAATAAGTGTGGAAATTGATGGCCACATCTCGGAGTCTATATCAAAGTCTTTGAGACAAAGACCTGAAGGGAGAGGTGTAAAGCCTGGAAACAAATTCTTGATGAAAGAAGTTGATGGAAACCATTTTTAAAAGAAGATTTAAAAGTGTGCCTTGTTGAAAGCAGAACTTGAAATCACTGGTGTGGATGCCGGAGATCAGTAAGACAAGGTGGCTCACGGTAGAAGAGTCATTTGAGGGAATTTTGAGGAGAAATCCACAGACATTCACTCAGGTTCAGATGGGAGTGTGTATGACCACAACCAGTCTGTGTGCTTAAAGGGACTGTGTGTTACAGAGACCATTTTAGCCTGAGATATACTTTGTAACCTATGTTAACCTTAAATTCTGCACTCATTTGTGAAGGTACGGGGCGAGTAAGGGAGTATTGTATTGTAACCAAACTTTTCATGCTTAGTAAATGCTTTTTTCAGGATAGCACGGCGGTGCAGTGGTTAGCACTGCTATCTCGCGGCGCCAAGGACCCGGGTTCAATCCCAACCCCAGGCCACCATCCGTGTGGAGTTTGCACATTTTCCCCGTGTCAGCGTGGGTCTCACCCCCACAACCCAAATATGTGCTGTGTTGGTGGATTGGCCATGCTAAATTGCCCCTTAATTGGAAAAATGTTTTGAAAATTAATGTCTTATTCCTGTTGTGAAGACTAATTTGCGGTCCTGTGACTCGGTTCCTCCACGTTTTCTAAAAAACGTGCAAGGTATGATCTTCTGACCTGGGTTCCATTCTGCGATCTTCCCGTCCAGTTATAACATCAACTGGGATTGTAACCAGGTACACTTACAGTGATGTTAGGGAGGGAGTTCCATGATTTAGATCCAGCGCCAGTGAAACAATGCAGATATATTTCCAAGACAGGATGGTGTGTGGTGTAAGAGGATGCATAAAGCTGGGATAAAAACTTGCTGGCAGATATACCATGAGACTTCAATGTCGGAAGCACCTGATACTGATATAAGTACTGATATAACCACTAATGTAATTACTGATGCAAAGTCACAAGATTAAGTCACTGAGGTCTCTTGGGAAGCAGAAGTACAACCGTGTGTTGAATACTGGGATCTGCCAAGATCTGTAAATAAACAGCAGTGTTTTTATGAGTAATCCCAGCTCGTCCTGCTCTTGTATTAATGTGGCTGGTCCTGTTCAGTCTCCAATGAAAGGCAACCCTCAGATTGATGATAGTTTGAGGAATAACATAAGAGAGGCATCCTCTAATAATACAAAGACATGATGGAGAAAAAGAAAGGGAGGATGAACAAAAGACCAGAACTGGAGGATTGCAGAGTTTTTGGAGAGTTGTAAGGCTGGAGGATGTTACGCAGATGAGATGGGATAAAGCAAGAATTTGAACATGATTTCCAAGTTAAATCCACATTGTGCTCTACTGAGGCACAGCATGCTGGCCCATATGAGATAGCAACAAGAACACGGTCTACAAAATTATGAGGGGCATAGACAGAGTGGATAGTCAGAGGCTTTTTCCCAGGGTAGAGGGGTCAATTACTAGGGGGCATAGGTTTAAGGTGCGAGAGGCAAGGTTTAGAATAGATGTACGAGGCAAGTTTTTTACACAGTGGGTAGTGGATGCCTGGAACTCACTGCCAGAGAGGGTGGTGGAAACAGGGACGATAGTGACATTTAAAGGACACCTTGACAAATACATGAATAGGATGGGAATAGAGGGATATGGAGCCAGGAAGTGTAGAAGATTTTAGTTTAGACAGCATGGTCGGCACAGGCTTGGAGGGCCAAAGGGCCTGTTCCTGTGCTGTACTTTTCTTTGTTCTTTGTACTTCTGTTTTAGGTTTTGTCGGGATAATAGGGGAAATACGATTTGCCCGAGTTCTCACCAGATGACTGAAGTGAAGTTTGATTATTTTCAAGACATTACTTATTAATCATTTTAATAATACTTATCACATGAGGAGCAGTACCATTTTTCATTTTGTTAAAATTGTTTCCCTGGCGAATGGCTATTTTGAGTAAAACATAAGGCAGAATTAAATGTAGGTGACTAGGGTCTCGCCCACTGTCTAGCGAGCATGGAATAGCCACATGTCATTTATGTTCGTAAAGGAAATCATGTACTTAACAGGGCAGCAGCGAGCCTTCCCCAGGATCAAGGATCCTTGGGGCAGAAGTCCTGCCCACAAGGTGATCCAGGCCTCTCAGAGGCAATCAGCTTTTCATGGTGGAGCAGCGCCACTGGGAGTCAGTGATTGCTTCCAGTAATGCAATTATCGCCAAGATCGCCAAGGAATCACAGGATCATAGAATCATAGAATTTACAGGGCAGAAGGAGGCCATTCGGCCCATCGAGTCTGCACCGGCTCTTGGAAAGAGCACCCGACCCAAGGCCACACCTCCACCATAACCCAGTAACCCCACCAAAAACTAAGGCCAATTATGGACACTAAGGGCAATTTAGCATGACCAATCCACCTGACCTGCACATATTTGGACTGTGGGAGGAAACCGGAGCACCTGGAGGAAACTCACGCACACACACGGGGAGAACGAGCAGACTCCACAGAGACAGTGACCCAAGCTGGGAATCGAACCTCGGACCCTGGAGCTGTGAAGCAATTGTGCTAACCACTATGCTGCCAGACAGGCCAGAGGTGGGTGCTGGCAGGTGGGAGCTCGCAGGGTGGGGTCGACAGTAAGGGTAGGAGTGTGATGTTCAGCAGTCCTTCCCACTTCCCAATGCCAGATTCTTCGATCCAGTGTTCAATGGCATTGAATTGACAAGGGTAGTCCAGAGGCAGAGTTCATTGAATGCATTAGATTGTTTCCTGGAACAGTATGTTGAGGAAGCAACCATGGAGGAGGCTACTCTTGATGTGATATTTTGTAATGAGAAGCGATTAATTAATGGCCTCATAGTTAAGGACCCTCTAAGGATTGGTGACCATAGTATGGGAGAATTCAAGATTCAGTTTGGGGGTGAGGAAGTGGAGTCCCACATCAGTGTTCTGGAATTAAACAAAGGAAATGACATAGACTTGAGGACAGATTTGGCCCGTATAGACTGGGCAGAAAAGCTGAAAGATAGGACAGCTGATGAGCAGTGACAGTGTTTGAGGAAATACTCAATTCCTCACAACTAAAATATTTCCCAGTGAGGAAGAAAGATGGGAAGAGGTGTAAAAAACATCCATGGCTAAACAAGGAAGTCAAGGACATTATAAAGACAAAAACTAAGTTATATCATATTGCAACGGCCAGTGGCAGGCTGGAAGATTGGGAAACTTTCAGACATAAACAAAGAGTCCATGTGTAAGAACTCAGCGACCAACTTAAATGAGTATGCCACCACCGTCACAGACTTCATCAGAAAATGTGTGGATGACAGCATGCCAAAGGAAGCAATACGTATATTCCCCAACTGAAACCATGGCCCAATCGCGAGATTGATTCCCTACTGAAGGACAGTTCTGAGGCGTACAAGTCAGGCAACCCTGATCTGTACAAGAAATCCAGATACGACCTCCGCAAAGCCATCCGAGATGCCAAGAGACAATATCAGACCAAGCTAGAGTCATAGACTCGGCGGTTGTGGCACGGCCTACACAAAATAACGGGCTACAAAACGAAGCAGCGCAGTATCTCCAGCAGCAGCGCACCCTTCCTGATGAACTCAATGCATTCTCTGCTCGGTTCGAGCAGGAAACCAACAATCTGCTGTCGAGTGCCCCAGCAGCCCATAACTCACCCATACCCACCATCACAGCTTCCGAAGTCAGATCGGCTTTCCTGAAAGTGAACCCTCGGAAGGCGACGGGTCTGGACGGGATCCCTGGTTGTGCAGTCAGAGCCTGCACGGACCAGCTGGCTGATGTGTTCGGGGACATCTTTAATCTGTCCTGACTCCGCTCCGAGGTCCCCACCTGCTTCAAGAAGACCACCATCATTCCGGTGCCAAAGAAAAACCAGGCAACGTACCTCAATGACTACCGTCCGGTGGCCCTGACTTCAGTTGTAATGAAGTGCTTCGAGAGGTTGGTCATGAAGCGCATCACCTCCATACTCCCAGAATGCCTTGATCCACTGCAATTCGCATACCGCCCCAACCGATCCACAGCAGACGCCATCTCGCTGGCCCTGCACTCATCCCTAGAGCATCTCAACAAGATGGACTCCTAACTCAAACTCCTATTTATTGACTGCAGATCCATCTTCAACACCATAATCCCAGCCAAGTTCATATCAAAGTTCCAAAACCTAGGACTTGGCTCCTCACTCTGCAACTGGATCCTCGACTTTCTGACCCACAGACCACAATCAGTAAAAATAAACAACAACACCTCCTCTACAATTGTACTCAATACCGGGGCCTCGCAAGGCTGCGTAGTTAGCCCACTACTATACTCCCTGTACACACACGACTGCGTGGCAAAATTTGGTTCCAACTCCATCTACAAGTTTGCTGACGATATGACCATAGTGGGCCGGATCTCGAATAATGACGAGTCAGAATACAGGAGGAGATTGAGAACCTAGTCGAGTGGTGTAGCGACAACAATCTCTCCCTCAATGCCAGCAAAACTAAAGAGCTGGTCATTGACTTTAGGAAGCAAAGTACTGTACACACCCCTGTCAGCATCAACAGGGCGGAGGTGGAGATGGTTAGCAGTTTCAAATTCCTAGGAGTATGCATCTCCAAAAATCTGTCCTGGTCCACCCACCATGGTCCCAACCACCAAGAAAGCACAACAGCGCCTATACTTCCTCAGAACTAAGGAAATTCGGCATGTCCACATGAACTCTTAACAACTTTTACAGATGCACTACAGAAAGCATCATCTGGCTGCATCACAGCCTGGTATGGCAACTGCTCGGCTCAAGTCCGCAAGAAACTTCAGAGAGCATAGATGAGGTGGATAGTCAACATCATTTCCCAGAGGTAGGGGAGTCTAAAACTAGAGGGCATAGGTTTAAGGTGAGCGGGGAGAGATACAAAAGGGTCCAGAGGGGCAATTTTTTCACACAGAGGGTAGTGAAGTGTCTGGAACAAGCTGCCTGACGCAGTAGTAGAGGCGAGTATAATGTTGTCTTTTAAAAAGCATTTGGACAGTTACATGGGAAAGCTGGGTATAGAGGGATATGGGCCAAATGCAGGCAATTGGGACTCGCTTAGTGGTAAAAACTGGACGGCATGACAAGTTGGGCCGAAGGACCTCTTTTCATGCTGCAAACCTCTGTGACTAATCTGTGGATTCGCTACCCCAGAGTGCAGTAAATGCAGGTGTAGTGAATAAATTTAAGGAGGAGTTAGACATATTTTTAATTGGTAATGGGGTTGAAGGGTTATGGAGAATGGGCAGGACAGTGGAGTTGAGGCTGGGATTGGATCAGCCATGATCACATTGAACGTGTTTAGGCTCGGGAGGCTAAATTGCCGACTCCTGCTTAGAGGTCATGTGTTCTTGGGAGGAGATGCTCTGACTGATTTTGCAATCCAGCTCTTGGTCTGTAGCATTGGAAGCAGCAGATGAGGAACATATCAGCCACGTTAGAATGACGGAGTCGATGGGCCGAATGGCCTAATTCTGCTCCTATATCTCATGGACTTTTATGAACTTATGAATGAGAAACCCCTCCCTATACACCTGCCCACCACCCAAAAAAACCCAAGCAACCCAAAAGGGTTTGCTTTTCAGGCCTGTTTCAAGGGGAATCCACCAGCAGGCGCTGGGTGAATACCAGTGGCAACAAGTTGAGACCCAATTGACAGCAGGGCAGGAAGGTCACCCACAAGCCTTTCCACATCAGAATTAATTGGGACAGAGCTGTGAAGGCTGGCAGCTCCCCATCTGCCACCCTCTTGCCCAACTAAATGTCTCCCCTCCATCAAACCCCCCTCGGGGGAGGACGTTACATTCCACACATAATTGTAAATAGGTTTTATGTTCCTCTTAAATTGCTTTGGTGCTTGTAATTGGAGCAGCGTTTTTCTGTTTGATCACAGCCTATTAATAGGAATGGAAATAGCTTTGAGTTATTGGATGCACTAATTAGCTATTCATGAGTGTTCTGCTGCAGTGGTCAACTTTGCTTAAAATGCAAGACTCGTTTTGCTATTTTACAAACTGGCTGCAAAAGGCTTTTTAACCCTTAAGTGGCATGGATAGGTTATATAACTAGACTATAATTGTGCTGATCACAGTTAGCATGACTGAACTGTATGGTGAATTGCGTCAAGCCTTCTTGAACTCGATCATGACCTAGCTAGCATGTTAATACAGTGCAACATTCAAATACGGCAAACCAGTCATTTAGCTTTGTCATGGGGATGAATCAGATTCACTAAAGGGAGAAGGCAGAACTAAGTAGGTTAAGACTTGAAGTAGACTGCTGTCTTTAACAAATATGACATTATTATCTTTGACATTTTCTTATGGGTGTCGGAGGAGCCTCAATCAGCTTTTGTACAAGCACTCCACCTCTCCCTCACCAAACATTTTTTTTTTTGCGTGTAGGAAATTAGAATTTAAATCCTGCCCGCTGGGCCATGCGAGAGATTGGTACTGTTGGGAAATGCTCATTAAGTATCTTCACTAGTATGCAACTGTGTTATCACATCATATTTTAAACTGTAATTTTACTCAAAACGCTCAAGATATTTATTCATCTTGCATAAGATAACATCAGATAAAATAGATTCCTAAATCATTTTTTTTCCCTTGTTTTTTTTAAAAATGTTTCCAATTAAGCGGCAATTTAGCGTGGCCAATCCACCTAACCTGCACATCTTTGGGTTGTGGGGGCGAAACCCACGCAAACACGAGGAGAATGTGCAAACTCCACACGGACAGTGACCCAGAGCCGGGATTGAACCTGGGACCTCGGTGCCGTGAGGCAGCAGCACTAACCACTGCACCACCCTGCTGCCCTTTTCTGACTATCTCACAGCATCATATTTACTTTTATTGATACCAGCGTTTTATTTCCAATTGTTTAAAGGCACTCAGTGCCTGATTGAGGGTGCTGGCATCAGGAAGGAAGGGCACTGAGAATCACTGACCTCTCCTTGTTGCTAAGCCCCACTCACCATCCCACCTCCGCTACCTCCACCTCACATCCCCCTCTCCTCATCATTTCTCATCTGTGTGCTTGCAGCCTCTCGGCGAGGTGGGATATCCACTCCGGAGGTCCGTGATCCCAGGTGAAGGCCTGTAGCCGGCATGTCAAATGCCGGAATGGAACAAGATATAGCAGGCATTCCCGAAAAGATGCTGTTGTCTTTTCTTTTTCTTCCAGATGTTGTTGGCAATCACACTTTACTCTTGGAAATATCAGATTTTTAAAAACATCTTGAGCTTATCATGCTGTCTTGTATACAACAAGGACAGATACAGTATCATTTGGATAAATGCGAGGATATCCCCTTTGGCAGCAAAAATGAGAAGGCAGACGATTATCTGAAAGGTCATAAATTAGGAGAGGGAACGTGCAACGAGACCTGGGTGTCCTCGTACACCAGTCACTGAAGGTAAGCATGCTTTCCCTGGAGCAGAGTTGTGGTCGCTGTTTGATTTTCTGGTGATGTTGTTCATGTTGTCTCATTGGATAGTGATGTCTCTGGTGTTGCTGATGGTCCTTTCTATTTTTCCAACTCTGTTGCAGGCCGAATGATTCCGTTTCTTCTCATTTGCTTCCCGGTTTTGGTCTCAATGATGTGCGTCTTTGGTTTTCTGCTTCAGCAGAAACTTTTGCTGGGCTCCAGGTTTTCACGATTGAATCGAGTACACTTTGTCCATTGAGCAGCACAGGTAGGGATTTAGCATGTTTGTTGAAGTGCTGAGCCTCGGTGAGTTTTCTCACTTGCTCCTGGTCACTTGGAGGATGTATTTTGCTTGGTAGAGCAATCTTATATTTTCTTCCATTCAGCTACCCTGCTTATGATTTCATGTCAGCCTGGAGACATGTTGATTGGAATGACAAGAAGGCAAGGATTGGGTCTTCCTTTGCCCGTTGAATGTCTGGATGTGTCTTCCTATAAATGCGGATAGCGTAGTGATGAGGTGATAAAGTTGAACCCCTACTGTAAAGTGAATTCCTTAGCTTCCCTGGATGTGAACTGGGTGACATGCCAACATATTAATCTTTCAGGAATCCTTTGCTCAGCAAACAGAACCTACACTGTGAGGTGAATTGCTGTGGTTCTCAAGTCATTCATTTTCCAGATGAAAGGCAACTTTGAGTAGTGGTCTGTCACTACGAGATAGCATTGTTGATTCTCATGTGAATGAATCGGCTACCACAGTATACAATGGTCTGCATGGTACTTTAGCCACTATTATCTCCTTTTGCTGTGCATTTCTGTACTTCTGGCAGACAGTTCACACAGACACTATGGGCAGGATTCTCTGTTTCAGAGACTGAGAGTGGGATTCTCTGATTGCCAACGTCAAAATCGCATTTGGCGATAGAATCCGTTTTTGCGTCGAAATTGGGAGCGGTGCCGTTTTTCGGATGCTCCGCCCCCTGAGAAATGGCACACTGCTGAGTACACCGCATGCCGCGGGACGACCTCAGGGCACCATCTGAAGCCCTCCCCTGATGCTCCGCCCCCGATAGTCCGACTTCCTGGCGGTGTCGGTCACGTGTCCTCTTGTGTTTTCGGGGACCTCATGTGGCAGCTGCGGACTGTGTCCAGCGGCGTCACAGTTGGGGGGGGAGGGCAGCCTTTCCGCTGGTGGGGGGGGGGCTTCGACGGGGGCTGAGGGGACTGGTGGGGGGTGGTCTGCGAGTGGCGAGGGGGGTTTACGGGCGGGCACTATCTGGCAGGCCGGGTCTGCGCACGGCCGGCGCCATGTCGTACAGCGCGGCTGCCGCAGGTCACCGCCGTGCGCGTGCGTAGCCACGGGGCCAGCAATTCTCCGTCCGTATCTACACGTAAAGCCGGGGGCTTAATGTGGCGGGGCTGCTAGCCCTCCACCGAGTGGAGCATCGGTGCGGGGCAGCGTCGACTTTTTGGGCGTAAGACCAGACACTTTCTCCGGACACAGCCTCAAATTCGGAGAATCAGTGGACTTCTACGACGACAAAATTGCCGCCGGTCCCGGATCAATTCTTGAAATGCCAATGGGATAGCACCAGTACCATCTGGAATACGAACGATTCCAATGTAAAATGTGTCCAATTTGTCAGGGTTGAGTTTGACACTTGAGAGGCTGACAAGCTGCAACCGCACATTTTCACTCCACTCTCCACACACAAGGAGGCCGTCACCAACCGTCCTTGGTGCAGGTGGCAAAGGCTGTGAGTGCCATGGGCCTCACCACCAGGGCAGGACAGAAGTGTCACAATAAACTGCACAACCTCCGCAGGGCAGTCAGGGTGAGTGCTCGCACAATGCCCCTGGCACCAAGTCCCATTCCACACACCTCTACCCCTGGCACCAATCCGGAGAGCGACCGGCAGTGTGTGTGCTCCCCACCCTGCACCACATACCAACAACTATACCAGCCACCATGGCCAGATGCCCTGGCAATGGAGCCACCAGCTGCTCACCCCTCCATTCTCCATGTGTCTGACTGCCTAATACTTTTGCCTTTCTGTCTCCACCCCCCAGGAGAAGGCGGAGCGTAACTTCCGGGAGAGAGAGAAGACTGGAGGGGGAATGCCAGATCTGGATCACCTTACCGCAGTGAAGCAGCGGGCACTGGACCTGGTTGGTAGTGCCGGAGGGAGGGCAGCTGTTGAGGCGGAGGTCAGCAGCGGGCGAGCAAGTTAGACCCAACTGCGTTGAGGTTCCCCATGGCACGTGTGGCACAATCACCACATCATGCCCACTACCACCCCTCTCACCATCCCTTAAGCTCCTCCACGCCACCCTCACACCACTCCCACACCACCACCCACCACCCCAATGCACTATCCAATCATGCGTCATGTCTTGGATGTTGCAGGATCACCTTGCGATGAGGCAGACCCTTCTGCTGTTCCCCACCCCAACCCCAAGCAGGTAGCAGCGGGGTGAGCCCCCAACTGCAGCCCAAAACACGCAGGAGCACCAGGCTGGGGATGGGCACTTTAGTGATGAGGCTCCTGGGACACTATCTGGTGTGCACCACACACGTGCTGCAGTACATCAGGCGTTTAGCTCAGTGGGCTAGACAGCTAGTTTGGAATGCAGAACAAGGCCAGCAGTGTGGGTTCAATTCCCATACCAGCTTAACCGAACAGGCGCCGGAATGTGGCGACTAGGGGCTTTTCACAGTAACGTCATTCTTGTGACAATAAAAGATTATTATTATTATTATTATTAGGTAGGAACCCCCGAGGGGGCAGATGGTCGGAGGGTAGACTGACCCCAGGGGCTATCTGCTGTCCGGAAGGGTTTGGGGCTTTTAGAAAGGCCGGTCCAATCAATATTGGAGATGCAGTCTCAGAGACGGGGACTACATGAGGGGCAGTCAGCAACCATCCAGCACTTGCAGGTGCAGTTGGAGGAAGCCAACCACCTGCAGGAGCATGAGACGGTGCTGACTCATGCGTGCAACCCAGGCCAACATCGCATGGGTGGCGGCTGCAGTGGAGGCCTTGGGGGCAAAAGTATTGGGCATGGATCAGTATGTCCAAGGCCTGGGGCACTCTGTACAGGCGGTGGCCAAGCCAGAGGACAGGGCTGTTCTGTCACAGGCAACCATAGACCAGAAAATCCACGAGTCAGCAGAAAATTCCTGCCTAAATCTCGTAAGCCTTCCTACCTTACAAGGTCCGCAGTTTCTAAGCAACTAATCCTACTTCTCCCAACCTCTATTTACTTTTCACACCATCACACTCTCAAAGCACAATAGAAGCATAGTTGGAGCTAAAACTATGTTTAGCATAACTGTAAGAACTGCAAGGGTTAATGAAATGTCTTGAGTAGCCACTAGAGGGAGCTACAGCTACAGGTATATAAGACATTGATGCTAAGCCTTGTGGGAGAGAGTAGTGTAGGAGTTAGCTAAACACAGACAGAAGTATAGATAGTGTGAGTAAGAGCAGATCATAGTTTATAACAGTATAAAGATTAGTTGTAGATTTGTTTATATGTTAAAAGTCAACTGTATATTATTTAGGAGTACGTTTTGAATCCAAGTTAGTAGTGTTAATAAATTTGTAGCTTTGTTCAAGTTCAAGCTATTTGTGGTCTTTGTGAACACGACACCAACCATCCTGAGTTAGCAACACAAAAACACCACAACCCCTACACATACTAACACCTTTGTCCAACATTAATCTAACCATAGGTTTTATGTTTCCTCACACAGTAACATTAAATTAAACCCACTTACTCCTATACCTAATTTCTGCTGTTTACCAATGCAAATACAAATCTCTTAAAACTACCTTTATTTTCCTAACGCAGCAATCAAAATAAATAAACTGAAAACATGCAATTAAAAATTTTTGTTTAAAAATCTTAAAAGTGTGAAACTAAAAATCAGACTATTAAAATAATTCTGGAATGGAAATTCTAAATCTTGGGGAGTTTGAATTGCAAAAATCATCGTGCTCAATTCCCAGATTTAGAAATTTGCCACTCCAGCATCTAAGTATTGGCTAATTTTTTCAAGTAAAACTAATCTTCAGAATGTATTAACACCTAGAGTGTAAATGTATCACATAGTATAGATTCAATAGGTCACAAATATATGAGCAGAACTGTACTGCATATTTCAATTAAAAAATTATCCATGTGGTAGATAATTAGAATTTGCTCGATTTTTGACACACAATCATGCAACGTTGGTCTACGGGTTTTCTGGGATTGATCCCCTGCATTTTAAATGCCCACACGTATCCCTGTGGTTTCTTGGGAACACAGCATTCAAATAAGGTTGGCTCAATGCAGATCCCTCAGTATTGAAGTAAAGTGATGAAGGAACACAGCTAAACTGAACTACATCTCATGCAGTAAAAGCTAAAACCCTTAGGGACTGGCATCAGATGGCCTTTATTTTTTGCAGACATCCTTATTTTCAGTGTGGTCACTGTTTCTGCAGTAAAATTTGCCCACAGCCTTGAAGATCCAGCTGTGACTATGATTGGCACCTAATCAACTGCAAAGATTGTATGAATTTCTTTCCCACACACCAACGTTCAGCTCTGTGCACTTAACAGTTCTCCCTGCTCCATTTTGAACTGTGCGTGTGGAGCAGTGTGTAACTTCAGTTATGAACTGTATCTTCCTGTTCTACTTTACCAGCATTAGGGAGAGATTTTTAAAACTTTGAGGTGGGGGGAATGTGATGACAGGTTATGTCAAAATATTGAAGCTTCCAAGGCCCAGACTCCAGGAATTTACCTCCCTAACAACCTGCCCCCATTATATTCACACTAAATGCCTGGAGGGACTCTTGGACCTCCGTGGAACCATAACCTCTCTCTTCCTTTCCATCTCTGAGACCTCCAGTACCATACCAGTGAACCTGGGAGTCCTCGGTCATGTTTCAGTATGTTATGGACTTCCAGTCAATATTATATATTAAGAATTAACATGAAGGGCTACCAGAAAAGATAGTAATCCGAGGATTACCTAACTTCTCTATCGGACTGAAACACTGTACAAAACCTTAGTTCTGCCACAGCTGGAGTATTCTATGTAGTACCGGCCACCTCACTATAGGAAGGATGTGATTGTACTGCAGAGGGTGCAGAGGAGATTGGCAAGGATGTTGCCTGCTATGGTGCATTTGGTCTATGAAAAGAGGCTAGATAGGCTCAGGATTACTTTCTTTAGAGCAGAGAAGGCTAAGGGGGGACCTGACTGAGGTGTATAATAGGGGTATGGACAGAGTGCATAGGCAGCAGCTGTTCCCCTTGGTTGAAGTGTCAATAACATAATACCCATAATTTTGAGGTGAGGGGCAGGAGGTTTAGAGGGGATTTATGAAAAGGTTTTTCATGCAGAGGGTGGTGGGAGTCTGGACTGCACTGCCTGGGAGGGTAGTGGGGACGGGAAATCTCACAACCTTTAAAAAGTAGGTGGATGAGCACTTGAAATATCAAAATATTCAAAGCTTCTGAAAAGTGGGATTCATGTAGATTTAGCACAGTCTTGTTGGTGCAGACTCCATGGGTCGAAGGACCTCTTCTGTACCGTGTGACTCTATAACTTGTGATTGGTAAATCCTGTTTGTTCCCAAAGCATTAAATCCTGGTTGTATCCTTTTGTATAATCGTTAATGTCTCCACAGTTAAATGTGGGTTTGATAATGACTGACTTTTCCAAAGCAATCCATAGCAGTGCTATTTCAGCATACTGTACCGCCTCATGGCCAAGGGGTGTGGACAGTAATTCTACCCGATAAAAAGTGTAGTGATCGCAAAATCCCCACTATATCCTCACCCAACAGAGGATAATTGGGATGTCCCTATTTTTGTCATCATCGCACAGGAAATAACCTGATGGTATTCTGCAAGTGCCCTCAAAAGTCCTCCATATTATTATGGGCAGCACAGTAGCACAAGTGCCGAGCACTGTGGCTTCACAGCACCAGTGTCCCTGGTTCGATTCCCTGCTGGGTCACTGTCTGTGCAGAGTCTGTGCATTCTCCCCATGTCTGTGTTGGTTTCCTCCCACAGTCCAAAGACGTGCAGATTAGTTGGATTTGCCATGCTAAATTGACCTTAGCGTCCAAAAAGGTTAGGAGGGATTATTGGGTTGTGGGGATAGGGTGGAAGTGAGGGCTGAAGTGGGTCGGTGCACACTCGATGGGCTGAATGGCCTCCTTCTGCACTGTTTGTTCTATGTTCTATTTATTACCATCCTCCATGATGGGGAGGTGCTCCAAGAGGTGCTGAGGATAGGAATTCGAAAATTAGTGCAGGATCACTCAGGAATGGTGCGCATTTACCTTAAATGGTCACAGAAGGGGCTGGTTTAGCACACTGGGCTAAACAGCTGACTTGTAATGCAGAACAAGGCAGCAGCACGGGTTCAATTCCCGTACCGGCCTCCCCGAACAGGTGCCCAAATGTGGAAACTAGGGGCTTTTCACAGTAACTTCATTGAAACCTACTTGTGACAATAAATGATTATTATTATTCTTAGAATCACAAAATTGTTATGGAGGAGAAGGGGGCCATTTGGCCCATCGTGCCTGTACCGCTTCTCCAAAATGAGCATTACGGCTTTGTGCCATTCCTCTGCCTTTTCCCCGAACCCCTGCACATTGTTTCTATTCAAAGAGTCATCAAATACTTACGACGCCCTGGGCGAGGGCACGGTCAGTTTCAGCCTCCTATATCCGGATCGCAGCACAGTTGAATTAACAAATAATTCTTAGAAAAATACCCGAAGTGTTTGGCTCTTTGCTGCCCAATAATTACAGTTCCCAGGTTTGTAAATGTAAATACAATTACATTTTAATAATAAGAAGAACTATAATGAAATATGCAGCCGATACAACTGGTTCACTATCAAATAATTCCTAATCCCCCACTTTAATGTACCCCCACCCTCTACACACACACATGATGAACAAACACAGTAAGGAAGAGAGGGATGAAAAATAATAAGTAAAAGGAAAACAAGCCTTTGTTTCAGATGGTTGTTTCTAGCACACTTTCCTTCAAACCAAGCTTTAAGTCGAGATTTCAGCCTGCAATGGTTTTCACTGTAGATTCGTTGAGGTCTCTGCAGTTTCAGAAACACAGCAGCTTTTGTAGAGAGAACACAAGTGAGAGAGAGAGAGAATAGGTCCTTTCCCCTGAATGTCCAGGATTCAAACTGAACTTCCCCAGGTTCTCTGAAAATCAGCCCACTCAGGACCCAATCACCACATGTTACTGGGCAGAATATGGCCTTTTGGACAATTCATTGGCCACCAGCCAACCAGTCAAGTCAAGTCCCACCCCATCTCTCGGGTGCCAGAAAGTCTTGAGTTCTCCTGTTCGAACACAAGCACCAAATACTATGTTGTAACCTGTTGAGTTCCTCATTTTCTTTGCAGGTTGGCTTAAAAATGCATGTCCATTAAACATCTATGGATCAAAAATGATGACAGTAAAAATAAAGAAAGGGGAAAAAAGGGAATCAACAGGAAAGGCCCTTACAATACCTTCTTCAATACCTTGATTGAACCTGCCTCCACCACACTCCCAGACAGTGCATTCCAGACCAGAACTACTCGTGTGAAAATGTTTTTCCTCACATCACAATTGCTTCTTTTGCAAATCACTTCAAATCTGTGCCCTCTTGTTCTTAATCCTTTCATGAGCAGGAACAGTTTCTCCCTGTCTATTCTGCAAAACCCCTTCATGATCTTGAACATCTCTATCAAATCTCCTTCCTACAGCATGGTGCCCAGAACCGTACACAATATTCCAGTTGATGTCTAACTAGTGTCTTGTATAACTTCAGCATACCACCCCCCCCAACCCCTGTACTCTTGTATTCTATGTCCCTATTAATAAAGATCAGAATGCAATGTGCTTTATTAACTGCTCTCTCCACCTGTCCTGCCACCATCCATGATCTATGCACATATACACCCAGGTCCCTCTGCTCCTGCACTCCCTTAAGAATTTTAGCCCTTATTTTATATTGTCTCTCCATGTTCCTCTTACCAAAATGCATTACCTCACTCACACTTCTCCACATTGAACACCATCTGCCACCTATCTGCCCAATCCACCAACTTGTCTATGACCTTTTGAATTTCTGCATTGTCCTCTTTGCAATTTACTGTACTTCTAAGTTCTGTGTCATCCGCAAACCATAAAATAGTCCCCTGCACTAATATCTAGATTATTCATGTATATCAGGAAAAGTAATCATCATAGGCCATAGGCCTCATCATAGGCCATCCACAGAGCTGATCCCAAATCTGGGGCGGGATTCTCTGACCCCCCGCTGGGTCGGAGAATCCCCAGGGGGCGGCGTGAATCCCGCCCTGCCGCTCCGACGCTGGCTGCCGCATTCTCCGGCGCCGGTTTTTGGGTGGGGATCACACCACGCCGGTTGGGGGCCGTTGGCAGCACCTCCCTCGGCAATTCTCCCGGCCCCGATGCGGCGAGCGGCCGTCGGTTTCTGTCCAGTCCCGCCAGCGTGGATTGGACATCGTCCTACACGGCGGGACATGGCTGGTAGGCCGGCTGGTTTAGTCCTCTGGGGGGGGGAGGGGGGGCGTGGAGGGATCCAACCCGGGGGGGGGGGGGGGCACTGTGGCCTGGCCCGCGATCGGGGCCCACTGATCTACGGGCGGGCCTGTGCCGTGGGGACACTTCTTCCTTCCGTGCCGGCCGCTGTCGGGCTCCGCCATGGCCGGCGCAGAGATGACACCCCCCTGCGCATGCACCAGAATACGTCGGCTGGTCTGCCCATGCGGCGAACCATGCCGGTGGTTCTGCGCATGTGCTAACTTGCGCAGTCCCTTCGTCGCCGGCAGGCGTGGCGCCGACCCCTCCGCCGCCGGCCTAGTGTAACTTCCGTCACTTCCGGTTGGCCCGACACCGGAGTGATTCGTGCTGTTTTTTACGCCGGCGTTGGGCCACCTCGCTGATCCGGGAGAATCCTGCCTCTGATCTCTCAGTACAGATGGTAATGGGATGTTCCCCTTGAAAGTGCTGTCCCTCAATGAAGCATGAATGACCATAGTCATGCCTCTTTATGTTTTGATATAGCTTCTCTCAGCATTTGAGGAATTAGAAGAACGACACTGACCAGGCATAGAGCAATTCGCATTGGGTAAAACAGCAACTGCATATTTATGTGACATCCTAATCCAATATTGAGGGGAACTTGTGAGTTCTTTTCTTCTTGGCCTATGACCTTCATGTACATCATGGCAATTGCTGCATTTTTCAGTAATCATCTAGTGAAGAAGTAAATAGTCCATTGGCAGCCTTGACTACTCTCGCACACAGTGGTGCTCAGAGTTCAGCAAATTTTGGTGCGAAAGATCCAGCGAGAATCAGGAGTCCGAACCTTTTTTTTTATAAATTTAGATTACCCAATTATTTTTTCCAGTTAAGGGGCAATTTACCGTGGCCAATCCACCTACTCTGCACATTTTTGGGTTGTGGGGGCGAAACCCACGCAGGCACGGGGAGAATGTGCAAACTCCACACGGACAGTGACCCAGAGCCGGGATCGAACCTGGGACCTCAGCGCCGTGAGGCGGTTGTGCTAACCACTAGGCCACCGTGCTGCCCCTGGAGTCCGAACCTTGACTACAGAATTTAAATCCCCTCCTCCTGAAGATTAGCCTCAATAATGCCATGAGCCCTAAAGGCTACATTGGCATCAAAAAATTATAAAATCTGTAAGGACTGTTGCCATCAAAAAGGGCTGTTTAGCAACAAATTATTTTAACCCAAGACCTTTTCAGAAATACCGCTGAAGTACTGATAATTGTGGAAAGATATTCTTGTGTTTTATGTGTATTTTGTAATGTATTTTTAATAAATGTTCAACTTTAATATGAAATCATCACAATTAATCTGAGAGTTACTTCCTGACTTCAGGAAAAATACCTCCTCATAATACACAAATTGCAAAACCACTCTGGCAGCTGCCAGTCTGTCATGTCATAACACAAAGCAATTGCTTGAGTTCCCTAATAGAAGTCCTTGGCCATTTGTGTTTGCCATTTTGTCAGGACCTAACCTCAGTGAGTATTTGAACCGAATTTTATAATGAGTTTCTAAACCTCAATGCAAAATTAAGTGAGTCCTGATTTAAAATTTATAAGGCTGATTAGGGATTTTTTTTGTAACTCGATACTTAAATCTTGGTCTTAAAACCACTGTTCAATAAAACACTCCTTCTATATTTAATAAGCCAAAGGATACATTTTTAGATATAAGCATGAATATAGGTTTCTATATCAACTCATTGCCTTATATTGGGCATCAACTGAGGTGGAATATATTCCTAGCCTCTTTTTGTAACTATATATTGCAATGTACTGCTCAAATGATCGCGTCCACTTAAGGTTGAGAAAGACAGGCCTCACAGGCACTTAAAATGGTCTCAGGAACTGACCTAAATTATTTGAAAGGAAAGGCACCACCAGAGAATATTGCCGTCTTCGAGATAGCCGTTTTAACAAATTATAGCTCGATTATAACAACTCAGATATTATAAGGTCCCGGCTTCTCTCCTTAACCACGTGCCTTTCCTATGAAGAATGTGCAAAGGATTTGGATACAAGCATATATGAACAAAGTATTTTGTCAGTTAAATAAATGATTATTAAAGAACCAAATATGCTTTTCATTTTTGATGGTAATCAAAACATGGATAGTTCTAATAAAAGTAAGTATAACCTTGTTTCATGAGAGAATCCATGTCTGAATAATGCTGAAAGATATTTAGGGTATCCAAAAATATTTCAAGTAGCATTTAGCTTCAGTCCCCGATTAAAGCCACTGAGTCTAGTGAGATATATCCATCCCAATTAAAGGGGGAACTATCATTGCTACACTACAGCAGCCATATCTTTACTTTGAGAGATACTCAAGTGAATCCAATGATAGTCCCGAAAGACGTGCTTGTTCGGTGAATTGGACATTCTGAATTCTCCCTCAGTGTATCCGAACAGGCGCCGGAGTGTGGCGACCAGGGGATTTTCACAGTAACCTCATTGCACTGTTAATGTAAGCCTACTTGTGAAATTAATAAAGATTATTATTAGAAGGAAGTTTACATATGAGGATACCAATTTAAGGGGGTCAGGAATTATGGGGAGAAGGTAGGAGAACGGGGATTAGAAAATATCAGCCATGATTGAATGGCGGAGCAGACTTGATGGGCCGGGTGGCCTAATTCTGTTGTGCTCCTATGTCTTATGGTCTTATAGTCTTATCTTCAGTAGATTTGGTCCTACCATTGGCCATAGTTCCCGAAATGGCCCTTTCTATAATGGACAGGCTTCTCTATGGAGGTTAGGACAATTCATCCTTCTCCATTAATTAATTTTGGGCTTTCTACCTCACTGGCAATAGCCTGAGGTGAGTGCTGGTAGTGGGAGAACAGGAGATGTTGGGGGGGGGGGGGGGGGGGTTGACAATCACTTCATCCAACAACTGGGCAGAGGAGGGACAATTATCTGATGTCAGGTGGGTGCTGGTGGTGGAGTTGCCACCATGTCAGTTAAGTGCTGGTGGGGGAGGTCAATATCCTCTGATGAGTGCAGGTGGTGGTGGGTTTATCACCTCAGATGAGTGTTGGCAAGGGAGAGCTGATCACCTCAGATGAGTAGAGGTTGGGGGGGTATAAGCACCTCAGGTGAGTACTGGTGGGGGAGGGGCAATCACCTCAGTTGAGTGTTGGTGGGCGAAGGGTGATCACCCAAGGTGAGTGTTTTTTTAAATTCCTTTCTCAGAGTTACAAAGCCAATGCGAAGAGTGGAATGGGACAAGCCCCTTATCCACCTCCTTGCTTGCTCTAAATACCAATTCAAATTCAAACTGAATCCAATTCATTGTCCTCACAACAGAGGCATACTAAATATGAGCTGACATGAATAGACTTTGATTCTACATTTGATCTTAACCAAAAGGCCGAGTACCACAGGTGTGTGTTAACGGAGGAAGGGCGATCATGTCAGGAAAGTGCTGGTGCAGAGGTGGGTGTGCTGTACTCTGGAGCCAGGAGGTGCGTGATTTTCTATTTAAAAAAAAGCAGGAGACTGGATAGTTTTTGATGAAACAGGTGACAGGTTTAAAGGAGTGCATGAGGGTGGTAGTTATTCAAATGAGGGATTTTTCTGATGGATGGTGGAGCTCTTGTGCAGTCCGACATTTCCATGTTCCTTGCTGGATGATACCAACCCTCTGGCACCTGGGAATGCACTGCTCACCTACTGAGAAGTAAGGGGAAGGAAACATCTCTGAATTAAGCTTAGCCATGGAATGCACTGTAATGTAATGTTGCTGAGAAGCAGTTTTGCTTCACATTGCTCCTGCAGTTCTAGTCCAACAGGACAAGTGAAGTGAAGCAGGCTGGAACTGCCCGGAGGACAGTGTGTCACTCCAGATAAGCTTCAGACTTGCTTCAGAACTTCACACCCGATTAGCACCCATCTTGTGCATCAGCACAAAGTGACAAAGCAACAATAACAAATCTGAGATAAATTCAGGTAGTTCAGGCAGAATAATGAATCACGATACACAATAGGAAGTAGGTATGAGAGATTATGGCCAGGATTCTCTGAAATCCCGGCCAAGTATTGACGCCGGCGTCAAAATTGGCGTGAGCGACGCCGGCATCAATGGACCTCCAGGCCCAGGCATTTACCCCTTCCTAGGGGGCTAGAATGGCGCTGGAGTGCTGTCCGCTGCTCCGACGCCAAAAACCAGCGCACCACGGCTGGCGCGGGTCTGTGCATGCGCGCCACAGCCGGCGCAGGTCCACGCATGCACGCCACGGCATCTCCGTGCCGACCCCCGGGCAATATGGCGGAGCCCTACAGGGGCCCGGCACAGAGGAACGTAGCTCCCCCCCGGAATGAGCCTACCTGCCGATCGGTTGCCACTTGTCACGGCATGGCCACTGTGGAGGCCCCCCCCTGGGGTCGGCTCCCCCAGGACGGGCCCCGCAGCCAGACCGCGCGGCACGATTGCCGTCGATTCTCTGGTCGCCGGAGAATTGTCAGCCCGGTGTCTGGCACAGGATCAGAGAATCCCGGCCGATATAGCTCAATCTCACTTAGTCGGCAAGAATGCGAATCACTCAGGTGTGGGACTGGAGTCATATATTATGGAGTCTCCATTGATTTGATTGCCCCCTGTGAAAAGTCGTTCACAGCGAATGTCATGGGATTGTTCATTTTAAGGGTGGCACAGTAGCACAGTGGGTATCACTGTTGCTTCACAGCTCCAGGGTCCCGGGTTCAATTCCCACTTGGGCGGAGTCTGCACGTTCTCCACGGTCTGCGTGGGTTTCCTCCGGGTGCTCCGGTTTCTTTCCACAAGTCCCAAAGGACGTGCTGTTAGGTGATTTGGACATTCTGAATTCTTCCTCCGTGTACCCGAACGGGCGCCAGAATGTGGCGACTCAGGGCTTTTCACAGTAACTTCATTGCAGTGTTGATATAAGCCTACTTGTGACAATAAAGACTATTATCATTATTACAAGGTCGGGGAGTCAATCAAGAATCTGAGAAAAGTTTTGTAGGTATCGTATGTCTCTCTCATGTTGATAACGTACCAGTAACTTCACCTCCAGTATAAAGGTATACAAGAACTGATTAGGTAATGGGGAAGGTTATGGATATGATCCAAAAAGGCTCTTTAACAAATGTGCACTGAAAGAATGAAGACTTCAACTCTTACATCACTTGGTAACTTGAGTTGACAAAGTGGAGTTCAGCTGTGATGTATTTGAGTGTTCATTAACCCGTGTTTATCCTTGAACAGCTACATGAAGGACATTGTGGTGTGGTTAGGATGAAGGGGTTGGTGGCACGCAGCTACTTCAGGTGGCTGGGATTAGATGTCCAAATTGAGGAACAGGTGGGGCTATGTCAATCATGCTCTACAGTAAGGAATACTCCATCCCAGCAACCTTTGCACCCGTGGGAATGGCCTTCGCATCCATGCGCAGAGACTTTAAACTGACTGTGCTGCGCCAATCGAATGCATATGTTCCTGCCGATGGTTGACGCACACGCAAAGTGGCCAGAAGTCTCAATCATGAAATCCACAACTAACAAAGACAATTCCGAGTCTATGGGCGGGATTCTCCGACCCCTCGCCGGGTCGGTGAATCGCTGGGGCCGGCGTGAATCCTGCCCCCGGCGTCCGCCGAATTCTCCGGCACTGGAGATTCGGCGGGGGTGGGAATCGCGCTGCGCCGGTCGGCGGCCGCTCACAGCGGCCCCCCCAGCGATTCTCTGACCCACGATGGGTGGATGTCCCGCTGGTTTTTGCCAGTCCCGCCGGCATAGATTGGACTAGGTCGCTTACCAATGGGACCTGGCGGTGCGGGCGGGCTCTGGGGTGCTGGGGGGGGGGGGGGGGGGGGCGGGGTGATCTGGCCCTGGGGGGTGACCCCACGATGGCCTGGCCCGCGATCAGGGTCCACCGATCCACGGGCGGGCCTGTGCCGTGGGGGCACTCTTCCTACGCGTCGGCCGTGTCAGCCTCTGCGATGGCCGACGCACAGGCACGTTTTACCCAGCAACGCTCCGCTCATGCGCGGGGATGACGTCAGCAGCCGCTAATGCTCCTGTGCATGCGCGGACTCATGCCGGTCGGCGGAGTCCCTCCGGCCCCGGCTGGCGTGGTGCCAAAGGCCTTCCACGCCAGCCGGCGGGGCGCAAACCACTCCGGCGCCGGCCTAGCCCCTGAAGGTGTGGAGGATTCCGCACCTTCGGGGCGGGCCGACGCCGGAGTGGTTCACGCCACTCCATCCCGCCGGGTCCCCCTGCCTCGCCGGGTACGGGAGAATCCCGCCCTAGGTTCAGAATGCCGGAGCAACTTGTGAGCGATACCGGGACTAAATTTAGATCAACAGAGTTTGAACATTATTTGAAGGAGATTGGTATCCACCACATTATATCTGCACCGTTTCATCCATCAATCAACGGGTTTGCAGAACACTTTGTGCAATCACGCAAGCACGCAGTAAAGGCATTGAGACATTGAGCTTCTTTACCCAGAAGTGTTAACAACTTTCTAATATCCTGGAGGAATTCCGCGATTTCAACAGCTCAAAGCTCACCGGCGATGCTAACAATCAAGAGGAAATTAGTATGCAATTTGACCTCTTCACGAAACCTATAACTTTGGAAATTATTAGGTGATAGCATCAAACCCGGAGTGGCGGGTGTTGCAAGCAGCAGTACCATACGGCCGTAGGTCACGCCGGTTCACAGACTCCCCAAATACTTGCCATTTTTGCATAGTCCTATGGAGTCCGTGGACCACGTTTATATGTGTTGCTGCACTCCCTGTTTAGTTATTGAAAAAAGTATTTTGTTGCAGGTTTGTTTTCACTTCAGTCCCACGCTCCTGATATATGGGCACCCGGTGTGTGTGTGTGCGTGGGGCCGGGGGCAGATAGGGAGGAGGATCTACCTGTGGACCTGCTCCTGGGCCTGGCAAAGTGACAGCTGGGTGTCCCTTGAGAGGGAGCATGCGGTGTCTATGGGCACCCTTGAAACCTTTCATGCCCATTGGACAGCGCAGGGGATGGGATGCATAATTGACCTCATTAATCACGATTTGGTTTAATGTCTGAAGTTTAATTTGCGATTCATTTTTTGTTTGAGGCAGTTTCCCTTTAAGGGACTGTCTCTTTAATTTGTCCTTCCGTTCATTTGATTTTATTTACTTGGTTCTTTGCGTTAAACAAAATAGTTGGGAACCTCTGTGTTACATGATGCACGTGAAAGCGTTCAACCAATGTAGAAGAATGACTCTTGACTGTGGTATTGACCAGTGATGCAACGAGCAGAAATGTTGTCGTAAAACTGCAATGAATTTTAGCAGAAATGATTGGAATAGATTTGTTACTGGGAAATTAAATTTACATACATAGCGTTTCACTGGCTGTAAAATCTATCTCCTGTCGCTTAATGACAGAACGTTTGATGCTTTTCAACATCTTTTACCTAATATCGGTAAATAATAATTTGCGTTTACATCTTACAGCTATTAGTGTGTGTCAGCTTGGGATGAATGAGTCCTGCTGTGAAGCAAAGTCATTTTACTGCTATCTTCAGGCGCAGGCGTTGATATTGCCTTTTTTAGTGAACAATTTCAAAAACGGGATCAAAGTGAAATTTATATGAAAGGAGCTGAGAGCATTTAGCATAAATAATTATCAGACCACCAGCACTGGAGTAAACTATCAATTTAGGCAATAACTAATGAGATGAGTATGAATTTATTATGGATTGTGGCCTTGTGCCAACAGACTCGTCTGCTAAAACCTAGATTAATGCACACTTTGAAAATCATTACCAACCTTTTATTATATCCTGCACAAATATATATTTTTGACAAAATATTTGAATTTCATTCATGCCTGATTCTCTTCAGTCAACAGCCGCTCAGTGGCAAAGCTGTGAGTCCTTAAACCAAAGAGAATGAATTAGTGAAGTTTCTTTTACCACAATGGTCCTAACATATAATAATAATATTCACAGGCTCGTCCACTATCCAAATCACTGTTCCGTCCCATTAGACGATACAATCGGGCAACATTCTGTTAAGTTTTTCCTAGGATTGTGTTGAAAGAATCCACCATTTCACAGCAACAATATTCATTTGTTATCATCAAACTTCTTACTTCGAAGTATCCGCAGTTGATCTTTCAACTCGCCATTGTTTAATGGGATGTTACTGATGAAGAATGGCTCTCATTTTAGCCTCCATAATAACATTGCAAAAATTAATTTGTTGTACTAAGCACTTTGAGATGCTTTGGCAAGAGGATATGCTGATGAAATCTGGGATGCAATTCTGCAGGAGCAACGGGACCTGGGCTGTAGCACACAAATCGTAGATTGAGAAAGTGGCCCATCAGGTCTACACCGACCCTTGGAAAGAGCATCCTACCTAGGCCCACGTCCCTACTCTATCCCAGTAACCCAGTAACCCCACCTAACATTTTGGACATCAAGAAGTAATTTAGTACGCCCAATTCACCTAATCTGCACATTTTTGGACTGTGGGAGGAAATCGGAGCGCCCGGACGAAATCCAGGCAGACACGGGGAGAATGTGCAAACTCTACACCTGAGGCTGGAATTGAACCCGGGTCCCTGGTGCTGTGAGGCAGCAGTGCGAACAACTGTGCCACCGTGCCGCCCCATGGACTTAAGAGGCAATTCAGAGTACAAAAGTAAGCTATGGTGAACCTTTTATGGGTTCAACCTCAACTGGAAGTTTGTGATGAATTCTTGTCACCACAGTCTGGGAAGGATGTGAAGGCATCAGAGAGGGGATTAGGGTAAGGATTCACAGGAATCCTTCCAGCGATGAGGAGCCTCAATTATAGATTGACGTTGTTCTCCACAGGGAAAGTTGAGAGGAGATTTGATCATTTAAAGTAGCATTTCTTAGGGCAGCATGGAGGTGCAGTAGTTAGCCCTGCTGCCTCACAGTGCCGAGGTCCCAGGTTCGATCCCGGCTCTGGGTCACTGTCCGTGTGGAGCTTGCGCATTCTCCCCGTGTTTGCGTGGGTTTCGTCCCCACAACCCAAAGATGTGCAGGGTAGGTGAATTGGCCACGCTAAATTGCCCCTTCAGTGGAAACAATTAATTGGGTACTCTAAATTAATATAAAAAGATAGAAATAAATAAATAAATAATAAAGTAGCATTTCCTTCTTTCCTGGCAGATGCCTAATGAATCAGTATTTATCTGAAAATAAAACCAGAAAGTATTGGAAAAGTTCAGCAGGTTTGGCAGCGTCTGTGGCGAGAGACACTTTGGGCGGATTTCTCTGACCCCCCACCAGGTCGGAGAATCTCCTGCGGGCGGCGTGAATCCCATCCCGCGGCTCTGAAGCCGGTTGCTTTATTCTCCGGTGCCACCTTTCGGGCGTGAGCGGGGTTCACGTCACACCAATTGGGTGCCGTTGGCAGCGGCCCCCCCAGCAATTCTCTTGGCCCCGATAGGCCAAGCGGCCGTCGGTTTCTGGCCGTCCCGCCGGTGTGGATTGGACATGGTCCCACACGGCGGGATCTGACAGGCAAGTTGGCTGGTGCAGTCCGTTGGGGGGGGGGGGTTGGTGCGGGGGGCATCTGACCCCTGGGGGGGCCCTCACGACAGCTTGGCCCGCGATCGGGGCCCACCGATCTGTGGGCGGGCCTGTTCCATGGGGCACTTCTTCCTTCCACGTCAGCCAGTGTAGGGCTCTGCCATGGCCAGCCGCTGAGCCACACCAGCAGTTCTGCTCATGCGCTAACTCGCGCAGTCCCATCGGCACTGGCTGGCGCAACGCCAACCACTCCGGCGCCGGCCTAGTCCCTGGAAGTGTGGAGAATTCCGCGACTTCTGGTCAGCCCGACGCCAGAGTGGTTCGCGCCGTTTTTTATGCCGGCGTTGTGCCATCGCGCCGGAATGGTAGAATACCACTTTTGGCCTGAGAGGGAATGATATTTGCCGGATTTATTTCCAATGTCTCTTGTTTTTATTTCAGATTTCCAGTACCTGCAGTATTTTACTTTTATTTTTTATTTACTCGGATTCCCTTTCCTTGCCAATAACTCTCCTTTGTTGTTCTGTAACAAAGCAGATTAGATTCAGCCTCAGGGCAGAATTTGTCCCAGAAATTGGCAAAATCTGATCATGGGCGGGTAAAGTAGCGTTTGATCCAATATCAATGACAGCCTTTTCCATCAACAGTGTGACGCTTTGTTTAAAAAATGCAAAGACACAGTGTCATGTCAGACCGCTGGCAGGATAGCCTCTGATTCTTCACCCCACTGTTTACTCACAACTTCTGTAATCCAGGCGTCATATTTAAAGGCCACCACTGCATAAAGCGAGGACTCCTCACGGGCTAAGAAGTCATTGGGAACTGATGGTTTCCAAAGCCAAGAAACATGTTTCCCCTAAATTTAGCTGCCTTTCAAGCACCTACAAAATACAGTGGAGGCGCCATGCGATGCCCTCTACCCCCGCTCTTGGCAAAGTCCACCAAGCAAAGTGACATGTGGTATGGGAGGCAGTGGCAGCGGTAGTCAGTGACAACGCCCTCCAAAAGGGGACAGCCACCCAGTGCCGAGAGAGGATGAACGATCTCCTCTGTTCCATCAGGGTAAAGCACTCTTCTGATCGCTCTCAATTCAGACACTGACAGACCCATCACACGCCGACAAAGACCTTACTCAATACTAGCTCAAGGGAAAGCATCGCTTACTCTCCCACACATACCTTCATCTTCCCCGTGGGTTGTGTTCTCATCCTGTCCATGGCCGCACTCACCATCCACACGTGCCAGGCATCTTTATCATCTGGCCTGGTGGGCATCCTGTTTGCCCTCTCTCCATCTGCCTTCATGTGGGACAAGCTGGCACACAACAAACGTGAGAGGTCCCAGACCATAGATGTTTCATAGAATTTACAGTGCTGAAGGAGGCCATTTGGCCCATCGAGTCTTCACCGGCCCTTGGAAAGAGCACCCTACTCAAGCCCACACCGCCATCCTATCCCCTAACCCAGTAAACCCCACCTAACCTTTTTGGGCACGAAGGCGAATCTACCGAGCCCGCAAGTCTTTGGACTGTGGGAGGAAACCGGAGCTCCCGGGGGAAACCCACGCAGACATGGGGAGAACTTGCAGACTCCGCACAGACAGTGACCCAAGCTGGGAATTGAACCTGGGACCCTGGAGCTGTGAAGCAACTGTGCTAACCACTGTGCTACCATGCAGCCCTGTAAAGGAATGGCCAAACAGACAGACATTGAAGGTAGAGTGATTCGGCTGGCCGGTGAGGATTGCTCGTGTGCTGATGGTGAGGTCGGCGACATTCAACCACGTGAGGATCCTGCACTGCAACAACCATCAGACAACCACTCTTAGCAACGTCTCTGTTTCCCTGCCGTCCACTAATAATCTCTCCTCTCTTTCACAGGCACATGTGGCAAGCAGCCGAGGGGGTCGATGAACCAGTGATGGCCACAAACCATGAAAGAACTTTTTAAAACTCAGAATACAAGTCTCAGCGTTTCGAGGAAAATAGTGTGTCAGGACCCAGAGGACAAAAAACACTTGGCGAACAAGATTCTAAATTTATTTTTCATTGACCTGCAGTGTAACATTCTCCCACTTTCTGTGGTTGCAACCAATGCCGTATAAAAAAAGAAAATAAATCTCCATTTTTGGTTTGGAAATAAATAAGATATTCTCATTCTTGTCTACTCTCAAACAGTGCTCATGTCACTGGCTGATTGGTCTAAGATGCGTCTCACTCACATTCAAAATGGAGAGGTGATTCGAGGATGACAGTTCCAGGTTAATAGTTTGAGATTGGTGTGTTTTCCAAGCAGTAGGATCTCGTTTCAACTAAACATTATCATCCAACAGATATTAATTGCCACACAAACCAAATCTGAAAGGGAAACGTGACCCTCGAAGGGAAATAAATTCTCCTATGTCTGTCTTAAACGAGCGACCCCTTATTTTTAAACAGTGATTCTCTGACAAGGGGAAACGTAGAATCATAGAATCTACAGTGCAGAAGGAGGCCATTCGGTCCATCAAGTCTACACTGGCCCTTGGAAAGAGCCCCTTAATTAAGCCCATGCCTCCACTCTATCCCCGTAACCCAGTAACCCCACCTAACCTTTTGGACACTAAGGGACAATTTAGCATGGCCAATCCACCTGACCTGCACATCTTTGGACTGTGGGAGGAAACCGGAGCACCCGGAGGAAACCCACGCAGACACGGGGATGAGTGCAAACTCAACACGTACAGTCACCCGAGGCTGGAATTGAACCAGGGTGTTTGGAGCTGTGAGTCAGCAGAGCTAACCACTGTGCTACTGTGCCGCCTTCACATTTACCCTGTCAATATTCCTCAGGATCTTCAAGATTTTGATCAAGTCACCTCACCTCTTACTCTTCGAAGCCCTAGTGGATACAAATCTGGCTTGTCTAACCTTTCCCCTAAAGATAACCTTTCCACATCATGGCATACATAAGGAGATCAGTACTGTACACAATACTCATATGTGGTCTCACAGCCTGCGCAACTGAAGCATCTAGTTTTGTAATCAGTTCCCCTCACAATAAACAGCAACATTGTAGTAGTTTTCCTAATAACTTGCTGGACCTGCATCTAGCCTTTTGTGATTTGTGCACGAGGACACCCAGTTCCCACTGCACCTCAGAGCTCTGCAATTACCATTTAGATGATGAGCTTATTTTTTATTCTTCCTGCCAAAATTCACATAATCTATCTATGTCGCTTTGTAACCTCCTTATATCCTCTTCACAATTTATTTTCCCACCTATCTTTAACAACCATCCCTTCCGTTCCATCATCCAAGTCATTTATATAAATTGTAAAACTTTCTGCAGCAGCAGAGATGTTGGGTGGTATCTGTCTGTTCTTTAAAAAAGCTGAGGGGCGGGATTCTCCCGCAATTGGCGGGATGGGCCCGACGCCGGCGCCAAGAATGGCGTGAACCACTCCGACATCGGGCCAACCGGACGTTGCGGAATCCTTCGCACTTCCAGGGCTAAGGCGGTGCCAGAGGGGTTGGAGCCGTGCCAAACGGCGCCGAAGGGCCGGCGCAAGTTGGCGCATGCGCAGAACCACCGGAGTGGTTCTGCGTGTGCGTATTTCCTGCGCATGCGCAGGGGGATTCTTGTCCACGCTGGCCCTGGCGGAGCCCTACAGAGGTTGACGCAGAAGGAAGGAGTGCCCCCATGGCACAGGCCCACCCGCAGATTGGTGGGCCCCGATTGCAGGCCAGGCCACCGTGCAGCCCCCCCCCCTCCCCCCCCGGGGCCGGATCCCCCCGTGCCTCCCCGAGGACTTTAGTAGCCGGCCCACAAGCCAGGTCCTGCCCTGATGGACCATGTCCATTTCACGTCGGCGGGACTAGCCAGGAACTGACGGCCGCTCAGCCTATTGGGGCACGGAGAATTGCAGGGGAGGCTGCTGCCAATGGCCCATGACCGGGGGGGTGGAGAATCACATCCGAGGTATCAGCAACCAGAATCACGGCTGGCTCTACAGGCAGCGTCATGAAGTTGGCCACCATCTGAATGCTGGAAAGGATGGACTTGAATCTTTACGCAGAGTCCAATTAGCATGGCCTTCCATTTCTCTACTTGAATTAAAGTACAGACTGGTTGCCTTAAAGACACATGCCCATTAACATCCATGGATCAAAATACTACCAAAAAAAAGAAAGCAAAATAAGAAAATAAATAGGAAGGACCCTTAAAGTATGTGTATGTATGTTGTGTTTGTGGCTATCACAAGCCAGAACTATTCTTCTTGTAAAAAAATGTAAGATAAGCGTTTCAGCCACCAAAGGACATGGTTCCGAATCAACCCCAAGGCTCCCGGCATGGTGTGGAAGAAGGAGACCCAGAAGCTTGTTACAGGACCAGAATGCACCAGACCCCCAGAGCACTGCTTGCCTCTATCCTCGACATCTGAGAAAAACCCACTCATTTGTGCTGTTTGACTCCAAGAAGCAGAAAGATCAGCGTCGGGATTCTCTGACCCACTGCTGGGCCGGAGAATCACCGGGAGGGCGGCGTGAATCCCGCCCCACCGGCTGCCGAATTCTCCGGTGCCGGGGTTTTGGCGGGGGCGGGAAAAGCGCTGAGCTGGTCGGCAGCCGCTGGCAGCGCCCTCCCCCTCCCCCCCCCCCGGCAACTCTCTGGCCCGCCTGTTTTAGGCCGGTCCCATCGGCATAAATTACTTACCAATACTTACCAGTGGGATCTGGATCTGCGGGCGGCCTCCGGGGTCTTCAGGTGGGCGCGGGGGGATCTGGCCCCAGAGGGTGCCCCCACGGTGGGGTGGCCCGCGATCGGAGCCCACCGATCCACGAGCGGGCCTGTGCCGTGGGGGCACTCTTTCTCTCCACACCGGCTGCTTTGGACCTCCGCCATGGCTGGTGCAGAGACGAACCCCCCTGCGCATGTGCTGGGATGATGCCAGCACACGCTGGCATGCGCCAACTCGCGCCGGCCCACGGAGGCCCTTCAGTGCCGGTTGGCGCGACGTCAAGCCCTTTGACACCGGCAGGCGCGGCGCCAACCCCGGCAGTGCCGGCCTAGCCCCTGAAGGTGCTGAGGATTCCGCACTTTCCGGGCGGCCCACGCCGGAGTGGTTCACACCACTCCTCGGTGCTGGGACCATCCGCCCCGCCGGGTAGGGGAGAATCACGCCCCAGAATATCTTATGGCCTAGGTTCAGAGATTCTGCTATTTGTCTCTAGAAAACGCTGGGTTTCTGGACTGGCCGGGAGCTTGGATGAATCTATCTACAGGACGACCATTACAGGCTGCGCAGAGTCCGGAATTGCTATGCTTCTCTAGGAGGCTTGTGAATACTGCATTTATAAACTACAGGGAAGGTCCTGACAGGCTGCAAATCGAAGACTTTAATCTGCATGTTTGCTGTGAAGAAAATGTGTGCTAAATACTATCACCTGAAACAAACTCTTTCTTCATTTCATTTACGATTTTACCCTTTCCACCGCTTTGTATTTGGCTGCCTTGTGTGTGTGTGTGTACCTGTGTGTGTATGTAGTCGGTGGGGTAAGTCAAAATGGGAATTAAGTATTAATTAATAGTTAATCAATTGTATTTGCTGCATATTTCATTATAGTTCTTGATATAGATATACAGTATTTGTGTTTACATTTACAAACCTGGTGACTGTGATTAGTGGGCAGTCAAGGACCAAAGACTTTGGATATTTTAATAAGAATTATTGGTTAATTCACTGGTGTTAAGTCTCTGGACTGGAATTGACCATGCACTAGCCCAGGGTGCCGTAGCAACACAGACATATTCATGTACACACACAAATATATATACCCACATATATATAAACACCATATAAATGTTTATGTATATATGAAACGTTCAAGGATATGGGAAAAGTGCTCATTAGTGGGATTAGAATGAGATAAGGGGTCGTTATTGTAGGTGCAGACTTGATGGGCAGAAGGGCCTTTTATGCGCTGTATTACTGTGACTTTAAATCCATAAGAACATAAGACATGGAGCAGAGTTAGGCCACTCGGCCCATCGAGTCTGTTCTGCCATTCAATCATGGCTGATATTTTTCTCATCCCCAGTCTCCTGCCTTCTCCCCATAACCCCTGATCCCTTTATTAATCAAGAACCTATCTATCTCTGTGTGGTGAATGTATTCACCACAATGCATGTGTGATGCTGTAACCTATGACCTGGAAGTGGTTTTACGAGCTGCTTCCAGGTACCGTACTGTAACCCCGGTATGGCTCCGCCTCTGGATCCGTCCTCACCGTGACCATATATAGACCGGCCGCCTATGGGCGGCATTCATCTGTACAACCGACTCTGGCTAGGCAAGTTCATGACTAATAAAGCTCTCTCTGCCTCTTGGTGAATTGAAGGTAAATCAATGTATTAGTCATAGACAGCACTATGGAAGCCACTCTAAAGCTAGACAGACTCGAACTCGATGCCCGCACGTCCGAAGCCAAGGAAATATATGAACATTGGCTCTGATGCTTCGAGGCTTATCTTGGCTCCTCCACAATGCCTCCCTCAGAGACTCTTAAGCTGCGACTCCTCCACGTTTGGGTGAGCCATCGAATCTCAGTAATGATCGAGAAAGCGGCCGCGTACGAGGCGGCGGTCGCAACTGTCAAGGCACTCTTCGTGAAGCCAGTAAATGAGGTGATCGCCAGACACCTCCTCACTACTCGCCGTCAACGTGCCGGAGAATCACTGGACGAGTATCTGGAAACCCTAACTCTACTCGTGAGGAACTGCACCTATCGAGATGTGATTGGCGGAGGAACACATGAACTCACAGATCCGGGACAACTACGTGTCGGGGGTCCGCTCGAACTATATCAGGCAGCGTCTGCTGGAAAACGGGACCTCCGACCTGCGGGACACAGTAAAGCTAGCTACCTCGCCAGAGGTGGCCTACCAGAACATCAGTGCATTCCCCGCAGGCCTAGTGAACCCCTCATGGACAACCTCGTCGCGGCCCCCGTCGGACCCGACTATGTCGCTGGTCTGTGCTGCGCGTCTGCCAGCCCAGCCCGGGGAACCGCAGTGCTACTTCTGCAGCCAGGGTCAACACCACCAGCAGCACTGCCCAGCCCGCACAGCGACATATAGCAATTGTGGGAAAAAAGGGCACTTCGCTAGACTCTGTCTGGGCCTGCCTAAGGCCCAGAAATCGAAAACGCACCAGGCCCGACCCATGGACTCGCAGTCCCACAGACCCCGCAATGCGGATGCATGCCTGCCCGGAATGCCCCCGTCAGATGCGTCATCGGCATTGTGTGACTCGTGGGGGCCGCCATCTTGGTCGTTGGCCCCAACACTGACTGACACATGCGACTCATGGGGGCAGCCATCTTGGCTTCCAGCTCCGGCACCGACCAACATGTGCGACCGATGGGGGCGGCCATCTTGGTCGCCACCTACAACCCAGCCCGACACGTGCGACTCATGGGGGCCGCCATCTTGTGACTCCACCGACCACGCAGACTACCGACAGCTGAGCGCAGTCAACCTCAACCAGTCGCAGCCAAAACAGCTGAAGAACTCCATGATGGTCGTCCGGATCAACGGGCACGAGACTCCCTGTCTTTTAGACTCCGGGAGCATGCAGAGATTTATCCACCCCGACACAGTCAGGCGCTGCTCCCTGCACACGTACCCAGCCTCCCAAACAATCTCCCTTGCCTCCGGGTCCCATTCAGTTCAGATCCGGGGGTACTGTATCACTAATCTTGCGATGCAGGGTGCAGAGTATGCTGGTTTTAAGCTCTACGTCCTCCCCCACCTCTGCTTCCCCCTACTGTTCGGATTGGACTTTCAATATAACCACCGAAGCCTGACCCTCAGTTTGGCGGACGCTTGCCCCTCCCCCTCACGGTGTGCAGCCTCGCGACCCTCAAGGTCTCCCCCCCACTTCACTCTTTGCGAATCTCACCCCTGACTGTAAGCCCATCGCCACCAGGAGCAGGCGGTAAAGTTCGCTGGACATGACGTTTATCAAGTCGGAGGTCCAGCGACTGTTGAGTGAAGAGATCATCGAGGCCAGCAACAGCCCCTGGAGAGCGCAAGTGGTGGTCGTCCGGACTGGGGAAAAGAATCGGATGGTTGTGGACTACAGCCAGACAATTAACCGATTCACGCAACTCGAAGGGTGCCCCCTCTCCCGCATAGCGGAGATGGTCAACCAGATCGCGCAGTACCGTGTGTTCTCCACGATCGATCTGAATTCGGCCTACCACCAGCTCCCAATCCGCCCGGAAGAGTGCCACTACACTGCCTTTGAAGCAGCCGGCCGACTCTTCCACTTCTTCAGAGTCACCTTCGGCGTACTAACAGAGTCTCGGACTTTCAGAGAACGATGGACCGAATGGTGGACCAGTACGGTTTGCGGGCTACATACCCGTACTTGGACAATGTGACCATCTGCGGCCATGACCAGCAGGACCATGATGCCAACCTCCAGAGTCCTCCAGGCCGCCCAATCCCTCAATCTCACATACAACAAAGAAAAGTGCGTCTTCCGTTGCACCCGACTAGCCATCTTCGGGTATGTCGAGAACGGAGCCCTAGGGCCCGACCCTGACCGTATGTGCCCCTTCAAAGAACTCCCCCCCTCCCCACAGCCTCAAGGCCCTAAAACGATGCCTCGAGCTGTTCTCCTACTACGCCCAGTGGGTCCCCAACTATGCGGACAAAGCCCGCCCACTTATTCAAACATCCACTTTTCCCCTGACGGATGAGGCTCGCTCGGCCTTCAGCCGCATCAAGGCCGACATCACCAAGGCCGCAATGCACGCGGTGGATGAGTCCATTCCTTTTCAGGTAGAGAACGATGCGTGAGACGTCGCATTGGCTGCCACACTCATCCAGGTGGGCAGGTCAGTAGCATTCTTCACTAGGACCCTCCACCCTTAAGAAATTTGACACCCCTCGGTCGTGAAGGAAGCACAAGCCATAGTGGAAGCCGTGCGGCACTGGAGGCACTACCTAGCTGGTAGGAGGTTCACACTCGTCACCGACCAACGATCGGTAGCCTTCATGTTTGACAACGCACAACGGGGCAAAATAAAAAATGATAAAATCTTGAGGTGGAGGATCAAATTCTCTACCTACAACTACGATATCAAGTATCGTCCTGGGAAGCTCAACGAGCCCCCAGATGCCCTGTCCTGTAGCACATGCACCAGCGTGCAAGATGACCGACTTCAGGCTATCCACAATGACCTCTGCCACCCGGGGGTCACCCGGCTTACCCACTTCATTAAGGCCCGCAATCTGCCCTTCTCCACCGAGGAGGTCAAGGCAATGACCAGGGACTGCCAAGTCTGCGCGGAGTGCAAACCACACTTCTACCGGCCAGACAAGGCCCGCCTGGTAAAGGCCTCATGGCCCTTTGAGCGCCTAAGCATTGACTTCAAAAGGCCCCTCCCCTCCACCAACCAGAATATATACTTTCTCACTGTCATCGATGAGTACTCCCGCTTCCCCTTCGCTGTCCCCTGCCCTGACATGACCTCAGCCTCCGTAATGAAGGCACTGCACATCATCTTCACACTGTTCGGTTTCCCTGCCTACGTCCACAGCGACCGGGGCACATCGTTCATGAGCAATGAGCTACGTAAGTACCTGCTCAACAAAGGCATCGCCTTGAGCAGGACTACGAGCTATAACCCGCAGGGAAACGGGCAGGTGGAGTGGGAGAACATGACGGTGTGGAAGGCCATTCTTCTGGCCCTCAGGTCTAGACGTTTCCCGATTCCCCGCTAGCAGGAGGTCCTCCCCGATGCCCTCCACTCCATCAGATCGCTCCTCTGCACAGCCACGACCGAGACCCCTCATGAGCGTTTGTTTGTGTTCCCCAGGAAGTCCATTTCCGGGGTCTCGCTTCCATCTTGGCTGAAAACTCCAGGACCAGTCATTCTCCGGAGGCACACGAGGAGCCATAAGTACGACCCTCTAGTCGAGAGGGTCCAGCTGCTCCACACTAACCCCCAGTATGCCTACATCGCGCACCAGGACGGACGGCAAGATACGGTCTCCCTACGGCACCTGGCGCCAGCTGGTTCCCCTGCCAATGCTTTCCACCTGCCTACATCCCCCCCCCCCCCCCCCCCCCGCTGCCTGTCACCAACCACAGCGCCCCGTATGCTCCCCTGGGTCTCCTGTATTGTCCCGCACCGACACTGCCACCATCCATCACCCCCCTGCCGACCCACACACCCCAACCGTCTCTGACACACCGAGCTGAAGCTCAAGCTCCAGACACAATGCCCCCGGAGTCACCAACTGCGACACCGCCAGAGCTGAGGAGGTCGAAAAGAACGATCCGGCCTCCAGATAGACTGAATATGTAATGACCCCATGTCACCCCCGCTGGACTTGATTTTTTAACAGGGGGTGAATGTGGTGAATGTATTCACCATAATGCATGTGTGATACTGTAACCTATGACCTATGACCTGGAAGTGGTGATACAAGCTGCTTCCAGGTGCTGTACTGTAACCCTGGTATGGCTCGCCTCTGTCTCCGCCCCCACCGGGGCCATATATAGACCGGCCACCTGTGGGCGGCATTCATCTGTACAACCGACTCTGGCGAGGCATGTTCATAACTAATAAAGTCTACTATTCACTCGCTCTCTCTGCCTCTCGGTGAATTGAAGGTATATCACTCTGTCTTAAAGACACTCAGTGATTTGGCCTCCACAGCCTTCTGCGGCAAAGCGTTCCACAGATTCACCACCCTCTGGCTGAAGAAATTCCTCCTCATCTCTGTTTTAAAGGATTGTCCCTTTAGTCTGAGATTGTGTCCTCTGCTTCTAGCTTTTCCTACAAGTGGAAACATCCTCTCCACGTCCACTCTCTCCGGGCCTCGCAGTATCCTGTAAGTTTCAATAAGCTCCCTCCTCATCCTTCTAACTCCAACGAGTACAGACCCAGATTCCTCAAACGTTCCTCATACAACAAGTTCTTCATTCCATGGATCATTCTTGTGAACCTCCTCTGGACCCTTTCCAAAGCCAGCACATCCTTCCTTAGATACGGGGCCCAAAACTGCTCACAATACTCCAAATGGGGTCTGACCAGAGCCTTTATATGTATATATACACGTACAAACTCAGACATACATATAAATAATCACAGGATGTTGGTGTTTGTTACCGATATATTTTATAATGATTATAAGCTGGCAGGCTGTGGCTCTTTTGATTTGGTGCATGGAGGGTAGGATAAGGATGAGAGCTTTCAGACTCCAAAGTGTTTGTTAGCTCAAGGCAGAACCCAGAGGCAATTTAAAGCCATAAAAGTGTGTTGCTAGGGGAAACATCCTTTTTAAAGTGAGCTGCCAATAAATGATGTCTATCCTGAAAGACACATTGCAAAGCCTGTAAAGCCGCCTTCTCACCTCAAAGATGTGACTTGCATAGAATTATCGAATGGTTTGGCAGAGAAGCAGGCCAATCGGCCCATCGCATCTGCGGTAACTCTTTCGAAGGAACAAACCAACTCACCCCACTCCACCGTCCCATCTCCATATCCCTGATTTATTTTTCTTTGCACAAGTACTCATCAAATTCTCTTTTGAAGGCGACTGTTGATCGTTTTTCCCATCACCCTGTCAGGCCGTGCAATCCAAATCCTAACCACTTTTATTCACGTTTTCGCAGATTAACGCCCCTTATAGTAACAAATTCAAATTTCAATCTAGCGTTCAAAGCAAAAATAATGCTAATGCTAAAAGTGTTAATATGCTGCCCACAGAGAAGTCTTTCTTTTATTTGAAAAAAAATTATCTGCATAATTTATGTACACCAACAGATTCTTTCAATTTGCACAGCACGAGTTTGTGAAATTCTGACACCTAGGTCAATTAATACTGTGATTTTCCATTCAGCAAAATTAATTATTTGAAAACTCTGAGGAGCCGATCTCATTTCCTGATAGGCGCTCCTGCTGGACACACTTCTGTGATGGGAATGTAGCTTCCTAAAACCTGCCCCATAATAAACAAAGAAAAAATAACAATACAGCACAGGAACAGGCCCTTCGGCCCTCCAAGCCTGCGCCGACCATGGTACCTGCCTAGACTACAACCGTATCCTTCCATTCCCGCCCTATTCATATATTTGTCTAGATGTCCCTTAAATGCCACTATCGTACCTGCTCCCACCACTTCCCCAAGCTGCGCGTTCCATATATTTACCACCCTCTGTGTAAAAAACTTGCCTTGCACGTCTGTTCTAAACTTTTCCTCACGTACTTTGAACCTATGTCCCCTAGTACTTGACTCTCCTACCCTAGGATATCCCGTCTATGCGGCTGCAATGCATATCATGACTTCAAGTTACAGATAAAGTGAAAGCTGTAGACTGGATTTACTAATCGGATTTTTTAGGCGTGATGTACCATCAATTGAACGCGAGACGAGTTGCTGGACAAAAGTATGGCTTTAATCAGCTAGATGTTAGCCCTGCGGTCGGTTACAGTATAAGGACGTCCGCCGGGAGTACTGGGTATTTATACCCCGCCCTGGAGGCGGGGTTAACTCAGCCTCTCGACCAATCGGGGAGCCGTCACATGACTGGTCTCAACCAACCGGTCGAGAGGCACATGACCGACCAGGGCCAATGGTAAGCCGGTGTTCTGCACCAATGGCAGGCAGCTATGCTAATCATACCACCACAAGGCGCATGGCGAACTGGCCTGAAAATGGTGAGCCCGCAGTCTCAAACTGCTCGTTTATTAATTTAAATGAACAGGTATTGTAGGTTGGGGGCGGGGGGGGGGGGGGGGGGGGGGGGGGTGGAGAAGGTGGTGGTTGTTCGTGTCTAGTTTCTTGATTAGAGCTGCACGCTGAAACCATTGGGCAAGGAGTGCCCGATAGGGAAATTTGGCTTTTACTTGTGCTCTTGCCTGACTAAAATTAAAATGTAAGTTTGAAGAACAGGAACAGTAAGTTTTGATTGGGCATTTCACAATCTTCTGGACTGAACATAGAGTTCAACAATTTTAGATTCTATCTTTCTCCAGATGTATCTTGGGCAGGATTGTCTGAGCCCAGGGCCGCGCCGGAGAATCGCCGCGACTGGCGCGAATCGTGCCACGCCGCCCCGACGCCGGGATGCAATTCTCCACTCTGTGCGCCAGCTGGGGGCCGCTCTATGCCCCCCCCCCTGTGATTCTCTGCTCGGGATGGGCCGAGTGGCCATACCAAAAAACCCAGGACCTGCCGGCGGCGTTCTAACCTGGCCCTACCCGCCGGGACCGCAGCGTTGAAGGATCCGGGGGCGGCCTTTCATGGGGGGCGGGGTCTGACCCCGGGGGGGGGGGCCTCCGCTGTGGCCTGCCTTGCGATCGGGGCCCACCGATCAGTGGGTCGGCCTCTAGGGCTGGGTCCTCCTTTGTTCCGCGCAGTCCCCTGTAGCCCTACGCCATGTTGCATCAGGGCCGGTGCGGAGAAGCGAGACACCGTGCATGCGAGGAAATCGCGCCGGTCCCACCGTGCATGTGTGAACTGCCGGTGCCCATCTGACACCAGCATGGGTCACTCCAGTGCCATGCTGGCCCCCTGTAGGGGCCAGAATTGCTCATCCTGAGGCCATGTTGACGCAGTCGGGAAATGCAATGGCGTTTACGACAGTGTCAACACTTAGCTTCAGGATCAGAGAATCCCGCCCCTTTTGTTTCATGCATCCCTTATACTATAATTATAACCCGGAGAGTGAAATAGCAAGTACTAACACTGCCAACAGTGGTTTTCAAATGTTTAAAGGGCAGAAGACTTAAATGACTTGACAATTCCATTTGCCAGTTCCATATGACTGTTCCTTTGACTATCCCAATGAGTTTGGCATGTTCTAATATGTTTACCCACTTTTTACATGTCTAATTTCAACAATCCCAAAGGGGGTTGACCTCACCAAAAGGGTACCTTACCTCAACTAAAGGGGGCCTCACTTCTCCAAAAGGTGTCCTGGGACCATGTCCAAATGGGTACACTACCTTTCCAAAAGGATACTTGACCTCTCCAATAACCCCGCTAACTTTAGACTACCTCCGATCATGTCTAAAGTATACAAGTCATATTGTGGACATCTCACTAGCCAAAACACAGATTAGCCTGCAGGCACCTGCACTTAACATATGCATATTGCCTCCAAGAATGAACGTGTAGGACTGGGATGAGGGATATGACTTACAGATCCCGACACCATTTTCATAAAATTGGAGAGCCTCTCTATCTGTGCGAAATATTCACGCCAGGAATTCTATTTCTCTCTCTCCACAGGTACTGCCAGACCTGCAGAGTACTTCCAACATTTCAGTTCTTACTCAAGATTTCCAGCAACCCAATAATTTTGCACTTGTAAAATTAACATCACCAGTCTAAAAATTACTTTGTGTGACATTTGCATGTGTTATCACATTACTAAGTCACAGAGGCATTTAACATATTAAATTTTTTTAAATCACAGGATTTGGGCATCACTGAGGGGCAATTATTTCGTGTCCATCCTTAATTGCCCTCGAGAAGGAACTAATGAACCACATTTTTGAACTGCTGCAGTCCATGTAGTGGTGGTAGACTCACGGTGCCTTTAGGTCTGCAGCATCAGCCTCCTTCTCTGCAGCAGTTTGATACAACGGAAAGGTTTAAGATGATCCTTCAGGGGACAGTTAAGAGTCAACCACATTGCTGTGGATCTGAAGACACATGGAGGGTGGACTTGGGAGGGACGGCATGTTCCCGTTCTGAAAGCACTTTAGAGGATCAAGTGGGTTCAGCTGACAATCCGATAGTTTCAGTGGGCGGAATCTTACCAAAAAATGGCAAAGTGTCAGTCCCGACGAGGAGAACGGACTGAATGGTCGAGGGGATTTCTCTCGGAATATTACAGCTCTCAAAGAAAAATCTTTCTCCCCATGAGAATCACGGCATGCTCTTGGCACCCTCCCGCTGATTTGCTCCCCCCAGGAAAACTTAATCACTGCAATCACTGGGGATCTCTGTATAAACATTTCCCTCGCACTGCCCAGCACATGTTCCAGATCCATTTGAGGGGACGGCAGCACAAAATGGAGGTCAATGCCACCTCCATTCTCTCACTGCACTCCTTCACTCAGCCCTCACACCTCCAAGGTGATCACTCAACCAGCCACCTCGTGGGTTGCCCATGAGTGTCGAGGTCTTCTTCTAAACCACCCCCCGTGATCTACTAAAGCCAACTCCCTTCCTTTGCAGGGCAATCAGACAAGCAGCCTGCAGCCCTATGGAAACAACAGACCTGAGCAGCTGAGAGGGAGATTTCCAGGATATAACAAAGAACAAAGAAAAGTACAGCACAGGAACAGGCCCTTCAACCCTCCAAGCCTGCACCAACCATGCTGCCCGTCGAAACAATCTTCTGCACTTCCGGGGTCCATATTCCTCTATTCCCATCCTATTCATGTATTTGTCAAGATGCCCCTTAAACGTCACTATCGTCCCTGCTTCCATCGCCTCCTCCGGCAGCGAGTTCCAGGCACCCACCACCCTCTGTGTAAAAAAACTTGCCTCGTACATCTCCTCTAAATCTTGCCCCTCACACCTTAAACCTATGCCCCCTAGTAATCGACCCCTCTAACCTGGGAAAAAGTCTCTAACTGTCCACTTTGTCTATGCCCCTCATAATTTTGTCGACTAATATAACCATTGAGGCGTCACAGCTGTCACCCGAACCCTCCACAAGAGCAGATACTCAGTGGGATTAAGAAGTAGGTAGGCTTCAGAGTCACCTCACAGCTGATGATCCACAGCAGGTGGAGGCAGGAACATCCAAGGGATTCGGCACTTGGAGGGATCCTGCAGCTTGTTCATAGAATTTACAGTGCAGAAGGAGGCCATTCGGCCCATCGAGTCTATACCAGCTCTTGGAAAGAGCATCCCACCCAAGGTCCACACCTCCACCCTATCCCCATATCCCCTTAACCCAGTAACCCCACCCAACACTAAAGGCAGTTTTGGACAATAAGGGCAATTTAGCATGGCCAATCCGCCTAACCTGCACATCTTTGGACTGTGGGAGGAAACCGGAGCACCCGGAGGAAACCCATACACACACGGGGAGAATGTGCAGACTCCACACATACAGTGACCCAAGCCGAGAATCGAACCTGGGACCCTGGAGCTATGAAGCAATTGTGCTAACCACTATGCTACTGTGCTGCCCACTAGCTGTGGACACTTTTGAGCCCCTGGCCGATGATGTCCGGTTGTGGGTCCGGTATTCCAATAGCTGATGGAACTGCAAAGGCAGAGTCGCGAGAATCAGGAAGGGATGACAGCATCACTCCTCAGACAGCAAAGTTGACTGGAGGAGTCCAATCACCTCTGTCCGAAAAGATGGCGCTGTCACTCCAATGAGTCCAACACTGCGAGGGTAGCATCTGCAGTGGAGACCTTGGTGCAGGATGTGCATTTCACGGCAGGGGATGTCCGCTCCATGGCTCAGTTGACGATCTCCATGGTTGAGGACAAGAGCTCCATGATGCAGGGATTCAACGGCATGGTGCAGGCACTGGTGGGAATCCAGGAATATCAGTGCCAGAGGACGTTGGGGCTTCTGGATCTCACTCCAGCTGCCCCTCTATCCTGGGGGTCCCCGGGCACATGAATTAAAGGGAATCAGCAGGAGTGCATCACAGAGCCCTCCACCTTGGTGACCGTAGGGACCCTTGGGGTGTCCAGCTGATCTGATAAACCCCTCCCTGTGAGTGGCACACCTCCAGCCCTGCACGTCAAAGAGAGCAGCTTGAGAGTATGCCGGGACCCTCAAGGTCCAGGTGCCGTGGGGGATGCCTGTCAAAGTCATCTCAGGCAACAGGACATGAAAGGCAGCAGACTGCCTCAACCTCAGCTATATCAGCTGTAGATCCTGGGTTACACCTTGACGTAGTGGGAGGGTGAGGAAAATTAAGAAACTGCGGCACCTAGTGGACACAGGAGAACATCAGCTCTGGTTCAGTTGGCTAACCACTGTAAATAGGCACTTGTAAATAATCACTTTGTTCACCAGCTGTTCCTCCACTCTGCCATTTCAAGGATGTTCTCCGCAAATCCCAGCGTACACTGAGCGGCAACGCCTTGTCTCTCCCACTGATTACTCAGTGAACACGTGTTACTGCAGGACCACCCCAGCAACAACAGCCCCCAATCCCCCTTCCGGCATGCCCATTAACGCCCAGGCCTCTCATTACAGTTGCTCTTTTCCAGGAGATGACATGGGCTGACAAAATGTAGAGAGATTGATCCACTCCGGAAGCTAGTTGGAGGAATACAACAGAACCCCTGACCTCAGAGAGGACTTTTGAAGATGTGAGTTAATCCCATGTTTCTAAACCCATTTGTTAGCAGGACACGTTCAGCTCTTTGTCTAGTAGGAGTCAGACATATCACTGAGGATGAGAGGCACATCGCTGTGTCCTCAAAGCACGTTTACATAATTCTCCTGCAGAGTTCGGCCAATGGCTTTAGCGCCCTACCCAAAGTATCGAGGTGCACACTAACGATGAGATAGCAGTCCCACAGTTGGAGATTTCCACATCTCTCATCATGTAAAATCTCGAGGCTATGAGGGCAACCCTGGCCCGACAGCCCAAGCGAGCTCTGGCCGTGGACGTGGTCCTTCCTCCTCCTCCTCCATGGGTGGTCCTTCGTCGCCCTATTCAACCTCCTCCTCATCAGAGATGTGACACTCCTCCATTAACTCCGGGTTCAGGCGGTTTGCCCTCTCCAGCACGGAGTTGTGGAGAGCACAGCAGGCCACAGTAATGTAGTACACTCTCTGAGGGCTGTTCTGGAGCGCACACTCCGACAGGTCCAGGCACCGGAACTGTACCTTCAACTGTCTGATCATCTGCTCCACCCGTATACACGTTGAAGCATGAGCATCATCAAAGAGAGTCCCTGCCTCAGTTTGTGGCCTCTGCACTGGTATCATCAGCCACCTCCTTACTAGTTACCCCTTGTCCCTGAGGTGCCATCCCTCTCGATGCTGCTCTGTCTCAAAGACATCTGGAATCTGCAAGTGTCCAAGATGTAACTGTCATGCATGCTCCCTGGGAAAAGGGCACACACCTGCATGATTCGTATTGTGCATCAGAGACAATCTGCACGTTAATGGAATGGAATCCCTTGCGGTACATACATGGCCGTCGTTTGATACCATGGAGACCGCAGGGTCATGTGCATGTAACTCTGCACTTGGGGCATGTCTGCTAAACAGGTGAAGCTCCTGGTCCTGGTCCAAGTTTACTTACATCTGGGCTCTCGCATAAAGGGCATCGGAGATGAAGCTGCCTGGCTCACCTATTGTAAATGATGCTGGCATTACTTCACGTCGGCACCTGGTGAATATTCCATAAGGACTGAAAGTTTGGAGAGATGCACGCTAATGACATGATAATGCAGTGAAATGAGATTGCCGGTCTCCCGCGATGCAATTCGTACGACTTCATCGGCGAGGGGAGGGAGATTCCAAAATTCAATCACCCCAGTGAGAATCGTGTTTTCTGATTCTTTCCGGATTTTGAACCTGCGCTGAAGTTCTCATGGGGTCTCAAAATCGCCCCAACGGTTATCATAACTGATACTAGCTTTTGAATTCCAGCTTTATTAAACTAAGTTAGTACAGTTCAACTATCATAGCGGGATTTGAACCCTGAACTCTGGCAGTTTACTGGTCAGGAGCTGTAACCTCTGTGTTACTGAGTGGCAAAAACACGTTTTTCGCACATGGTTGTGAGAAACAAATTAATCTCGGTGGGGAAGACTTTGGTGAATTCTCCGCCGGCGGAATTATCCGTTTCTGACTCAACTGTTTTCTCAAAAGTCTCGACCTGAATCAGGCGCTGTCTGGCACACAACCTCTGGCATTCTTGTTTCAAATAATTCAGGCATGTCATTTTACATCTCATGAGATCCTGTGACAAATGCTATGGATTTCTGTAATTTCCAAAATTTTCCACCTGATTTTCCCTGGCAAATGGAACTACTTCGGACTGGGTCTGAACCCGAATAAGTGGTCTGCCCTTCAGCAAGTGCAGGTAAAGCAAACATAACATAAGCTGAAGGGAGTCTTGGTACTGACTCCATGTATCAAAGATCTTCAGGCTAACAGTGGAGGTGCTCGATAAAGGTGATCACCGGTTCCACTTATATTCTCATCAGTGGTTGAATGAAAAACAAGCAAAGTCAGTAATGGCTTTAATGCTTAAACTCACTTAAGCTTGGAAATCAGTGATTATTGAAATAATTTTTTCGTCCACCTAACAAAAGTGAATTAGCCACCAATTTGGCAGAAGTAGTCCAGCTGAATGAGAATTTAGTGCAAAAACCCCATGAATTATCAGCAATGCAAAGAAGTTGAATTTGATTTATTATTGTCACATGTATTAGTATACAGTGAAAAGTATTGTTTCTTGCATGCTGTACAAACAATGCACACGGTACATAAGGAAGGAAGGAGAGACTGCAGAATATAATGTTACAGTTATGGCAAGGTGTAGAGAAAAGATCAACTTAATACGAAGTAGGTCCATACAAAAGTCTGATGGCAGTAGGGAAGAAGCTGTTCTTGAGTCGGTTGGTGCGTGACCTCACACTTTGGCATCTTTTTCCTGATGGAAGAAGATGGGAGCGAGTATGTCTGGGGTGCGTGGGGCCCTTAATTATGCTGGCTGCCTTTCCGAGGCAGCGGGAATTATAGATAGAATCAATGGATTGGAGGCTGGTTTGCGTGATGGACTGGGCTACATTCACGACCTTATGTAATTTCCTGCAATCTTGGGCAGAGCAGGCTCCATACCAAGCTGTGATACAACCAGAAAGAATGCTATTTATGGTGCATTTGTAGAATTTGGTGAGGGTCGTAGCTGACATGCCAGATTTCCTTAGTCGTCTGAGAAAATAGAGTTGTTGGTGGGTTTTCTTAACTATAGTGTCGGCATGGGGGGACCAAGACAGGCTGTTGGTGATCTGTACACCTAAAAACTTGAAGCTCTCGATCCTTTCTACTTTGTTCCCATTGATGTAGACAGGGGTATGTTCTTCATTACGCTTCCAGAAGTCGATGACAATCTCCTTCGTTTTTGACATAGAGGGAGAGATTATTGTCATCGCACCAGTTCACCAGACTCCCTATCTCATTCCTTTACTCTGTCTCGTCATTGTTTGAGACCCGACCCACTACGGTGGTGTCATCAGAAAATGTGAAAATCGAGTTGGAGGGGAATTTGGCCACACATTTTAAAGGTGTATAAGGAGTACAGTAGGGGGCTGACGACACAGCCTTGTGGGGCACCGGTGTTGAGGATGATCGTGGAGAAGGTGTTCTTGCCAATCTTTACTGATTATGGCCTGTGGGTTAGAAAGTTCAGGATTCAGTCGCAGAAGGAGGAGCCGAGGCCAAGGAGTTTGGAGATGAGTTTCGTAGGAATGATGGTGTTGAAGGCAGAGCTGTAGTCGATAAATAGGAGTCTGACATAGGTGTCTTTGTTATCTAGGTGTTCCAAGGTAGAGTGCAGGGCCATGGAGATGGCGTCTGCTGTGGACCTGTTGCAGCGGTAGGCAAACTGTAGTGGATCAAGGCAATCCGGGAGGCTGGATTTGATTCGTGCCGTGACTAACCTTTCGAAGCACTTCATGATAATGGATGTCAGAGCCACTGGACGATAGTCATTAAGGCACGCTGCTTGACATTTTTTTGGTACAGGGCTGATGGTCGTCTTCTTGAAGAAGATAGGGACCTCAGATTGTTGTAAAGAGAGTTGCATTTATATGGAGCCTTTAACAGTGCTACACATTCCAAGGCAATGGCACAGTGGTATTTTCATTGGACTAGTAATCCAGAGACTCAGTGACTGCTCTGGGGTTTACCACTGCCCTTTAGGGAAGGAAATCGGCCATCCTCACCTGGTCTGGCCTAGTCCAGACCCACAGCAACATGGTTGACACTTAAAGTCCCTCTGAAATAGTCTCGCAATACGGAGCAATTAGGGAGGGACAATAAATGATGGCCTACTGAGCAATGCTCACAGCCCGTGAAGGAAAAAAATCACCTAGGAATATTGTCTGTCATAAATTTGACATCAAACAATAGGAGATGTCATCGGGACAGTCAAACAGGTGGGTTTTAAAGAGCATCTTAAAGGAGAAGATGGCGAGAGGTTTAAGGGGGAAATGTGAATTAAATAACATAAATCGTGGAAGATAGCAGACACCTGTTGGGCCGAAAGGCTGTAGTATGGTACATACAAAGAAAACATGAAGGAACGTTGACTGTGAACTTAACTCATCAGGAGTGCCTTTCACTTTAACACTCGGTTTGTAATCTGTCTGTACGGACCGGCCCAACTGCTGTGGAGCCCACTTGGTGTTGTGCCATGTGAGGAAATTCTGTAAGATTCGGGAGGTGGTTCACACCATCAGATTAGGTAATGAAGAAGGCAGTTGGAATTTTGTCCTTCATTGCTCGAGGGACAGACTTTAAAAACAGGGTGGTTAGGTTGCAGCTGTATAGGGTGCTGGTGAGGCTACACCTGGAGAAATGGGCACAGTTTTGGGGCGCGATTCTCCGCACTCACGCCGGTTCGGAGAATAGCGGGCCGCGCAAATTTTCACAGCGACGCTGGTCCGACACCCTCCCGCTATTCTCCGGCCCGGATGGGCCGAAGTCCCGACGTCATCACGCACTGTTTTCACGCCGGCCAACACACCTGCTTTTCAAGTTCGTCAACCAGTCGTGCTGGCTGACGAGAGCTTCGATTAGGTGAGCGCACCGCTCAGCACACCGCTCAGCGCACTGCTGGAGTCTGGCCACAACGAGGAAGGCATCCCCGAGAACGGGAGGGGGGTCCAGAGCGGGGGGGAGTGGGGGAGACGGAGGGGCGGAGTGGGGGAGACTGAGGGGGGAGTGGGGGAGACGGAGGGGGGGAGTGGGGGAGATGGAGGGGGGAGTGGGGGAGATGGAGGGGGGAGTGGGGGAGATGGAGGGGGAAGTGAGGGAGACTGAGGGGGGAGTGGGGGAGATCGAGGAGGGAGTGGGGGAGATCGAGGGGGGAGTGGGAGAGATGGAGGGGGGAGTGGGGGAGATGGAGCAGGGAGTGGGGGAGATGGAGGGGGGAGTGGGGGAGTTGGAGGGGGGAGTGGGGGAGACGGAGGGGGGAGTGAGGAGACTGAGGGGGGAGTGGGTGAGATGGAGAGGGGAGTGGGGGAGATGGAGGGGGGAGTGGGGGAGACGGAGGGGGGGAGTGGGGGAGATGGAGGGGGGAGTGGGGGAAACTGAGGGGGGGAGTGGGGGAGACGGAGGGGGGAGATGGAGGGGGGAGTGGGGGAGATGGAGGGGGGAGTGGGGGAGATGGAGCAGGGAGTGGGAGAGATGGAGGGGGGAGTGGGGGAGACGGGGGGGGAGTGGGGGAGATGGAGGAGGGAGATGGAGGGGGGAGATGATGCCCCTCCTCTGCTCGATTGATTCGAGCAGCATCTCCACATCAGCCTCAACGAATCGCGGGGCTGATCTCCTCAGCTCTGACATCCTAGCCTAGTTTCTGTGCTCGCCCGCGCCTTTTTACGGCGTCGGGCGGCGTCACGTGGGCGTGTTCGTAGCGTCGCTGTGTTCCGGCGTCATCGCGCACGTGATTGACGCGGCCCCGTTCCTAGCCCATTTCCCGGACGTGAATACCTCGGGAAATGGGCCGTGTCGGGCCGTCGCAAAATTCGGCCGACTTCACGGCCAACTTTGCGATTTTCCGCAAGTGCCTTGGTCTCCTTGAGAAAGAATGTATAAGCACTGGAGGGGGTGCAGAGGAGATTCACTAGGTTTATTCTGGTGTTGAGAGGATTAGCTTACGAGGAGAGACTGACCCAGAGTAGGACTATACTCATTGGCATTTAGAAGAATGAGAGGGGATATGATAGAAACATATAAAATTATGAAGAGAATGGACAGGACAGAAGCAGGAAGGTTGTTTCCACTGGCGGGTGAAACTAGAACGAGGGGGCATAGCTTCAAAATCAAGGAGAGCAGATTTAAGACTGAGTTAACGAGCAACTTCTTCTTCCAAAGTTGCCGTGAATCTGTGGAATTCCCTGCCCAGTGAAACAGTTGAGGCTACCTCGCTGGATGTTTTTAAAGCAAAGATATATGGATTTTTGAACAGCAAAGGAATTAAGGAATATGGTGAGCGGGCAGGTAAGTGAAGCTGAGTTCACAAGAAGACCAGCCATGATCTTACTGAATGGCAGAGCAAGCTCGAGGGGGCAGATGGCCTATTCCTGCTCCTAGTTCCTGGTTTATTACTACAAAATCAATGAAGGTGAAATTACTTCAAACGATTGGAAGTTACACAGAAACAGACCATTAGGCTTAACCATGCCGATTTGTGTGCTCCACATGAGCCTCCTCCCACTACCTCAACTCACCTTGTGTGTGCCAACTTAATTGGTCTACTTTACTGGCCAGGTCCCTAATGCAATCCTAGGTGGATCTTCAGGCGGTACATCAGGAGTGCAGGTGGCCTGCTGCGATTCCCGCGTTGTGACCTGGGTATCCTTTGACGGCCATCTTCTGAGGTGACCGGGCCTCGATGGGCCGGGTTGCTGCCTGGGTGTCCCAGGTGGCATGATGGTGCACTGTTCTTCCTGCTGCCCATCAGATACACCTGGAACAGGAGGGAGTGGGGGTGTGGAAGTCCGCGGCTCTGTGGTGTTCTGGCACCACCGGCCCCATAACCTCCTCCTCCCTTGGGGCGCCCGAGGCCCCCTCCTCCCTTGGGGTGCCCGAGACCCCCCCGGGTTGCTCCATGGAATTGGGGTGAAGGTCAGCTGAACCCCAAGGCTCCCTGCCACCAGACGGTGCCACTCCTAGAAGCCCACTCCCTCCTAGACCAGGTCTCAATCCTCGAGGCCATGGAGTACAGGGAGTGGGACATCTCTGTCTGTGACTGCGCCACCTTCTCTGTGCCTGGCTCAGGTAGGCCAGTGCCCAGGCAATTCTGCCGCCATCCTCAGCCATGACTCGCTTTGGCTGGGCCACACTCTGCAGCGCCGTTGCAATGTCTAGGTGCCTGTGACAGGGCAGTCCTGTCCTGGGCCTCAGCTACCACCCCCACAGAGTGCCACAGGCCTTGGGGTTCAATCCGGCATATCCAGCACCATTCCCCATTGGAATCGCTCGCGTTCTATGGTGCCGGTGCTAGCCCGTTAGCGGTTGTGGAATTGCTCCCGGAGCGGTGCCAATTTTGCTGTCGTTGAAGTCCACCGATTCTGTCCCAGCGTCAACACTGAAGTGGAGAATCCCGCCCATTAGTCCGGCCACGAGGGCAAGGTGAACTGAATTATTATTACCGTTCTCCTTTACTGCCTGTGATGGCAAGAGTTTTAAATTCTAATTGAATTTATTTCCCTCAGTATCCTTTCCCTTGGACCATGGTGCATTTCCCACCCCCGGTTTGTGATGTCCATTGTTTAAAATAACCTCACAGCAAATTGTTTAAGGTGGAATGAAACCAGGATTGATTAACACATTCAAAACCTGAGGGATGGGTCGCGACACACATTTGCCCACACCAGCCTCGGGTTGAAAGGCAGAGAAAGATAGGGAAAGAAGTTACAAATCTTGAGTTACTGAACAAAGTCAAAAGGCGTTGGCGTTAATTCACATGAGTCAATGTTCAAAGAACATTCTTTCAGGCGACTTTGTCTGGCCGAATTCCTGGTCTTTGTCCTCGGAACTGGGTTGAGACAGCAAAGTATTCTTGTATTGGGGCCACTCTTGGCAATGCCTGCCCTCCCTTAAAATCACTCCCTGGTTGGGGACGGGTGGGTCGGAGAAGGACACCCACAGAAATTCACGAGTACCTCGTACTGCGAACACACAGATGGAAGTTAATGTCTGCTCCAAGAAGCCATTGAGAGCATTTCTTCCTTACAGTAGCTGCAGGGCAAGCGCTGTTTCAATGTGTATTCAGACAATCAATCGTTAAAGGCAATAAACTTAGCGTTGACATAATTTATTTTGAAAGAAAGGCATCGACCATCTGTACTGCTTTCAAATTCCAAGCTGTGACCAAGAATTTGTAATTTATGTCTCTTGCTTTTTAAAATCTGGTTTAAGACCTGAATATTAATCATTATGAATTGATGAATTATATTGGGTTGACCACATGCCATCTTCTAACTTCACTCTTCCCTAAAAGTCAGAAAACCATATTCGAATTTTCTCACAAGAAATGTGAAGTCAGGAAATGATCTCTCCCCAGTCTATGATAAACCTAATCTAACAACATTAGCACAAACGATCGGTGGCTTTAAAGAAAGCCAATTCAAATTGCAAACTTCGGGTGTTTCCGACAAGGTTCCACTAATTGTTTCTCAGAAATGTCCAGGAGAATTAAAACGCCTTCTAAACTCTGGGTAACTATTGTAAAGGACCAAGCCGGCCACCTCACAGGACTCCCCCACCACCCCCTGCACCCGCTCACACTCCCGGCAACAAGGAACTCTCCCTCACCCACCCATCCCCTGCCGAATCATTCCCCTGCGGTATTTATCCACTCCAACCCTCCCCCCAATAGGATTCCCACCCTCCCCATATCCGCCCCCACCTCCCTGTCATCCGACATGGCCCGACCAATACTGGCAACGTCCTGACCCGCCCTGAATTCCCTCACAGGCCTGACCCCACCCGAGCTGACGCCCTGACCTTTTACATCCTCAAGCTTCTGACCTCCCCCCCTCCCCCCCGCACACATAACCCATTATCTCCTACCTCCAAGCCCCCACAACCCTCCAACCCTGCTCCTGCCTTCCGATCAGCCCCCCACCCTGACTGAGGTCCGGCTTCGCCCTGTCCCAGAGCCTGACCCCGCTGCCTGACCCCACTACCTGACTCGTCTAGCCCAGCCCATCCTCGACCATAACCCCACCACCATAGGCTCGACCCAAACCCTGACCTCCAGCCCCGGCCCTAAGGCCCTAACCCTCTCCCCACTTCCCCAAGTCTGATCACCTCCTCCGCCCAACACATCCATAAAGGCAGAAACCAGAGAATAGCAGTGATCTTTCAGTCTGGAGGAAGATGTACTGTGGGCTTTCTCAGGGGCTAATACTATGATCTGCTTTTTCTGATACATGTTATTGACATGCGTGGAGCCTAGTAGGTCTGGGTGATATTTCAGAGGGGGTACTTTGTTGGGGGGGGGGGGGGGGGGGGGGGTGTGGTTCAGCTGAGGGTTGAAGCTAGGAGTGGTGTTGGTGGTCCCTGGAGTTTCAAGGATGTTTGGGATGTACCATGCAGGGTTCAGTATGGCTATTCAAAATAGTTGCACTGAAGTTCAAAGTTCTTTTTCTCCTTCTAACTCTTTCAGAGTAACTGCATAAAACTGACAAAGCCGTCCGAAGTTAGTGATTTAAATTGCTTTGTCAGGTGGTTCGCAGTCCAGCCCAAGTGTCCAGGGGGAGTTAGCCCTTCTGGACAGTAGCCATGTAAACCCTTACTTGGGAAATTCCAAGAGGGATTCCCCAGCGCATCTTTGGTGTACCCGCAAATCCTACGCTGAGGTGCTGGTGGAGCGTAGGTCCTGGGGGTATATGTCCAAAAATCATTGGAGGTGGAAGGGCAAGTTGAAAAAGTGGTTGAAAAGTCACATGGGATACTGGGCTTTGTTAGTGGAGGCATTCACTTGGAGAGTGGGTGTGGACACGATAGGATGGATTTCAATAAAACATTGGTTCATTCGGGAAGTTGAATATTATGTACAACCACATTTTAGGCAGGGGAAAAAAGCTTTTCGGACAGGGCAGAAAAAATTTGCAAGAGTGGTTCCAGTGTTAAAGACGTTCGGTTACACAGACAAGGATAACTCCAGCAAAATGCACCATTCAATCAATTAAAAATTAGCTTTCATGCAGCCCCTCCAGTTCATTAACCAAATTGCGACAAACATATTAAAGCCAATTAAATGGAGCATGTGGCTGCTCCTTGTTACTAAGGTCAATAAGACTTCTCTTTCTCTCGACTTGAATATGTCACTGATACAATCCAAAAGCATAAGTATTCTGATCCCTCGGCAAGTACTTGGAAGCTTGAATGCATCTGAAAACGCCATTGAATTGTACTTGATATAATAACCATCCGACAAAGGTTCCTGTGTGTCACTGTTACACTACAGCAGTGAGTTAGGTACACAATGAAAACATTCCTCCAGCCACCTCCTATGCCAGCCTACAACACAGTTAAAAGCTAGGAAACTCTGCTAAATAGAAATGCTGAAAAGTTGAAGGTGCAATCTTGTACATTCAATGAAACAGAAAGAAATAACATGTACATATCAAGATCCATTTCTGCGTGATGACATCCAGTTGTCTCAACCCCTTCACAGTATCAATATAGAAACATAGATACATAGAAAATAGAAGCAGGAGGAGGCCATTCGGCCCTTTGAGCCTGCTCCGCCATTCATTTTGATCATGGCTGATCATCAAGTTTAATACCCAGATCCCGCCTTCCCCCCATATCCCTTGATCCCTTTGACCCCAAGAGCTTTCTATAATTCCTTCTTGAAATTAAACAATGTTTTGGCCTCAACTATTTTCTGTGGTAGCGAATGTCACAGGTTCACCACTCTCTGGGTGAAGAAATTTCTCCTTACCTCAGTCCTAAAAGGTTTACCCCTTATCCTCAATGTATGACCCCTAGTTCTGGACTCCCCCACCATGATGAACATTCCTTCTGAATCGACCATGCCTAATTTCGTACGTTTCTATGCGATCTCCTCTCACTCTTCTAAACTCGAATTAATATGATCCTCAAATAGTCTCTCCTCATATGACAGCCCTGCCATCCCAGGAATCAGCCTGGTAAACCTTTAGACCATAAGACCATAAGACATAGGAAGAGAATTAGGCCACTCGGCCAATCGAGTCTGCTCTACCATTCAATCGCGGCTGATATTTTTTCATCCCCATTCTCCTTCCTTCTCCCCATAATCGCTGATCCCCTTATCAATCAAGAACCTATCTATCTCTGTCTGAAAGACACTCAGTGATTTGGCCTCCACAGCCTTCCGTGGCAAAGAGTTCCACAGATTCACCACCCTCTGGCTGAAGAAATTCCTCCTCATCTCTGTTTTAAAGCATCGTCCCTTTAGTCTGAGATTATGTCCTCGGGTTCTAGTTTTTCTTACAAATGGAAGCACGTCCACGTCCACTCTATCCAGGACTCGCAGTATCCTGTAAGTATATGTACTCCTTCATAGCAAGAACATCCTTCCTCAGATAAGGACACCAAAACTGCACACAATACTCCAGGTGTGGCCTCACCAATGCTCTATACATTTACAGTAAAACATCTCTATTCCTATACTCAAATCCTCTCACTATGAAGTCCAACACATCATTTGCCTTCTTTATTGCCTGCTGTATCTGCGCGCTTACTTTCAGCAACTGATGTACAAGGACACCAAGCTCTCGCTGAGTATCCACCTCTCTCAATTTACACTCATTCAAATAATAAACTGCCTTCCTATTTTTGCTACCAAAGCGGATAACCTCACATTTATCCACATTATACTGCATCTGCCATGCATTTGCCCACTCATTCAGCCTGTCCAAATCCCACTGAAGCATCTTTGCATCCTCCTCACAGCTCACCCTCCCACCCAACTTTGTATCATCTGCAAATCTGGAGATAATACATTTAGTTCCCTCGTCTAAACTATTAATAGATAAAGTGAATAGTTGGGGGCCTAGCACAGGCCCCTGCGCTACCCCACTAGTCATTGCCTTCCAATCAGAAAAAGGCCAATTTATTCCAAACATTGCTTCCTGTCTGCTAACCAACTTTCTATCCATCTCAAGACATTACCCGCAATCCCTTGAGCTTTAACTTTACATATTAATCTGCTATGTGAGACCTTGTCAAAAGCCTTCTGAAAGTTCAAATAAACCACATCCACTGGTTCTCCCTGGTCAACTCTGCTAGTTACATCTTCAAAGAATTCAAGTAGATTTGCCAAGCATAATTTTCCCATCGTAAATCCATGCTGACTTTGTCTGATTGTACTACTGCTTTCCAAATGCTGTGCTATGAAATTCTTGATAATGGACTCCAGCAACTTCCCTCCTACCGACATTGGGCTCACTGGTCTATTGTTCCATGTTTTCTCTCTACCTCCCTTTTTGAATAGCGGGGTTACATTCGCTACTCTCCAATCTGTCGGAATCATTCCAGAGTTAACAGAATTTTGGAAGATGACCAGCAAAGGATCTACTTTTTCTAGGGCCACTTCCGTAAGTACTCTGTGATGAAGATTATTATTATTTTTAAAATTCATTAATGGGATGTCGGTATCGCTGGTTAAGCGAGCATTTCTTGTCCATCCCTAGTTGCTCTTCAGAAGGTGGTGGTGAGTTGCCTTCTTGAATTGCTGCAGTCCTTGAGGTGCAGGCACACCCACTGTGCTGTTAGGGAGGGTGTTCCAGGATGTTGCCCCAGCGACAGTGAAGGTGCGGCGATATATTTCCAAGTCAGGGTGGTACTGAGCATTGTGCAGTCACCCTCAAACATCCCCACTTCTGACCTTATGATGGAAGGGAGGTCATTGATGAAGCAGTTGAAGGTGGCCAGGCATAGGACACTACCCTGAGGAACGTCTGTCAGTGATGTCCTGGATTTGAGACCACCCCAAGCCCCTTCCTTTGTGCCAGGTATGACTCCAACCAGTGGAGAGTTTTCCCCCTGATTCCCATTGACTCCAGTTTTGCTAGGGCTCCTTGATGCCATACTCAGTCAAATACTGCCTTGATATCAGGGGCAGTCACTCTCACCTCACCTCTGGCATTCAACTCATCTGTCTATGTTTGAACCAAGGCCGAAATGAGGTCAGGAACTGGGGAAGCACGGTAGAATAGTGGTTAGCACAATTGCTTCACAGCTCTCGGTCCCAGGTTCGATTTCCAGCTTGGGTCACTGCCTGTGCAGAGTCTGCACGTTCTCCCCGTGGGTTTCCTCCGGGTGCTTCGGTTTCCTCCCACAGTCTAAAGATGTGCTGGTTAGGTGGATTGGCCATGCTAAATTGCCCTTAGTGTCCAAAGAAAAAAGGTTGGGTGGTTACTGGGTTACGGGGATAGGGTGGAGGTATGGGCTTAGATAGGGTGCTCTTTCCAAGGGTCGTTGCAGACTCGATGGGCTGAATGGCATTCTTCTGCCCTGTAACTTCTATGTCTATTTCTAAGACCAGAGTAAAGTATTATGGAAGGCTGAGAAAAATCTTTGAGCTTAAAAGGCGTCATCAGAAGAGTCACCCCTTCATGGTCCTGGACACATAAACAATAGTCAGAAATGGAACTCCCAGCCGCAGGTCTCATTGATCCTGCCACAAAAAGGTTGGAAAACTCCAGCCTTGGGACAGGATTTTCAGGACTGCATTCCCCCCCGCCGATTAGGACAATTCTGTTAGTCAGTTTTCAATTCAGAATTTTTATCATTTCAAAGTGCTGGAGAACATCTGTTGATTGCTTGAACAGGGTTGTACAGATTAGATTTGTTTTCAATAGCATACTAAATCTACAAACAGACTAAAATGCTACAAAGTATTTCCAATGCGGAAACAGGGCATTTCGCCCATTAGGCTTTCCACAATGTTTGTGGCTAGCATAGAAGGGCAGGCATTTGCATAGTGTACTGGTGATCCAAAAATCCGGGGTAATAATCTGGACACTCAGGTATGAATCCCACCACAGTAGATGGTAGAAATTGAATACACTAAAATCCTGGAATTAAACATCCAAGGATGACCATGAACCAATTTCATAAGCTCAAAATTTGTTCTTAACCTGCCGCAACATTTTGCTCTGGTTTTCAAAATTGAAAAAGATTTAATCAGTCCTTGTTTTAACTTTAAGCTATCAAGCAGCTGCATTGCACAAAAGATAAACAGACACGCAAGTAATTACCATGAAATAGTGATATGTTAACAGCAGCCAACATTTACCATGCACCTTGGGCGGGAAGCTTTAGATTCCAACCCCAGGAATCAAGCTACTGCTTTGTAAATAATTTTTGAATCACACACTGTGACTATTTGTTTTCCAGTTCCACTGTGGAAAGATAATTAATCAGCACTGTCTTGGGGAAATTCAGACTAAATTTTTCTTTCGTTCAGGATTTCTGTCAGAACTGAACTGTCTCTTTCAATATGAACAAAACCAATCCAGAAATTCACTGAACTGACGTCTTGACAAAGAGTGCATGGATGCACTCACCGAGAACCTCCAAAGATGACCCACTGCAGTATTGCGGACTGGCGGAGTTGGACAGGGGGTCATGTGATGTTCCGTTTTCTTAGCTGAACCATCAGTCCATACGCAAATTTAAGAATGGCTCCTTATAATCATCAACAACCTTCAATGCAATAAAACACCGCAAGGTATTTTACAGGAGTGTTATCAAGTAACAGAATTTGGTGTAAACCGAACAAGGAGTTGTTAAGACAGGTGAACACAAAACATGGTCAAAGAGGTGGGATTTAGGGAGCATTTTAAAGGAGGAAAGAGAATATTGGGGAGATGGAGAGATTTGTGGAGGGTGTTCCAGAGTTCAGGGCCCACAGGCAATCAAAGGCACGGCTGCCAATGATGGAACAAAAATTGGGAATGCACAAAGACAACAGAATTTGAAGAAGTGAGACTACTCTGAGGTCAGGAGGGCTTGTGAGGGTATGGGGTTGGGGAGTGAGGGGGAGGGAAGAATAGAAGGTGGAGCTACAGATGGATTTGAGAATAAAGGTGAGAATTTTAAAATCGTTGAACTGGCTATTCCTACCTGATCTGCATATTTAAAGAAATACCTCACCAGATTCAATCGGGTGCCTTGACTGCCTGGCAGGAAATTGCCAGCTGAGTCACCCGGGGAATTTCACTACACACCTGCCTGATTTCGACTGGGGGAGTGGGATTCAAACCTCCACTGCTTACTGCCTTCGAAGCAGCTGAGGTGGGCAAATGACCGTTCCACACCTCATTTGTAAAGAAACTCAGGAAAGTGATGCAGTGGTGTTTGTAAACTTTCATCTCAAGCAACTCCATGATGCAGGACTCTGGGCTCTACGGGCTTTTCCCAGGGACACACACCAAGCAAACATCAACTGCTACCGGAGGATCATCAGCTAGGTGAAGGACACTCTTTGGTCTACCTAAAATTATTATTCTCCTGGTGAAAAGAATAGTGCTCGACCAAGTGTTGCAGACTGGCAGGGCTCAAGGTCTCGAGATAGATGTGATAAAGGAACATTTTCAATCATCGGTGACTTCAATCTGTATATACATTGGGCAAATCAAATGAGTAACAATACTGTAGAGGGGGATTTCCTGGAGTGTACACAAAATGGTTTTCTGGATCATTATGTTGAGGAACCAACTAGAGAACAGCCCATCTTAGACTGGGTATTGTGTAATGAGAAAGGAACCATTGACAATCTAGTTGTGTAAAGCTCTTTGGAGATGAACGAGCAAATGAGAGATTTCTTCATCAACATGACGTAGTTGATTCTGAGACTCAGGTCCTGAATCTAAATAAAGGGAACAATGATGGCATCACATGCAAATTTGGCTATAATGCATTGGGGAACATTACTTAGAGTGATGACAGTGGACAGGTAATGGCAAACATTCAAAGAGCGCATGGGTGTGCGCAACAATTGCTCATCCCTGTCTGACGCTAAAAGGTGGCAAATCATGGCTTACAAGATGAAGTAGAGATAATATTAGATCGAAGGAAAAAACATACAAATTGGCAAAAAACAAAATAAGATACCTGAGGATTTTGAGTAGTTTCAAATTCAGCAAAGGAGGACAAAGGGTTTGATTAAGAAGGGGAATATAGAATAATAAAGCTTGAAGGGAATTATAGACCAGTCAACCTAATGTTGGGAGTGGGGGAAATGTTAGAGTCCATTAGAAAAGATTTAATAGCAGAACACTTGGAAAACAATGGCAAGATCAGACAGAATCAGCATGGATTTATGAAGGAGAAATCATGCTTGAGAAAACTACCGGAATTCTTCAAGGATGTATCGAGTATACTTGATGAGGGGACGCCAGTGGATGCGGTTTATGTGGACTTTCAGAAGGCTTTTGACAAAGTCGCACATAAGAGATTAATGTGCAAAATTAAAGTGCATGGGATTGGGATAGAAAACTGTTCGGCAGACAGGAAACACAGAGTGGGAATAAACGGGTATTTTTCTAAATAGCAGGTAGCAACTAGTGGGATGCATAGGGATCAGTGCTAGTACCCCAGCTATTGACAACATATATTAATGATTTAGAAGAGGAAACTAAATTTGACATCTCCAAATTTGTAGATGACACAAAGCTGGGTGGGAGGATGAGTTATGAGGATGATGTAGAAATGCTTCAGTATGATTTGGACAAGTTGAGTGAGTGGGAAAATACATGGCAGATGCAGTGTAATGTGGAGAAATGGGAGATTATCCATTTTAGTAGCAAAAACAGGAAGGCAGGTTTTTATAAATTGACAGAGGGGAATGTGCAATGATACCTGAATGTCCTTGTACACCAGTCGCTGAAAGTGAGTTTAATCCGGACAAATGTGAGGTAATGCATTTTGGAAGGTCTAATGCAGGTAGGGAATATACAGTGAATGGTAGAACCCTCAAGAGTATTGGAAGTCAGAGAGATCTAGATGTACAGGTCCACAGGTCACTGAAAGGGGAAACACAGATGGAGAAGGTAGTCAAGAAGGCATACGGCATGCTTGCCTTCATTGGCCGGGGCATTGAGTATAAGAATTGGCAAGTCATGTTGCAGCTGTATAGAACCTTAGTTAGGCCACACTTGGAATATAGTGTTCAATTCTGGTCGCCACACCACCAGAAGGATGTGGAGGCTTTAGAGAGGGTGCAGAAGAGATTTACCAGGATGTTGTCTGATATGGAGGGCATTAGCTATGAGGAGCAGTTGAGGGGCAACCTGATAGAGGTCTACAAAATTATGAGAGGGGCATAGACAGAGTGGATAGTCAGAGGCTTTTCCCCAGGGTAGAGGGGTCAATTATTCGTGGGCATAGGTTTAAGGTGCGAGAGGCAAGGTTTAGAGGAGATGTATGAGGTGAGTTTTTTACACAAAAGGTAGTGGGTGCCTGGAACTCGCTGCCGGAGGAGGTGGTGTAAGCAGGGATGATAGTGACATTTAAGAGGCGTCTTGACAAATACATGAATAGGATGGGAATAGAGGGATACGGACCCAGGAAGTGGAGAAGATTTAAATTTAGACGGGCAGCATGGTCAGCATAGGCTTGGAGGGCCGAAGGGCCTGTTCATGTGCTTTACTTTTCTTTGTTCTTTGAGCATGTAGGTGCAGCAGGCAGTATAGGGTACGTTGGCCTTCACAGTGAGAGGATTCGAGTAGAGGACCAGGTATGTCGAGCTGCAATTATACAGGGCTTTGGTTAGAACACACCTGGAATATTGTGTGCAATTTTGGTCTCCTTATCTGAGGAATGATATTGTTTCTATAAAGGGAGTGCAGCACAGGTTTACCAGACTGATTTCTGGGATGGCAGGAAAAATGTATGAGTAGAGATCGAGTCAGTTCGGATTATATTTGCTGGTGGTTTATAAGAATGAGGTGGGGTCTCATAGAAACCTATAAAATTCTAACAGGACTGAACAGGGTTAATGCAGGAAGGAGGTACCCGATGGCAGAGGAGTCCAGAAGGCGCATTCAGGAGGGCTTCTTGAAACAGTATGTAGATAGCCCAATGAGGGAAGGGGTCGTACTGGACCTGGTTTTGGGGATACCAGACCAGGTAGTTGACATTTCAGTAGGGGAGCAGTTCGGGAACAGTGACCACAATTCAGTAAGCTTTAAGGTACTGATGGATAAAGATAAGTATAGTCCTCAGGTGAAGGTGCTAAATTGGGGGAAGGCTAATTACAACAATATTAGGCAGGAATTGAAGAATGTAGATTGGGTCAGTTGTTTGGGGGCAAATAAACATCTGCCATGTGGGAGCCTTTCAAGTGTAAGTTAATTAGAATTCAGGACCGGCATGTTCCTGTATGGCAAGTTTTGGGAACCTTGGATAGCAAGAGATATTGTCAGTCCAGTCAAAAAGAAAAAGAAAGCGTTTGTCAAGGCTAGGAGGTTGGGAACACACAAAGCAAGTGTGGAACACAAGGAAAATAGAAAGAAACCTAAACAAGAAGTCAGGAGGGTTAAAAGGGATCACGGAAAGTCATTGGCCAACAGGATTAAGGAAATTCCCAAGGCTTTTTATACATATATAAAGAGCAAGAGGATAGCCAGGGAAAGGGTTGAGCCACTCAAGGACAGGGGAGGGAATCTATTCATGGAGCCAGAGGAAATAGGCAAGGTATTAAATGTGTATTTTGTGTCAGCACTCACCAAAGAGAAGAACTTGGTGGATGATGAGTCTGGGGAAGGGTGTGTAGATAGTTTGGGTCTTGTTGAGATCAAAAAGGAGGAAGTATTGGGGGTCTTGAAAAACATTAAGGGTGATAAGTCCTCAGGGCCTGATGGGATAAACCCCAGAATACTGAGAGAGGCAAGAGAGGAAATTGCTGGGACCTTGAGAGAAATCTTTGCATCCTCACTGGCTACAGGTGAGGCCTCAGAGGACTGGAGAATAGCCAATGTTGTTCCTTTATTTAAGAATGGTAAATCCAGTTAACTACAGGCCTTACGTCAGTGGTTGGGAAATTATTGGAGAGGATTCGTCGAGACAGGATTTACTCCCACCTGGAAATAAGTGGACGTATTAGTGAGCGGCAGCATGCTTTTTGTGAAGGGGAGGTCGTGTCTCACTAACTTGATGGACATTTTCGAGGAAGTGACAGAGATGATTGATGGGGGTAGGGCAGTGGATGTTGTCTATATGGACTTCAGTAAGGCCTTTGACAAGTGCCTCATGGCAGACTGGTACAAAAGGTGAAGTCACACGGGATCAGAGGTGAGGTGGCAAAATGGTTACAGAACTGGCTCGGTCATAGAAGGCAGAGGGTAGCAATGGAAGGTTGTATTTCTGATTGGAGGGCTGTGACTAGTGGCATTCCTCAGGGATCAGTGCTGGGACATTTGCTGTTTGTAATATATATAAATGATTTGGAGGAAAATGTAACTGGTTTGATCATATGTTTGAAGGCGACACGAAGGTTGGTGGAATTGCGGGTAGCGATGAGGACCGTCAGAGGTTACAGCAGGATATAGATCGGTTGGAGATTTTGGCAGAGATGGCAGATGGGGTGAGATGGGGTGGCTACAGAAGACAAAGTGTTAAGACAGTCCGACGCATGCAGCCCAGGGGGTGGGTAGCTGGTGGCTTCAGTCCCCAGGGCTCTGGTTGAGGGGGCGTAGGGTTCCGGATGTGTGGGACGAGGATTAGTGCCAGGGGCACAGTGTTTGCCTGCTCACCCTGGCCACCCTGAGGAGATTGTGCAGTTTTTTCTGGCACTGCTGGCTGTTCTGGAATGTTTTGGACACAGCCCTGACCGCCACTGCCACCTGCGCCCAGGCCCGGCAAATGGCGGCAGCCTCCTTCTCACCATAGGTAATAGGGTCACCAACCTCTCCCCCACGGCGTCCAGTAAGGTCTCCAGTTCCACTCTCTCACACCCACACACACCCACACCCACTCCCTCACACTCACTCCCTCACCCCCACTCTCTCACCCCCACACCCACTCTCTCACCCCCACACCCACTCTCTCACCCCCACACCCACACCCTCACACCCACACCCTCACATCCACTCTCTCTCACCCACACCCACACACAGACTCTCTCACACCCACTTCTTGCTGCCATCTTGTTGGCTGGGATGGTGTGTGTGGAGAGTGAAGTGTAAATATGCAGCTGCAACTTGTCAGCCTCCTGAGTGCCAATCCTGGACTTGGCGAATCTGGCACTGTTTCCCATTGGAATAGATTGTGTGGCACGTGGCACCAGTACTAGCCCCTCAACAGTCGTTGAATCGGTCCAGCGGCGACACCAGTTTTGCTGGTGTAGAACTCCATGAATTCTGCCCCAGTGTCAACACTTAGTCTCAGAAACGGAGAATCTGGTCATGTATGTTTTCAAGAAGGCTTTAGATCTAGCTCTTTGGGGTAAAGGACCCAAAGAATACACAGGGAAAGCAGGAACAGGTTACTGAGTTGGATGATCAGGAATGATCATAATGAATGGCGGAGCAGGTTCGAAAGGCGAATGACCTCCAACTGCTCTTATTTTCTATGTTTCTATGTCTAGTTCTACATGCTGACGGACACACTAATTGCAGAAACACAAAGGAGAAAGTCCGCAGTCAAATGCCTACTGCCATAGTGCAACGAGGAGTTGGTAACTATGTAGAACTCCTCGGGCTGTATGCTTGACACCATGGGCGCTATTCTCCCCCCCCCCCCCTCACGCCCGACCCACGCCTCGAATCGCCGCTCGCCGTTTTTTACGGCGAGCGGCGATTCTCCAAGGCCGATGGGCCGAGCGGCCGGGCCGAGCGGCCGTTTCAACACAGCAGCAAACACACCTGCTTGCTGCCGTCATGAAACGGGTGCCAGATGCCCGTTTGGGGCATCTGGGGGCCCGATTAGCACGGCAGTACCACAGCCGTGCCAGGGGGGGCATACCGACCGCGGGCCATCCGTCCGTAACGGACGCACACTTTTCCCTCCACCGCCCCGCAAGATCAAGCTGCCACGTCTTGCAGGGCGGCTGAGGAAAAAGACGCCAACTGTGCATGCGCGGTTTGGCGTTGTCCAACCTGCGCATGCGCGGCTGACGTCATCGGCCGCGTCAGCCGGTGTGATGCTTGACGTGCGGCCTTGACGACCGTCGTCAAGGCTGCGCCACCGTGACGCACGGGCCGCGCTCCTAGCCCCGCCCAGGGGGGGGGTGAGATTCGGCGCCGGAAGTGGGCTTGAAGGCTGCCGTGGGTCATGGCTTGTCCCACGGCAGCCTTTACGATTCTCCGCATTTGCGGAGAATCTCGCCCTCTATAAAGTAAATGTCACCTATATTGCAATTGTACTCAGGCACATCAAAGTGCAACATTATTTGTGGCGAAATAATGACATTTATTGCACTTTCCGAAATGTCCAATTTGAAATGTTTCTGCATGTTCTTTGACAGATTTTATGAATGAAATATGTGTGGGGATAAATAATCTCCCCCATTATTGCTGAATGTTTCTGGAGCTTCCGAGCAGGAATAATATATTACACTGGGCTGTCACTACATGCCTGGCTTCCAAATTGTCATTCTCATCTGGAACCACTGAAATTTCAAACTTTTGCACACCTTCAAAGTGTGGTAGCGAACAGGAACTGCCGTGAGCTCCCCGGTGTGGTGATAGGCCTATGGGCTATATCGTGGTTGGATAGTGTGAGACCTCCAACCAGCAGTTGGTAGCGGTACAGACACGCCATGTGGTTGCCAGACCATGGTCATGTGACCTGGGACCCGGATATAAAGAGAGGCACATCTGGTCAGTTTCAGAAGAAGGAGAGGGTAATAAATGTACATGTAATTGGTCAGTGGTAGGTGTAAGCAACTATTATAGTTACAGCAAGCTGTCATCCTCACCATCCACCAATGCAGATTCACACACCTCGGTGAGCCATGTTAGTGAACAGGCTTCTGGGGCACAATCTGGTGAGCGCCACACTGCTGCTGATGGACATCAAGTGGAGGCAGGAAACCCCAGGCGAGACAGCAGTCAGAGGGCTGCTGGACCCCAGGACCCAGCTGGGTCCCAGCCTGATGCTGAGCCTGTGGTGCAGAGGTACCCGAAGCTGATGGAAACGATAGGGAGCAGCCAGGACATTCCGAAGGAGACGTCAGCGTCACTCCAGAAAATCCAGAGCCGCTTTGAGGAGTCCCAGAGGCTACAGGCACAAGAGATGTTTGTTACGTTGGGTTACTGGGATTGGGTGGAGGTATGGGTTTAGGTAGGTTGCTCTTTCCAAGGGCCGGTGCAAACTCGATGGGCCAAATGGCCTCCTTCTGCACTGTAAATTTTATGATTCTATGTTGCCAGCAATGTGTGGCACCGAGGCTAACACTTCTCGGGTGGCGACCGCAGTGGACAGACTGGTGCACGACATCGGCACCGTGACTGAAGGTGTCACGCAGTTTATGAAGTTCTGTGGGACATGTCCCACTCTCAGATGGGAATGGCCCAGGTGCTGCGGAGCTTGTCCCAGTCGCAGGAGGGCATTGCTGAGACACTGCAGAGGATGGCCCAGTCACCGAGGAGCATCGCTGAGGGCGTCGACACAATGGTGAAGACTATGGGAAACCGCCAGAGCTGGCAGAGTCAAATGGTGCAGGGCAGTTGGGGCTCGAACCAGCTGGCCCTCCATCGCAAGGTGAACCCCAGGGCCCTATGCGCACCGACCAAAATGAGGAGTACTAATGGGCATCAGCGTGAGGCCGGTGAATGACAGGAGGCCATTGGATAAAGTGTGGTTCCCGTTAATTGTATGGAAATAGAGCTTAAGTGGTGATAATTGGTTTCTTGCCACGTTACGGCGAGATCCCGATTTTGTACGCGGGAGCAGGCCGGTTGCATCGCAAACTCTTTGACGCCTGGCGTGGTCCTCGTTTTTGGCCTCTCCCGCTATTCACCAGCCTCATTACCGTTGAGCAAGAGGGTAACGAGGCCGGAGAATCGTGTCCGAAGTTTGAATTACATCTTTTAGAGAATATTGGAACTTGTTCTTTTTTGGTTTGATTATTTTGTAGGTATTGCAATGAGCATTCAGCGATCTGCGATCAACATTAAAATATTCAATCCTGTCTCTTGTTCATTTTGTCTTCGTGAAACGTTTGGCCTCTTTCTGCCTTGCCTACTGTGTGTGTGTGCGACTGATTATAAAGAAACGAGGCAAAGCACTTTCATTTTTATAGCATTTTGCCATGTTGTTAAAATGTCTTGAAGCAGTTCGCAAAATGAATTGCTTTTTGGAATGTAGTAACTGTCATTTCGGCAGACCAGACAGCCATTCCACTTAACAAGTTACCTCATAACCTACAAGATTGTGAGTTAATTTTTTTCCCTTGGGCAGTGCTGGTTTGGAAACAAAATGTTGGTTAGGCCACCGGGAAGAATTCCATGTTCTTCTTTTCAGTAGCACCACGGGATCTGCGATGTTCACTTGAACAGTTGGGACATAGGACCTTGGTTTAAAATCTCACTCAATGGGCGGGATTCTCCGACCCCCCCACTGGGTCGCAAAATCCCCGGGGTGGCGGCGTGAATCCCGCCCCGCCGCTCTGACGCGAGATGCCGTATTCTCCGGCACCGGTTTTCGGGCGGGGGCGGGGATCATACTGCCCCGGTCAGGGTCTGTTGGCAGTGCCCACCACCCCCCCCCTCCCCCCCCCCAGCAATTCTCCGAGCCCCGATGGGCCGAGAAGTGGTCGGTTAATGGCCAGTCCCGCCGACATGAAATGGACATGGTCCATCACGGCGTGACCTGGATTGTGGGCCGGCTACTGAAGTCCTCGGGGGGGGGGGGGGGGGGGGGGGCACGGGGCGATCCGGCCCGGGGGTGGGGAGAGGGGCTCCCATGGTGGCCTGGCCCGCGATCGGGGCCCACCGACCTGTGGACGGGCCTGTACTGTGGGGGCACGCCTTCCTGCCGCGCCGGCCTCTGTAGGGCTCCGCCATGGTTGGCACGACGAAGAACCCCCTGGGCACCACGCCGGTGGGTCTGCGCATGCACCAACTCGCGCTGGCCCTTTGCTGCCAGTTGGCGCAGCACCAACTCCTCCGACGCCGGCCTAGCTCCCGGAAGTGCGGAGGATTCCGCAACGTCTGGTTGGCCCGACGCCAGAGTGGTTCGCGCCGTTCTTGGCACTGGCGTCAGGCCATCCTGCCAATTGCGGGAGAATCCCACCCACTATCTCATTGCTACACTGTCCAGTTACTTTGGATTATTTCCCCAAGATTATGGCTGGGATTTTCTGGATTTTCTCACGGACAAAATGTAGAATTATAGAAGGAGGCAATTCGCCCCATCTTTTAACGACTACCCTACCTAAGTCCAATCCCTGTCTTATCCTTGCAACACCACCCTCAGGGGCAATTTATCATGGCCAATCCACCTAACCTGCATGTCTTTAGATTGTGGGAGGAAACCCGGAGCACCCGGGAGGAACCCACACAGACACGGGGAGAACATGCAAACTCCACACAGTCACCTGAGCTCGGAATCGAACCCGTGTCCTTGACGCTGTGAGGCAGCAGTGCTAACCACTGTGCCAACGTGCCTTCCATAAGTACGTGGTGGGGAAGTCCTGTGGATGACCTTCATGCCCCACTGCCAATTGAGGCCCTTAAAGTGGGCAATTAATGGCCACTTAATGGGCCACTTCCCACCACTGCTGGTATTAACCCAGCATTTGATGACACTGTTGTGAAGCGACGTGGGATGTTCTACTCACTCTCGTAAAGTTGCTTTTATTAACAATACAAACCTGGGGTGAAATTCTTCCCTACCCGGCAGGACGGGGGGTCACGCGGAGCGGAGTGGCGCCAACCACTCCGGCGTCGGGTCTCCCCAAAGGTGCAGAATTCTCCGCACCTTTAGGGGCAAGGCCCGCGCCGGACTGGCTCCTGCTCCGCCGACTGGCGCCAATGGCCTTTGGCGCTACGCCGGCCAGTGTCGGGGCTGGCCGAAAGGCCTTCGCTGGTCGGCGTAAGTAAGCGCATGCGCCGGAGCGTCAGCAGCCGCTGACTTCACCACCGGTGCATGCGCGGTGGAGGGCGTCTCTTCCGCCTCCGCCATGGTGGAGGCCGTGGCGGCGGCGGAAGAAAAAGATTGCCCCCACGGTACTGGCCCACCCGCTGATCGGTGGGCCCCGATCACGGGCCAGGACACCGTGGGGCACCCCCCGGGGTCCGATCGCCCCGCGCCCCCCCAGGACCCCGGGGACCCACTCACGCCGCCAATCCCACCGGCACAGAGATGGTTTAAACCACGGCGGCGGGATTGGCCTGTCAGCGGTGGGACTTCTGCCCATCACGGGCCGGAGAATCGCCGCGGGGGGGACCCGCCGATCGGCGCGGGGGGCACGCCGACCGGCGGGGCATGATTCCCGCTCCCGCCGATTCCCGGGTGGCAAAGAATTCCGGCCACGGCGGGGGTGGGATTTACGCCGGCCCTGGGCGATTCCCCGACCCTGCGGGGGGTCGGAGAATTCCGCCCCGATCCAAGAAATGAATAGCTTGATATTCCAAAACCACTTATTTTATCGTATGACCATAAACCTTTGAGAAGTAGCTCCAACGGAAGGCATTTTTCCAAAGCTCCAGTGCTAAACAGCAGAAAATCTTTTATATTTTTTGTAGCAGGAAGGAAATACCATCAGATGTTAATGGGTCTCTGTCGAAGGTATTGTAGCTGATGGTTATAATACAGATGCCGGTCAGCAGCGACAGTGTAGGTTACTGTCAGGCTGTACTTCGTTTGCACTGCTGAACACTGATTCTAACTCAACTAACCAAAAGAGAGTTATGCAACCAGGGCCTTTGAACTCGAAACGGCAACAGTGTACATTTCTGAAAAATGGCTCGAGTCTGCAATGTACTACTTGGGTTGCGTGATGGAGGCAGGTTCAATCGAGACATTCGAGAGGGTATTGGGTGATTAGTTGAATAGAAACAATGTGCAGGGTATGGGGAAAAGACAGGATAATGGCACCTGGCCAATGACGTTACCCTGGGTTCAGTCAGCCCTGTGCTGGTGGAACTACAAAGTCAAGAGTAGCAAGAATCATAAAGAGGTGACAGCTTCCTTCCTTAGACTGCAAGGCTGACTGGAGGATGGCTGAAGTCAGGGTCCGTGGTCCTTCCTCTTCTGTGGGTTACTCCTGTTTGCTCTCCCTCGACCTCCTCCACATCTAAAGGTATGTGGCACTCCTCTCTCTCCTCCAGTTCCACGTGGTCTTCCCTCCATGTTGTGGAGAACACAGCAGACCACGATAAGGTGGGCCACCCTCAGCAGTGCCCTCGTGCAGTCTTTTGTCCCAGAAGAATTATATGAGCATTCGCTGGATATTTGTGACAAAATCAGGGGGAGGGGTCAAAGTGACCAGCCGGTACCACAACATGGAGGTAATCAACTGGTTTATGACCAGAACTCGACCCCTGTAAGATAGCACTCAGAGCAGTCCTGAACAGCGTTCCAGGCGAGCGGTGGTCTTCGCCTCCAGCTCCTGCCAATTCGCCAGCCAGGATTCCTCATCTGGAAAAGATGGACTCCCAAGTATAGGAGGGGGTCAATTTGCCACGGACCGACCAGGAGCCCGGAACACTTGGCCCAGTTGATCCTGGCAGCGGATGCATCAGAGCACACAGCCTGGCACTCACGCATCCTCCACAGGCCCACAGCGTCCGTGAACATGAGGAGCACATCATCAGCGGAAGCTGAGAGGACCACCCCGATGCCCGGCCCACGCAGAACCAACCCCAACAAACTCTTCCACAAGAGGCACAGGAAAGGCTCCGCGCAAATGGAATAAAGGTGACCAGACAAGGGGCAGCCATGGTGCACTCCTCTCCTAAAAGGAAAGGGCGCCATCAGGGACCCATCAACGTGAGCGAGATACTCTGTGGCAACGTACAGAAACTAGATCCGGGCGACAAAGTGCGCCCTGAATCCGAATGCTTGCAGAGTTCCGAATAAGTATTTGTGACCCACCCTGTTGAACGCTTTCTCCTGGTTGATAAACAAGGCAGAACTCGACAGACCAGCTCTCTGGAAATTGGGGACAAGGTTCCGGACCAGGTGGATGTTATCATAAATGGTCCATCCCAGAACCATGCAGAACTGTCAGGGTGGATCATGTGATCGAGCACAGTGCCTAGGCAGGATAACATTGCCTTGGTGAAGATTTTGTAGTCCGTGCTGAGGAGGGAGACCAGGCACCAGTGTTTGAATAAGCGAAGATCGTCATTCTTGGGCAGTGGGGCAACAATGATTCTGCGCCACGAAAGGAGTATTTCCCTGGTCGCGATACATTCCCCCAGGACCCCCAGGTAGTCATTCAACAGGATGTCACAGAATGCCCTGAAGAACTCTATGATCAGCCCATCCAGTCCCGGGATTGTCAAGGGCACCGGTCAGCTCCCCTGGGCTGATAGGGGCATCGAGCTTTCTGACGTCCCCTGGGCTGACATGCATCACAGCAGGTCCTCCCACAAACTCTTCAAGCATCCTCGCTGGATGAATCTGGAGAGAAAAGGGTAGTGTAGAAGCTCTGGGAATGGGTCCTAATGCGCTCAGTGTCCGAGACGAGAGATCTGTCCTTGGCCAGCAACGTAAGGAGCTGCTGATGGATCCAGTGTCTTTTTTCCAGTGAGTAGAAGAAGGGGAGCCGAGGTCCAGGTCCGCAAGGAACTGGATCCGTGATCTCATGTACACGCCATGGGACCCGACAAATTGCAGGTCCCTCAGCGCGCCCGTCTTCTCTGTGTGCCCTCCGCAAGGATGGGTCCTCAATGAGCTGACAAAGATATGACTCCAGGTAGAGCACCACCTTCTCCAACCCCTTGAACCTGGATTTCCATCTCTCTGTCGACCCTCTCACAAACCACTGACAGAAGACATGAACGTGAGTCTTGCCCACATCCCACCGTAGCCTCAAGAAGGGGAAGCCTCCCTGCTTCCTTGTCCAGTGGCCCAGGAGTGACGAAATGAGCCCAGCAACCACTCGTCCTCCAGCAGCAGGTTGTTAAAGTCTCAGTATGTGCCAGTACGTGGACTGCGCCTGAGCACAAGTCGGAAAGAGAGCCACCCACACCAGATGCTGGTCTGAGCACAGCACCTGCTGCACAGAAGCCAACAGAACACAGGGCAGCTATGTTCTTGGCGTGTAAAGGCGGTCAATTCTGGACACTCCCACTCCAGGCCTCACAAAAGTGAACACGCTGGAGTCAGGATGAAGATGTCACCATACGTTACGCCCAACAAGTCGAGGGACCTGACCAGGTCTCTCAACATGCTGGCATGCGATGCTGGATACCAAGGCGGTCCCTGGCCTTGAGGGTACAGTTGAAATCCCCACCCCCACCCCAGGAAGAACACTACCTTCCCATACATCTTAATGGCTGCGACAATGACCGAGCGGCAGACAACCACAGCCTTTGCCTTTACGCGGGTCTCAATTGTCATGGTGGGGTGGGTGAAGCACTTCATGAATGAAGTACCTTAAATGGTGATGGGGTTGTGGGAGCAACGGGGCCTGGGAAGCTGCCAGCTCTTGTAGAAGTGGCCCTGGAGGGCCCCGCCATTAGTGAACATGGCGTTGTCCCCATTTAAATTGCAATACACCCACCCCAAGTGATTAATATTGATATTTGTGATGGGGGGGGGGGGGGGGGCATGAGTTGTTGGAGGCACTCTCGCCCAAGTATTACAATTTTTGAACAGGAGAAAAGATGGGGAAAAAGAGGAAGAGAGAAAGAGGAAAGGAAAAGAGGGGAGAGAGACACAGGAGGGAGGGCAATAAAAATGGACAATGCCTCAGGTTTGGTGGAGAGGAGGGGTTTGGCCTTCCGGCCAAACTTTGTTAGGCAGTCGCTAAGTGGGAGTACAAGGTCTTCAGCCCATGGAGGGTCCAGAAAAGGTCCACGATGATTGTCTATTTCACCCCCACCCCTGTCTTAGCACAATGGGTCAAGCAATAAAGCACCAACCTGCCTCTTTTTGCAGTTGTTGCATTGCAGTCCCTCTGCTCCTCCCTCTGGGGCTAGTTTAGCTCACTGGGCTAAATCGCTGGCTTTTAAAGCAGACCAAGCAGGCCAGCAGCATGGTTCGATTCCCGTACCAGCCTCCCCGGACAGGCGCCGGAATGTGGCGACTAGGGGCTTTTCACAGTAACTTCATTGAAGCCTACTCGTGACAATAAGCGATTTTCATTTCATTTCATTTTTCATTTTCCTGCAGGCTGTCGGGCCTTCAGGCCTCAGGCCATAGGCCTCTGTAATTGTTCTTGGAATAAAGCAGTCACAGCCTTTTACCCCTCCCTCAGTTGCAGGCTTCAGGTGTTAAAAAAAGAAACAGACAGCCTCAAACCCAGGCCTCACCTGCAGGTCTTGCCTCTCTCTCCTGTAGGATTCTCCTCATCAGTGGAATTTGTCCAGGTCAAAGAGGAAAATGGTGTGTACCTTCTCCTGTAGAGCTTTAGGTGAAGAAAGTGACAGCCTCCTCCTGCCCAGACAGCAAGCCTGTCTCCCCGGCAGAAGGAAGTCTAGTTTAGTGGATGCAGCAGTTCTAAACAGCAGCAGAACAACATTTCCAATCAATGGCAGTTAACTACAGTGTGGTGAATCACAATCCTAGTAATTCACACTGTGTTATATTTTAAGTGTTGTGCCTCTGTAAGCTCGGTATACGAGCAGTTGCGTGGCTCTGCCATTAGGGGGAGATGAGGAGTTTGTACTGGGCTCCACCCTTGGCTCCGCCCATGGTTCCGCCCATGGCTCCTCCCACTAACTGGAAGTATAAAGATCTGCAGTTGTGAGCCTGCTGCCAGTTCATCTCGTTGCAGGCAGGCTCAGTTGTAAGACTATTAAAACCACTGTTCATTTCCAACCACATGTCTTGTGAATTGATGGTCACATCATTCAGTTCTTCAGATTTCATTGACACAATTGACTTGTCAATGAAGGGTGAAATTGCCCATCAAGCAAATTAATGCCTCTTGATGAGGCACAGTTGAATAAAGTGAAGTCGTCAATGAGCATGACAGGCACATATCTCGAGGTCACCCTCATTTTCCCATTTCACAGCCCTACACACTTATTCCTGAGAGACAAGTTCCTAGACAAATGGAATCAATATTCAGTAGGCCTTAACCCCTTGGTTATCAGAGATCTGCCTAAGTGTAATGTTCTACTCACAGTTCAATTGAGCTTCCACAAGTGTGAGTGTGTTTATTCCTCATGAGGCAGGGATGTAACCCATTCCTGAGAACCCCACTCTGCCCTTTCAATCTGTCATCTCATGGGACCCCACCGAGGAACCTCACAGTCACACCCACTGTGTTCACCTCCTGCCACCCAATTTCTAGGTCCCACTATGGATGGGCATTCCCTTAGCGATGATTTGGCCACAAGCCCAGCAAGGAGGACACAGGAAGCGATGCCCACTTGCCAGCGTCCAGACCCCTTAAAGCACGGGACGCCCCAAAGTGAATGGAATGAAAGGCCAGATAGTGATCCCTTCCCTAAGATTGAGAGATGACCCCCCCCATCCCCGAGCCTGAGTTCAACATATCTGCATCCCCCTCACCCTCTCTATCATGGCTGCCTGAGCGATTACCTCCGATATCTCCCTCAGAGGTGAGGGCACCGGGTTTACGCTTTTGTAGACCTATTGCAAATGACGCCGGCGTGATGTCAAAGAGAAACAGGGTTAATGTTTTGAGTCCAATATGACCCTTTGACATAACGAGTGACAAGGCGAGGTTTGTGGTCCTAATCCACAGATTAGGACCTGGACAGCTGAAGGCACAGTCACAAATAGACAAGCAATGAAAATTAGGGCTGTGCAGCAATCACAATTGAAGTCAAAATTCAGTGAGATAACCCTAAGCCTTGTGTGTTTCCAAAGAGTCCCCCCCCCCCACTTCCCACCCCAGCCCTAAAAATAAGGTCAAGACCCAAGCCAGAAAATATATACTTCAAATGAAGGGCTAATTGACCTGAAACATTAACTCTGTTTCTCAGTCCAGAGATGGTCCCTGACCGGCTGAATTTTTCCAGCATTTTCTGTGTTTATTCCAAGAAATACGTTGTTGCTTTAGCATTGCTGCATAAGCCATTTCACTGCAGTGCTAATATTTTAATTATTGATTTTCACAAAGGTCTCTTTCTGAAAACATTTCCAGATATACTTTACAGCGCTTTAATGTTTTATTGCCAGTTTCTTTTGAATTCGACCATTAGTTGTTTAGGGAGAGAGTTCCCTCCGAGGGCAGCACAGTAGCACAGTGGCTAGCACTGTTGCTTCACAGCTCCAGGATCCCAGGTTCGATTCCCGGCTTGCGTCACTGTCTGTGTGAAGTCTGCACGTTCTCCCCGTGTCGGCGTGGGTTTCCTCCGGGCGCTCCGGTTTCCTCCCACAGTCCCGAAAGACGTGCAGGTTAGGTAGATTGGCCATGCTAAATTGCCCTTAGTGTCCAAAAAGATTAGGTGGCGTTACTGGGTTACGGGGATAGGGTGGAGGTGTGGGCTTGTGTAGCGTGCTCTTTCCAAGGGCTGGTGTAGACTTGATGAGCCGAATGGTCTCCTTCTGCACTATAAATTCTACAATTCTATGCTTTTCCACCTCTTCACCATTAAGACTCTTCTTAAAGCCTGCCTTTCTGACCGAGCTCTTGATTATCTGTCCTAATATGTGGCTCAGTGTCAAATTCTGTCTGATACCGGTCCTGTGGAGTGCCTTGGCAAGCTTTATTACATTAAAGGCACTGTGCAAATGAGAGTTGGTGATGTTACTTAAAGATTCACAGGCAAATATGAAGGATCAGCTTGGACAGCATCAGTTCGCTATTGTGTGTCCAAAAGCATCAGAGGTCCTTTGTCAAAATGAAGCTGAAATAATTAGGGCAGCCATTATACTTACCAGACGCTACTTAATTGTCTTGAATTTTCCCAGTCGCACTGTTCTCTGGTGAAATCTTGGTAATTGGCCCACAGCCATTTTACAACAATTTCAAACATGTCAAAAGCTGTCAGTACTGGTTACCCGTGCTGCCATTGGTAAATAAGGATTACTGCACTCCGCCTGTTCCATTAGCCATCAGCTACTTTGGAGAATTGACACATTGAGTAGGGAACAAAGCTGCAATGTTCTCTTCCTTCCTCGTGATCAGAATTCTCTTTGGTCCACATTCGCGAACTGCGAGATGGCAATATTCATCAGATCAATGCCAGCCACAAGAATGTAGTGTTGTGTCATGTTTTGATGAAAGCACAGAAGATTGGCTGAAGTTTATTGAATCACCTTCATGCAAAATTAAATTTTGCGAATCAAAGCTTGTGGCATTTATTACATTAGTAAAGCCTTTGGAATTGCAGTGTTATTTATCCAGAGTCCCTAACCCTTTTGCTGAGAGTACGTCAGGGTGGCTGAATGTTGTGGTTTGGAAGGTTAAAAATGTCGTGCCATCAAATGTTAAAAGACTGCACAACTGAGACAGACTGTGTAGCGCAGAGGAGGTTACATGGGGAAGATTTGAAGAAAGAGGAAGATTTTTGAAAGTTCTGTATGCTTTTCATAATTTTTGCAGTTTGTTTCACGTGAATCTCTCAGTATCTTTTAAAGGGAGAATTACATTATTATGTCTTTCGAAAGGATACTTTGTTGGTGGCTTTTCTGCCCCATGAGTCTGATTCACTCAATACACGACTAACCTTGTTCTCATCACCACATTGCCACTGATGGTTTTATGGGTGTTTGAGGAGGCCATTCATCAGCTCTCTTAATTATTTTGTCGACATCGTCATCCCTTCACCAACAGCAAATAGAATCTCACCTCTCATTCACCTAACCTCCCATTTCCACATCATCTCGCTGGGAGGGCTGAAGGGCCTGTTCCTGTGCTATAATTTTCTTTGTTCTTTGTTCTATTCAGCCATTTACCACATGATCCCTGTACAATTTCCTCTGCTCTCCCCTGTATTTTATGAAAGGTTTGTTGCTTCCATGATACCCTAGTTCATCTCCAGTCCATACGATTTAACCCTTTGTACCTCTCCACTGATTGGAGTCATACCTGGCTCAAAAGCAAATGGTCGTGGTGATTGTAGGCCAATCATCTCAACTCTAGGACAGCACTGCAGGAGTTCCTCTGGGTTGTGTCCGAGACCCAACCATTTTCAGTTGCTTCATCAATGGCCTTGCTTCCACCACAAGGTCAGAAGTGAGGATGTTCGCTGATGACTGTACAATGCTCAGTATCATTCACAATTCCTCAGATAATGTAGCAGTCCATGTCCAAATGCAGCAAGAACTAGACAATATTCAGGCTTGGGCTGACAAGTGGCAAATAACATTTGTGCCAGACAAGTGTCAGGCAATGACTATCTCCAATAAGAGAGCATCTAACTATTACCCTTGACATTCAATGGTATTATCATTGCTCAATTATCCACAATCAACATCCTGGGGGTTTCCATTGACCAGAAACTGAACTGGACTTGCCATATAAATACTGTGACTACAAGAGCAGGTCAAAGGCTGGAACCCTGCAATGAGTAATTCACCTCCTGACCCACCATAGCCTGTCCATCATTTAGAAGGCACAAGTCTGGAGTGTAATGGAATACTCTCCACTTGCCTGGATGAGTGCAGCTCCAACAATACTCAAGAAGCTCAACACCATTCAGGACAAAGCAGCCCGTTTGATTGCTCCCCTTTCCACAAACAGTCAATGCCTCCATCACTGGTGAACTGTGGAGGCTTGTGTACCATCTACAAAATGCACTGCAGTAACTCACCAAGGCTCCTAAGGCAGCACCTTTAAACCCACAACAACTACCATCTGGAAAGGCAAGAGCAGCAGATGCCTGGGAACCCCACCACCTGGTGGTTCCCCTCCAAGTCACTCCCCACCCTGACTTGGAAATAACTTGCCGTCCCTTCACTGTCATTGGGTCAAAATTCTGGAACTCCCTAACAGCAGAGTGGGTGTACTTACACCTCTGGGACTACAACAGTTAAAGAAGGCGGCTCATCACCACCTTCGGGGCAGCATGGTAGCATGGTGGCTAGCATAAATGCTTCAGAGCTCCAAGGTCCCAAGTTCGATTCCCGGCTGGGTCACTGTCTGTGCGGAGTCTGCACGTCCTCCCCGTGTGTGCGTGGGTTTCCTCCGGGTGCTCCGGTTTCCTCCCACAGTCCAAAGATGTGCGGGTTAGGTGGATTGGCCATGCTAAATTGCCCGTAGTGTCCTAAAAAGTAAGGTTAAGGGGGGGGGGGTTATTGGGTTACGGGTATAGGGTGGGTTTGAGTAGGGTGATCATGGCTCGGCACAACATCGAGGGCCGAAGGGCCTGTTCTGTGCTGTACTGTTCTATGTTCTATGTTCTGAAGGGAAACTATGGATGGTTAATTAATGCTGTTCTAGCCAGTGATGCCCACATCTCATCAATACATTTGAAAAATGTATTGAATGGCAGAGCAGCTCGAAGGGCTGAATGGCCTACTCCTGCCCAATTCATATGTTTGTGTCTTCATATGCACCCATGCAGGTTAACAAGCAACTTGCATTCACTAGAACATTTTGGCATTGATTGTGGGCTTTTACTGACTCAGAGGCCATGGGCGGGATTGTCCGGTCTTCCAGTCACGTGATTCTCCATGGCGTTGATTGTCAATGGGATTTCCCATTGAACCAACACCACGCCGCTGAAAACCCACGGGTGGGGATGCGTGACCAATGGAAAATGAGAATCCCAACGGACAGAGAATTCCGGTTCATATTCACTATTGACGTCTGTTTCCTTTTCAGACTTTAGTATAGAAACTGGTTCGGCATAAACGTGCTTGACATTAACCTTAGCAGCATGTAATACACTGCCTTCATCGGTATTCAATGTTGCCCGCTGGATGTGGTCATATTTCCCAGTCACATCGAGATCAGATCGTAATGTCTTCTCAAAGGTTCCGATGTGTTTACATCATCTGTGAACTTTCAAGAAGTACATTCTTTCGGGTCCTCACTCTGATCCCTGCAGCACTCCTCTCGCGATCAGACTCAATAATAATAATAATCTTTTTTGTGTCACAAGTAGGCTTCCATTAACACTGCAATGATATTGGTGACTTCCCCCGAGTGAAGGTCACATCAGTTCAATCTAATTTAAGAGTCGTTGTTAACTTCGAGTTCAGATCTGCACCCATTTGTACATTAATGACTTTTGAGTCAACTGCACATCGCACTAACATTTAGTGAGCACAACTTGCAGGAGTGCAAGGTAACCATTGAAAACCTCCATGTCCCAGAGAGCCTATCTGTCTCGAGGATTCTATCAATAGCTTCACACGGCCCTTTCTCTCCCTCTGTCTAAAAGGATTGCACAATTGCAGTTCTAATCATCCGCTGCTATCTTTTCAGATGATCAGGTAGCTCCCTTGGTTCGACTTCACCAAGCCTCTGTTTGGACATTGTATTATGCTTCTTTTTGCATTATCCTGGTTTTAAATGTTAGAATAACTACTTCTTTGAGAGATTAGTAAAGCCAGACAGCAGTAATAAGTCAGAGAATTTACTTCATTTATTCTTGCTTCTGAACATTTCATACTGAACAGTACACCTCTAGCACCATGTCTGAAACCATCTGTGCAGGAAACGTCTCGGGGAAAATCACAAAAATAGAACATTCAAATCTGTTTGTATTACTGTAAAGCTCAGGTTGTGTGGTGAGCTATAAAATGTGGCATCGCAGTTCAAAACATGGGCTGGGATTCTCCCCTACCCGGCGGGGCGAGGGGGCGGGATGGAGTGGCATGAACCACTCCGGCGTCGGGCCGCCCCAAAGGTGTGGATTTCTCCGCACCTTTAGGGGCCAAGCCCTAACCTTGAGGGGCTAGGCCCACGCTGGAGTGGTTGGCGCCCCGCCGGCCGGCGGGAAAGGCCTTTGGCGCCATGCCAGCCGGGGCTGAAGGGACTTCGCCGGCCGGCGGAAGTCCATGCATGCGCCGGAGCGTCAGCGGCTGTTGACGTCATCACCGCGCATGCGCAGAGGAGGGGGTCACTTCTGCGTCCGCCATCGTGAAGACTATGGCCAATGCGGAAGGAAAAGAGTGCCCCAACGGCAGAGGCCCGCCCGCCGATTGGTGGACCCCGATCATGGGCCAGGCCACTGTGGGGGCACCCCCGGGGCCAGATCGCCCTGCACCCCCCCCCCCCCCCCCCCGGACCCCGGAGCCCGCCCACGCCACCTGGTCCCGCCGGTAAGGGAGGTGGTTTGATTCCCGCCAGCAGGACCGACATATCAGCAGCGAGACTTCGGCCCATCGCAGGCCGGAGAATCGCCGGGGGGGGGGGGGGGGGGGGGGGGGGGGCGCCGACAGGCGCGGCGCGATTCCCGCCCCCGACAAATCTCTGGTGCCGGAGACTTCGGGAGACGGCGGGGCCGGGATTCACGCCGCCCCCTGGCGATTCTCCGACCCGACCAGGGGTCGGAGAATCCAGCCCATGGTTCCCTTCCACATGGCCCATCCTTCCTGGGTTCATAGAATTTATAGTATCAGAGATTCCAAGTGTTAGAACCAGCAGATTTGGCTCAATATTAAAGCTTCAACTTTTCTCAGCTGCACCTCTACTTTGTTAATATTGGGGGCTGGATTTGATGGGGTGCTGTGGTCCCCACTGCCCTGTGGTATCCTTTGTGTTGCTAATTTTCGGATGGTTGGCGTAGCGTTCACAAAGACCACAAATAGCTTTAAATTGAACAAAGCTATAAATTTATTAACACTACTAATTTGGATTCGACAATCACTCCTCTCTAACACACAGTTGACAATAAACATATAATAATAATATTATTATTATAATCTACACTCATCTACTACTAATCTCTACACTATAACATTAACTATGATCTGCTCTTACACTATCTTTCCTTCAGTCGGTTCTCTAGCTTTCACCTCGCACCCATAAGGCTTAACATCAATGTCTTTTACAGTTGTACATCTAGCTCCCTCTAGTGGTTGATTTAGACATTACATTAACCCTTGCAGTTCTTACATTTATGGCAATGTCACACTCCCTCCCCTCCCCCCTGGAAGCCATTGACCATGACCCTGACAGCTGCCCCACATCATATTAGCACTGGGAGCTGCATCAATTGCTTTGAGGTGGAACTCCCACTGCTTTCTGAGCTGGAAGTCTGTCTTGGAGAACTGTCGACTCTGTAGCCCCAGCTGGAGGCAGTGGCCACAGTTGGGACTATGGGCAATCGCACCCCAAGACGAGGAACCCAAGTAAGTTCATGGTCTCGGGCGTTGCCGAGGTCTGTCAAGGAGATGGGAAATGTATAGTTCTGATGAAAAGTCACTCACCAGAGATGTTGGGCTGGATTGTCCGTCGGCGGGATCCTCTGTTTTGCTGGCAGCGCACCCACACGTGTGGATTTCCCGATGGCGCAGGGGTGCCCACAATTGGAAACCCCATTGGCCAGCTGCTGGGGTGGATGATCCGGCTGCGGGGGGGGGGGGGGGGGGGGGGGGGGGGGAAATAGGTGTGGAGATGGAAAACGCATGGAAAAAAGGCAATATTGCAATAATCATGGGGGACTTCAATGTGCAGGTGGACTGGAAAAATCAGTTTGGTAGTGGATCCCAAGAAAAAGAATTTGTGGAATGTCTAAGAGATGTTTTTTTGGAACAGCTTGTGGTGGGAACAGGCAATTCTGGGTTTGGTGATGTGAAAATGAAAAATGAAAATGAAAATCGCTTATTGTCACAAGTAGGCTTCAAATGAAGTTACTGTGAAAAGCCCCTGGGTGCCACATTTCGCCGCCTGTTCGGGGAGGCTGGTACGGGAAACACTGATGTGCAATGAAGCAGACTTGATTAGGGAACTTAAGTTGAAGGAACCCTTAGGGAGCAGTGACCACAATATGATAGAATTTACCCTGCAGTTTGAGAGGGAGAAGCTGCAATCAGATGTAAAGGTATTACAATTAGGGTAACTACAAAGACATGAGGGAGGAGCTGGCCAGAGTTGATTGGAAAAGGAGCCCAGCAGGGAAGACAGTGGAACAACAATGGCAGGAGTATTTCAGGGCTTATTCGGGAGGAACAACAGAAATTCATCCCAAGGAGGAAACATGCTGAGGGGAGGACAAGGCATCCATGGCTGACGAGGAAAGTCAAGGACAGCATAAAAGCATACAAAGTGGCGAGGATTAGTGGGAAGCCAGAGGATTGGGAAGCATTTAAAAGTGAGCAGAGGACAACTAAAAAGCAATAGGGGAGAGAAGATGAAGTATGAGTGCAAGCTAGCTAGTAACATAAAGGAAGATAGGAAGAGTTTTTTTCAATATATAAAAGGTAAGAGAGAGGCAAAAGTAGACATTGGACCACTGGAAAATGTGGCTGGAAAAGTAATAATAGGAAACAAAGAAATTGCAGACGAATTGCCCTGGGGTCAACACTTAGTCCCAGGAACGGAGATTTCTGACAGCCATATTTCAAGAGCATAACAGTTATGCCGCGACTGTCTCTTTCAGACAGAGCAGCCGAAAAGGGTCACCTGACTTCAGGGACCAATGGGGACCAAGAGTGAATGACTGTCTTAGAGGGTGGAGTCCTGTCTGAGGCAGAATTCATCTCGCAGTCTTGTCGTAAGCAGGTAAGGACTTCGAACAGCTTAGAGCTGCACATCCTCTTGTACCAAGTTAATCTTTATTAAAAAATACCTTCTTGATCCTGACAAAGTCTAAAGTCTCTTGGCAGCAGCTGATGTGTGCCACACTACACAACAAATCTGAAATCTATATGATTTTAATTTGACGAAACGGACTAGACATGTTTAGTAATTTGTAGGTAAAGAAATCCCAGACCAGGGCAATGCATTGTGTTCTGATGAATTCCAGGCTCATTGGCAAATGATTCAGAGTTGCTGTTGAACCATGTACCCATAGAAACATCTGCGACATATTCTCTGAAGTACACCATTGCACTGAAACCTATTAGATCGCAGCAGATGTATTTTAGAAAACATTATATTCGCATGCAAGCAGAAACAAATTCTCCAATTCGGTGTATGTTTTTTCAAGTCATTAATAGGCTTAACTACATCCTCAACTTGCTGAATGCTACGTATTTTACACCACTGAGCTATGTAGAGATGACACTAGTTACTAATTGCGTAACAAATGTCATTTACATTGCTTAAAATGTCTATTTCATGTTTCAGCTGTGGCATCCATTTGTTTACTTTGCTCTGAGTCCACACCCAGGTTTAACAGCACAGTGATAACAGGCTTACATAATCAAACACAACAATTGAACCACTGAACAAGAGAATGGGCAGTAAGCATGTACACATTCAGATAACAAGTGTGCTTCTCACCGCATTGCGGATGGTCGCAGTAGCACAAGTGGATAGCACTGTGGCTTCACAGTGCCAGGGTCCCAGGTTCGATTCCCCACTAGGTCACTGTCTGTGCAGAGCCTGCACGTTCTCCCTGTGTCTGGTTTCCTCCGGGTGCTCCAGTTTCCTCCCACAGTCCAAAGACGTGCAGGTTAGGTGGATTGGCCATGATAAATTGCCCTTAGTGACCAAAATGGTTAGAAGGAATTATTGGGTTCCGGGGACAGGGTGGAAGTGAGGGCTTAAATGGGACGGTGCAGACTGGATGGGCCGAATGGCCTCCTTCTGCACTGCATGTTCTATGTCACAAGACCAGTGGGCAGTGCACAGACCTGAAACAGGCAGGACTGCATAAATAAGAGAGTGAGAATGAAAAAAATGGAGGTTAAAAGAAAAAGCAGGCAGGTCAAAGACCTTCAGAGAAAACATAAGAACCTTACTAGCCAGAAGTAGTCAAGATTATTAATCTTTCCACTTCAGCACCAACAAGGAGTCAAATTTATATAGGAGCTTTCATGTAATGAAATGCCTTGAGCTGCTTCACAGGTGCTTTACAACACAAAATATTAAACTGAGCCACATAACAAGATATTAGGTCAGCTAACCAAAACCCTTGTCAAAGTGTTATTTATGAGAAAGTGTCTCACAGGAGAAGAGGGACGTCAAGAGATAGAGAGTGTGCCCCTCATCTTAGGGACGGAGTAACAGAAGGTAGGGCCACCAATAGTGAAGCAATTATAAGTGGGAATGCACAGGAGGCCAGAGGTTGTTGTTGGGTTAGAGGACATCGGGATTGGCGAAGCCATGGAGAGATTTGAAAACAAGGATGAGAATTTTAAAATCAAGAGGTTGCTTGATAGGGAGACAATATAGTTCAGTGTGCCCATGTGTAATAGGGGAACAGGACTCACGATGAGTTAAGACACAGGCAGCAGAGTTTCGGATGACCTCAAGTTTACAGAGGGTAGAGCGTGGCAGCCCAGTTGTGAAGGTACAGGAATAGTCAAGGCAACAAAGGTAAAGATTTTAGCAGCAGATAAGTTGAAATGAGAAAAGTTGATCGATGCTACAGAGATAGAAATAGGTGGTCTGAGTGATGGCACAAATGTGAGGTCAGAAGTTCACCTCGGAATTAAATGTGACACCAAGGTGGCAAATGGATTTGCCTGACTGTTGCCAGGGAGAGTGATGGGGTCAGTAACTAGGGAAACACAATTTAGCATGTGGGCTGAAAATAATGGCTTCAGTCTTCCCAACACTTAAATGGGAGAAATGTCTCCTCACCCAGTGTAGGAGGTCTCAATGCCTTAAGATTACATTGTACTCAAAGAACAAACAACAAACAACAAAGAAAAGTACAGCACAGGAACAGGCCCTTGGCGCTCAAAGCCGGTGCCGACCATGCTGCCTGCCTAAACTAAAATCTTCTACACTTCCTGGGTCCGTATCCCTCTATTCCCATCCTATTCATGTATTTGTCAAGATGCCCCTTAAATGTCACTGTCGTCCCTGCTTCCACCACCTCCTCCGGCAGCGAGTTCCAGGCACCCACTACCCACTGTGTAAAAACCTTACCTCGTACATCTCCTCTAAACCTTGCCCCTCACACCTTAAACCTATGCCCCCTAGTAATTGACCCCTCTACCCTGGGAAAACGTCTCTGACTATCCACTCTGTCTATGCCCCCCATAATTTTGTCAACCTCGATCAGGACGCATCTCACCCTCTTTCGTTCCAGTGAGACCAAACCGAGTATATTCAACCTCAAAGATAATGCCCTCCATACCAGGGAACATCCTGGTAAATCTCTTCTGCACCCTCTCTAAAGCCTCCCCATCCTTCTGTTAGTGTGGCGACCAGAATTGAACACTACACTCCAAGTGGGGCCTAACTAAGGTTCTATACAGCTGCAACATGACTTGCCAATTTTTATACTCAATGCCTCGACCAATGAAGGCAAGCATGCCGTATGCCTTCTTGATTACCTTCTCCACCTGTGCTGCCCATTTCAGTGACTAAGAGTTAAGCTTCCGAGAACAAAAGCAAGACTCGTCCTTCTGAGGAAACAGACTTTGGAAGTCAGAAGAAGTATTGCGACGACAGATGGAGATTGATTGTGCTAACATGTTAGAAATAAGTACAAGTTTCCCAGAGGGAAGTGAAATAAACAACTCTACATCAGAAGGATGCGCTCAGTGAGCTGCTGAAACCATGGTGAATGCGCCATGCTTACCAGCAATAATCAGAACTAACTAGAATTTAATATAAATCGAGCTCGTGTTCAAAGCTGTTAATTTAGCTATACATGGAATCTAGGCTTAATTAACCTTGCTGTGTTTATGTCAATCCTGGACGTTAAGCATAAATGCTATGTGTAATAAGTGAAGCCCAGCCGAGACTCAATTACAATGAAATGCTCGGACTACCTTTGTAACCTCAGATATTAATTCTGTCAGTTAATAATAGCTGCTTGAGTACTTTTACCACTCTCACTGCTGGATTTTTCAATGCTGCTAATTGTATTATGATGAGTTATTAATGAAATATTAGTTTATGATTTTGCACCCTGTGACTTACTCTTTTATGATGGGCAGCAAAGGTGAATTCATTCAGTCAGCAGCTGGCATGTAGCCCAATAAGGGGTTAGTAGTTCAAATGTTGAAATCATTTGGACTGTTTAATCTAAGAAGATTCAAGAGGAACACAGTTAGGCATTTAATAACTTTCAGCTCATTTCCCCGTCTGATCAGGAAACCTGCAAGCTTAAAGATGCAAGCAGCGAGGCAGCACGGTGGCCTAGTGGTTAGCACAACCGCCTCATGGCACTGAGGTCCCAGGTTCGATCCCGGCTCTGGGTCACTGTCCATGTGGAGTTTGCACATTCTCCCCGTGTCTGCGTGGGTTTCGCCCCCACAACCCAAAAAATGTGCAGAGTAGTGGATTGGCCACGCTAAATTGCCCTTAATTAGAAAAAATAATTGGCTAATCTAAAATTTAAAAAAAATTTAAAAAAGATGCAAGCAGCCATGGAACTGATCATGGGAAAAGTCACAGAGAGAGAAAGCTTTGACAAAGGATTCTGAACGAGATGTTCCTCACAGAAGGAAGATTGCTTGCCTAATCAAAGTGCTGCCTTTGCCTGGAAGAGGAAGCGGAAGAAGAGCTGAGTTTGAGACCAATATCACAGTGAAAACTAAAGCACAATTTTGCTTTTGGAATAAATATACATAGCTGTTCCAACTGAGAATCTTGCACAAATGTTATTCATGTCAATAAACTAGCTAACTGGAACTGCTTGACAATGGTTCTCAATTCATTCTTTAGTCTGCTCTGACTCTAACATCTTGCATTGTTCATCACTTATTTATTATGAGATCATTCTAATCGTTAATTATTTAATTTTTTTTTTTATTCGTGAACTCAGTGGGAAAGTCTCATAGGAAACATGTCAACATGGATTGTGACTTCAGAAAAGACAGCAAATGAGCCTGGGTATCTCCTGGCTTCAGTTATTTTGCAAACTAAAAGTATTGGTCGTGAAAAAAAAGTTACATCTTGCTTCAGGTGCAATTAATTCCAACTTAAAGGCCACATCCCCCAACGGCGAGGATTCAACTGATGGTGGCAGAAGGCCATGGCATGTAGTCAACCCAGCACACTTCGCAACTTGAGTTGGGGTGCACACAAGGTGGGCCCCTACTTGTCCCATTGGAGGGGGCACCAAGTTCTCCTCCCCACTGGTTGGCCAGCACCACCTCACTGCTGGCACGTGTAACCCAATTTCACCCACACTTACAGGGATCCAATGGCAATCCCTTGTGAAGAATCATAGAATTTACAGTGCAGAAGGAGGCCATTTATCACATCGAGTCTGCATCGGCCATTGGAAAGAGCACCCCATTTAAGCCCACACCTCCACCCTATCCCTGTAACCCAGTGACCTCACCTAACCTTTTTTTTGTTTGGACACTAAGGGCAATTTACCACCTAACCTGCACATCTTTGGACTGTGGGGGGAAACTGGAGCACCCGGAGTAAGCCCATGCAGACACGGGGAGAACGTGCAGACTCCGCATAGACAGTGATCCAAGACGGGAATCAAACCTGGACCCTGGTGCTGTGGAACAACTGTGCTAATAACTGTGCTACTGTGCTGCCCTAGTGGAAGGAACCAGTGTCATCGCGGCAGTGACCATTGCTCCCGGTGAGGCTGCCAGTATTGGAGAATATGATACTAATGTATCAGTACGGCACCTGATACAGATGGAACAATGGATGTAATTGTGATGCAATGTCATATGACTAAGAAACTGACGTTTGCTAGGAAGTAGAAGCAAAAGGTTGTGTAGAATACAGAGGTGAGCATAGATCTGTAAATAAACAAGATTGTTCTGGATGAAAACCAGTCTAAGGTAGCATTCTTAGGATACCAGGAATACCTTAAAGAAACCCCAACAGGACCCTAAAACCCAAGGTGAAACATGTTGCAGCTGGCAGTTTTGCTAATGTGCACCATCCGAAACATGGTTTTTGTGAAGGGAAGGTTGTGTTTCACGAACTTGATCAAGTTTTTTTGAGGACGTAACAAAGATGATTGAAGAGGGGAGGGCGGTGGATGTTGGTTAGGGCAGCACAGTAGCACAAGTGGATAGCACTGTGGCTTCACAGCGCCAGGGTCCCAGGTTCCATTCCCTGCTGGGTCACTGTCTGTGCGGAGTCTGCACGTTCTACCTGTGTCTGCGTTGGTTTCCACCAGGTGCTCCGGTTTCCTCCCACAGTCCAAAGACGTGCAGGTTAGGTGGATTGGCCATGCTAAATTGCCCCTTAGTGTCCAAAAAGGTTAGGAAGGGCTATTGGGTTACGGGGATAGGGTAGAAGTGAGGGCTTAAGTGGGTCGGTGCAGATTCGATGGGCCAAATGGCCTCCTCCTGCACTGTATGTTCTATATTCTATGTTTACATGGATTTCCATAAAGACTTTGACAAGGTGCCTCATGGCAGACTGGTACAAAAGGTGAAGACACACAGATGGATACAGAACTGGCTCGGTCACAGAAGGCAAATGGTAGCAGTGGAAGGGTGTTTTTCTGAATGGAAGGTTGTGACTCTTGGTGTTCCGCAGGGTTTGTTCTTGGGCCTCTGTTGTTTTTAGTGTACATAAACGATTTGGAGGAAAATGTAGCTGGTCTGATTAGTAAGTTTGCAGATGACACCAAGGTTGGTGGAGTGGCAGATAGTGTTGAGGATTGTCAGAGGATACAGCAGGACATAGATAGTTTGGATACTTGGGCAGAGAAATGGCAAATGAAGTTTATTCCGGACACATATGAGGTAATGCATTTTGGTATGTCATGGAAATTATAATAAAGACAAATTCCTCGAGGTTCGATTTAAGGAAATTTATTTTCACAAATATATTTGCGGAGAGAGAATGTTCCAGCTGTATAGCCAGGGCACCGCATTCTGAGATTCGATTGAAGACAGCATGTTTTATAGTCTAAAATAACAGCTTGAAGTAAACAGGCATGTTTATATTAAATAGACCTTGGAAAGTACGTAAGATTAAATATGTAGTACGTATGTTCTTGTCCTTGGCTAAGTTATCTTTCAAAGGACAATTTGTTTTCATAATAAGGCCGAGAACAGAATATTAAGCAGTATTTCATTTATATTACCTGACCTACTTATTTTCATTCAAAAGCAGTGTTGAACTAGTCAAGCATTTCCAAGCATGCTTCTAAGTTGGCAACTCATTAATTTCCCTTCCACAATTCCCTCCTTGTTGATCTTTTGATCAACTACTTTTAGTAAATTATCGTGTAGGGTGGGTTATAATGTAAGGGGAACGGACGTATGACAGTTCCCTGCGTGTTATGAGCCTGGTAGCAAGGAGGCAAGGTGGCGAGGGCTGTTCCCGTGTTTGTACAATAAAAATACCTTGTGCAACATTAAAACAGTAACAATATGACAATCAAGATTACAATGGCGATTATAATCCAGAACACAATCCTCTGTCCTGACGATCCTAACCACCTAAAGCCAAAGTCCCATCCCTCAATTTCATGTAATCTTGTTACCTCTCTACGAGTGTGATCCACCAGATTATCAATTTTTTCTGAGTTATCAGGGATGAATGTGCAACAGTCACTTCCAATCAGGGCACAAGTGCCTCCCTTTTCAGCTAACAAGAAATCAAGAGCCATTCTATTCTGCAGGGCAACCATTCTTATAGCAACCATCTCAGTTTGTATCTGGTTAACAGCTTCTGCAGTGTCATTAGCTAGCTGCTCAAGGATGTCTCGTAGTTGGATTGGATTGGATTGGATTTGTTTATTGTCATGTGTACCGAGGTACAGTGAAAAGTATTTTTCTGCAAGCAGCTCAACAGATCATTCAGTACATGGAAGAAAAGGGAATTAAACAAAATTCAAGAAAATACAAGAAAATACATGAGAATACATAATAGGGCAACACAAGATATACAATGTAACTACATTAGCATTGGCATCGGTTGAAGCATACAGGGTGTAGTGTTAATGAGGTCAGTCAATAAGAGGGTCATTTAGGAGTCTGGTGACAGTGGGGAAGAAGCTGTTTTTGAGTCTGTTCGTGCGTGTTCTCAGACTTCTGAATCTCCTGCCTGATGGAAGAAGTTGGAAAAGTGAGTAAGCCGGGTGGGAGGGATCCTTGATTATACTGCCCGCTTTCCCCCGGCAGCGGGAGGTGTAGATGGAGTCCATGGATGGGAGGCAGGTTCGTGTAATGGACTGGGCGGTATTCACGACTCTCTGAAGTTCCTTGCGGTCCTGGGCCGAGCAGTTGCCATACCAGGCTGTGATGCAGCCCGGTAGGATAGGATCCTCTATGTTCCACCTGAGTTCGCGTAGTTCGTATGCATTAGTGGCTATTCCTGATGGTGGTATCATTATTCCCAGCATTTGTGCCCATGTCATAATACTTTGTTCCGTCCTGTGATGGGGATGGTCCTGCAATTGCTGAATGCACATAAGGGACTACCTTTCCCAAATAGCAGGAGCCTTCTCAATTTTCTGGTATGGCCACAGATAAAATGCGTGCCGTTATATGCTGTCAGGTTTCCTTTACGATCAGTCATCATTTATCTAAGCGATCCCCTTCATAGGAGCCTCCACTAGTCTGATTTTCAACTTCTGACCAATCAAAGATGAATAGTCCTTTAGCTATAAGGTGGAACATAGAGGATTGCCAATTCAAGGTCTGATCACACTGACTCGAGCCTACTGAGTGGTTTCATATGTTTTATGATTCTTAAAGCATATACTTCCTTTTGGAACTCCAGTATAATTGGGAAGGATCAACCAGGGCAGTTAACGTATTACATTAAACCTAGGCCCCCACCATTCCTCAAACCTATTCATATCACATCTAGCTAATCTCCAATCTAACATATTCTGTGTATCTTCACTATGCCCTATTTTGTCTTAGAGCCCATTCTGCTATCTCTTTACTGGTGAATGGGATAGGTCGCACAGGGAAGCCCTCCCCCGAGCATCTGGGAATTTGTGTACAAACCCAACAACTGAATTTATTTACCCTCACTGCGAATGAGTGGGACATATATATTAAGGTGTTAGTATGCAGTTTGCCCTCTACATGATGTTGGATTAATATGATAATATAAAAACATCAACGCGTCATTCTCATCAGGTCAGTGTTTCGCTAGTACTCTCACAGTTCCGTATGATGTAGTTTACACCGAGCTGCGTGAATCCCATCTGGCTTTTCTTTTACTTTAACGGCTGTTTGGGTTGTTAGCCGCACTTGGTGGGGTCCTTTTCACCAAGGAGAAAAATAATCTTTGTTTAGTGCTTTCACATACACCTGAACTCCAGGTTTAAAGGGTGTGTATTTCCCTCTTTCGGCTGCATCTGAGCCTGTCACACCTCTTCATGTTTATTTTGGAGTGGTTTCACACATGGCCTGGGCATATTTTAGTGATGCCTCATCTGCCCATATTAAAGCTACTGCCGCTGGTGTCATTGGGGGTTTAATTCCAGTTGTCATGGGACGTTCCATTAATATCTCATACGGGGTTAAACCCGTATTATGATTTCTCTGATTTCTCAGGGCATACATTATTATGGGGATGGCATCTGGCCATAGCAGCCCATTTTGTTGATACTCTTTTGTAACTGCAGTTTTAATTATTCCAACCGCCCTTTCCACCATTCCTGAGGATTGTGGCTGATATGCAATTTCCAATCAAATCCCATGGCTTCTGTTCGGGCTTTGGTCAATTTGCTTGTGAAATGAGTTCCCCTGTCACTGTTAATACCCATTGGTATCCCAAACCTAGGTATTATTTCCTTTAACAGAATATTTACCAGTGTTCTAGCATCATCCCTTTTGGTTAGAAAAGCCTCTCCCCACCGTGAAAACATGTCCAATATCACCGATTATTCCTTTGACAAATCATATATGTGCGGGCTACTTTTTCAATTGTTACCGTAATACCTCGAGCATACCATTGTTGACATATGGCATGTTTCATTCCTTCTTTGCCCACATGAGCCTGCCCATGGGCAAGGGGTCTTTTCCCTCCTCAATGCTTTTGCACCAGGACCCCTGTTGCAAATCCCCCTGCTTCATTCACATAAAGACTAAAGGGCTTGCTGAAATTAGGAAGCCCCAAGGCAGGGGCGCTAATCATGGCTTGTTTCAAATTACGAAATGCTTGCTCCCTCTCTGAGATCCAGATAACAACTGAAGGAGCAACCTGTAGGGTAGCCTTGCACAATACTGCGTCCATTTCTCTATAGTCCGGTATCCACTGCCTGCAATAGCCCACCATGCCGAGGAAGGTAAGGGTCTCCTTTTCCGTGCGTGTAGTTGGAACCCTTGCTACAGCCAGTATTCTTTCAGACCCAAGTTTCCGCTGTCCTTGCTGCAGCTGAAATCCCAAATACTGAACTGTCTCCTGACAGAATTGTAGTTTGTCCATTCAGACCCTCTGCCCTCTTTCTGCCAGATGTGATAATAACAAAAGGGTATTCTGTTGACTAGCCCTCCCTCTGAGGCTATCAATAAATCGTCGTCATATTGAGGGAATGTTGAGCCTGCAGACAACTGGCACTCATCCAAGTTTCTTTCAATTCTGTTAATTCCGATATGTAAAGGCAAATAGATATTGACTTTCTGGGGGCAGTGGTATGGAGAAAAATGCTGAGAAAGTATCTGTTGTTGGTGGTATAGAAGACAAAATGATATTTGTGTCCAGCACCAATGGGGCAATAGTGATAACAATTTTATTGATGGCTCTAAGATCTTGCACAAACCACCACTCGTTGGGTCTTCCTACCTTTGGAATAGGGAGTATAGGGGTGTTACAGGGGCCTTGTGTTCTCTTCAGCACCCCTTGCTGTAATAGTGCACTCCCTCTATCCATTTTTCTGCTTCCGATGCCAACCTGTATAGTTTTAAGCAGGGCAGGGCAAATTTCTTCTGTAACTGCACTCTATGCGCTGGGGCAGAATGTACTTTTCCAACATGATTTTTATGTTGGGCCCATAGATGTGCCGGTACCTGGGCCAGGATTGAAGGGAGTAAATGATGGCTCTATCGGGGAGGTTGTTGTCGTTCAAAAGTAGCGGGCCATTGCTCCTCTTTCCAGGTCATTTTTCCCTCCTGTTTGGCATAAAATTCTATCAGGCAATTTCGTCCGTCCATTTCAATATAAATCCCATGTATTACTTTTTTCCTTTGACCTCTTTGATCACTTCTCCTATTTGCTTTGCCTTAGCGGAATGTCTTACGGCCAATGTTAAATGGGGTTCTGAAGTTAAACCCATCCTAAAAAGATCCCTCTGACTATGGGTCAACTGTACTAACATTCCTAAACCCACAACACTGAAAAATAAAACAGAGTGATATGCAATGTGGTCTGCTTTCCTAAGTGACTTTGTGTTGGTAAATTATGTGCGTGCTCATCCTCACGAGCATGGTAGGTCTGACATCGAGGGGAAATATACCATAAATGGTAAAACTCTTAGGAATATATAAAGTCAAAGAGATATGGACGTGCAGGTCCACAGATCTTTGAAAGTGGCAACACAAGTGGACAAGGTAGTCAAGAAAGCATATGGAATGCTTGCTTTCATTGGATGTGGCATCATGTACAAAAACTGGCAAGTCATGCACACAGTTGTTCCAAACCTTGTTAAGGACACATTTGTAATATTGCGCCCGTAGTCGCCACATTCCGGCGCCTGTTCGCATACACAGAGGGAGAGTTCAGAATGTCCACATTATCTAATAGCACGTCTTTCGGGACTTGTGGGAGGAAACCGGAGCACCTAGAGGATACCCAAGCAGGCACAGGGAGAACGTGCAGTCCCCGCACAGACAGTGACCCAAGACGGGAATCGAAACTGGGACCCTGGTGCTGTGAAGCCATAGTGCTATCCACTGTGCTACCGTGCTGCCCATAGCTATACAATATTAGCTATGCAGAGAGGCTGAATCGGACTGTGTTCATTAGAACGACGGAGGTTGAGGGGTGTCCTAATGGAGGTCTACAAGATTATGAGGGGCATGGATAGAGTGGATGGTGGATGGGTGGGCACTCCTTCCCAGGGTTGAGGAGTCAGTCACAAGAGAGCATAGATTCAAGGTCCATGGCGCAAAGTTTAGAGGAGATGTACGAGGCAGGTTTTTTTACACAGAGGGTGGTGAGTGCCTGGAATACGTTGCCAGCGAAGGTTGTGGAAGCAGATACATTAACGGCGTTCAAAAGGAATTTTGAAAAATACATGGATAGGATGGGTACAGAGGAACACGGCACAAGGAAGTGCTGAGGGTTTTGGCCAAGGTTGGTATCATGACTGTTACAGGCTTGGAGGGCCGAAGGGCCTGTTACTGTTCTGTATTGTTCTTTGTTCTTTATGATGGCAGTGGACAGAGTTTTAAGAAAATCTCCAAAAGAAGATTGCAGACCTGAATGATCAACAAATCTTTTGAAAAAAGGACCAGAAGAAAAAGATTGAAGATTTACATGAGGATGGAGCATCATGGGTGTTTCAGATGTAAGCAGATAAACAGGCCCAGAGCCCAGATAGCAGTGAGTACAGATCCCCATCAAACAGCCAAACAAAATTCCTACACTGCAGAAGGAGACCATTTGCCCCTTGTGTCTGTACCGACCGTCTGAAAGAGCATTCTCCCCAGGTCCACTCTCGCACTCTATCCCCATAACCCCACCTGACCTCCACATTCCTGGACACTAAGGGGCAATTTAGCCAGGAAATCCTCCTAACCTGCACATCTTTGGAATGTGGGAGTAAACCGGAGCACCTGGAGGAAACACACGTAAACACAGGGGGAATGTGCTAACTCCACACAGACCGCCACCCGAGGCTGGAATTGAACCCAGGTCCCTGGCGCTGTAAGGCAGCAGTGCTAACCAGGCATTCCCGGTCCCACTGCAGTGTCAGTGTTTACCATGTGAGGTTACAAATAATAATGTACAATCAGTGAATCCAGATCATTGCAATGTCTAAATCAGGCAATATTCCCGCTGCCATTCTTAGTTCATTGTTCTCAATGTGAGCATTTGGGCATCTCTAACAAGAACCTTTTGGTTTTGTTAGAATTGGGTGGAGTTTCTTAGCCGCTGAATCCATAGACAGTGCGGCCCTGGTATTTCAGAGTGTAAACCACATCCATGGCGGTGATTGTCTTGCACTTGACGGTGGCTTAGGGTAAGCACAGATATTATAGTGTCACTCCTTGTACCGAAGTGCGGAAGGATCGTAACATGCTCAACACTGGGGCAATTTGAGGAAGGCGATTCTCCAGATACATAAGACCAGAAGACCATGAGACATAGGAGCAGAATTAAGCTATTTGGCCCATCGAGTCTACTCCTCCATTCAATCATGGCTGATATGTTTCTCATCCCCATTCTCCTGCCTTTTCCCCATAACTCCTGACCCCTTTATTAATCGCTCTGTCTTAAAGACACTCAGTGACTTGGTCTCCACAGCCTTCTGCGGCAATGAGTTCCACACATTCACCACTTCTGGCTGAAGAAATTCCTCATCTCTTTTTCAAAAGATCGGCCGTCGTTCTGAGGCTGATTAAGGTTGCAAAAGATGAATTAGAAGGATCAGGTCATTACTTTACTCAGTGGAGCCATATAAGGTGATGTTCTTGCAAGTCAGGGCATCAGTGAGGCTTTCAGACCATATGAAGAAGTCCTTCAGGCATTTGATTCACAATTTGGTGCGAGAAAAAGAATGATAATTGAGCGAGCAAAGTTTAAAAAGAGGAGACAAAACCTAAGTGAATTAATGGGCTTATTTATAAATGACCTGTACAAACAGATGGAGAATTAGATGTATGGAGAAGAATGAATACATGATTATATAATCATTGCGATCTTTTGATCAGATCTTTTGGAAAAAAAGAGAAGATTTATCCCTCATGAAGACAGTGCAAATAATGTGACAGAACGGTCTTAGGAAGCTCAACAAAACTGTTGTTCCTGGGGAAAGTGATGCCCCTTGGATAGAGATAGAGAACCAACTAGTGTGGTGTAATGACAACAATCCCTCCCTCAACGTCAGCAAAACTTAGGAGCTGGTCATTGACTTTGGGAAGTGAAGTATCATACATACCCATGTCTGCATCATTGGTGCCGAGGTGGAGGTGGTTGACAGCTTCACATTCCTAGGTGTGCACCTCACCAACAAACTGTCCTGCTCCACCCATGTTGACGCTATGACGAAGAAAGCACAATAGTGCCTACACTTCCTCTGGAAATCTAGGAAATTCGGTACGTCTGCATTGACTCTTACCAATTTTTACATGTGCACCATAGAAAGCATCCTATCTGGCTGCATCATAGCCTGGTATGGCAACTGCTCGGCCCAAGACCGTAAGAAATGACAGAGAGTCGTGAACACAGACCAGTACATCATGCAAACCCGCCGACTATCCAGTGACTCCTGGGAAAGCAGGCAGCATAATCAAAGACCCCTCCCACCAAGGTTATTCTCTCTTTCAACCTCTTCCATTGGACAGGAGATACTAAAGTTTGAGCACACGCACTAACAGGTTCAAAAACAGTTTCTTCCCCGCTATAACCAGTCTCCTGAATGACCCGCTTATGGACTGAACTGATCTCTCTCTGCGTCTTCTCTACTGTTGTAGCACCATACTCCTTATGCTTCACTCGATGCCAGTGTCTATGTATTTATATTGTGTATTTATGTATTTTGTACATTTTTCATGTATGGCCTCGGTACATGTGACAATAGATCAAATACAAATAAAATTGAGTGAAGCAATTCAACACGTTGGACAAAAAAGCAAAATTATAATGAAGTAAAATCCCACAAAATTAGGAAAAAACACGGCCGCAGTGATCTTGAGATGCTCTTAGTGAGGCGGGAAAACCCTTCACGAGCTGGAGGAATGCCCAAAGGGGGAGAATAGTGCCACAACTGTGGGAAATCAGGGCATTTTAGAAGAGTCTGTAGATCCAAGGTTCCTATCGCTCGTAGGAAGAAATAGATAACAACAACAACAAGGGGAGGAGGTGGCGTAGTGGTAATGTCACTGGGCCAGAGACCCAGAGTAATGCTCTGGGGACCCAGGTTCAAATCCCGCCACTGCATATTGTGAAATTTGAATTAAATAATAATGACCATAAAACAATTGTAGCAAAAACCCATCTGGTTCTTTAGGGAAGGAAATCTGCCGTCCTGACCTGGTCTGTTTTACATATGACTCCAGACCCATGGCAATGTGATTGACTCTTAACTGCCCCCTCAAGGGCAATGTGGGATGCACAACAGTCTTTGCTCCCGGCAATGGGCCCGGGGGCACTGGTGAACATGGGTGGGCCGGGGCATGGTATAGTGCTGGGCAGGGGCGGTAACGCTAGTGACGCTCATTGAGCTGATGGCTGCTGCCACTTTCTCCCAGGCGACACTGGCTGCCCTGTGGCTGCCCCTCCGAGCCCCTCAGGAGAACAGGGCATCCCATCTGCACTTGACCACATCCAACGAACTGGCCAGGTTGCCATCCCCGAATCGTGGCGTTGGTCTCCTCTGTGGCATGGCTGCCAGCTGTGCGGGTCTGCACTACGGGATCGGTTGAAGTGCTGCTCCCCCTTGTTGGCGGAGAGCTGGCAGGCACGATCCCGGTGAATCATCTGGCAGGACTACCATTTGTGGCGTGAAGCTATGGGGCCTCCTCAAGTGGACCAATTAATATTGGACACCGGTGACGGCCTTGCCAAGTCGAGCGTTGGGAAGCGCGCAGCAGTTCCTGCTCACTGCTGCACTTCGAAACGTTTCCATTAAATCGCACCCCACCAGTCAGCTCTCTCATGAAAAAGGAGAGCATTCTCTGGTCCTCTGGGGCTATGCTGACTTTCGCATTTCGCTAATGAATACTCCAGATGGTTTGAAGTGAGTAGGCTGCATAGCACCATGGTGGAGGGTATCACTGAGAAGAATCTTCCCAACACATGGTATTCCGAAGGTTGTGGTGCCTGACAATGAACATCTGGAGCAGGATTCTCCGACCCCCCGCCGGGTCGGAGAATCGTCGGGGGCCAGCATGAATCCAGCCCCCGCCGTCTCCCGAAGTCTCCGGCACAAGAGATTCGGAGGGGGCGGGAATCGCGCCGCGCCTTTCGGCGGGAACCCCCCCCCCTCCCCCCCCGGCGATTCTCCGGCCTGTGATGGGCCGAAGTCCCGCCGCTGTCATGCCAGTCCCGCCGGCGTGAATCAAGCCACCTACCTACCGGCGGGACCAGGCAGCGCGGGCTCCAGGGTCCTGGGGGGGGGCGTGGGGCGATCTGGCCTCGGGGGTGCCCCAACGGTGGCCTGGCACGCGATCGGGGTCCATCGATCGGGCGGGCGGGCCTGTGCCGTTGAGGCACTCTTTTCCTTCCGCCTTTGCCATAGTCTTCACGATGGTGGAGGTGGAAGTGACCTCGTCCCCTGCGCATGCACGGGGATGATGTCAGCAGCCGCTGACGCTCCGGCGCATGCGTGGACATCCACCGGCTGGTGAAGTCCCTTCGGCCCCGGCTAGCGTGGCGCCAAAGGCCATTACCGCCGGCCGGCGGGGCGCCAACCACTCCGGCGCGGGCCTAGGCCCTCAATGTTAGTGCTTGGCCCCTAAAGGTGCGGAGAAATCTGCACCTTTGAGGCGGCCCGATGCCGGAGTGGTTCACGCCACTCCATCCCGCAGGGACCCTCCGCCCCGCCGGTTAGGGGAGAATCCAGCCCCTGCTTGCTAATGAGCTGCCACATATCTTTGCTCAGGAATATCATTTAACATGTGACTCGTTCACTGAGATATCTTCAGTCGAACGAAGAAGCAGGAATAGGAGGTCGAACCATTAAGGAATTAATGAAAAAAAACCTAGATATTAACTTGGCCCTTCTTAATGGCAGAACCTTGACACTGAAAAATGGGGTTCTGCCATCAAATCTATTGATGGGACAACAACTGTGAACATAACTTCCAGCATGTCAACAAATACTGCAATCCAACATGACCTCCCGTGGTAGTGGGAAAGTTAGGAAGAATGAGCAGCAGCAAAGAGACTGTCAAACTTATAATTTGATCTTTATGCACAGAACATATGACTTGGGAGTGCTCCAGCCAGGGAAAGAGTAGAAACGGGATCAACACAAAGAAGACTGGCACAGGTAGTTGGGGGGCAGCACGGTAGCATTGTGGATAGCACAATCGCTTCACAGCTCCAGGGTCCCAGGTTCGATTCCGACTTGGGTCACTGTCTATGTGGAGTTTGCACACCTCCCCGTGTGTGCATGGGTTTCCTCCGGGTGCTCCGGTTTCCTCCCACAGTCCAAAGATGTGCAGGTTAGGTGGATTGGCCATGATAAATTGCCCTTCGTGTCCAAAATTGCCCTTAGTGTTAGGTGGGGTTTCTGGGTTATGGGGATAGGGTGGAGGTGTTGACCTTGGGTAGGGTGCTCTTTCCAAGAGCCGGTGCAGACTCGATGGGCCGAATGGCTTCCTTCTGCACTGTAAATTCTATGATCTAAGACATTGTAAATGAAAGAGCTGCGCAACCGTGAATTTACCGAACTGTGTCTGGCCAACGAAATGTCAGAAAGGACCAAAGAGCCTTGATGGCATTGGGAAGGAAACCAATGAACCTTGGGTATACAATCCGGACAAAGGCAATGAACCAGAAACAGGAAGAAACTTTACAACCACCCGGGTGGAAGACACTCTTGTGGAAATGAAATCAAGACCAGTCCAGAGAGAATGGTAAAGGTACCACAGAGATTAACCCTGTGAAGTCTGAGACTTTGGGGAGATGTAGTAATGTGTCTATTGTTGGAATAAAGCCTTGTGGGAAGTTGCAGGGTAGAGGGTTAACATTAGGACCCGGATACTGATATAATCACAATGAAATGTCACATGACTGAGAGACTTATATCAGGAGGGAAGCAGATGTATAACCTCGTGTAGAGTACTGTGATGCATATAAATCTGTAATTAAACAAGTATGGCTTTTACAAATAACATTCTATGGTAACTACGTTAATCCTCGCGAGGGCCACAGGGAATCGCTAATTGATCTCGCTGTGGGCTTCATGGAATATGAGTTGCCATGGTGAGCGGGCGGTGGCCCACCTTGCTGGGGCTCTTTAGCGGAATTTTTAACTACAGCTCCCAAACCCGGAGGAGCAGTTCCCGATACTCTGGGTTGGGACGTTTGCTTTGTGTGCTGTGATAGTGACTTTATATTCAGTTTAGAAGACACCAGTTTGGCCTTTTGCTCCTCGCCTTCTGGAGTGATTACAGTAGCATTCTTAGGGCAGCAGGAAAATCCTGAATAAATACCGTCTGGACATCAAACCCAAACCAAAGCGGATGTCTGCTGGCTTCTGATTGGAAGGCAGCTCTCTGAGGCTGGGCTCCCTGTTTCTGAGTGGCACCTCATTTCTTTAAATTGGCAATCGGGCGTACACTGACAGCGAAGCAGCATTCGTTCTGTCACTCTGCTGGGCAGGTCTATCAGCTGTCGGAAATGCAACCTGTGGGTACTGTAATACGTAAAATAACTCAAAACAATGTAATCAATCAGGAAGTTTAGCAGCACATTTCTGTCTCGATCGATTGGCTCTCTAGAATGAAATTGTACATTAATCGTGATTCCAGGGAATTCCTGTTGACTGCCTTATTATGAAAATAAAGCCGCTATCAGAGCACACAGAACAAAGGTCCCAATCCGGAGTATCGGGAACTGCCTGTCCAGGTCTGGGAGCTGTAGTTGAAGATTCCACTTATGAGCCACAGCAAGGTGAGCCTCATCATTAAGGGCAGCACGGTAGCATTGTGGATAGCACAATTGCTTCACAGCTCCAGGGTCCCAGGTTCGATTCCGGCTTGGGTCACTGTCTGTGCGGAGCCTGCACATCCTCCCCGTGTCTGCGTGGGTTTCCTCCGGCTGCTCCGGTTTCCTCCCACAGTCCAAAAATGTGGAGGTTAGGTGGATTGGCCATGATAAAATTGCCCTTCGTGTCCAAAATTGCCCTTAGTGTTGGGTGGGGTTACTGGGTTATGGGCATAGGGTGGAGATGTTGACCTTGGGTAGGGTGCTCTTTCCAAGAGCTGGTGCAGACTCGATGGGCCGAATGGCCTCCTTCTGCACTGTAAATTCTATGATCATACCTGTGCCAAAGAAGAACAAGGCAACGTGCCTCAATGACTACCGTCCGGTGGCCCTGACTTCAGTTGGAATGAGGCACTTCAAGAGGTTGGTCATGAAGCGCATCGCCCTCATACTCCCAGAACACCTTGATCCATTGCAATTCGCATACCGTCGCAACCGGTCCACAGCAGACGCCATCTCCCTGGCCCTACATTCATGCTAGAGCATAGATTTCATAGAATTTACAATGCAGAAGGAGGCCATTCGGCCCGGCAAGTCTGCACCGGCTCTTGCAATGAGCACCCTACCCAAGCCCATACCTCCACCCTATCCCCATAACCCAGTAACCCCACCTAACACTAAGGGCAATTTGGACCCTGAGGGCAATTTAGCCTGGCCAATTCACCTAACCTGCACATCTTTGGACTGTGGGAGGAAACCGGAGCACCCGGAGGAAACCCATGCACACACGGGGAGAACGTGCAGACTCCACACAGACAGTGACCCAAGCCGGGATTCGAACCTGGGACCCTGGAGCTGTGAAGCATTTGTGCTAACAACTATGTTACCGTGCTGCCCTGTCGACATCTCGACAACAAGAACTCCTACGTCAGACTCCTATTTATTGACTACAGCTCCGCCTTCAACACCATAATCTCAGCCAAGCTCATATCAAAGTTCCAAAACCTGGGACTTGGCTCCTCACTCTGCAACTGGATCCTCAACTTTCTGACAGACCACAATCAGTAAGAATGAACACCAACATCTCCTCCACAATAGTCCTCAATATCGGACCCCGCAAGGCTGCGTACTTAGCCCCCTACTCTACTCCCTGTAAACACATGATTGCATGGCAAAATTTGGTTCCAACTCCATCTACAAGTTTGCTAACGATATGACCAAAGTGGGCCGGATCTCGAATAACGACGTGTCAGAATCCAGGAGGGAGATTGAGAACCTAGTGGAGTGGTGCAGCGACAACAATCTCTCCCTTAATGCCAGCAAAACTAAAGGCTGGTCATTGACTTCAGGAAGTAAAGTACTGTACACACCCCTGTCAGCATCAACAGGGCCGAGGTGGAGATGGTTAGCAGTTTAAAATTCCTAGGGGTACACATCTGCAAAAATCTGTCCATCTCCACCCACGTTGATGCTATCACCAAAAAAGCACAAAGTGCCTATGCTTTTCCAGGAAACTAAGGAAATTTGGCACGTCCACATTAACTCTTGCCAACTTTTACAGATGCACCATAGAAAGCATCCTATATAGCTGCGTCACAGCCTGGGATGGCAACTGCTCGGACCAAGACTGCAAGAAACTTCAGTGACTCGTGAACTCAGCCCAGTCCGTCACACAAACCTGCTTCTGCACCTCCCGCTGCCTGAGGAAAGTGGGCAGCATAATCAAAGACCCCTCCCACCCAGCTTACTCACTCTTCCAACTTCTTCCATGGGACAAGAGATACAGAAGTCTGAGAACACGCACGAACAGACCCAAAAACAGCTTCTTCCCCGCTGTTATCAGACTCCTAAACAACCCTTTTATCGACTGACCTGATTAACACGGCACCCCTGTATGCTTCACCCGATGCCGGTGTTTATGTAGTTACATTGTGTACCTCTGTTGCCCTCTTATGTATTTTCTTTTCTTTTATTTTATTTTCATGTACCTAATGATCTGTTGAGCTGGTCGCAGAAAAATACTTTTCACTGTACTGAGGTACACGTGACAATAAACAAAATCCAATCCAAAATTATGTGGAATAAGTAATAAAAAATAGGGAGTTCCGCATTGTTGTTCAATTCTAATTCTATCCTGATATAAAGTTGAAACAGGGAAAAGATAATTGTATTTTTCTTAATGTTCAGGCAATTATGACTTAACTACTTCTTCCAATGGTCAGTCGCTAAGCAGTGAGCAGTAACAGCTAGCCACCCGATGATTGATTTAAGTTCTGTTCCCCAATGGTCAGAGAAGCCATTCTGACAGTCTGAAGGGTGAGATGGGAGCTCACAGACAACAAGTGCTCTTCAAAGATTTATAAAGTTAAGCTCCAAGATTACTGAGACTGCAGACCAAACAAAACATATTCTCCTGACTCAGAGCCAAGGAACAAAGGCAAGCTGACCCAAAGAAACAATTTTTATTTCACATTACTCTGGCTACCTAAACTCAGATCAAGCAATATAATTCCGGTATCTCATTTTTAAAATGGTAAATGCTGGAAACAGTCAGTTCAGGCAGCCTCCGTTTGTAAATGAAGAGACTTTAATGGGGTTGGTTTTACAGGCAAATGTCCTATGAGGGAACAAGCGGCCCTAGATCTGGTCCTGTGTAATGAGACAGGATTAATTGATGATCTCATCGTTAGGGTTCCTCTCGGAAGGGGCGATCATAATCATATGGTGGAATTTAAAACACAGATGGAGTTAGGGAAGGTAAAATCAAACATTCGTGTTTTGTGTTTAAACAAAGGAGATTAAAATGGGATGAGAGAAGAGCTCACTAAGGTAGACTGGGAGCAAAGACTTTATGGTGAAACAGTTGAGGAACAGTGGAGAACCTTCCAAGCTATTTTTCACAGTGCTCAGCAAAGGTTTATACCAACAAAAAGGAAAGATGGTAGAAAGAGGGAAAATAGACCGTGGATATCTGTGGAAATAAGGGAGAGTATCAAATTGAAGGCAAAAGCATACAAGGTGGCAAAGATTAGTGCGAGACGAGAGAACTGGGAAATCTTTAAGGGGCAACAGAAAGCTATAAAGAAGAGTAAGATAGATTATGAGAGTAAATTTGCTCAGAATATCAAAAGACAGTAAAAGTTTCCACAAATATATAAAACGAAAAAGAGTAGCTAAGGTCCTTTAGATGATGAAAAGGGAGATTTAGTAATGGGAGATGAGGAAATAGCTGAGGAACTGAACAGGTTTTTTTGGGCCGGTCCTCACAGTGGAAGACACAAATAACATGCCAGTGACTGATGGAAATGAGGCTATGACAGGTGAGGACCTTGAGATGATTATTATTACTAAGGAAATGGGATGAGCCAGCTAATGGGGCTAAAGGTAGACATGTCTCCTGGCCTTGATGGAATGCATCCCAGAGTGCTGAAAGAGATGGCTAGGGAAATTGAAAATGCACTAGTGATAATTTACCAAAATTCACCAGACTCTGGGGTGGTCCCAGCAGATTGGAAATGAGCAAATGTGACACCACTGTTTAAAAATCGAGGTAGGCAGAAAGTGGGTAATTTTAGGCCAATTAACTTAACTTCGGTAGTAGGGAAGATGCCGGAATCTATCATCAAGGAAGAAATAGCGAGGCATCTGGATGGAAATTGTCCCATTGGACAGACGTAGCATGGGTTCATAAAGGGCTGGTTGTGCCGAGCTAATTTAGTGGAAATTTTTGAGGGCATTACCAATGCGGTAGATAACGGGGAGCCAATGGATGTCGTATATCTGGATTTCCAGAAAGCTTTTGACAAGGTGCCACACAAAAGATTGCTGCATAAGATAAAGATGCATGGCATTAAGGGTAAAGTAGTAGCATGGATAGAGGATTGGTTAAATAACAGAAAGCTAAGAGTGGGGATTAATGAGTGTTTCTCTGGTTGGCAATCAGTAGCTAGTGGTGTCCCTCAGGGTTCAGTGTTGGGCCCACAATTGTTCACAATTTACATAGATGATTTGGAGTTGAAGACCCAGGGCAATGTGTCCAAGTTTGCAGACGACACTAAGATGAGTGGTAAAGCAAAAAGTGCAGAGGATACCAGAAGTCTGCAGAGGGATTTGGATAGGTTAAGTGAATGGGCTAGGATCTGGCAGATGGAATACAATGTTGACGAATGTGAGGTTATCCATTTTGGTAGGAATAATAGCAAAAGGGATTATTATTTAAATGATAAAATATTAAAACATGCCGCTGTACAGAGACCTGGGTGTGCTAGTGCATGAGTCACAAAAAGTTGGTTGACAGGTGCAACAGGTGATTAAGAAGGCAAATGGAGTTTTGTCCTTCATTGCTAGAGGGATGGAGTTTAAGACTAGGGAGGTTATGTTGCAATTGTATAAGGTGTTAGTGAGGCCACACCTGGAGTATTGTGTTCAGTTTTGGTCTCCTCAGCTGAGAAAGGACGTACTGGCCCTGGAGGGTGTGCAGCGGAGATTCACAAGGCTAATCCCAGATCTAAAGGCTTTGGATTATGAGGAGAGGTTGAGTAGACTGGGACTGTACGCGTTGGAATTTAGAAAGATAAGGGGGGATCTTATAGAAACGTATAAAATTCTGAAGGGAATTGATAGGATAGATGCGGGCAGGTTGTTTCCAGTGGCGGGTGAAAGCAGAACTAGGGGGCATAGCCTCAAAATAAGGGGAAGTAGATTTAGGACTAAGTTTAGGAGGAACTTCTTCACCCAAAGGGTTGTGAATCCAGGGAATTCCTTGCCCAGTGAAGCAGTTGAGGCTCCTTCATTAAATGTTTTTAAGATAAAGATAGATAGTTTTTTGAAGAATAAAGGGATTAAGGGTTATGGTGTTGGGGCTGGAAAGTGGAGCTGAGTCCACTAAAGATCAGCCATGATCTGATTGAATGGCAGAGCAGCCTCGAGGGGCCAGATGGCCTACTCCTGCTCCTAGTTCTCATGTTCTTCTGTCGGACATGTCCAGCATGCCCAATGCAGCGAGTGTGTAAAATGTGACATGATGATGTTGAAAGGGGAAAACAGGGGTTACTATCAACACATAAATAAAATTGCATTATAAGGACTCAAGATGCACCTGCTAGATTATCTGAGAGTTGAGCAGAGTGGGAGTTTTATGAAAAAACACAAGATGTTGTTTTGTCCATTGTAACTCAGTGTTGAAGGCCGTAGCATCTGCAGATGTGCTTTTGTTGTAAGTATGATAATGTAATCACAGTGGTTAGCACAACTATCTCAAAGCGCCAGGGAGCCGGGTTCAATTCTGTCCTCGGGTCACTGTCTGTGTGGAGTTTGCACTTTCTCCCTGTGTCTGCGTGAGTTTCCTTTGGGTGCTCCAGTTTCCTCCCACAATCCAAAGATGTGCAGATGAGATGGATTGGCCATGCTAAATTACCCCTCAGTGCCCAAAAGGTTATGTGGGTTACTGGATTATGGGGATAGGGTCGGGGTGTGGGCCTACTAGGGTACTCTTTCCAAGGGTCGGTGCAGACCCGATGGGCTGAATGGCCTACATTTGCACTGTAGAGATTCTATGTAATCACTATATACGTGTCTGAATCTTGATTGGGTAACAGTGCTAAAATGGCAAATCATGTCAATTTATGATTGTTCTATGCTCATAGTTGTCCTTGTGTAAAATGTATAACGATGGTGAACTAATCTGAGAGTTTGTGCCTCAGTCTGTCTGAAATGCGTTCTCCCTTACGTAGAATAAACCAGTGAAAGAGAAAGCGAGTCTTGTCTGGTTTGCGGGATATGAGAGGAAGTTCTATTCCGAAGATATTCCCTTTTCCATTTTGTTTTGGCAATCCCAGATCATCAGACCATTTTCCAATATCACAGAAGGCGTGGAAATTGGATGCCAGCCCACCATTTTGAATTGGCCAGATTAGCAAGCTGCAGGGCTTGTGAAATAACCATCCGACTGCAATTTTCCATTGCCCACTGCATTTTTCAGGCATCAGACGGGTAAACGTTAGGGAGTGCTTTACGGCAGGTATGAGGAGTAGGCAGAAAGGCAAACGAAAAGGCCTGCCAATGGGTCCATGGTTACATGTCGCAGTGGAATCTGCTGGCGGAAGTGGCAGCATCTATATATTTTCTTCACAGCATTTATTCACTTATCCTGGCATACAAATTAAAGAGAGATTGAGAGGGAAGAGGCATAAAAATGGCGACTGGAACAGACTTGCTGTTCATAGCATAATCCCTCTGCTGCATCCATCTCTCCCCCCCCCTCCCCACCCCCCCATTCTTCACACCACTAATTCTAGTTTGGCGGCAAGGTGGCACTGTGATTAGCACTGCTGCCTCACAGCGCCAGGGACCCGGGTTAATTTCCCGTCTGCGTGGAATTTGCACTTTCTCCCTGTGTCTGCGTGGGTTTCTTCCGGGTGCTCCGGTTTCCTTCCACAGTTCCACAGGTTAGGTGGATTGGCCATCATAAAATTGTACAATAGTGTCCGATGATGTGGGGCGGGATTCTCCGACCCCCCACCAGGTTGGAGAATCGGCAGGGGTCGGTGTGAATCCCACTCCCGCTGGCCGCCGAATTCTCCGGCCCTCCGAAAGTCGGTGAGGCGTGAGTCGCGCCGCCCGCCTCGGAGAATGGCGGGGACCGGTGCGACTCAATGGGCCCCGGGGCTGCCCGAAGTCTCCGGCCCGCGATGGGCCGAAGTCCCGCTGGTTTTTTGCCAGTCCCACCGGTGTGGATCAGACTAGGTCCCTTACCGCCGGGACCTGGCAGCGTGAGAGGGCTCCAAAGTCCTGGGGGGGCGGGGCTCGGGGCGATGTGGCCCCGGGGGGGTGCCCCCACGGTGGCCTGGCCCGCAATAGGGGCCCGCCGATCCACGGGCGGCCTGTGCCGTGGGGGCACTCTTTTCCGACGCGCCGGCCGTGTCAGCCTCCGTGATGGCCGACCTGTCCTGCGCATGTCCGGGGATGACGTCAGCAGCCGCTGACGCTCCCGCGCATGCGCGGACTCTCGCTGGCCGGCTGAGTCCCTTCGGCCCCGGCTGGCGTGGCGCCAAAGGCCTTCCACGCCAGCCGGCGGGGCGCAAACCACTCCCACGCCGGGCTAGCCCCTAAAGATGCGGAGGATTCCGCACCTTTGGGGCGGGCCGACGACCGAGTGGTTCACGCCACTCCATCCCGCAGGGAGCCCCCACCCCGTTGGGTACGGGAGAATCCCGCCCGTGAAGTATCGGTGGGTTAGCCATGATCATTGCATGGGGTTACAGTGTGGGGGAGTGTCCCTAAGTAGAGTGCTCATACAGAGGGTCAGTGCAGACGCGATGGGCTGAATAGCCTCCGTCTGTACTGCAGGGATTTTATGGATACACCATCATAGATTCATATAGCAAGGAAGAAGGCCATTTAGTCAATTATGCCTGTGCCTCCGTAAGCCTTTTTAAAGCATTATCCAATTACCCCCACTCCCAAAAGCCCTGCATTTATTTTCCTTTTCATTTATATATCCAATCCCTTTTCAAAAGTAACTATTAAGGTTGCTTCCATCTCCCTTCCTGGCAATATATTCCAGATCATTATAACTCACTGAACACACAGATATGTATCAAAATCCTCTCATCCCCCATCAGGATCTTTGGCCAATTAATTTAAATCTGAGTCTAGTGCTCGTGGATGATATCTCCCCATCGATCAGACCAGGTCCCTTCATAATGTTGAAAACTATTACATTTCCCTTTAACTTTTTCTGCTCTGGCAGCACCAGCTTTTCTGGACTCTCCACATAACTGAGTTATTTCTTGTGTCAATCTTTTAATTCACCTCTCCTCCTCTTCAAGGCCTAAACTCTGTATCCAGAATTGGAGCCAATGCTCAGGCAGAATGATTCAGGCAGAATCATTCATGAATCAATGATTCATGAATGTTTAGGATTACCTCCTTGTTTTTGGACTCCATTAATAAAGTCAAGAGAACTCAGCTGCCTTTTCAACAGCATTATAAATATATCCTGCCACCTTCAAAGATTTGTGTATGCGAATGCCTTGGTCTCTACATTCCTGCATCAAATTTAAAATCATGCCATTTAGTCTTTTTTGTCCTTCCCAAATGCATAATTTAATACTTCTCTGTTTTATATTCAATCTGCTACATCATCCTGAAGTCTACTACTATCCTCCTCGTTTCCTCAAGGCTTCAGATGCAGCACCGGTTAATCTCTAATGTCCCCAAAGTGGTAAATCAGACACTAATCTCTTATCTGCCTCAGGTGTCTTTGCATCAACATTTTTTAAAGTCTCTTCATTTCCGCTTTGAACTCTTTCATTCTTTGTTGCTTAATTCTCCTTTTTTTGAAAATCTTCCTTTCCTTCTCCTTCTGCCTTTTACTTTCAATTCAGCATGGAAGTTGGTGCCTGATGTGGCAAAGTATGGCGGGGAAATAGGTCATGGAAACATAGAAAATAGAATCAGGAGGAGGCCATTCGGCCCTTCGAGCCTGCTCCACCATTCATCATGGCTGATCATCCAACTCAATAGCCTAATCACGCCTTCCCCCAGGTCACTGCACTTGTCCTCCAATCACTCATGCACCTCCTGCTTCCTTTGCTCCCCTCACCTTCATCTTTCAATCTCACATTCTGCTTCGTAGCACACCCAATATTGTTCCACTGACTTGCTGTGCTGTCACTCAACCCATCTTTAATCCTCTAAACACTCCCGACAGTCCCACCTACTTGTCAACAACGTGTGCTAAAAGGTCAGAGGTCAGAAGTCACATTACTCTCAGCCATTCTCCTTCCTCCTCACCATCTCCATGCCTATCTGTTTCCCCTCAAAGGGGTTTTGCTTCTTTTCAAAATTTGTTTTTTTTTGTTTAACAGCAATGATGCGATAGTATTTACGTTACTGGACTACACTAGAGATCTGAAGATGGGGGTTCAAATTCTATGATGGTGAATGGGGAACTTAAACTCAGTTAATTCAATAAATCTGGAGTGCTACACTAGTATCAATCATGATGACCGTATAACATCATTGCAGTAAACATTTATCTGGTTACCTGATATCCTTTGTAGTGTTCAATTGTCCGGTGTTTGTTAATGTGTATCTGTTAACTTCTCACTCTTTATGATTAGTTAAACCTGGGTGTCATCACTTATAAAAATCAATTAAGCTGAGGCAAGCTGATATGAACATGAGTGCCTTTATTTTAAAGCATTGAATAAAACTCCTGCAGGCTGTAACCTGGAGTGTATCATTTCGGCATATCACCAAGGTGTAAAGCACGACATCCTACAAGGATAGGAAATCTACTGTTCTTACTCTTTCTGGCCTAAGTCTGACAGAAGACACACAATAATGAGGTTGACATTTAATTGCCTTCTGAAATAGCAGACCCTTTAATTCTATTCAACCGCCATGAAAGCATATTCATAAGAATGAAACAGTCAAACCACCCGGCACCATATTCGTAAGCAACAAATGGTCACATTGCTAAGACGACACTAACATATGGGGGCTTGTGCCAAATTTGGGAGAGTTGTCCCACAGGCTAGTCAAAAAACAGCTCCACAACTTATTCCAATGTCCCAGACTCCTCCATCTCCATCTATGGATATGGCCTGTCATACCAGCAGGACATACCCATGGATGGTGGTGGGTCAATGGTCAAAGCAGTCGAGAGGGATTGGCCCTGGGAGTCATCAGCATTGTGCCCAAAATCCATGAAATCTCATGGCATCAGGTCAAGCATGGTCAAACCAACTGCTGATTACCACCTTATTGCCTTCAGCTGAAGACTCAGTGGGCACCCAAGGTGAACATCAATGGAAGAAGCACTGAACAGAGCAAGGCTACAGAATGTGCTTTGGATTGGAGACTTCAAAAACAACCACAAAAGATGGAAAAGCACCATTACTTACTGAGCTACCTGAATTCTGATAGCATACCTGTCAGATTGAGCTTGCAGCAGGCAATAGTTTGACATTGTTCCCGGGAGCAAAATGCAGGAGTCCAGAAGGCTGTGTTGCTTGCCCAGCGTCATGGTTCAGGATATCTGCTCAGGGTTGGATGGTGGCAGCAGGGTAGCATGGTGGTTAGCATAAATGCTTCACAGCTCCAGGGTCCCAGGTTCGATTCCCGGCTGGGTCACTGTCTGTGTGGAGTCTGCACGTCCTCCCCCTGTGTGCGTGGGTTTCCTCCGGGTGCTCCGGTTTCCTCCCACAGTCCAAAGATGTGCGGGTTAGGTGGATTGGCCATGCTAAATTGCCCGTAGTGTCCTAATAAAAGTAAGGTTAAGGGGAGGGTTGTTGGGTTACGGGTATAGGGTGGATACGTGGGTTTGAGTAGGGTGATCATGGCTCGGCACAACATTGAGGGCCGAAGGGCCTGTTCTGTGCTGTACTGTTCTATGTTCTATATTCTATGATCTAGGAGTGGGAAGGAGGTAAGATCCAATTAATGTGGTACCAGTATCATAGGTAGAACAAGGAAAGACTTCTGCACAGTCAACGGAAGGGGTTGGACACCAGATCAAGAAGCAGAACCTCAAAGCTTCTCTGGATTATTATCTGAGCCGTGTGAAAATAAGATCAGAGAATGAATGCATGGCTCAAAGACTGGCATGGTAGATATGTGTCTGGTTCATGGGGCACTGGCACCAGGTCTGGGAAAATTGTGGGCTGTAACTTTTGGACAGTTTACATCTGAATCATGCTGGGCCCAGTGTTCTAGTGATTTGCATAACCCAGGAGGTAGAGATGACAAAGAACAAAGAACAAAGAAAAGTACAGCACAGGAACAGGCCCTTCGTCCCACCAAGCCTGTGCCGACAATGCTGCCCGACTAAACAGCAATCTTCTACACTTCCTGGGTCCGTATCCCTCTATTCCCATCCTATTCATGTATTTGTCAAGATGACACTTAAATGTCACTATCGTCCCTGCTTCCACCACCTCCTCCGGCAGCGAGTTCCAGGCATCCACTATCCTCTGTGTAAAAAACTTGCCTCGTACATCTACTCTAAACCTTGCCCCTCGCACCTTAAACCTATGCCCCCTAGTAATTGACCCCTCTACCCTGGGGAAAAGCCTCTGACTATCCACTCTGTCTATGCCCCTCATAATTTTGTAGACCTCTATCAGGTCGCCCCTCAACCTCCGTCGTTCCTGTGAGAACAAATCGAGTTTATTCAACCGCTCCTCATAGCTAATGCCCTCCATACCAGGCAACATCCTGGTAAATCTCTTCTGCACCCTCTCTAAATCCTCCGCATCCTTCTGGTAGTGTGGTGACCAGAATTGAACACTATACTCCAAGTGCGGCCTAACTAAGGTTCTATACCGCTTGCCAATTATAAGATGATATTAAACTAAATAGCGGGGGTAAGGGATCAAATTTGGGAAGGTGTAGTCAATCAAAGTGTAGAGACAATACATGAGAGAACAGTGCTATGGGAAGTGATAAACAGACCATGACAGGAGGGAACAGAAAGTAATCTCAGAATACATCACTGGGTAAAACCAAAAGCTACAAAAGTAATTAAAGGACAAAACTAAAGCACATAGCATTCAAGACAAAACAGATGAATTAAAAGCACAAATAGAAATAAGTATTATCTGAGAGCCATTACAAAGACATGACTACAGGACGACAAAAACTGAGATCTGAATATTCAAGGGTATTTGACATGTCGGAAGGACAATGAAGCTAGGAATAGGTTAAGGATGAAGTTGTTGCAACAGAGAGTTTACCTTCGGGTATTGTTCAAAACTCTCTGACTCAAATAGGACAAGCAGCTGTCGCTTTTACAATGTGCATGTTGATTGCAGCATCAAGTGTCAGATTGTTAAGGATCATGGTGCCTAGATATGTGGAGCTATCAACACCCTCTAGCGCCATTGTTAGGAAAACAAAGGTCGTTTTAAGGGATTTATATTTGTATGGGTAATCATTAGAAATAAGAGATGGGATTCTCTGATGCCAGCAGCAGTGTACCTCTGCTGACATGTTTCCTAATGGCATGAGGTGGTTTCAAAGCACAGCGGGCTAACGCACAATGGAGAATCTCAGACAAGGGATAGTTTAGATGGATCTAAATTAATGTCACTGTGCATGGAAGAGACCTTTAATTAGTTGAACAAAGGGTGTTTATAGGTATTGAAGGTTGATTAAGTTCCAACTGTGATAGAGGGAACTACAGTGTGAAAAATCAATATAGTTGCTTGGCAACTAGAGGCCCTTGGAAAGGAAAAACATTCCTTTGTTCTTTAGTTTTAACTGGAAGCCAGGGCCGTTAGTGCATTTAGACCACTGGAGGTTAAATAGCCCCCAGCTCTGCTAACTGCAATTGGAGACAGAGAGAGAGTGAAAAGACAGCTCTTATAGCTCTGCTCAAAGCAGTGAAGTGCAAGAAAGAAAGCGCCAAAGGAACTAAAGGGCAGTTCTTTCTAGAAATCAGGAATTCAAACAGGATAATGTTATACGCAGCACAGAAAAAATTGAGACGGAATCAGCTGCCTGCAAAGCAAATGTTGAAGTAATTGGGAAGACAGTATCAAATGGTTGTCAGAGTTTATATTCACAGTGGAAGTCAGTCGAGACAAAGGAATACTAAATGGATTCTGGTGTAAAATTCGGGAGTGGATTCAGTGGTAGACGTGGAGCAGAAGCTCTGTTGAAAAGAGTCCTTAGTAAATGTGGAGTGGATTTTAGAATGCAACTTGCTAATGGAAAGCCAAAGGCAATGTGTCCAAGTTTGCAGATGACACTAAGATGAGTGGTAAAGCGAAAAGTGCAGAGGATACTGGAAGTCTGCAGAGGGATTTGGATAGGTTAAGTGAATGGGCTAGGCTCTGGCAGATGGAATACAATGTTGACAAATGTGAGGTTATCCATTTTGGTAGGAATAACAGCAAACGGGATTATTATTAAACGATAAAATATTAAAGCATGCCGCTGTGCAGAGAGACCTGGGTTTGCTAGTGCATGAGTTACAGAAAGTTGGTTTACAGGTGCAACAGGTGATTAATAAGGCAAATGGAATTTTGTCCTTCATTGCTAGAGGGATGGAATTTAAGACTAGGGAGGTTATGTTGCAATTGTATAAGGTGTTAGTGAGGCCACACCTGGAGTATTGTGTTCAGTTTTGGTCTCCTTACTTGAGAAAGGACATACTGGCACTGGAGGGTGTGCAGGGGAGATTCACTAGGTTAATCCCAGAGCTAAAGGGGTTGGATTATGAGGAGAGGTTGAGTAGACTGGGACTGTACGCGTTGGAATTTAGAAGGATGAGGGGGGATCTTATAGAAACATTTAAAATTATGAAGGGAATAGATAGGCTAGATGCGGGCAGGATGTTTCCACTGGCGGGTGACAGCAGAACTAGGAGACATAGCCTCAAAATAAGGGGAAGTAGATTTAGGACTGAGTTTAGGAGGAACTTCTTCACCCAAAGGGTTGTGAATCTATGGAATTCCTTGCCCAGTGAAGCAGTTGAAGCTCCTTCATTACATGTTTTTAAGGTAAAGATAGATAGTTTTTTGAAGAATAAAGGGATTAAGGGTTATGGCGTTCGGGCCGGAAAGTGGAGCTGAGTCCACAAAAGATCAGCCAGGATCTAATTGAATGGCGGAGCAGGCTCGAGGGGCCAGATGGCCTACTCCTGCTCCTAGTTCTTACGTTCTTATGTAAGAGACGGTCTTAAAATGTGTTTTTGGGAGTTGAGTTTGGAAACACTTATATGACAATCATCTATGGGCTTCTGCAGAAAAAGTCCACAGGCACTAACTTGGTTTCAGAGCAGAGTGTATATTTGACCACAGCTAATGGTGTGCCTTGTAAAAGGGACTTTGTGTGCCAATGAAACCATTGCAGCTTCAAATGTACCATGTTAATCTTAAACTCTGTGTTTAATTGTTAACCTAAAGGGGGTTGGGGGAGTAATGGAGTATTGTATTATAATCCAATTTCTCCATGTGTAATAAATGTTTTTTTTTTGTTGTCAGAACTAATTACAGTTGTCCTGTGACTCTGTTCATCCACGTTTGATAATAGTTACAGCCTTTTGAGCCACGATTCCATTCTGGATCTCACTGTCCAGTTATAACATCAACTGGGACCGTAACAGCCACATTGTCAATGCTTGATTGATGGCAGTATGATATTGTCCTGGACCTTCATGTTTGTCTTCTTGATGCTGATGGTCAAACCAAATTCTCTGCAGATGTTCTTTTGTTACTGAAGATGGTCCTTGGTGTGAAATGTAGCTCCAGCATCATCGGCATGCAACAATGCTCTTATGAGTACTTGCCGCACTTCTATCTTGGACCTTCGGCAGACAAGATGGAACAACTTTCCATCCGTTCTGGTCTGCAAGTAGGCACTCTCGGTACTTACACAGAAGGAAAATGAGAGCAGCAAAGAGACGATGTGCCAAAGTGTTGGTGTCAGCACACAGCCCTATTAGACTCCAACGGCATAACTCAAAGGGTTCCGATGTTGCCCCGTCACAGTTGATCTTACCCATCATCTTATCATGCAAAGAGAAAATTACACTGAGCAGCTTTGGCAAGCAGCCAATTTTCTTTGTCAATTCAAACTTTATATGAAGGGATTAAAAAGCACAAGAGACAGTTCAATGGATAAAAGGAATCATCGTGCCGCGGAAAATGCTCTGTTTAGATTGTTTAAATTCTATTTAAACCCTTATTATGGACTCGAAGAAATCGCAGTTACTGAAAAAATATCGGATAGCATTTTGAATAGATTTGTGAGAATCCAATGCTCAGATATGGCAACTCTCAGAGTAATATAGTCATTACAAAATACCAAATAATCTCTGTTGTACAGTTTGACATTTTTAACATTAGAAATACTTGTTACAGCAAGTAATATTTATCGCAGGATTTTATGATACGTTTTCGATCTAACCACTCACCTAGTTGTTATTGTAGTGAGATGCAGGCTGTCAATTCTGATCTCCCATGACAAGCCATTAAATTAAATTCCATAAATCTGGGAACAGAAAGCGCCCGTTAAAACTGCCAGATTGGAATAAAAAACAAATTAGTCTCCGAATGCCCTTCGTAGAAGGGAACTTGCCACTCCCATTCAGTCCTTCCTGTGAATAAGGGTGGCGCGACGGCACAGTAGTTAGCACTGCTGCCTCACAGCGCCAGGGACCAGGGTTAGATTCGAGCCTTGGATGACCGTGTGGCGTTTGCTCATTCTCTCCGTGTCTGCGTGGGTTTCCTACAAGTGCTCCGGTTTCCTCCCACAGTCCAAAGATGTGCAGGTTAGGTGGGATTACAGGGCTACAGAGATAGGATGGAGGAATCGGCCTAGGGAGGGTGCTCTTGTTGAGGGCCAAATGGCTTCCTTCCTCACCGTAGGGATTCTATGGATTCCACAGCCAGACTAATTAGTTAACACCTATTGTCCTCAAGGAAGCCAGGGGTGGGCACCAAATAATGCGTTGACAATATCATCCATATCTCTAGATTAATAATTTTTAAAAGTAATGAATTTAATATATGAAATAAAGATGAGATAAGAAGTCGATTATTTGGTTCTGTAATAGAATTACTTGAGCTGACACTGTTGTCAAGACTATTAATACATGGTTTCTGAACTACTGACATTTCTTTGACAGGAATAAGAAAAACCTCAATGCATGCAGATTTAATGGTTGCACAATGTGAGAGGAATGACACCAGTGACCTTTCAGAGAGAGTGCTTCATTAACACAGTGGAGAGTATTTGTTTTATTCTATTCTTTCATACCATAGTCCATTAATAAAATTTTCGGTAATGCATAATTAACGGTACTCGATGTTTATTTTAGCATAATATTTCATCACAACAAAAGATGCAGCGTTGACTACAATGCTATTAGATTCAACTTAGGTAGCTGAATCAAAGCCACTGGAAATTTAAAATTAATACCACATTTTGATGGCTTAGTTTTACAAAATCTGAAGATATTAGGGGTGACTTTATTGAGGTATTCAAAATATTAAATTAAACTGATAGGGCAGATAGTGACCAATGACTTCTGCCACATGGGAGGCTAGGAATGGTCTACAAAATCTAGGCAAACCTTTCGGGAGTGAAATTTGGAAAGACTTCTGTACTCAAATGGTGTGTGAAATCTTTGGGTTGTTACCTGAGCTACATGTCAATTGGCATAAAATAAGACAGATTGGAGGATTAAATATATGGCTCAAAAATGATGGGGGCCATTATGGCCTTCTGTGCTCACTGGCACCGCAGGGACTGCGGTGCGTTGTCAACACCTTTGCCCATATTTGGATTTAACGTTTTAAGTTTCCATTGAACTGTGGAATTCCTATGGTGCAAAAGGAGGGCGTTTGGCATACCAACCCTCTGAAGGAGCACCTTAGTTAGGCACATGCCTATCCCTGTAACCCCACCTAACCTGCACATCTTTGGATAGTACGGGGGAAATTTAGCATGGCCAATCCATCTAACCCTTTGTGACTTGTCCTTTGCTTAACACATTGTCACTTTTAAGGGGCTGCTCATTTAATTTGTCCCTCAGTTCATTCGATTTTGTTTAATTGGTTATTGATTATTTGAAATTAGGAGTGATGTGGGAAAAGGGATTTTTGATTTATCAGGCAATGGTTCGAGTGCTGTTGAAAGAGGGAATTGTTCTGTTGGGATGGGCTTTACTTAAAACAGCTGAAATCAGTTTCCTGTTAAATCAAATAACCAAGGCTGTGGTGAGGTCTTTAAACTAAAGGAGTGGTTGGGTCGGGGAGTGGAGGGTGATGTGTTGGGTAAGCTGGGTCTAAGCGGACTGCGTTTGATGCAGTGTAGAGAGAGACAGGCTTCCAACACTTGAAGAGATGCAACAAGATTTTATTGAACAAGTAACTACAATACATGCATAATTGTGGGTTGACACTATGCTGACTTGACCTTGAGGGGTGCCAGCACCCGACGCGGTGCGTGAACCACAGGGGTGGCATTTGGCTTCAATCGGATTTTCTATTGGTATGGGAGTGTGCCCATACCTTTGAACACACTATGGTATCGCGCTATGATGTCATCGAGTTGAGCCTGGAAGTTATCATCTGGCGAGGCTGTTGCCTGGGCGGACGACATGGTGTGAACCCGCTGCAGTAGGTTCAGGAGTTTGCAGGCCCGAGCATGGAGCAGGGAAGCTCTGTCAGGCCCGAGCATGGAGCAGGGAAGCTCTGTTGGTTCCTACAATTTCAAATCGCAGCATTGCTTTTAATGACCTATTGGACACCGAAAGCTGGCATGAGCCACTGGCAGCAATGGCATTGCCATTGTAGTCGAGGAGCTGGCAGGCCGGTGGAAGAATGCTTAGTTTGACGCGGATGGTGTCAAGGTCAGACTTTGAAATTAGGTTTGCTGAAGCGCCGGTGTCCAGCTTGAAGCATATGCGAGCCTTGTTAACCGTAAGGGTGGCACACCACTCATCATCCGGACCAATGCTCATAATTGGGAGTTGTTTCACCATCGTTGAGAAAGGCAGCGCGTGCTTGGTGATGATGCCCACCGGAATGGGGATTTGAGGCCCTCAACGTCGGGATCTGGCAGACTGTCGGGGTCAGAGGCTGTCACGGGTTGCTGTACTGACCGGACACTCCTGCGCTGTGACTGGGATCGCTGTGTGCTGGGCAGTGGAGCAAATCTGCAAAGGGCTGCGTAGTGGCCAATCTTGCCACACTAGAGACAGCGTTGAGATTTTGCCGGACATTGCCGCTTTAAAGGGGCGGAGCCACAATTAGAACATGCCATGATGCGGTCGAACCATGTGCGCACTTGCGCGGGCTGGTCGTCGGTCTCACCGTCCCCTCGGTCGTGGCGCACATGCGCTGAAGCCCGGGAAAAGCGCGCGAAATGGCCACTCTCATCCAGACTCAGGCCCTGCGTTTGTTTGATGGCCTGCACCCGTTCTGCCTCGTGGGGGTTAAGCTTTGCCGTTTCTGCCGCCCTGATATGGGAGTACCGGTTGTTAGCGTGCTCGTGGAGGACGCAGGTTTCGATAGCGATGGTAAGGATGAGCTGCTTAACTTTTAGGAGCTGCTGGCGAAGGGAATCGGAGTGGACCCCGAAAACGATCTGATCCCGGATCATGGAATCAGTTGTCGAGTCATAGTTGCATGACTGCGCGAGGATGCGGAGATGGGTTAAAAAGGACTGAAAAGGTTCATCCTTACCCTGAAGCCTCTGCTGGAAAACGTACCGTTCAAAGCTCTCATTGACCTCGATGTAACAGTGGCTGTCGAACTTCAGCAGAACTGTTTTAAACTTCGTCTTGTCTTCGCCTTCAGCAAATGTGACGGAGTTGTAGATGTGGATAGCGTGGTCCCCAGCTGTAGAAAGGAAGAGTGCGATCTTCCTGGCATCCGATGCGGCCTCGAGGTCGGTGGCTTCAAGATATAGCTGGAACTTCTGCTTGAAAATCTTCCAGTTTACACCGAGGTCGGCGGCGATGCGGAGCTGCGGAGGAGGGCGGACGCTGTCCATGTGACCGGATGGCTGATCGCTGGTCAGAGGCAGATTATCTCAAGGTAGGTCCGTCAAACTTCAGCATTACTCACTAGTACCATGATGTGTTGGGTAAGCTGGGTCTATGTGGACTGCGTTTGATGCAGTGTAGAGAGAGACAGGCTTCCAACACTTGAAGAGATGCAACACGATTTTATTGAACAACTAACTATAATCCATGCTTAACTGTGGGTTGACACTATGCTGACTTGACTGGAGACCTGAGGCTAACCTGACCAGACTATCTTACTGCCACATGGTGTATGTTCTAGTTGTTGCTCACGGGCTCTGACTGTCTCAGAGGCTGGATCCCGAGAGAGCAGGAAAACTGGTGCCCTCTGGCTTTATAGTGGTCGTGTCCTGTCTGGTGATTGGCTGCTGTGTTCTGTGTGCTCACTGGTCCTCGGATGTGTCAATCACTGCCTGTCTGCACTGCATCATATACCGGGATGTATATTATGACAGAGGGTTAGTGGGGAAGTGAGGGTTCAGGGAAAGGTATTCCTGAATAGATGAGTTGAGGCATCAGAACAGTTTGGATAAATATAAGCAAGCTAGCACAGCTGGGAACAAAAAGGTTGATGTTAGCGGTGCATCAGCTGGTGGCACTGTGGCACAGTGCCTCACCGCACCAGGGACCTGAGTTCGATTGCAGCTTTAGGTGACTGTCTGTATTGAGCTTTCACTTTCTCCTCGTGCCTGCATGGGTTTCCTCCAGTTTCCGCCCAAAGTCCAAAGATGTGCAGGTTAGGTGGAGTGATGGCATTATGGGATAGGGCGGATGAATGGCCCTTGGTAAGGTGCTCTTTCAGAGGGCCGGTGCAGACTTGGTTGGCTGAAAGGCCTCCTTCTGCACTGTCGGGGTTCTGTTGAAGTCCATGCAAAGAATAGTAGTGAAAAATAACTTAAAGGCTCTTTATGTGAATGCTTGAAGCATCTCAAATGAAGATGAATGGGTTTGATATAATCACTGTTGCAGAAGCCCGGGTGACCAAGGGCAGCACGGTCACACAGTGGTTAATACTGTGGCTTCACAACGCTAGGATCCCAGGTTCGATTCACGGCTGGGTCACTGTCTGTGCTGAGTCTGCACTTTCTCCCCGTGTCTGCGTGGGTTTCCTCTGGGTGCTCCGGTTTCCTCCCACTAGTCCTGAAAGACGTGCTGTGAGAAGAATTGGACATTCTGAATTCTCCCTCTGTGTACCCGAACAGGCGCCTCGGGGCTTTTCACAGTAACTTCATTGCAATGTAAGCCTACTTGTGACAATAACGATTGTTATTATCAAGTTTGGGAAATAAATATTCATGGAACCCAACATTTTGAAATCACGAGCAGAATGGAAATGGAGAAAGACGATAATAAATGAAGACATGAGGGTAGTAGTAAGAAAGAACCCTGCCTCTGAGTATCAAGAAGCAAAATCAGTATGGGTAGTGTTGTGATGTAAGAGATCACGCAGGTCTGTGAATCTCCAATAAGCAAAGGTTTTATTGAAGCATATTCTGGAGAGATCATCCTTGTAGCCTTCCCAAGGACCTCTCTCTCAGTCAAAGTCTATGTCACAATTTTATAGTCTTTGTTTCTCACTGTTTGTTACAAACCCCAATCAGTTGTCAGCATTACTCTAACACGTGGATCACCTAACTTAATCAGTGGGGATACTTAGTGCTTCAGATTTTCCCTGTTAGCTCACTGGGAGGATGGGAAAGCCTGCGATCTAATGTCTCCCAGTTTGTGTTCTTATCACCCTCATCTTTATTTACCTATTCTGTGAATGTCATTAAGTTTCATGACTTGAGATTGTTAGTTGGCTTCCCACAGTACTGGCTAAATTTCTCATCATGCTTAGAAAGAGCTCTCAGAACTATATTTGACTATTCTAAAGCTACAAATATACCCCTTAATTGGTTACCCCACTTCAGGCCCTATTTTTGAAGCCCTGGTCAGGCACTAACTGACTCAGGAAGGACATTCCTAAGACCCTCTGCTCAGCATTATCTCTAGGGGTCTGAATAGAATCCAGTAGACTTCGGATCTGCTACTCCACTCTTCTCATCCACCTTTGCCCAAGTCCAAAAGACTGAAGTTAGGCCAGGAACCATCATTTTGTTACATGGCAAAATCTTCATTTAGGTTCCAGATTTTTGTATTCCCTGGAGGTGGGAGAGTTTCCGTGGATACCGGGGCAGATCCTTTATTAGCTTCAGATACCATCAGTCTCCGCTAACAGCAAATACAGGCACTATTAAGACCAAAACAGAAACAAATGCATTTGCTATCCTCCCTGCTTCCCGCGGGTTACATTGCATTCTTGCCAGCTTGGCTCAATTGCTAGCTGAATCCTCCAATTCCCTAACCTTTCCTGTGGCTAGGTACACCTACATCCTTCCTCTCTTGATCCCCAGATGGCTTTGTTCCATAAGCCTCCTTGCCGTGGTTTTGCCCTCGCCACCACTACCCAAGCCTCTAGCCTAGGGTGTCATTGATGTTCAATGAACCATCCCACCATGGACTGGATACTTAGCTAGCGAGGGCCCTACCTGCAAAGTGAAAATCTTCCACAATGTGCCAGTGATATGGAATCAAAAGGCATGGTTATTGTCATAGAACATAGAACATACCGGAGCACCCGAAGAAAACCCACGCAGACATGGGGAGAACGTGCAGACTCCGCACAGTGACCCAGCGGGGAATCAAAGCTGGGACCCTGGCGCTATGAAGCCACAGTGCTATCCACTTGTGTTACCGTGCTGCTCCAATGTCATACTCTACTCCTCCATGTATGAATTTAAGCACCATGGGCAGCATGGTGGCACAGTGGTTAGCACTGCTACCTCACGGTGCTAGGGACCCGGTTCAATTTCAGCCTTGGGTGACTGTGTGGAGTTGGCACATTCTCCCCGTGTCTGCGTGGGTTTTCTCCGGCTGCTCCGGTTTCCTCCCACAGACCAAAGATGTGCAGGTTAGGTGTATTGGCCATGATAAATTGCCCTTCGTGTCCAGGGATGTGCAGGTTAGGTTACGGGGACAGATCAGGGCGGGCGTGGGAGTGGGCCAGGGCAGAGTGCTCTTTCAGAGGGTTGGTACAGGCTTGATAGGCCAAATGGCCTCCATCTACATTGTCGGGATTCTATGGATTCTAACCACTTAATCGGGAGGTCTAGACTTCCTTGAAAGCTCCTTCAAGAGGATTAACCGACAGCACAATGGCAGAATCCGTATTGATGGGTTTTAGGGTATTACAGAAGCAGATGATCTAATGCTATAATTCAGTAAAACAATCTCACCTTGTCATTGAAAGGGTGCTTTCTGAGCTTGGAACCAGATATCCTCGAATTCTCACTTGATACACCCATCCACTCATTTCCACTGCCAGGGATTCAATTTATTTCCACCCGGATATGTTCCATTAGTATGTTCCTTCAGTATACTCATAAGAAATTTTATCATGTCTCCCATGTCTCCTGTCATGGACTATGGAACTACTAATTCACGTTCTTCATGTAAATTAATTAAGGTCTAATTTCTCCACAGGCTCATATATGCATCGATATGCCGCACCAAGTATTTTATCTTCAATATGGGATCTAACATCATCAATTAAATCCTTAGTCTGTGAGTCAGTCATATTAATGATTTTTAGCCCCTCCAGCACACGTTCCCTCTGATCTTGTACAGTTGCAATTTTTGTTCAGTTCCTTGAGACCCCAGTTCTCTTGTAGACTCTTTGGCTACCTCAGAGGCATAAGCATCAGAACTTTTGTGTTTCAAAATCATCCAATGAGGTCATGGAATCATAGAATCATAGAATTTACAGTGCAGAAGGAGGCCATTCGGCCCATCGGGTCTGCACCGGCCCTTGCAAAGAGAACCGTTCTCAAGCCTACGCCTCCACCCTAATTCAGTAACCCCACCGAACCTTTCTGGACACCATGGGACAATTCATCTTGTCCAATCCACCTAACCTGCACATCTTTGGACTGTGGGAGGAAACCGGAGCACCTTGAGGAAACCCACGCACACACGGGGAGAACGTGCAGATTCCGCACAGACAGTGACCCAAGCAGGGAACCTGGGACCCTGGAGCTGTGAAGCAACTGTGCTAACCACTGTGCTACCGTGCCGTCAGGATGAGGTTTGTCAAATTATTGCTCACCTCCAGCGTATCCATTCTAACATCATGTAATATCACGATGTAATATCACTTTCTCTATTGTCTTGATCATTTTAACAGTGTTTCCTTATCCTTTAGATCCTATTCACCATTTCATGTCAAATCATAACTATATTTCTCTAATCCAAAGCTATTAATATACATCCAAATCAGTTACCCAATTTCAGTGGAGATTAGCAATAACAAGTGTCAGAAAACATAGGCAGTAATAAATTATAGTCTCTCAACATTCCCGTACCAGCCTCCCCAGACAGGCGCCGGAATGTGGCGACTAGGGGCTTTTCACAGTAACTTAATTGAAGCCTACTCGTGACAATAAACGACTTTCATTCTTGTGGTACTATTGGGCAGAACATTAAGCAAGAACGTGACGAAGCTTGTAACTTATGCAATGTAACAACCATGGGGGGGGGGGGGGGGGGGCTTTAATCTTAATTCTGACTGGAGAAATCAAATTGGAAAATGTAGTCCGGACGATGGGTTATGAAATGCTGTCACGCTAGCTTCCTTGAATAAAACGTTGCAGAAAATCAACAAGAGACAAAGCTATTTTAGCTGCAGTATTCTACAATGAGACATGGTTAATTTGCAATCTCACACTGAAAGATCCTCTGGGAAAACGTGATCACAATCTAATTGAATTGCATATTAAGTTTGAGCGTGACACACTCCAGTCCCAAGCAAGAATCTCAAATTGAAATAAATCCAATTGCGCTGGTATGAAGTGAGTGCTGGTTCAGTTTGATTGGGTAAATAAAGTAGAAGGCATAACAGTAAATAAACATTCAGGAACACTTAAGTAAATGCTTCAAACTGTTCAGCAAAAATACGTTCTGTTAAAAAACAATCAGCAAGGAAGATCCATCTGTGGCTTTTAGGGAAGTTATTGATGATATTAGGTCCTAGGATGAGGCTTATCATGTTGCAAATAATGGAAGGGAAGACTGGAGTATCATTGGGGTTGAGCTGGAAAGCCTCAGGGAAGGCCTGGTTTGAGAGGCTAGTGGGAGAGCAGAGTATGACCAGGAGAAGAGATGCTTCAATCCAAATGCGTGCAGGTTAGGTGGATTGGCCATGATGAATTGCCCTTAGTGATCAAAATGGTTAGGAGGGGTTACTGGGTTACGGGGATAGGGTGGAAGTGAGGGCTTAAGTGGATCGGTGCAGACTTGATGGGTCGAATGGCCTCCTTCTGCACTGTATGTTCTATGATGGACCCAATGGACCACAAAGGAAGCCTCCCCGACTCAACCTGCCCAACACCAGAAGCATCTAAATTTACCAGTCTTCCCGCATAACGTAGGCCCCCTCCTACCAATAGGAGTAAAGTACTGATAGAAAAGGATGAGGCCCTTAAGGGCCATAATCTACACTTCTGCTAGTATTATACAGGTTCTTCTCGGCTGTTTTCGGTGGCAGAACAATTAAGAACTGTTTAAGGTTGACGATGAAGTTGAAAGTGTCAACCTTCCAACCTGGCTGGCAGGCAACCAAGTGGAGTTAAGAGCGCAATCAGATCGGCCATGGTGGAGCAGGCTCGAAGGGCTGAATGACCTGCTCGTATTCCTGAGTCTTATGGTTCTGACTAAATTAAGGAGCTGCAAAACAGATAGCGTTCACCTGTGAATGTGGAAAGCAACAGAGACTGTGCTCTTCCCACTCACATATTTAAGAGTTTGTTGGATTCCACAATTGTTCATATGCACCGGAGAGAGGACTATGTGGTTCCAATATTGAAAACAAAGAATTAGTCAGAATTAGATTGATGTCTGTTGGCAGAGACATATCATTATCAGTAAGATATCATTAAAGATGACATCTCATCCTTCATATGAAGGTGCATCAATGCTGTTTCTCTCCAAGCGCTGCCTCAATTTATATTACCATTATGCGACATTAATGTGAAGTGTGAGGTGATGAATTTTGGCAGGGAGAAAATGGAGAGAACATAAAATAAGGGGTAAAACGTTTGAAAGGGTGGAGGAGCAGAGGGACCTGGGTGTATATGTGCATAGATCATTGAAGGTGCCAGGATAGGCATTTAATAAAGCATACCGTATTCTGGGCTTTTTATGAGGGGCATAGACTATAAGAACAAGGAGGTTATGCTAAACTTATACCAGACACTCGTCTGGCTTCAGCTGGAATATTGTGTACAGTTGTGAGTGTCACACCAGAGGAAGGTTTGAGGGCAGCACGGTAGCATAGTGGTTAGCACAATTGCTTCACAGCTCCAGGGTCCCAGGTTCGATTCCCGGCTTGGGTCACTGTCTGTGTGGAGTCTGCACGTTCTCCCCTTGCCTGCGTGGGTTTCCTCCGGGTGCTCCGGTTTTCTCCCATAGTCCAAAGATGTGCAGGTTAGGTGGATTGGCCATGATAAATTGCCCTTAGTATCCAAAATTGCCCTTAGTGTTGGGTAGGGTTACTGAGTTGTGGGGGTAGGGTGGGGGTGTAGGCTTGGGTAGGGTACTCTTTCCAAGAGCCGGTGCAGACTCGATGGGCTGAATGGCCTCCTTCTGCACTGTAAATTCTATGATCTATGATCTATGAAAGTTGTGAACGCATTGGAGAGAACACAGAAGAGGTTTACAAGATGCTTCCAGGGATGACAAACTTCAGCTACAAAGTTGATTGGAGAGGTTGGGACTGTTCTCCTTGGAGAGAAGGCGGCTAAGCGGAGATTTGATAGAGGTGTTCAAATCATGAGGGGGCTGGACAGAGCAGACAGGGAGAAACTGTTCCCGCTCGTAAAAGGAGTAAGAACAAGAGTGCACAGGTTTAAAGTGATTTGCAAAAGAAGCAAATGTGATGTGAGAAAAAACCTTTACACTCAACGAGTGGTTCGGGTCTGGAATGGACTGAAGTGTGGTGGAGGCAAGTTCAATCGACGCATTCAAGAGAGCGTTATGAAATGGAAAATGAAAATCGCTTATTGTCACAAGTAGGCTTCAAATGAGGCTACTGTGTAAAGCCCCTAGTCGCCACATATTCCGGCGCCTGTTCGGGGAGGCTAGTACAGGAATTGAATCGTGTTGCTGGCCTGCCTTGGTCTGCTTTAAAAGCCAGCTCTTTAGCCCTGTGCTAAAGCAGCCCCTCCCTGTGCTAAACCAGCTTCTATGATTATTTGAATAGAAAAAAGGTGCAGGGGTACAGGGAAAAGGCAGGGAGATGGCACGAAGGCATGATACTTTCTTGGAGAGCCGGTGCAGACACAATGAGTCAAATGGTCTCCTGCACTGAAACAAAAATTGGTTTCTTTTTTTTTATTTGTGGGGCAGCAAAAATGCACTTATTTTCCTAACGCAATCATTATCTTTGTGTCCTCCTCGTGGCTTACATTCCCACCTCGATTTTTTATCATCAATAAACTGAGATAGGTTAATTTGAGTCTCTGACGCTGCTTCAAATCAAACTAAATCAGCAGATTGTCTGCATTCTGGATACTAAAGTTGCGACAGTTCCTTATTTTGATGCCATTTAACCGATGGCATATATGAACATTCTGACCCAGATACTCATCATATCAGAGAGGTGCTCCATGATAGCGAAGATCCTGGAAATGGCTGCATTTCCTAAGTCCCACCTCTGAACCCAACATTTCCTGCCTTTGCAGGAACAGTTTTGGAATCAGAATTCAAACATACACGAATCATTTAAATCATCAGCAATCTCCACGAACTGCCAACTTTTGAAGCCCAGCAGCATGAATCCTGGAGCGAGCAGAGCAGGCCAGGTAATAAGAGGTCTGAACTTGGTTAGTTCTTTGGATAGCCTAGGTACTCCTTTGGAGAGGTAAAGCACCTCTTTGAATCTAGCTCCGGGACACTTTTTGGAGAGGTAAGACATCCTTTGTCAGAGGGCAGGCACCCTTTGGAATTATTTAAATGAAAGTGATTTTTTTCCGCACAAATCCATTGCAATTGCTGTTAGGAAGCTGTGAAGGAACTGTCCATCTGTCAAGGAGCTGTCAAGAAACCTTCAAGGAAATATCCAGCTGTCCAGGAAGTTTCAAAGTTATCCAGGTAGGTTCCAAGGATCCCAGAGGTGTTTGTACTGAAGGGGTAGAGACAAAAGGATGGTATATGTGAGGCATGGGTTGGCATAAGTTGACTAACAGTTGGCACAGAGGTTAGGACGGGCTATAGAGGGTGGGTGATGGGGCATGGGGTTGCTTAGGGTGTATGAGATGCCATCTCCCAAGTCTGCACACTCAACCCAGGAACGTAAAACTGGCCCTGTGTTCGTGAATATGAAAGCATGTGACATGTGAATTAAAATGATGCAGCAGAGAAAGTAAAGTGCACCAGCCAAACACATTCACTCAGTTTTAAACTCATAAGGGAGTAACAAATAGGAGCAGGAGTAGACCGGACGGCCTGTCGACCTTGCTCTGCTATGCAACATGGCTGATCATTGACTTCAATTCCGTTTTCCCACACACTGCCCATATCCTTGGTTCCCTGAAAGATCTATCTCTGTCTGTCTCAGCCTTGAATATACTCTTACAACACCAGGTTAAAGTCCAACAGGTTTGTTTTGAATCACTAGCTTTCGGAGCACTGCTCCTTCCTCAGGTAAATGAAGAGGTAGGTTCATGAAACATATATATATAGACAAAGTCTATGCAAGTTGATACTTTGAATCTAAGTCTTTGCAGATAATTAAGTCTTTACAGGTCCAGATGGAGCAACTGAAGAGAGCGATAATCACAGGTTAAACAAGTATGAATTGTCTCAAGCCAGCACAGTGAGGGTAGGATTTTGCAAGCCCAGGCCAGATGGTGGGGGGTGAATGTAATGCGACATGAATCCCAGGTCCCGGTTGATGCTGTACTCATGGTTGCGGAATTTGGCGATAAGTTTCTGCTCGGCGATTCTGCGTTGTCGCGCGTTCTGAAGGCCGCCTTGGAGAACGTTTACCCAAAGTTCAGAGGCTGAATGCCCTTGACTGCTGAAGTGTTCCCCGACTGGAAGGGAACATTCCTGCCTGGCGATTGTCATGCGATGTCCATTCATCCGTTGTTGCAGCGTTTGCATGATCGCGCCAATTGACCACGCTTCAAAACATCCTTTCCTGCAGCGTATGAGGTAGATAACGTGGCCGAGTCGCATGAGTATGTACCACGTACCTGGTGGGTGGTGTTCCCATGTGTAACGGTAGTACCCATGTCGATGATGGGGCACGTCTTGCAGAGATTGCCATGGCAGGGTTGTGTGGTGTCGTGGTCGCTGTTCTGAAGGCTGGGCAGTTTGCTGCAAACAATGGTTTGTATGAGGTTGTGCGATTGTTTGAAGACAAATAGTGGGGGTGTCGGAATGACCTTGGCAAGACGTTCATCTTCATCGACGACATGTTGAAGGCTGCGAAGAAGATGTTGTAGTTTCTCCGCTCCGGGGAAGTACTGGACGACGAAGGGTACTCTGTCGGTTGTGTCCCGTGTTTGTCTTTTGAGGAGATCGGTGCGGTTTTTTGCTGTGGCGCGTTGGAACTGTCGATCGATCAGTCGAGCGCCATATCCCATTCGTACAAGGCCATCTTTCAGAGTCTGTACATGTCCGTTACGCTCCTCCTCGTCTGAGCAGATCTTGTGTATACGGAGTGCTTGTCCATAGGGGATGGCTTCTTTAATGTGTTTAAGGTGGAAACTGGAGAAGTGGAGCATTGTGAGGTTATCCGTGGGTAAAGCGAAGTGATGAGGTGCCCGCCCTTGATGGAGATGAGTGTGTCCAAGAATGCAACCGATTCTGGAGAGTAGCCCATGGGGAGTCTGATGGTGGGTTGGAACTTATTGATGTCATTGTGTAGTTGTTTCAGTGATTCTTCGCTGTGGGTCCAAAGGAAAAAAATGTCATCAATGTATCTGGTGTATAACGTCAGTTCAAGGTCATGTGCGGTGAGGAGGTCTTGTTCAAACTTGTGCATGAAGATGTTGGCATATTGAGGTGTGAATTTGGTCCCCATGGCTGTTCCGTGTGTCTGGATGAAGAACTTGTTGTTGAAGATGAAGATGTTATGATCCAATTAAAGCCTTAATTACCTGCAAGGACTTGCACTCAAAGTATCGTCCTGCATCTTTGACTGTGTCTATATAAATGTTTCTGGAACCTACCTCTTCATTTACCTGAGGAAGGAGCTGCGCTCTGAAAGCTAGTGATTCGAAACAAACCTGTTGGATTTAACCTGATGTTGTAAGACTTCTGACTGTGCTTACCCCAGTCCAACGGCGGCATCTAGACATCATGGCTACCACCGACACTGCCGGCTCAAAGTGGAGAGGATCGCCAAGAAGATCGTGCATATAGATGGATCACAACAACAGAATGTATAGGATAGAGATTGTAAATCATTTTACTTTTCTACCTTTGAAAAGTAAAGTTCATTTTGTTTGTTTTCAATCTTGCAATCTTGCGGTTTAGTTTTTGAACTGGGTGCCTGGAATTTCAAACTTTATCTGTTTTAAACAAAAAGTCACTTGTGTCTAACCAGATCATACCAACTGATCCTTGCAGCAGTCCACCAGTCACAGCCTGGCAACCTGAAAAGTGCCCAACTAATCCCTACTCATAGCTTCCTGTTCATTAAACAGTCCTCTATCCATGCTAATATATTGCCCCAAACTCCTCTTATATATTATCCTTCAGTGAGGCTCTTTACCGAAAGCTTTTTTAGCTGCTTTCGAGTTATCAGCAGGTTAGAGTTTAAATTGTTATGTGCGTTGTTTGATCAAGTTAAAAATAGTGGCAAGTACAGTAAAACTGGATGGTAAATAAATATACCATGCAAAAGACATGGGGAGGGATTCTCTGACCCCCCTGCTGGGTTGGAGAATCGCAAGGGGTCGGCATGAATCCCGCCCCCGCCGTCCTCTGAATTCTCCGACCCCCCACAAACATCGGCGAGGCGTGAATCGCGCCGCCCGCCTCGGAGAATGGCGGGGACCTGCGCGACGCTATGGACCCTGGGGCTGTCCGAATTCTCCTGGCAGGATGGGCCGAAGTCCCTCCGACGTGACCACGGGTCACGCCGGCGTAAATTAAACCACCTTATATAACGGCGTCAACCAGTGCTGGTGATTGACGCCGGCTAGCGTGGAGGTAGGTCACGGCGTGGGGTGGCCGCAGGAGAAGTGACAGCGTGGCTGCAGTCTGTGTGTGTGCGGCCGGGTGTGTTGGAGGGGGGTGTGGGGAGGGGGGGGGGGAGGTGAGAGGGGTGGAGGGGGAGGTGGGGGATGGAGGGGGTTGGAGGGGAGTGAGGGGGGAGTTATGGGGAGGGGGGAGAGGGCGAGTGCCGGGGAGGGGGGACCAGTGCAGGGGAGGGGGTAGAGGGTGAGTGCCGGGGAGGGGGGAGTGGGCGAGTGCCGGGGAGGGGGGAGTGGGCGAGCGCCGGGGAGGGGGGAGAGGGCGAGTGCCGGGGAGGGGGGAGAGGGCGAGTGCTGGGGAGGGGGCGAGTGCTGGGAGGGGGGAGAGGGCGAGTGCTGGGGAGGGGGCGAGTGCCGGGGAGGGGGGAGAGGGCGAGTGCTGGGGAGGGGGCGAGTGCCGGGGAGGGGGGAGAGGGCAAGCGCCAGGGAGGGGGGAGAGGGCGAGTGCCGGGGAGGGGGTGAGTGCCGAGATGGGGAGCGAGTGCCGGGGGGGGGGGGGGGGGGGGGGCGAGTGCCGGGGAGGGGGGGAGAGGGCGAGTGCCGGGGAGGGGGTGAGTGCCGAGATGGGGAGCGAGTGCCGGGGAGGGGGGGGGGAGGGGGGGGCGAGTGCCGGGGAGGGGGGAGAGGGCGAGTGCCGGGGACGGGGGAGAGTGCGAGTGCCGGGGAGGGGCGTGAGGGCGAGTGCCGGGGTGGGGGGAGAGGGCGAGTGAATTAAATTAAATTAAACCACCTTATATAACGGCGTCAACCAGTGCTGGTGATTGACGCCGGCTAGCGTGGAGGTAGGTCACGGCGTGGGGTTGCCGCAGGAGAAGTGACAGCGTGGCTGCAGTCTGTGTGTGTGCGGCGGGGTGTGTTGGAGGGGGGTGTGGGGAGGGGGGGGAGGTGAGAGGGGTGGAGGGGGAGGTGGGGGATGGAGGGGGTTGGAGGGGAGTGAGGGGGGAGTTATGGGGAGGGGGGAGAGGGCGAGTGCCGGGGAGGGGGAACCAGTGCAGGGGAGGGGGTAGAGGGTGAGTGCCGGGGAGGGGGGAGTGGGCGAGTGCCGGGGAGGGGGGAGTGGGCGAGTGCCGGGGAGGGGGGAGTGGGCGAGCGCCGGGGAGGGGGGAGTGGGCGAGTGCCGGGGTGGGGGGAGAGGGCGAGTGCTGGGGAGGGGGCGAGTGCCTGGGAGGGGGGAGAGGGCGAGTGCTGGGGAGGGGGCGAGTGCCGGGGAGGGGGGAGAGGGCGAGTGCTGGGGAGGGGGCGAGTGCCGGGGAGGGGGGAGAGGGCAAGTGCCGGGGAGGGGGGAGAGGGCGAGTGCCGGGGAGGGGGTGAGTGCCGAGATGGGGAGCGAGTGCCGGGGAGGGGGGGGAGGGGGGGGGGCGAGTGCCGGGGAGGGGGGAGAGGGCGAGTGCCGGGGACGGGGGAGAGTACGAGTGCCAGGGAGGGGCGTGAGGTCGAGTGCCGGGGTGGGGGGAGAGGGCGAGTGCCGGGGTGGGGGGAGAGGGAGAGTGCCGGGGAGGGGGTGCGAGTGCCGGGGAGGGGGGAGTGGGGGAGAGGGCGAGTGCCGGGGAGGGGGGAGAGGGCGAGTGCCGGGGACGGGGGAGAGTGCGAGTGCCGGGGAGGGGCGTGAGGGCGAGTGCCGGGGTGGGGGGAGAGGGCGAGTGCCGGGGTGGGGGGAGAGGGAGAGTGCCGGGGAGGGGGAGCGAGTGCCGGGGAGGGGGGAGAGGGGGAGAGGGCGAGTGCCGGGGAGGGGCGTGAGGGTGAGCGCCGGGGAGGAGGGAGAGGGCGAGCGCCGAGGAGGGGGGAGAGGGCGAGCGCCGGGGAGGGGGAAGAGGGTGAGTGCCAGGGAGCGGGTGAGTGCCAGGAGGGGGGAGAGTGCCAGTGTCGTGGAGGGGGCGAGTGCCGGGAAGGGGGCGAGTGCTGGGGAAGGGGGGGCGAGTGCCAGAGAGGGTGGAGAGGACGAGGGAGGTCGTCTCCCTGTCCAGGTGCGAGCCTCCAACAGTTGCGCCCATGCAGCCCATGGCACCTGGCTGCAGGGGGGGGGGGGTAAAGGGCAATAATGACATGTCGTCGTACCCCCCACCACCATCCCCACCCTCTGCAGGCCGGTTTGTTTGCTGATCGTGGCGGCAGCCGCACTTCTACATGTTGCCCTGGGGGAGGAGGAGGAGGAGGAGGAGGAGGAGGTTGGTGCCAGGGAGATGGCGCAGGCTGCCGTGGAGGAGCATGCCGCAAAGGGGCAGGTGGCGGCCACCCAGGCTGGAGGGCCGCCCGCCCGACAGGACGAGGAGGAGGAGGAGGGGGAGGGGGTGACACCACGGCGATGGAGACGCCCGATGAGGCCACGTGTGTACCGGCCCCGCTCGTCGTACAAGGATCTCACGGACCGGACATGCAGGAGGAGAATCTGGATGAGCTGGGAAACCGCGGCACACATCTGCCACCTGATGGCACACCTGGCACCACATGGCACTGGGGGAGGGCACCCTGTCCCCATGTCCGTCAAGGTTATGGTGGCCCTGAACTTTTTTTTTTATAAATTTAGATTAGCCAATTATTTTTTCCAATTAAGGGGCAATTTAGCGTGGCCAATCCACCTACTCTGCACATTTTTGGGTTGTGGGGGCGAAACCCACGCAGACACGGGGAGAACGTGCAAACTCCACACGGACAGTGACCCAGAGCCGGGATCGAACCTGGGACCTCAGCGCCTTGAGGCGGTTGTGCTAACCACTAGGCCACCGTGCTGCCCTCTGGCCCTGAACTTTAATGCCACGATGTCATTCCAGGCGCCGAGTGGGGATCTGTCCGGCATCTCGCAGGCATCGGTGCACCGGTGCATCCTGGCAGTGACAGACGCCCTATATGCCTTTGCAGACCGCTACATCCAGTTCCCTGGGGACCGGGCCAGCCAGGATGCCCGGGCAGCGGGCTTCGCTGCCGTGGCTGGGTTTCCCATGATCCAGGGCGCGATCGATGGGATTCACGTCGCCGTGCGGCCACCTGCAGATAACAGGGCTGTGTTCACCAATAGGAGGGGGACCTATTCCATGACATTCAGGTGGTCTGCGGCCACCGCATGATTATCCTGCACGACTGTGCCCGGTACCCGGGAAGTGGACATAACCCATACGTATTGTCGCAGTCTTACATCCCCGGCATGTTCGAGGGACGCCAACCCCGGCTGAGTGGCGGGTTGCTGGGCGACAGGGGTTACCCGTTGCGGTCGTGGCTGATGACGCCTATACGGAGGCCATGAACTGACGCGGAGAACAGCTACAACGATACCCATACAGTGACCAGGGGTATGATAGCGAGGTGCTTTGGCCTGCTAAAAATGCGTTTCAGGTGCCTGGACCGCTCTGGAGGGGTCCTCCAGTACCCGCCAAAAAGGGTCGGCCGCATCGTTGTGGTGTGCTGCGTCCTGCTCAACATAGCCCAGCAGAGGGGCGATGTGCCGCAGGCAGAGATGGGGGGAGTGGAGGAGCAGCAGGACGAGGCGCAGTCCTTCCCAGATGAGGAGGATGGGGGCAATGGTCAGGAAAGATGGGCTGGACATGGGCGGGAGGCTGCCCACCGTTACCAGCTGGGCCGATTCACTGACTAGGAGAGCTCGGGAATCGCCGAGTATGGGCACAGACCGCACACCACGGAACCAGCCGACCACCCTCACCCTCTCCACTCACCCACCACCAACACCCTCACTCCCCCACCCACCCACCACCAACACCCTCACCCCTCATCACCCACCCACCACCAACCACCCCCACCCCACTCATGCACACCACCCCTCCATTGCACATCCACCTGTGGCACAACGGGCTGGGCTCACACGATCGCCGGTGGAAACGTGTCTATTGCAGGCCATGGAGGATGATGACAACCCGCTCTGCGATGAGCTCCTGGCTCTACATCATTGGACAATGTCTGACCCATGGCCATGGTACCACCCTCCACCTGGACCATCCCTGCATGCGGCCGTGACACTGCAGCGCACGGTCCCGTCCTCTGCCCAGGGGGATGGCAAGGGCGACCCGGGGGGAGGGGGGCACACTCACCTGGGTCCGACGTGATACCACCCCTCACACACACACTGGCGCTCACCTCACACCACACCCCCGCACACTTCGGACAGAGCACAAAGGCAGATTAGTATGTGTGAAAGTGATTTTAATGACAAACAGTCCATACACGTGCCCTAGCCCCTATAACCCGTCTGTGCCCTGCACCCGTGCCAACTTACTCAGTGTCTAATTGTTTGGCCTTATGGGCCCTTTGGCTACGTCTAGGTGGTTCCCCAGACGGTACAGCTGAACTGGAGGTGGACTCCTGTGATTCCTGCCCTCTGACTCGGGATCCCTTTGGCGGCCGTTTCCTGGGGCGGCCTGGCCTGGATGGGCCAGGCTGTGGCTCGGGTGACTGGGATGGCGAGCTGCCAGCCTGTCCTGCCCGTTGCCCACCAAATGCACATGAGAAGGAAGGGGTGCCTTCCGAGGTGCTGCGGTGTTCCGAGACCTCCCCGACAGGGGGTCCCGGGACGGGCCCCAGCACCTCCTCCTCCATCGGGGTGCCCGATGGCCCCCGGGCCTCTACGTGGGTCGAGTGTGCAAACGGATCGGCCATCCAACACCCCCCCGATACCTGGCGCTGCAGGTCCTGGAGGCCCGCCCTGGTATCAACAAGGGTCTGCAGGTTTGCTGCCATGGAGCTCAGGGAGTTGGCCATTCCTGTCCGTGTCTGGGCGACGCCGGACAGCACATGGTCAATGGCGCCGATGTCCTCAGCAATGGACTGCAGAGAGTGGGCCACTGCCTGCTGAGACTGGGCCACTGCCTGCTGAGACTGGGCCACTGCCTGCTGAGACTGGGCCACTGCCTGTTGAGACTGGGCCATGGCCTGCTGTGACTGGGCCACTGCCTGCTGAGACTGGACCACTGCCTGCTGAGACTGGGCCACTGCCTGCTGTGACTGGGCCACTGCCTGCTGGGACTGTGCCATGGCCTGCTGAGACTGGGCCACTGCCTGCTGAGACAGGGCCACGGCCTGCTGAGACAGGGCCATGGCCTGCTGAGACTGGGCCATGGCCTGCTGATACTGGGCCACTGCCTGTTGAGACTGGGCCACTGCCTGTTGAGACTGGGCCATGGTCTGCTGAGACTGGGCCACTGCCTGTTGAGACTGGGCCACTGCCTGTTGAGACTGGGCCATGGCCTGCTGAGACTGGGCCATGTCCTGCTGAGACTGGGCCACTGCCTGCTGAGACTGGGCCACTGCCTGCTGAGACTGGGCCATGGCCTGTTGAGACTGGGCCACTGCCTGCTGAGACTGGGCCATGGCCTGCTGAGACTGGGCCATGGCCTGCTGAGACTGGGCCACTGCCTGCTGAGACTGGGCTACTGCCTGCAGAGACTGGGCCATGGCCTGCTGAGACTGGGCTACTGCCTGCTGAGACTGGGCCACTGCCTGCAGAGACTGGGCCATGGCCTGCTGAGACTGGGCCACTGCCTGCTGAGACTGGGCCATGGCCTGCAGAGACTGGGCCATGGCCTGCTGAGACCTGTGCCATGGCCTGCAGAGACTGGGCCATTGCCTGCTGGGACTGTGCCATGGCTTGTTGAGACAGGGCCATGGCGTTGAGCGTCTCTGCCATCTGCCGCTGGCTCTGGCTCATGGCTTCCTGTGAGAGGGCAGCCATGTCCTGGGCCACAGACGCCGCCTGCATGGAAAGCCCCAGGCCTTGCAAACTGCTCCCCATGTCTGACACCGTCGTACCCATTGCCTCCACCGCAGACGCCACCCGTGCGGTTTTGGCCTGGGTGGCACACGTGACCGGCACCACTCCCAGCTCCTGGACGTGGGTGCACTCCTCCACCTGCGTCTGCAGCCTCCACAAGCCGGCCGTCACCCCCTTCGATCTTCCCTGGTTCAGTGACTGCATCGGGTCAATGGTTGGGTGTGGTAACACCAGGAACCCGAGACCCGTCTGGGCGGCAGATGTTTGCTTGCGCCAGGATGCCCTCCAACTTCCCGGCCCCTCTGCTGCTCCTACCTCCACCTGCTCTACCGGTACGGCTGTGTTGTGTCACTAGTGTGTGTACCAGATGCCTCGTCACTAAAGTGCCCAACCGAGGTGAGTGTCTCTGCGATGGTGGAGGGTGTTGGAGACAGCAGTGGTGTTGTGCCGTGAGTATCGACCGACCCAGAATCCATGGTCCCCTGGGGTGGCGGTTTGTGTCCACCCACCCGCTGTGTGTCACTCTCCTGTCTTTCGGTGTCATGTGTGTCGGTGTCCCGGGTAGGGGTGTCCTGGGTAATGGTGTCCTGGGTAGGGGTGTCCTGGGTAGGGCTGTCCTGGGTAGGGCTGTCCTGGGTAGGGCTGTCCTGGGTAAGGCTGTCCTGGGTAGGGGTGTCCTGGGTAGGGGTGTCCCGGGTAGGGCTGTCCTGGGTAGGGGTGTCCTGGGTAGGGCTGTCCTGGGTAGGGCTGTCCTGGGTAGGGCTGTCCTGGGTAGTGGTGTCCTGGGTAAGGCTGTCCTGGGTAGGGCTGTCCTGGGTAAGGCTGTCCTGGGTAGGGCTGTCCTGGGTAGGGCTGTCCTGGGTAAGGCTGTCCTGGGTAGGGGTGTCCTGGGTAGGGGTGTCCCGGGTAGGGCTGTCCTGGGTAGGGCTGTCCTGGGTAAGGCTGTCCTGGGTAGGGCTGTCCTGGGTAGGGCTGTCCTGGGTAGGGCTGTCCTGGGTAGGGCTGTCCTGGGTAGGGCTGTCCTCGGCAGGGCTGTCCTGGGTAGGGCTGTCCTGGGTAGGGCTGTCCTGGGTAGGGCTGTCCTGGGTAGGGCTGTCCTGGGTAGGGCTGTCCTGGGTATGGCTGTCCTGGGTAGGGCTGTCCTGGGTAGGGCTGTCCTGGGTAAGGCTGTCCTGGGTAGGGCTGTCCTGGGTAGGGCTGTCCTGGGTAGGGCTGTCCTGGGTAAGGCTGTCCTGGGTAAGGCTGTCCTGGGTAGGGCTGTCCTGGGTAGGGCTGTCCTGGGTAAGGCTGTCCTGGGTAGGGCTGTCCTGGGTAGGGCTGTCCTGGGTAGTGGTGTCCTGGGTAGGGCTGTCCTGGGTAGTGGTGTCCTGGGTAGGGCTGTCCTGGGTAGGGCTGTCCTAGGCAGGGCTGTCCTGGGTAGGGCTGTCCTGGGTAGGGCTGTCCTGGGTAGGGCTGTCCTGGGTAGGGCTGTCCTGGGTAGGGCTGTCCTGGGTAGGGCTGTCCTGGGTGGTGGTGTTCTGGCTCGGCTGCAATGGGGGCCTGTGGCTGCCCCCCTCGGAGCTGGGTGTCGCACGCCTGCATCGCCGCACTCGCACGAGACGGGGGCATCGTCTCCGTGTTGCTCTGGGCCTGGCCCTGTCTCGTGGCCGCCCTGGGGAGTCCTGCAGGCGGTCAGCATCCACAGGGATGGGTCCTACAATACACAATACAGCACAATACAGCATACATGGTTAGACACGCAGGCAGTGATCGGGGGAAATAGGGGAGGGAGGATATGGGGGATATTGGGGAGGGGTGATATGGGGGAGGGGGGATATGGGGAGGGGGAATATGGGGGAGGGGAAATGGGGAAGGGGGGATATGGGGGGGAATGGGAATGAGCCGTGGGGGGGTCTCACTTGGTGGTGTGCCCCCTACCTCTGCATCGGCAACCTCCCGGTCCTCGGGTCCCCCTGTTGTTGTGTGCGCGTTTCTATGTTTTTAAGGTAAAGATAGATAGTTTTTTGAAGAATAAAGGGATTAAGGGTTATGGTGTTCGGGCCGGAAAGTGGAGCTGAGTCCACAAAAGATCAGTCATGATCACATTGAATGGTGGAGCAGGCTCGAGGGGCCAGATGGCCTTCTCCTGCTCCTAGTTCTTATGTGCTCCTGGTGGGGGGGGGGGGGGGGGGGGGGGGGGGTGGCAGGGATAAAGAGCAACAGTGTCAGGCAGGGATATACATGGAGGTCATTCAGCTTCTTGTGGCATTCTCGGCCTGTCCTTGGTGTTACAGCCACAGTGCTGACGGCCTCTGCCACCTCCCTCCACAGGCGCCGGCTGAGGCGTGGGGCAACCCTGCGACCATGTCCATGGTACAGGGCCTCCCTCCTCTGCTCTACTGCGTCCAGGAGCGCCTCAATGTCACGCTCCTGGAACCCTCAGGGCTGCGTGGCGGCCGGCCATCTTGTCGGATCTCTGGGGGGGGGGTCTTATGTGCTGTGACGCCGCCTGGCGTCAATGACGCCGCGCGTCCATGGCGGGTGACGCCGTTGCGAATGGCATCATGCCGCTACTAGCCCATTCCGGGTTGAAGAATGTGCGCCGTTTGGTGGGGCCCGACGCCAGAGTGATTCCGCACCGTGTTTGGCGCCGGGTCCCTGCCACCGTGCCGATTATCGGAGAATGCTGCCCATGATGTGTAGATGCCGGCGTTGGACTGTGGTGAGCACAGTCAGGTGAATGAGGAAGGAGTTGCGCTCCGAAAGCTGGTGATTCGAAAGAAATTTGTTGGACTTTAACCTGGTGTTGTTAGACCTCTTACTGTGCAAAAGACAAATCACACTCTTCCTCAATGTCTTCAGGAATGCCATTCTTCCCAAAGTTTTGCACAGTTCTGCAGAGCTGATCAGAGGCCAGGAAATCTTGTGAAAGCCATGCAGCAGGTGTTCAACCTCTCATACGTAGAGACGTGAGAGAATCATAAATATTTCACAGTGCCACGGAGAGCCTGTCAACACACCTTAAGTTGTGCTGTGCACACTTTGAGCCGACCTCAAAGACTTTGAACATTTGGGACTGCCATGTCACTGTCTAAACCTCCACTGATAGGCAGCTCAAAGGGAATTTCGAGACCCCCCTGACCTAACAGCTATTATGGTGGATATTGTCTTATCTGGCTGCAGCGATTCAAGAAGAAAGATGACCACCACCTTCTGAGGGGCAAATAGAGATGGGCAATAAATGTTGGCCGACTCAATCATGTTCATATCCCCAAAATAAGGATTTTTTAAAGAATCAGGATTTGATATATAGGAATAGAACCAAACAAGGGTTCTTCCACACAGGGGAAAGAGAGAGGAGAGGTGTTGGAGAAGGGCAGCATGGTAGCACGGTAGCATAGTGGTTAGCACAGTTGCTTCACAGCTCCAGGGTCTCAGGTTCAATTTCCGGCTTGGGTCACTGTCTGTGCGGAGTCTGCACGTTCTCCCCCTGTCTGCGTGGGTTTCTTTCCACAGTCCAAACATGTGCAGGTTAAGTGGATTCGCCATGATAAATTGTCCTTTAGTGTCCAAAAATGTCAGGTGGTGTTACTGGGTTACGGGGATAAGGTGGAGGTATGGGCTTAGGTAGGGTGCTCTTTCTAAGGGCCGGTGCAGACTCGATGGGCCAAATGGCCTCCTTCTGCACTGTAAATTTAATGATTCTATGATTGTGTCCTCAACTGTGTCTAAGGCTGTAGATTAGTCACAAAAAACTGATACGAGCAGGCATTATGATCACAGGCACAATGAAGATCATTTATGATTTAAATAGAGCCATTCCCATACTGTAGTGAAGTCAATAACCTAATTAGGCTCATTGAAAAACGTTTCCTGGTCCATGCTGCCACGGCAATTGTCATTGGTAAGAGGGAAGATATAGCGGACCAGCAAAAGGTCCGTTTAGTTCAAGCGGTACAGGAATGACCCACTTACAGATCTGAGGGAAATGTGGGCATACATTTGGGAGAGAACAACACGTCCAAGGCCCTGGAGAGGAAATGGACGTTATAAATGTAGCAATAGTTTGCAAGGGTAGAGGGACAAAATAGCCTTTTATATGAAGAGAATAATGGATTTGAAGGCGGACCCCTCTATAATTGCATATTTTCGCTTTCATCGTTGTGTATCTTATTTCTTTTCTTGCTAATCACGATCAAGTTTCATTTCTTTTTTAATGGCCTCACTGTCTATCTCATTTATTGCCCATCCCAAACTTCCCTTGAGAGTGGTGGTGAGCTGCCTTCTAGAACCGCTGAGGTCCATGTAGGTCCACAGTGCTGTTAGGGAGGGAATTCCTGGAATTTGGGATCCTGGGGCTGCAAAGCAACAGTGCTAACCACTGTGCCACCCCTGCCTGGTCCAGTTCAGTTTATGGTCAATGGTCAACTCCCAGATGTTGATAGAGAGAGATTCAGCGATGGTTGGTGCCATTAACTATCAAAGGGTCATTGCCTGGCACTTTTGTGAATGTTACTTCCCACTTAGCAGATAAAGCATGAATGTTTCCCAGGTCTTGCAGCATATGGACAAAGACTATTTCAACATCTGAGGAGTTATAAATGGTGCCGAACATTGGACAATCATCAGTGAACATGCCCTCATCTGACCTTATGATGACGGGAAAGTGATGGATTATGTTGCTGAAATGGTTGGCCTCATGACACTAGCCTGAGCAACTCCTGCAGTAATGTCTTGGGACTGAGATAATTCACCCCCAACAACTATAACTACCTTCCTTTGGCTCAAAATGACTCCAACCAGTGGAGAGTTTTTTTCTCTGCTTCCCATTTACTCCAGTTTTGCTGGGGCTCATTGTTGCTACACTCAGTCAAATGCTGCCTTGATGTCAAGGGCAGTCACTATCACCTCACCTCTTGAATTCAAGAGGTCCATGTTTAAACCAAGGCTATAGAAATGAAATGAAGATGAAATGAAAATCGCTTATTGTCACGAGTAGGCTTCAATGAAGTTACTGTGAAAAGCCCCTAGTCGCCACATTCTGGCGCCTGTTCGGGGAGGTCAGGAGCTTTGTGGCCTTGGCGGAACCCAAGCAGAGCATCAGTGAGCAGGTTATTGCTGAACAAGCGTTGCTTGACGATACCTCCCTTCACTTTACTAAGGATTGAGAGTAGACTGAATGGCCAGGTTGGATTGTCCTGCTTTTCATGGACAGGACATAGCCTTTGTAGTATCCACTATCTTCAGCCATTTCTTGTATTCATGCAGAGCCAAGTTGGCCGAAGACTGGCATCTGTGATGCTGGGGACTTCAGGAGGAGACCAAGTTGGACCATCCACTCGACAATTCCAGCTGAAAATTTTTACAAATGCTTCAACCTTATCTTTTGCACTGATATGCAGGAGCTCCCCCATCATTGAGGCTGGGGGTATTTGTGGAACCTCCTCCTGCAGTGAGTTGCTTAATTGTCCACCACCATTTCCGACTGGAAGTGCCATGACTGCAGAGCTTAGATCTGATCCACTGGTTCTGGGATCACTTGGCGCTTACTTGCATGATGCTTTCGCTGTTTGGCATGTGAGTAGATCTGTGTTGTAACTTCACTATTTTGACACCTAATTTTTAGGTGTGCCAGGTGCTGCTCCCGGTATGCCTATTCCTATTTGGTGCAAAAGTAGAAAGAGAACGGTGGGCAAACCATGACTTACAATTAGATTAAAAGAAGAAGCAAAGAAATTGTCAAGAAAAAGCAATGTACCTGAGGATTGACTGTTTAAAATTCAGCAAAGGCAGACCAAAGGATTAATTAAGAAGGAGAAAATACAATTTGACAGTAAACTAGCGGGGAACATAAACACTGACTGTGAAAATTCCCATCCGTATGTAAAGAGAAAAAGATTGATAAAAACTAATGTAGGCCCCTTACAGTCGAAAGCGGGGGAATGTGGCAGCACGGTGGCTCAGTGGATTAGCCCTGCTGCCTCACGGCGCCGAGGTCCCAGGTTCGATCCCGACTCTGGGTTACTGTCCGTGTTGGAGTTTACACATTCTCCTCGTGTTTGCGTGGGTTTCGGCCTCACAACCCAAAGATGTGCAGGCTCGTGGATTAGCCACAGTATATTGCCCCTTAATTGGAAAAACTGAATTGGGTACTCTAAATTTTTTTAAAAACCAGGGGAATGCATAACAGGGATCAAAGGGATGGCTGAGGAACTAAATACATACTTTCCTTCTGCCTTCACAAAGGAAGACATGAATAAAGTACCGGAAGTTCTGAGAAGCGCAACTTTCAGTGAGGACTGGAAGAGAATTAATATTAGTCAAGAAATGGTTTTGGGGAAATTAATGGGATTGAAGGCGGCCAAATCTCCAGGACCTGATAATCTTCATCCCAGAGTGCTTAAGGAAGTGGGCCTCAAAATAGTCGATCCATTGGTGGTCATTTTCCAAAATTCTTTTGATTCTGGAATGATTCCTACAGACTGAAGTGTAGCAAATGTAACCCCACTATTCAAAAAGGGAGGGAGAGAGAAAATAGGGAACTATAGACCAGTGAACCTAACATCGAAGTTGCTGGAGTCCATTATTGAGGATTTTGTAGCACAGCATTTGGAGAGCAGTGGTGTAATCAGCAAAAGTCAGGATGGATTAACGAAAGGAAAATTGTTGTGTTGGCTTGTGTAGGCTTGAAAGATGAACAGACACTTCCAACACAGATGAAGGTTCAACTCAATTTTATTAACTACTTCTAACTAACTAACATACGATGACTGTGGGTCTAAATAATGCTAACTTGAACGAGAGACCTAAGCCTTGTCCGAATCAGTTGATTCTCTCAGCACGTGGTGTGAGTCTGTGCTGGGCTGGATGAGTTCTTGTTACACTCAGAGACAGCACCCAGAATGAGCGGGAACCGTGGAGCCCTCTGCCTTTATAGTGTGTGTATTCTAACTGGTGATTGGCTGCAGTGTTTGTAAATGTTGATTGGTCCCTGTTTGTGTCCATCAGTGTGTGTCTGCACCATGATATATTGGTATATATTATGACAAAAATAATTCTTGAAAATTCTGCTTGAATTCTTTGAAGATGTAAGAAATAGAGTTGAACAAGGAGAACCATGGATGTGGTTTATTTACACTTTCAGAAGGATTTCGACAACGTCTCACCTAGCAGATTAATATGTAAATTAAAGCGCATGGGATTATGGGCAGTTTCTTAGACCATAAGAAGCAGAATTAGGCCATTCGGACCATCGAGTCTGATCTGCCATTTAATAATGGTTGATATGTTTCACGTCCCCATTCTCCTGCCTTCTCCCTATAACCCCGGATCCCTTTATTAATCAAAACCCTATCTATCTCTGTCTTAAAGACACTCAGTGATTTGGCCTCCACAGCCTTCTGCGGCAAAGTGATCCATAGATTCACCACCCTCTGGCTGAATAAATTCCTCCTCTTGAGATGGATAGAAAGCTGGATGGCAGACAGGAAGCAAAAAGTTGGAATAAATGGGTCTTTTTCTGATTGGCAAGCTGTGACTAGTGGGGTACCACAGGGATCTGTGCTTAGGACCCTAAATGTTCACATTATATATTAATGATTTGGACAAAAGAACTAACTGTATTATCACCATTTTTATAGATACTACAAAGTTGGGTGGGAGGGTGAGCTGTGAGGAGGATGCAGAGATGCTTCAGTGGGATTTGGACAGGCTGAGCAAGTGGGCACATGCATGGCAGATGCAGTATAATGTGGATAAATGTGAGGTTATCCGCTTTGGTAGCAAAAATAGGAAGGCAGATTATTATTTGAATGGGTGTAAATTGAGAGAGGAGAATACTCAGCAGGACCTTGGTGTTGTCATGCATCAGTCACTGAAAGTAAATGTGCAAGTACAAAAGCAGTAAAGAAGCAAATGGTATGTTGGCCTTCAAGCAAGAGGATTTGAGTATGGGGATGAAGGTGTTTTACTGCAATTGTATAGGGCATTGGTGAGGCCACACCTGGAGTATCATGTGCAGTTTTGGTGTCTTTATCTGAGGAAGGATGTTCTTGCTGTGGTGAGTGTGCAGCAAAGGTTTACCAGGCTGATTCCTGGGATGGTGGGACTGTCACTTGAGGAGAGATTAAATCAGTTACGCGGACATTAATTGGAGTTCAGAAGAGAGAGAGTGGATCTCAAAGAAACTTAGAAAATTCTAACAGGATTAGACAGGGTAAATTCAGAAAGAATGTTCCCGATGGTGGGGGAGTCCAGAACTAGGGGTCACAGTTTGAGGATAAGGGGCAAACCTATTAAGACTGAGTTGAGGAGACATTTCTTAACCAAGAAAGTGAATCGGTGGAATTAGCTACCACACAAAGTAGTTGGGGCCAAAACGTGTAGTTTCAAGAAGGAATTAGATTTAGTTCTTGGGGCTAAAGGGATCAAGGGATGTGGGGGGAAGGTGGGATCAGGGTATTGAACTTGTTGATCAGCCATGATCATAATGAATGGCGGGGCAGGCTCGAAGGACTGTTTGGCCTCCTGCTGTTTCTATTTTCTATGTTTCTATGTTTCCCTGCACTCTTCATTGAACCAGGGTTGATCCCCAGCTTGATGGTAATAGTAGAATGGGGGATACTGCCAGTCCATAAAGCTACTGATTGCTTTTGAGTACAATTCTGCTGCTGCTGATGTGCCACGTGCTCCTTTTATTATTTTATTGTTTCCAGTGCTGAAAGAAAGGAAACAAGCCAAAACAAAACACTGCAAATAGTGGAACTCTGAACTTACAACAGAAAATGCTGGACGTAATTAGCAGGTCTGGCAACAGCTCAAGAGAGAAACAGAGCTCATGTTTCAGGTCTGTGACTCTTCTGGTGAAAGTATTTCCAGCATTTTCCAAAATAAAGAAATATTCACATTTATACATTGTTCGGATCTCAGAGGAGTAATCAAACAATTTGCAATTTGCAAAATTGTGAGGAAAGGATACTTCGCCACAGGAGTGATAACATTGAACAATAGGTATCTTTTGTGTTAAAACAAACTTTAATTTAAACTCAAAATCAATCACATGAGCAACAAAGTAACAGCATTACTGTTAACAATTCAAACAATTCTTAAATACATTGAAAAAAAACTTTAACTTGCTCCCTATACCTGCAACTATACATATATTCCAATTAAACAAACCAGTATAGTTCAAAGACCACTAATGAATAAAGTTAACAATCAGGTTCCTTTGCTATTCTGTGCAAGGACTATGGAGAGAACCATTCAGGAGCCAGAGTCTTGTCAGACTGAGAACCTATGACTGCAAGACTACAGCCAAGCTTGGTGCCACTCCTCAATGACATCATGAAAGTCTCTTCCCAATAAGATATCCCATGATTTATTTGTCCAGGGCTAAGCATCATTTAGCATAAATTATCTACATCCCAGGAATCCTCCAAAATCCAAACAATTTTCCATTAGCCATCTATTTGTAAACAGGGAAATGGTTAAAAACAATGAAATCTCACTTCTACAACCTCTTAATTACACCTTTAGCAGGTATACTGCCTTGATTCATCTCAGACCAGGTTTTTTAATAACACTACTGCAACAAATATAAAATAAGGGTGGCACAGTGGCGAGTGCTATATTAGTCCATGAGAAACATTGTGAGACATTTGATGGGATAATTATAAAGAGAGAGGAAGTACGCAAAGGGTTAGAATCCTTGAAAGTTGATAAGTCGCCAGGGGCAGATGGATTGTTTTCGAGGCTACTGAAGGGGGTCAGGGAGGAGATAGCAGATGCTGTGAGAATGATTTTCCAATCCTCACGAGATACAGAGAAGGCACCAGAGGACTGGATAAATGCAAACATGGCTCCACTGTTTAAAAAGGAATCGAAGGAAATGACAAACAATTGTAGGCCAGTTAACCTTACGCCAGCGGTGGGAAAATTAGTAGAATAAATCCTGAGGGATAGGATTAGCTGTCACATAGAAAGGCAGGGAATAGTCAGCCATAATCAGGATGGATTTGTTGAAGGAAGTTCTTGCCTCACAAATTTGATGGAATTCTTTTAGGAAGTGACAAGAAGAGATCATGAAGGTAGTGCTATGGATGCTGTGTACATGGATTTTTGCAAGGCATTTCACAACATCCAATGGCAGAGTGCTCAGAAAAGTAAGAGCCCATAGGATACAGGGAAATGTGGCAAACTGGATAAAATGTTGGCTTAGTAACAGGAAAGAAGGGGTTAAACAAAGGGACGATGGCTGCCCTTGCAAATTGAAAGTTGTTTCAAGTGGTGTTCCAAAGGGCTCGATGTTAGAAACCTTACTGTTTCTGTCACACATATTAATGATTTTGGAGGGGCAGCACGATGGTGCAGTAGTTACCACTGCTGCCTCACGGCACCGAGGACCTGGATTGATCCTGATCCCAGGTTACTGTCCATGTGGGATGTGCAGGGTAGATGGATTGGTCACGCTAAATTACCCCTTAATTGGAAACAGATTTTTAAAATTAATGGTCTTGACGTAAACGTTGGAGGCAAATTGGGAAAATTGCATATGACACAAAGATTGGATGAGTGGTGGACAGTGCAGAGGATAGCTACAATCTCCAGAATGATATTGATGAGTTGGTGGAGTGGGAGTAAAGTTGCAGATGGAATTGAACACAGAGAAGTATGATGTCATGCTTTTAGGGAGGACAAACAGTTAAATGGGAAAATATACGAAGAGGGATGGATGAAGTGAGAGGTCTTGGCGTACAGGGACACAAGGTAAAGGCAGCAGTTCAAGTAGACAAGGTTGTAAAGAAAGCATATGGAATGCTGTCCTTCATTGGCAAAGGTATAGAATATAAAAGTAACCTTATAATGTTGGAATTGTATAAAACAGTGAGACCAGGGGCGGCATTCTCCCCTACCCGGCGGGATGGGGGTCCCGGCGTAGGGGAGTGGCGCCAACCACTCCGGCGTCGGGCCTCCCCAAAGGTGGGGAATTCTCCGCACCTTTGGGGGCTAGGCCCGCTCCGGAGCGGTTGGCACCACGACGACTGCCGCCAAAACCGGCACCAGCGGCCTTTAAGGCCCGCCGACCAGCGCCGGGGCTGGCTGAAAGGCCTTCGCCGTTTCGCGCATGCGCCGGTGGTGACGTCACCACCAGCGCATGCGCGCTGGGGGATTCTCTTCCGCTTCCGCCATGGCGGAGGCCATGGCGGCGGCGGAGGAGAAAGAGTGCCCCCACCGCACTGGCCCACCCAACGCGGGCCGGAGAATCTCCGCAGGGGCCTCGCCGATCAGCGTGGACGTCACGCCAATCGGCGGGGCGTGATTCCCGCCCCCGCCAATTCCCGGGTGGCGGAGAATCTCTGCCATGGCGGGGGCGGGATTTTTGGCGGCCCCAGGTGATTCTCCGACCCTGCTGGGGTCAGAGAATTTCACCCCAGAAGTGAAGTATTGTGTGCAGTTCTAGTCACCACATTACAGGAAGGGCGTTATTGCTCAGGAGAAGAAGCAGAGGAGTTTACAAGTATGTTGCCAGGGCTAGAAAAGTATAGCTATGAAGTGAGATTGGGAGGTTGGGGTTCTGTTCCTTAGAACAGAAAAGGCTGAGGGATGACTTAATCGAGGTGTACAAAAAATTGAGGGGAAGTGATAGAGTGGACAGGATAAAATTGTTTCCCTTGATAGAGAATTCTAGAACCAGGCAACATAGATTCAAGATAAGTGGCAGAAGGTGTACAGTGGATTGGAGGAAGCATTTTTTTATGAAGAGGGTAGTGGAGTCCACAATTCGCTGCCCAAGTTAGTAGTGGAGGCAGAGGATCTAACCTCTTTTTAAAAGTACCTGGATCTGCACCTTAAGTGTTATAAGGTACAGGGCTATGGAACGTGGGATCAGCAAGGGCATCTGGAAATCCTTGGGCTGGCATGGACAAGGTGGTCTGAATGGCCTTTTCTGTGATGTAGCTTTTCTATGGTTCTGTGGGTCACTGCTGCCTCACCGCGCCAGTGATCCAGGTTCAATTCCACTCATGAGAGGCTGTCTGTGTGGAGTTGTACTTTTTCTCCGTGTCTGCGTGGATTTTCTCCGGGTGCTCCATTTTCGTCCCACAGTCCAAAGATGTGCAGGCTTATCAATTGGTAGCACAGTGGTTAGCACTGTTGTTTCACAGCGCCAGGGTCCCAGGTTCGATTCCGGCTTGGGTCACTGACTGTGTGGAGTCTGGATGTTCACCCCGTGTGTGCATGGGTTTCCTCCAGGTGCTCCAGTTTCCTCCCGAAAGACATCCTTGTTAGGTGAATTGGACATTCTGAATTCTCCCTGTGTTTACCCAGACAGGCGGCAGAATATGACGACAAGGGTCTTTTCACAGTAGCTTCATTGCAGTGTTAATTAATGTAAGCCTCCATGTGACAATAATAAAGAAATTGAAGATTATTATAAATCTAGGTGGATTGGCCATGCTAAATTTCCACTAAGTGTCCAAAGGTTAAGTGGGGTTATGAGGATAGGGCTGGGGAGTGGGCCTAGTTGAGTTGCTCTTTCAGAGGGTTCACACTTGATGAGCCGAATGGCTCATTTTGCACTGTAAGAATTCTATGGTTCTTGTGGAATTATCATAAATGTAAGACCTGCAAGGGTTAATTACATGTCTAGATCGACCACTGGAGGGAGCTAGAGTTACAAGTATATAATACATTGATGCTAAGCCTTGTGGGGGAGAGAAGTGAAGGAGTTAAGATGAAAGGAAAGATAGTGTGAGTGAGAGCAGATCATAGTTTATAATAGTGTAGAGATTAGTTGTAGGTGAGTGCAGATTATATGTTAATTATCAACTGTATTATTTAAGAGTAGGTGTCGAATCCAAATTAGTAGTGTTAATAAATGTATAGCTTTGTTCAAGTTAAAGTTATTTTGTGGTCTTTGTGAACACAACGCCAACCATCCTGAATTTAGCAACACAAAGAACATCACAGTTCTAAAATATAATATATAACATTTTTAAAAATTCATCACAATATTCATGACCACAGGACATTCCAAGGCACTCTACAGGCAATGAATTACTTTTTGAAGTGTAATAACTTCGGCAAAAAACAACAGCCAATATACACATACCAAGCTTTATGAAACACCTATTTGATAAAGGCTAGAGATTCTGTTTTTGTGATGTTTGCTGAGGGATAAGTACGGAGACAAGAACCCCAGGGATAACTTCCCTACTCTTTCTTCAAGATGCTGCCAGGGGATTTTATATGGCTAACTGGGAGGGCAGAGGGAGTCTCATTGCATCTCTTCCAAAAGGCAGCACTTTTGAAACTGCAGAGTCCATGAATACTGCATTTGGGTGTCAGTCTTGATTTTGATGTTCAAGTCACGGAGTGGAACTTAAACCCATAAATTAGTGACTCAGAGATTAGAGCGTTGCCAACAACTGAGCCACAATTTATACGCTGTGTCCAGGTTAATTTGGTACTTCACGTGAAAGAGCAAAGTTTGGGGATTTTATGTTGTTCGGCAGCCCACCAGGTAAGGCTTAAATGCCCACAATGATAATCTTTGAAAGATTCCGAGGAATAACTTCAGAAAATTAAACTGAATATATTTACCAGTCCAAACATTGGCGGTCAGCAAAATATTCAATAGTCACTAGTTTGCTACACGGTGGCACAATGGTTAGCACTGCTGCCTCACAGCGCCAAGGAGCTCGGTTCAATTCGTGCCGTGGGTGCCTGTGTGGCGTTTGCACGTTCTCCCCGTGTCTGGATTTCTTCCGGGTGCTCTGGTTTCCTCGCACAGTCCAAAGATGTGCAGATTAGGTGGATTGGTCATTTTAAATTACCCCTTAATGTCCAAAATGTTAAATAGGGTTGTGAGTGTAGGCAGGGACGTGGGTCTAGCCAGAGTGCTCTTTTGGAGGGGCGGTGCAGACTCGATGGGCCGAATGGCATCCTTTTGCATGGTAAAGATTCTATGATATGTCGTGGGGGGAAAGTAAAAAGTCACCAGAATTCCAACACCAGACATTTGCCCTTATAGATTGTGGGCTTTTGAAACAGGCACCAAGCACAGTAGCACTGTGGGTAGCACTGTCACTTCACAGCTCGACTCCCAGGTTCAATTCGCTGGCTTGGGTCATTGTCTAATCTTCAGTTTCCTCCAACAGTTCAAAGATGTGCAAGTCAGGTGGCTTGGCCATGCTAAATTGCCCTGAGTGTCCAAAACGTTAGGAGCGGTTACTGGGTTAAGTAGGGTGCTCCTTCCAAGGGCCAGTGCAGACTCAATGGGGTGAATGGCCTCCTTCTGCACTGTAAATTATATGAATTACATTGGTGCAGCAAAACTGTAATTACAATGAATTTGAACAATGGACTATCTTGTGTGTCATTACTAAGTGAATTCTGAATGGATTACCATGAAATTCCTTGGCTGATTTTAGCACATAAGTCAACTTACCTACATTATATGAAACAACGATTCAGTCAGTGCAGCTATAGAGGAACTTATAATGAATAAGCTAATTTTTGCTTACTAATAGTGCAAATGGATTTTAATGACAGGTGCCTTCAGAAGAATTTAATTCACTTCAATACCGAGCTAATTGTTTTGTAGTTTCCCCCCACTTATGTGGAATCAATACCCATCAAGTGTGATTGGCCAAAACCAGATTTCTGGCTAAAGTCCCATTTTCTACAGCGTGAGATCAGGAAGAGACTTTTGTTTCCTATTTCCCCAACAAGTCCTTGGCGAAAGCCTTCCACGTCAAGAATCAAGCAGAACGAAACAGGTTAGACTCAATTTGATTGAAGTTAATTATGAATAAATGCAATGCCTGGCAACCATGGAAACAAAAATGTTCAAGTGACCGTAGTTATTTACAGTTGTTAATGACAGAGACTTCTTGTTACTATCATTTTCCATTTTGCCAACAGGAGCTTATTCAGCTGTGAGACACGGCACTGTCATTTTCCTTGTCTGTATTATTTATATCTTCAACCTGGAGAAGCAGATTCCTTGTTTCCACTCATGTAATCAAAAAGGGTGATTTAATTATTCTGAATGACAGCTCATTTCTTGTTTCAAATTAAACAGTTCATAGAAAACTAGCACGGCAGCACAGTGGTTAGCACTGTTGCTTCACAACACCAGGGTCCCGGATTCGATTCTCGCTTCGGTCACTGTCTGTGCTGAGTCTGCCCTAAAATTCACAACATTTCTCAGCAAAGTTGGCCATAAAACGTTTATGCTGCCCCAGAATCTTGTTCACCCAGAAAACCCAAGAGATATATCTTGGAAGGACATTTTTCTCCAAAACCTTTATTGATTGCAGGAAGGTTCCGATTCCGATGTAATCAGGAAGAATGAGAAACCATTTTACAGTTTGTTGCATCTTTAAGAAAATTAACTAGATATTTTGAATTTGGTACAACACTTGATAACACACTTTAAGGCAGACTGACTTGTGGAGCTGGTCAGTGGAAGCTGCTCACTGTAAGTGATTTAACTCTGAAAGTTGCTGTGGAAGTTGCCACATCTATGGAGCTTACAACAAGAGAAGTTTTAGAGATAGGGGCGAGAGCGAAGATCGACAAATTGGATACCTCAAGGAACAGGGCAGCAAAGGTGCAACCACGCCAACATTGTACACAGGTTGGACACTTATCAGAGGAATGCCTGAATAAATTTAATACATGCAAGAACTGTGGGAAGAAGGACCACATTGCCAAGATATGTTGGGTCAGAAAGCATTTGCTACACCAAGGAAGTGCAAGAAGAACAATACAAGTAAACAATCTAAACTGAGCCTACAAATTAGTGGATGAAACTCAAGATCACTCTAAAGACAGCAAAACTGATCTGCTGCAAAAGCTTAAGCTGGACATTTTGTCAATGTAGGGCGATCAACAACATTTATGGGCATATCCAAATTGAAGATCTTGAAATTAAAATGGAAGTAGATATATGGATGAGCAGTAAAGCGAATATCCGAGACAATTTATTATCAGAAGCTGAAGCATCAGCCATTAAAACTTCCTTTCGGAATAACATCTGTGCCTGCTATTTTGCAAGGGATCAACTTCTAAGTAGGTTGAATGGGCTGCAATGCCACTTGGATGACATACTCATCAGTGATTCAAGTAACCAGGAACACTTGGAGAAATTAGAATCTACCATGAAGTGGCTACAGAGCCATAACATGAGAGTTAAAAAGGAAAAGTGTGATATTTTCAAGTCGTCCATAAGTTACCTTGGTCATATCATCGACAAAGATGACTTACACAAAAAAAAACCAGAAGAAGATTTTAGCAATCTAAGATGCACCACGTCTTTAAAATGTGACACAATTAAGGTAGTTTCTAGGATTGATCAATTATTGTGGCATATTTGTGTCAAATTTAGCAACACGATTGAAGTCTCCACCTGTCAAACAGGCACGGCACTGATCAGAAGAATGTTAGAGTACAAACAATGGAGTGAAAGAAGCTTTACTGAAGTCAGAGCTGTTGGTTCATTATAATCCAAAAATGAAGTTGCAATTTGCTTGTTATGCCTCACACTTTGGGGTTGATGCAGTCGTCTCGCATTATGCCTTTAGGAGAGGAATGACTGATAGTATTTGCTTTCAGCACTCTTTCCAGCGCAGAAATTAATTACGCTCAGCTGGAGAAAGAAGCTTTGAGCTTGATTTTTGGTGTAAGAAGGTTCCACCGTTATCTTTACCCTATTGACGGATCTTTGACCCTAGACTACAATTCCTTGGCAGTATAAAATCAAACCTTCTTTGGCAGGTAGTAGATTGTAAAGATGGTCATTGATATTGTTGGCAAGATGTCCAGTATCACAAGTACGAGCATTATGCAAATGCTGATGCTTTATCACGACGGCCATCGCAAGTTACGCATGATCCAGAGGAACATTTCATCAATATTTTGTATTGCACGCTCGTGGACAGTATATTTGTGGCTTCATCTTAAGTTCAAAATTATACAGGAGCTGATCCAGTGATGGGGAAGGAGATGGACTTGGTTCAAATAGGAATGCTGTCAGACATTCATAGGAAAAATCCAGACCTCAAGCCCAACATCACACACTTGAGTTGCCAGAACAGAATGAAGTTTTACTATGGGGAATCCATGTGATTATTCCTCCATACTTGCGTAGTAGAGTCCTTGACCAACAGCATGAGGGACATTCTGGTGTGGTTTGTGGTGAGGATGAAGAAATTGGCACAGAGTTATTTTTGGTGGCCAGGATTGGAATCTCAAATTGAAGAGAAAGTTGGGCAATGCCAATCTTGTGCAAAATTAAGGAACACTCCACCCTTCCAACCATTGCATTCTTGGGAATGGCCAACACTGCCATGGCAGAGAATACACATCGATTCTGCTGGTCCACTGGGAGGGTCTTAGTGATTGTGGACGTGTACTCAAAATGGCCAGAAATCGCGATAATGAAGTCAACGACGGTTGAGCAGACCATAGGTAAACGAGACAAAGTATTCGCAAGATTTAGAGCACATTGTCAGTGATAATGGCACGCAGTTTACTTCAAAAGAGTTTGAGGACTACTTGAAAGGGAGTGGTATACAGCATATCAGGTCAGCTCCATTTCATCCAGCTCTGACTGGATTGGCTGTCTGTTTGTGCAATCATTAAAGCATCCTATCAAAGCATCGAAGGACCAGGGACTTTATCAAGATGAGTAAACACATTTCTAATATCTTACAAGTGAGTTTGCAGAAACCTCTCAACAGGTTCTACCTTTAGAAGATCTGGAGAGCTATACTTTGGCATGGAGACCAGAGATAGTGAGTCCAGATTTAATGAGGACTTTTCAATGCCCATACTGACAGATACTGAAAAAACTACTCACAAAGTACCTTCTACAGAAAGCGATGGCAACTATTAATGTTTATGCAACAGATCCCCTGATATGTTATTTCTATACATATACACAATTCAATAAGATAGTCTCTGTGATTGATCTCGATTCCTTTTTCGTAGAATTTGGCGTTCTTGAACTCAGCTACTTACACCCTCAGAAGTGTCCTCATTCTTTTGTGTCCAAAGATGTGCAGGTTAGGTGAGGTTACATGGACATGGTTGGGAAATGGGCCTAGGTAGGGTGCTCTTTCAAGGGTCGTGCAGGCCCGATGGGCTGAATGGCCTCCTTCTGCACAGTTGGGATTGTGTGATTCTATGATTTGGACAGAGCAATCGTATTCCAGAAGATTTTGGATCGACATTTCACTCGGTCAGGATTTACTGCCTGCCATTAAGGAAGGAAGCCTGAAACCACTCTTCTTCAAAGAATTCAAGAAGTCTTGTTAACTTCTGGGATTAAGAATTTGGTCAGCAAGTAAAAAAGATATCTGCAAGTTGCATAGACAGTTTGCACATGTAATGCCATAAAAACTGATGGCTTTATGACTTAGGATGTGTAGGTTGGAGAAGTAGGCTGCAAGGGTTGGGCACACTGGATATGTGGAGCTTGTTCGAGGAACAGCTATTGCGTGTTCTTGATAAGTACGTACCAGTCAGGCAGGGAGGAAGGGGTCGAGCGAGGGAACCGTGGTTTACCAAAGAAGTGGAATCTCTTGTTAAGAGGAAGAAGGAGGCCTATGTGAAGATGAGGCGTGAAGTTTCAGTTGGGGCGCTTGATAGTTACAAGGAAGCGAGGAAGGATCTAAAGGATATAAAGAGAGAGCTAAGACGAGCAAGGAGGGGACATGAGAAGTCTTTGGCAGGTAGGATCAAGGAAAACCAAAAGCTTTCTATAGGTATGTCAGGAATAAAAGAATGACTAGGGTAAGAGTAGGGCCAGTCAAGGACAGTGGTGGGAAGTTGTGTGTGGAGGCTGAGGAGATAAGCGAGATACTAAATAAATACTTTTCGTCAGTATTCACTCAGGAAAACGATAATGTTGTGGAGGAGAATGCTGAGACCCAGGCTATTAGAATAGATGGCATTGAGGTGCAAAGGGAAGAAGTGTTGGCAATTCTGGACAAGGTGAAAATAGATAAGTCCCTGGGGCCTGATGGGATTTATCCTAGGATTCTCTGGGAAGCCAGGGAAGAGATTGCTGAGCCTTTGGCTTTGATTTTTATGTCATAATTGGCTACAGGAATAGTGCCAGAGGGCTGGAGGATCGCAAATGTGGTCCCTTTGTTCAAGAAGGGGAGTAGAGATAACCCCGGTAACTATAGGCCGGTGAGCCTCACGTCTGTTGTGGGAAAAGTCTTGGAGAGGATTATAAGAGATACGATTTATAATCATCTAGATAGGAATAATATGATTAGGGATAGTCAGCATGGTTTTGTGAAGGGTAGGTCATGCCTCACAAACCTTATCGAGTTCTTTGAGAAGGTGACTGAACAGGTAGACGAGGGTAGAGCAGTTGATGTGGTGTATATGGATTTCAGTAAAGCGTTTGATAAGGTTCCCCACGGTCGGCTATTGCAGAAAATACAGAGGCTGGGGATTGAGGGTGATTTAGAGATGTGGATCAGAAATTGGCTAGTTGAAAGAAGACAGAGGGTGGTGGTTGATGGCAAATGTTCAGAATGGAGTTCAGTTACGAGTGGCGTACCACAAGGATCTGTTCTGGGGCCGTTGCTGTTTGTCATTTTTATAAATGACCTAGAGGAGGGCACAGAAGGTTGGGTGAGTAAATTTGCAGATGACACTAAAGTCGGTGGAGTTGTAGACAGTGTGGAGGGATGTTGCAGGTTACAGAGGGACATGGATAAGCTGCAGAGCTGGGCTGAGAGGTGGCAAATGGAGTTTAATGTAGAGAAGTGTGAGGTGATTCACTTTGGAAAGAATAACAGGAATGCGGAATATTTGGCTAATGGTAAAATTCTTGGTAGTGTGGATGAGCAGAGGGATCTCGGTGTCCATGTACATAGATCCTGAAAGTTGCCACCCAGGTTGATAGGGTTGTGAAGAAGGCCTATGGTGTGTTGGCCTTTATTAGTAGAGGGATTGAGTTCTGGAGCCATGAGGTCATGTTGCAGCTGTACAAAACTCTGGTACGGCCGCATTTGGAGTATTGCGTACAGTTCTGGTCGCCTCATTATAGGAAGGACGTGGAAGCTTTGGAACGGTTGCAGAGGAGATTTACCAGGATGTTGCCTGGTATGGAGGGAAAATCTTATGAGGAAAGGCTTGAGGTTGTTTTCGTTAGAGAGAAGAAGGTTAAGAGGTGACTTAATAGAGGCATACAAAATGATCAGAGGGTTAGATAGGGTGGACAGTGAGAGCCTTCTCCCGCGGATGGAGGTGGCAAGCACGAGGGGACATAGCCTTAAATTGAGGGGTAATAGATATAGGACAGACGTCAGAGGTAGGTTTTTTACGCAAAGAGTGGTGAGGCCGTGGAATGCCCTACCTGCAACAGTAGTGAACTCGCCAACATTGAGGGCATTTAAAAGTTTATTGGATAAGCATATGGATGATAATGGCATAGTGTAGGTTAGATGGCCTTTAGTTTTTGACTTTCCATGTTGGTGCAACATCGTGAGCCGGAGGGCCTGTACTGCGCTGTATCGTTCTATGTTCTATGTTTATTGTTAGAATATCCAGGCTTCAGGTGCTTTTAAATACAAGGGTTTGGGACAGCACGGTGGCGCAGTGGTTAGCACTGCTGCCTCACGGCACTGAGGTCCCAGGTTCGATCCCGGCACTGGGTCACTGCCCGTGTGGAGTTTGCACATTCTCCCCGGGTTTGCGAGGGTTTCGCCCCCACAAACCAAAAAGATGTGCCAGGTAGGTTGATTGGCCACACTAAATTGTCCGTTAATTGGTAAAAATGATTTGGGAACTCTAAATTTATATTAAATAAATAAATACATGGGTTTAGACATTAAGCAAAACCAGTCAGGAGTGACATTGAATCAAGTCTTATCTAGAAAATGCTGGACAATCCCAGCAGGTCTGACAGCATCTATGGAGAGAAAAGAGAGCTAACGTTTCGAGCCTGGCTGACTTTAAGAACATAAGAACGTAAGAACGAGGAGCAGGAGTAGGCCATCTGGCCCCTCGAGCCTTCTCCGCCATTCAATTAGATCATGGCTGATCTTTTGTGGTCTCAGCTCCACTTTCCGGCCCGAACACCATAACCCTTAATCCCTTTATTCTTCAAAAAACTATCTATCTTTACCTTAAAAACATGTAATGAAGGAGCCTCAACTGCTTCACTGGGCAAGGAATTCCATAGATTCACAACCCTTTGGGTGAAGAAGTTCCTCCTAAACTCAGTCCTAAATCTACTTCCCCTTATTTTGAGGCTATGCCCCCTAGTTCTGCTGTCACCCGCCAGTGGAAACAACCTGCCCGCATCTATCCTATCTATTCCCTTCATAATTTTAAATGTTTCTATAAGATCCCCCCTCATCCTTCTAAATTCCAACGAGTACAGTCCCAGTCTACTCAACCTCTCCTCATAATCCAACCCCTTCAGCTCTGGGATTAACCTAGTGAATCTCCTCTGCACACCCTCCAGCACCAGTACGTCCTTTCTCAAGTAAGGAGACCAAAACTGAACACAATACTCCAGGTGTGGCCGCACTAACACCTTATACAATTGCAACATAACCTCCCTAGTCTTAAACTCCATCCCTCTAGCAATGAAGGACAAAATTCCATTTGCCTTCTTAATCACCTGTTGCACTTGTAAACCAACCTTCTGTGACTCATGCACTAGCACACCCAAGTCTCTCTGAACAGCGGCATGCTTTAATATTTTATCGTTTAAATAATAATCCCGTTTGCTGTTATTCCTACCAAAATGGATAACCTCACATTTGTCAACATTGTATTCCATCTGCCAGACCCTAGCCCATTCACTTAACCTATCCAAATCCCTCTGCAGACTTCCAGTATCCTCTGCACTTCTCGCTTTACCACTCATCTTAGTGTCATCTGCAAACTTGGACACATTGCCCTTGGTCCCCAACTCCAAATCATCAATGTAAATTGTGAACAATTGTGGGCCCAACACGGATCCCTGAGGGACACCACTAGCTACTGATTGCCAACATGAGAAACACCCATTTATCCCAACTCTTTGCTTTCTATTAATTAACCAATCCTCTATCCATGCTACTACTTTACCCTTAATGCAATGCATCTTTATCTTATGCAGCAACCTTTTGTGTGGCACCTTGTCAAAGGCTTTCTGGAAATCCAGATATACCACATCCATCGGCTCCCCGTTATCTACTGCACTGGTAATGTCCTCAAAAAATTCCACTAAATTAGTTAGGCATGACCTGCCTTTTACGAACCCATGCTGCGTCTGCCCAATGGGACAATTTCTATCCAGATGCCTCGCAATTTCTTCCTTGATGATAGATTCCAGCATCTTCCCTATTACCGAAGTTAAACTCACTGGCCTATAATTTCCTGCTTTCTGCCTACCTCCTTTTTTAAACAGTGGCGTCACGTTTGCTAATTTCCAATCCACCGGGACCACCCCAGAGTCTAGTGAATTTCGGTAAATTATCACTAGTGCATCTGCAATTTCCCTCGCCATCTCTTTTAGCACTCTGGGATGCATTCCATCAGGGCCAGGAGACTTGTCTACCTTTAGCCCCATTAGCTTGCCCATCACTCCCTCCTTAGTGATAACAATCCTCTCAAGGTCCTCACCTGTCATAGCCTCATTTCTATCAGTCGCTGGCATGTTATTTGTGTCTTCCACTGTGAAGACCGACCCAAAAAACCTGTTCAGTTCCTCAGCCATTTCCTCATTTCCCATTATTAAAACTCCCTTCTCATCCTCTAAAGGACCAATATTTACCTTAGCCACTCTTTTTTGTCTTATATATTTGTAAAAACTTTTACTGTCTGTTTTTATATTCTGAGCAAGTTTACTCTCATACTCTATCTTACTCTTCTTTATAGCTTTTTTAGTAGCTTTCTGTTGCCCCCTAAAGATTTCCCAGTCCTCTAATCTCCCAGCAATCTTTGCCACTTTATATGCTTTTTCCTTCAATTTGATACTCTCCCTTATTTCCTTAGATATCCACGGTCGATTTTCCCTCTTTCTTCCGTCCTTCCTTTTTGTTGGTATAAACCTTTGCTGGAACCTTTGAGAAAGAGTCATCCAGACTCGAAACATTCGCTCCCTTTTCTCTCCCCAGATTCTGTCAGACCTGTTGAGATTGTCCAGCATTTTCTATTTTTGTTTTAGATTCCAGCATCTGCAGTAATTTGCTTTTATCTTATCTCAAAAATGTTAGTCAGGTCCCAATAAATCGGGTCAGATCCTCACAAAATGAGGGTTCAGTGTCCAGGGGAGAAACAGAGTAACAGAGCAATCTGATTGGTCAGCTGAACCGGCAGAAGGCGGAACTACTGCCCTTCACTCGGGAGGAGGTTTTGCCTCGGAGAGCTGCTGGCCAATCGACTGGCCTGGGTGGTCACAAGGGGAATGGGGGAGGGGTGATCCGGGTTTGGCAGGGGTGCTGTGAGGAGGTCGAGAGGTCACTGACCGGACCCTCTGGGGGTCGGGGGAGGGGGTGTGGTGCTCCCAGTCAGAAGGAGGCTTCTGGTGGACGTCGCCCTCTCCCCCACCTTTGTCGCCCGAGATTGAGCTTCATTCAACTTTGCCGTCTTATCCGTCATCAGCTCATGAGTCTAAAAAATTATTTAAAAAGTCTGAGGAAAGGCCATTAAGGGCCGTAACTGTGGAAAGGGCAAACTTCCAGTCTCAGGCCCTGCCCATCTCAACGTAAAATCGCAAACAGGTTGTAACCCAGGGAGAATTCCATCTGTCCTTGCAATTTTACATTACCTCACCTCAGAACCCCCTGGGGGTTTTGGGGGGAGGGGTTCCGGGGGGGGGGGGGGGGGGGGGGGGGGGGGGGGGGGGGGGGGGGGGGGGGGGGGGGGCGGCGGGGGGCTGAGGAGGCACAGTAGAAGCAGTAGAAGTTTCAGATTCACAAATCTTTGAAGATAATTGGGCAAACTGAATTTTAATAATACATACAAGACTCTTAGCTTTATAATTGGAGGTACCGGGCCTGAAAGTAAGGCAAGGAAGTCATACTTATGCTTCATATATCTCTGGCATAGGTCTCAGCTGGAAAACCATATCCAATTTTGGATGCTACACTTTCGGAAGGATGTCAAGGAGAGGATGCAGAGGCAATTTAATAGAATGATATCAAGGATGAGAGGCTTAAATTATGGAGAAATTGTGACTGTGAAATTGTGAAGCATGATTGCATAGCAGCAAAGATGTCTGATTTGTTACTCTGGATATAGGATGGGTGCTGGATTGAAGGATTGATCCTTTCTTTGAAGAACAAGGATAGGAAGCTGTGCCCTGGAGATAAGGATAGACCATGTGAACAGATGAGAACATTTTGATGAAGAGGTTTTCTCAGATGCCTCCCCCAGCTGTCTCTGAGGTGTCTGGTGAGGGAAGGCTACCTTATCTACTGGATTGCTGGTTCTGATGATAAATACTAAAAGCCCTCAGGATTCATCACAGCAAATTGTAAGAAGGGCCAAATTTTAAAAAAGCATGAGGAGATTTTGGGGCTTCAGCTGTGGAGCATAAAGTGGCTTGAATCCCAATTAGCTATAAACAATGTACACGAGGCAGAGAAAGTATATTTGATTTGATCTAAATTTGTTATCACGTGTACCAAGGCACAGTGAAAAGTATTGTTCTGCGTACAGTCCTGATAGATTGTTCCATGTATGAAAAATGTAGGACATATGATAAATACATAATGTAAATACATAGTCAGAGACATCGGGTGAAGCATACAGAGTGTAGTGTTACTCAGTGGAGAAGATGTGTGGAGAGATCAGTTCAGTCCATAAGAGGGTCATTCAGGAGTCTGGTAACAGTGGGGAAGAAGCTGCTTCTGAATCTGTTAGAGTGTGTTCCCAAATTTTGTATCTCCTGCCCGATGGAAAAGGTTGGAAGAGAGAATAATCTGGGTGGGAGGGGCCTTTGATTATGCTGCCCACTTTCCCAAGGAAGCAGGAGGCATATTTAGAACATAGAACATACAGTGCAGAAGGAGGCCATTCTGCCCATTGAGTCTGCACCGACCCACTTAAGCCCTCACTTCCACCCTATCCCCGTAACCCAATAACCCCTCCTATCCTTTTTGGTCACTAAGGGTAATTTTATCATGGCAAATCCACCTAACCTGTACACCTTTGGTCTGTGGAAAGAAACCGGAGCACCCGGAGGAAACCCACGCAGATAGGGGAAGAACGTGCAGACTGCGCACAGACAGTGACCCAAGCTGGGAATCGAATCTTGGTTCCTGGACTGTGAAGCAACAGTGCTAACCACTGTGCTACTGTGCGGATGGACTGGGCAGTTGTTGCAACTCTCTGTAGTCTCTTACGGTCTTGGGCCAAACAGTTGCCATACCAGGCTGTGATGCAGCCGGATAGGATGCTTTCTATGGCACATCTGTAAAAATTGGTCAGGGTCAATGCGGACATGCTGAATATCCTGAGAAAGTACAGGCGCTGTTGTGCTTTCTTGTTGTGATCGTAGCATCAACGTGGGTGAACCAAGACGGATTATTGGTGATGTGCACACATAGGAATTTGAAGCTCTCCACCTTCTCCACCTCGGCCCCATTGATGCAGACAGGGAAAGTGGGCAGTATGATACTTTGCTCCCTGATGTCAATGACCAGCTCCTTAATTTTGCTGATGTTGAGGGAGAGATTCTTATCATTACACCACTCCACCAGATTCTCTATCTCCCTCCTATACTCTGACTCATTGTTGTTTGAGAGCCAACTTAGTACGGTCGTATCATCAGCAAACTTGTAGATGGAGTTGGAGTCAATTTTTGCCACACAGTCATATGGGTATAAGGAGTACAGTAGGGGTATAGTAGGGAGTATAGTATATATTGCGTTTCGTGTGGAATTCATAAACCAGCACAATAGAACTTATAGTGAGGGACGTATTAAACTATTGTAAAGTAAGTGCATATGGACACTGAGAGCTCAGGATTAGACTCAACATCATGATCAAATAGTCTGGAGATGAAGAATACGCTAGACAGCAGAAGCCAGTGTGAGCTCCAAACTCATATTCCAGCAAGAGTCGATGAGAGAAGAGAAAGTGACGAAATAGGATGGGAATCAATCAACAGCCTTTTGTTATTTGTAAATGCACTGTTCCAAGAACTGGAAACTGAAAATAGCCTTTAGCAAGTAATATGTTCCTGTGTTCAGAATAAGAGGCTCTCCAAGCAGATGTAGTATCATCTGCTGGGAGATATCTGGAAGAGAAGGGACTTGGAGCTGCGTCCCCCAGCACATGCAATCACATCTGGAACCCATCACTGCAAACCTGAAAGTCTCAGCAGACTCTGAGCGAAGCCTGCAGCTGGATTATCTGAAGGGACAGCGACAGCAAATGAGCAACCACCATATTTCCCTAAGCCAGGGTGGAAAGATTCAACTCCCATCTGGGTCTCCATTTCAAAGAGAGTGCAATGTGTTTCTTTTTGAATGCCTTAGAAGCACCCACATGGACATCGAAGAGCTCCTCAAAGTCCAAATTTCCATGGGGGAGATGGCGTGAACCTCATTTCTCCTTATTTTTCCAGACGCGGCTGTATATCTTAATGAGGGAGGGAGTGGTTTGAAAATGACTGCAATAAACATACCATTTGCTTTAGGAGGCGAGCTTAATCTTGACCCACATGTCTCTCTCGAATAGGGAGCTGCCTAACACTCAGCTGTAACAGGAAATCTCAGGAGTGATTGCTGCTCAGTGTAGGAAACATTCAACCTTTCTCCAGTAATCTCTCACCGAACACTCACATTATGTAGCACAGATGTGCTTTAACTTGTGCGTCACATTTCTTCCCCCCCCCCCTCCTCGTGTATGGAACATAAATATTAATTTTATAATCTTTATCAGACGGCATTTAAAACCTGGAAGTCAGACAGATCAGCCGTGTTTAGTCCCTGTTGATTCTGTGGTCTAAGGAGGCCAAAAATATTACTTTCTTCTTAGTCAGATTATCAAGTTATCACAGAGTTTGGAATCATGTAATACAGAAGCCCATCATCCTTGAACTACCTCTTTGAAATAATTATCCAAATATCCTCACTGTCTGCTCTGCAAACTTTTTTTTTATGGATCAAACCACTTCCCTTCTGAAAATTTTAAGAAGTCTTACAACACAAGGTTAAAGTCCAACAGGTTTTTTTGGAATCACTAGCTTTCGGAGTGCAGCTCCTTCATCGGGTGCGCTCCGAAATTAGTGATTCCAAATAAACCTGTTGGACTTGAACCTGATGTCCTAATACTTCTTACTGTGCCCACCCCAGTCCAACACCAGCATCTCCACATCATGGCTTCTGAAAATTGCAATTGAATATGCTTCCGTTACCCTTTCAGACAGCCCTTTCCACATCAAAGAAACTCTGTAAAAATAAATAAATAGTTCTCATCTGCTCCACAAATATTTCTCCCAATTACCTGCACCCTCTGCTTATTGGCAGTCCTGTCCCGGTAAATTATTTATCATCTACTCGTATCAAAATCCTCCAGCATTTTGAAAAGATCTATTAAATCTTAAAGATACTCCATCAGGTCGAATTTTGAAAATGGTAGCAAAGGCTGAGATTGGTGTTATGGGCCAGGGTTTAGAAACTCCAAAGTATAACATGGAGTTCACCTGACCCACAACTGTTTATAGATTTTGGTTATGAAGAGCATAAGGGCCTACCTGTCAGGTGTTATTTAACAGAGGCTTTAAGCACTTTAAGTCAAAAATAAAGTTTATTCTACGAATTCAGTTAATATTTCTATCATCACAAACAGTTAGCATTTTTATCAACTGCAAACATGAATAGCCCACACAGCTACAGTTCTCTCCCTCTATATATATATATATAAAACCCTTAATAACTTCACTTTCAACTTTAAAACCTAAAAACTTCAGGTTTTTAGGTGTACAGATCATTAACAGCCTGTCTTGGTCCAACCCCCCCCCCCCCCCCCCCCCCCCCCCCAAAATGCCGACACTATAGTTAACAAAGCCCACCAATTACTCTACTTTCTCAGAAGACTAAGGAAATTTGGCATGCCAGCTACGACCCTCACAAACTTCTCCAGATAGAAAGCATTCTTCCTGGTCGTATCACAGCTTGGTATGGTGCCTGCTCTGCCCAAAACTGCAGGAAACTGCAAAAGGTCGTGAATGTAGGTCAGTCCATCACGCAAACCAGTCTCCCATCCATTGACTCTATCTAAAATTCCCACTGCCTCAGAAAGGCAGCCAGCATAATTAAGGACCCCACGGACCTCGGACATACTCTCTTCCACCTTCTTCCGGCATAAAAAAGGTACCAAAGTTTGAGGTCACGTACCAACTGACTCAAGAACAGCTTCTTCCCAACTTCCATCAGACTTTTGAATGGACCTACCTCGTATTAAGTTGATCTTTTCTATACATTGCTATAACTGTAACATTCTTTGACAAGGTGCCACACAAAAGGTTGCTGCATAAGATAAAGATGCATGGCATTAAGGGTAAAGTAGTAGCATGGATAGAGGATTGGTTAATTAATAGAAAGCAAAGAGTTGGGATAAATGGGTGTTTCTCTGGTTGGCAATCAGTAGCTAGTGGTGTCCCTCAGGGATCCGTGTTGGGCCCACAATTGTTCACAATTTACATAGATGATTTGGAGTTGGGGACCAAGGGCAATGTGTCCAAGTTTGCAGATGACACTAAGATGAGTGGTAAAGCGAAAAGTGCAGAGGATACTGGAAGTCTGCAGAGGGATTTGGATAGGTTAAGTGAATGGGCTGGGGTCTGGCAGATGGAATACAATGTTGACAAATGTGAGGTTATCCATTTTGGTAGGAATAACAGCAAACGGGATTATTATTTAAACGATAAAATATTAAAGCATGCCGCTGTTCAGAGAGACTTGGGTGTGCTAGTGCATGAGTCACAGAAGGTTGGTTTACAAGTTCAACAGGTGATTAAGAAGGCAAATGGAATTTTGTCCTTCATTGCTAGAGGGATGGAGTTTAAGACTAGGGAGGTTATGTTGCAATTGTATAAGGTGTTAGTGCGGCCACACCTGGAGTATTGTGTTCAGTTTTGGTCTCCTGACTTGAGAAAGGACGTACTGGCGCTGGAGGGTGTGCAGAGGAGATTCACTAGGTTAATCCCAGAGCTGAAGGGGTTGGATTATGAGGAGAGGTTGAGTAGACTGGGACTGTACTCATTGGAATTTAGAAGGATGAGGGGGGATCTTATAGAAACATTTAAAATTATGAAGGGAATAGATAGGATAGATGCAGGCAGGTTGTTTCCACTGGCGGGTGACAGCAGAACTCGGGGACATAGCCTCAAAATAAGGGGACGTAGATTTAGGACTGAGTTTAGGAGGAACTTCTTCACCCAAAGGGTTGTGAATCTATGGAATTCCTTGCCCAGTGAAGCAGTTGAGGCTCCTTCATTACATGTTTTTACGGTAAAGATAGATCGTTTTTTGAAGAATAAAGGGATTAAGGGTTATGGTGTTCGGGCCAGAAAGTGGAGCTGAGTCCACAAAAGATCAGCCATGATCTAATTGAATGACGGAGCAGGCTCGAGGGGCCAGATGGCCTACTCCTGCTCCTAGTTCTTATGTTCTTATATTCTGCAGTCTCTCCTTCCTCCCCTATGTACGGTATGCATTGTTTGTACAGCATGCAAGAAACAACACTTTTCACTGTATACTAATACATGTGACAGTAATAAATCAAATCAAATCAAATCAACTGTTTCAATTTGATAACAACATCCAATAAACCAGAAAAACCCTTTTACCAAAACAGTAGGCTTGAATTCTTTCCAATAAAACAGTCATCACTTTTAAATTATCAAGTGATCGGGACACCTTTTAACCTGCAGAGAGAACATAGAACATAGAAAAATACAGCACAGAACATGCCCTTCGGCCCACGATGTTGTGCCTAACCTTTGTCCTAGATAAATCATAGATTATCATAGAATTTACAGTGCAAAAGGAGGCCATTCAGCCCATCGAGTCTGCACTGGCTCCTGGAAAAAGCACCCTACCTAAGCTCAACACCTCCACCCTATCCCCATAACCCAGTAACACCACCCAACACTAAGGGCAATTTTGGTCACTAAGGGCAATTTAGCATGGCCAATCCACCTAACCTGCACATCTTTCGACTGTGGGAGGAAACCGGAGCACCCGGAGGAAACCCACGCACACACGGGGAGGATGTGCAGACTCCGCACAGTGACCCAAGCTGGAATTGAACCTGGGACCCTGGAGCTGTGAAGCAATTGTGATATCCACAATGCTACCATGCTGCCCTTAAGAACAAATTAATCTACACTCCATCATTCTACCATAATCCATGTACCTATCCAATAGCCGCTTGAAGGTCCCTAATGTTTCTGACTGAACTACTTCCACAGGCAGTGCATTCCATGCCCCCACTACTCTCTGGGTAAAGAACCTACCTCTGACATCCCCCCGATATCTTCTACCATTCACCTTAAATTTATGTCCCCTTGTAATGGTTTGTTCCACTCGAGGGAAAAAGTCTCTGACTGTCTACTCTATCTATTCCCCTGATCATCTTATAAACCTCTATCAAGTCGTCCCTCATACTTCTCCGTTCTAATGAGAAAAGGCCTATCACCCTCAACCTTTCCTCACAAGACCAACTCTCCATTCCAGGCAAGATCCTGGTAAATCTCCTTTGCACCTTTTCCAAAGCTTCCACATCCTTCCTAAAATGAGGCGACCAGAACTGCACACAGTACTCCAAATGTGGCCTTACCAAGATTTTGTCCAGCTGCATCATCACCTCACGGTTCTTAAATTCAATCCCTCTGCTAATGAACACGAGCACACCATAGGTTTTCTTCACAGCTCTATCCACTTGAATGGCAACTTTCAAAGATCTATGAACATAGACCCCAAGATCTCTCTGCTCCTCCACATTGCCAAGAACCCTACCGTTAATCCTGTATTACGTATTCATATTTGTCCTTCCAAAATGGACAACCCCACACTTTTCAGGGTTAAACTCCATCTGCCACTTCTCAGCCCAGCTCTGCATCCTATCTATGTCTCTTTGCAGCTGACAACAGCCCTCCTCACTATCCACAATTCCACCAATCTTCGTATCGTCTGCAAATTTACTGACCTACCCTTCAACTCCCTCATCCAAGTCAGTAATGAAAATCACAAACAGCAGAGGACCCAGAACTGATCCCTGCAGTACACCACTGGTAACTGGGCTCCAGGCTGAATATTTGCCATCCACCACCACTCTCTGTCTTCTATCGGTTAGCCAGTTCGTTATCCAACTGGCCAAATTTCCCACTATCCCATGCCTCCTTACTTTCTGCATAAGCCTACCATGGGGAACCTCATCAAATGCCTTACTAAAATCCATGTACACTACATCCACTGCTTTACCTTCATCCACATGCTTGGTCACCTCCTCAAAGAATTCAATAAGACCTGTAAGGCAAGACCTACCCCTCACTAATCCGTGCTGACTATCCCTAATCAAGCAGTGTCTTTCCAGATGCTCAGAAATCCTATCCCTCAGTACCCTTTCCATTATTTTGCCTACCACCGAAGTAAGACTAACTGGCCTGTAATTCCCAAGGTTATCCATATTCCCTTTTTTGAACAGGGGCATGGCATTCGCCACTCTCCAATCCCCTGGTGCCACCCCTGTTGACAGCGAGGATGAAAAGATCATTGCCAACGGCTCTGCAATTTCATCTCTTGCTTCCCATAGAATCCTTGGATATATCCTGTCAGGCTCAGGGGACTTGTCTATCCTCAAGTTTTTCGAAATGCCCAATACATCTTCCTTCCTAACAAGTATCTCCTTGAGCTTACCAGTCTGTTTCACACTGTTCTCTCCACCAGTACTCATTTGTAAAAACTGAAGAAATGTACTCGTTCAAGACCTTTTCTATCTCTTCAGACTCAGTACACAATCTCCCGCTACTGTCCATGATCGGACCTACCCTCGCTCTAGTCAATCTCATATTTCTCACATATGTGTAAAAGGCCTTGGGGTTTTCCTTGATCCTACCCGCCAAAGATTTTTCATGCCGTCTCTTAGCTCTCCTAATCCCTTTCTTCAGTTCCCTCCTGGCTATCTTGTATCCCTCCAGTGCCTTGTCTGAACCTTGTTTCCTCAGCCTCCCATAAGTCTCCTTCTACCTCTTAACAAGACATTCAACCTCTCTTGTCAACCATGGCTCCCTCACTCGAACATCTCTTCCCTGCCTGACAGGGACATACATATCAAGGACACGTAGTACCTGTTCCTTGAACAAGTTTCACATTTCATTTGTGTTCTTCCCTGACAGCCTATGTTCCCAACTTATGCACTTCAATTCTTGTCTGACAGCATCATATTTACCCTTCACCTTGCCCTGTTGCACGCACCTATCCCTCTCTATTACTAAAGTGAAAGTCACAGAATTGTGGTCACGATCTCCAAAATGCTCCCCCACTAACAAATCTATCACTTTCCCTGGTTCATTACCAAGTACCAAATCCAATATGGCCTCCCCTCTAAAGAGAGACAAGAGAAACCTTCTTTGTCTGAATCCAGCTTCCAACTGTGTAAAACAAGAGTAAAACCCAGAGCCACAGCCCAGCTCCACCCACTCAATGACATCACTGAAGCCATGTGAAAACACAAAACATTTCTTAAAGGGACACTCCCATGACATTGGACATAGAAGTCCTAGGCCCTAGATATTAGGAAAATGGGGTTTCCCTTCCCACTGTCTGAAGAGTCAGTGAGGAACACATCCTCTCCAAAACTGTCGGCCCCACAGCCATTTCATTCTCCAACACGGGCTAATTAGCAGGACTCAAGAGTTTCACGCTTCACTCGAGAAGAAGACCTGCCTTGGAAACCAGCAGATTAATCTGATTGTCCGGCAAATCTCTAGCCTGTGCAGTGCCAGAAGCTGTATTGGCCAGGGCTGGGACTGCAAGTAATCCTGAGAGCTGAAGTACCGGGATTCTAGGAACAGATATGTTTTGGGGAGGTCTCAGGGCGGGGGCAGTAGGAGGGTGGTGGATAAAGGGGGATTGGGGTGTTGATGCAGAGGTCGAGGGCATGGTGGTGTGGGGGGACGGTGAGGAGGGGCTGGGGTGAGGGAGGTCTTGCGGTTACTGGACCTTCACGGTTACAAGGCTCGAGGTTATCAAGGAGCCCTTTATCCTCCAGTCTGAGATTGGAACTCGATTTTATTTTCAGGTTTTCCCCATACCCAGAACTGCTCCCAGAGGCCTGAGGGTTGGGTGGAAAATAGCCATGAAGCGATGAATCAAGGGCAAGGCCTCCGCCATCCTGGCTGGCAGGGAAATATAAAATCCTGCCTTTGGCATGGGAGTTGGGATGCGAAACGTGGGTGAAACCAAGTGATGTAAACTGAAATTATAATGGGAGTGTCAGCATCAGTGTAAAAATGTTATAAACAAACAACCAGTTGGGGTATTTTTCTTTTTGTCACACCATTTGCAGTTGTATTGCAGCCAGAATGAAGCGAGAGATGTGGTGATTCGACCTCCTTGGAAGTGGTCTCACAGAACATTCCAGAATTAGATCTTGCCAACTTCAATCCTGATTTATTCTGAGGCTGAAAGCACTTTGCATCAACAGAGAGAGTTGGCCTCATCAAGCCAATGACAAGCTGGGTTTCTGCCACATATTTCAGATCAGCACCACTTACAACTGTTTGCCACCCGCATGCATCAGAGAGAATTCAATTTACATTGCAGATTGATAAATAAAGCCCTTTAACTGCTCTTTTGCTTCATTGCTGTTTCTGCGACCCTGCTGCATATGATTTGATCTGCAACGCTGCTAAATATTTGAATAGTGACTACTCTTTCAGACACCTCATTGATTCAGCAGTCCTTCACCGACAATCTCGAATTGTCCAGTGGTAGAATTTAACCATTCATCATCATAGTGGAAGCACGGTAGCATTGTGGATAGCACAATCGCTTCACAGCTCCAGGGTCCCAGGTTCGATTCCGGCTTTGGTCCCTGTCTGTGCGGAGTCTGCACATCCTCCCCGTGTGTGCGTGGGTTTCCTCCGGGTGCTCCGGTTTCCTCCCACAGTCCAAAGATGTGCAGGTTAGGTGGATTGGCCATGATAAATTGCCCTTAGTGTCCAAAATTGCCCTTAGTGTTGGGTGGGGTTACTGGGTTATGGGGATAGGGTGGAGTTGCTGACCTTGGGTAGGGTGCTCTTTCCAAGAGCCGGTGCAGACTCAATGGGCTGAATGGCCTACTTCTGCACTGTAAATTCTATGATCATTAAATGACTGTAGTATTCAAGTGCAGAAACAAATTAGATAAGGAAACATTTTGCATTCATATAGCGCCTTTCATAACCTCAAGATGTCCCAAAGTGCTGGACAGCCAATGGAGTAATATCTTGAAGAGCTGTCATTGTTTAAACATGATGTGGAAATGCCGGCGTTGGACTGGGGTGTGCACAGTAAGAAATCTTACAACACTAGGTTAAAGTCCAACATCTTCGTTTCAAACACTAGCTTTCGGAGCACTGCTCATTCTCACTTCCTCATTCACCTGAGGAAGGAGCAGTGCTCCGAAAGCTAGTGTTTGAAACGAACATTTTGGACTTTAACCTGGTGTTCTAAGACTTCTTATTGTTTAAACATGCCAACCAATTTGCACCTTCCCAACAAACAACAGTTCGATTAGGACGAGCTTATCCATTTTAATGATCTTGGCACAACGATTGTGTTTAATCACATTTGATTGTGATGAGTGAAGGATTTGATCCTCAGGAGAGTTGTGAGCAAGAGGAATGGAGAGACATCGGACCATATTACCAATGGACAGATTTTGAATTTCCACTAGTTTAATGGGGACATTAGCAAACTAATGAGCAAGGTGACACTCAACTGCGAATTTTAAACTCTGTATTAAAAACTCATGATCATATCAGCAAGGAAAGAAAAAACTGACATTTATACATTTTCTTTCAAAACATTTATATCCCAAAGCTCATTACCCATACATAGAAAATAGAAGCAGGAGGAGGCCATTCGCCCCGTCAAGCCTGCTCTGCCATTCATCTTGAGCATGGCTGATCATCAAGTTCAATACCCTGATCGTACCTTCCCCCCATATTCCTTGATCCCTTTAGCCCAAGAGCTGTATCAAATTCCTTCTTGAAATTACACAATGAGCTGGATTCTCTTGCCCTGCCCGCCGCAAGAATACCACGGGCGAGATGCCAACAATGGAACAATCCATTGACCTTGGGCAGAATTCTCTGGTCACCAGGCGAATGCGGCCGGAGAATCCCGCCCAAAGTTTTCGCCTCAACTATATTTTGTGGTCGCGAATTCCACAGACTCACCACTCTCTGGGTGAAGCAATTTCTCTTCAGCTCAGTCCTAAAAATTTGACCCTTATCCTCAAACTATGACCCCCTAGTTCTGGACTCCCCGACCATCGGGAACATTCTTTACTGAATCTACCCCGTCTAATCCTGTGAGGATTTTATAAATTTCTATGGGATCCCCTCTCACTCTTCTAAACTCCAATAAAAATAATCCCAACCGATTTAGCACAGTGGGCTAAACAGCTGGCTTGTAATGCAGAACAAGGCCAGCAGTGTGGGTTCAATTCCCGTCCCGGCCTCCCCGAACAGGCGCTGGAATGTGGCAACTAGGGGCTTTTCGCAGTAACTTCATTGAAGCCTACTTGTGACAATAAGCGATTATTATTATTCATATGGCAGTCTCACCATCCCAGGAATCAGCCTGATAACCCTTCGCTGCACTCCCTCCATAGCAAGAACATCCTTCCTCAGATAAGGACACCAAAACTGCAAATAATACTCCATGCGTGCCCTCATCAATGCCCTGTACAATTGTAGTAAAGCATCCCTATTCCTATACTCCAATCCTCTCGCTATGAAGGCCAACATACCATTTGCCTTCTTTACTGCCTTCTGTACCTGCGTGCTTACTTTCAGTGATTGATGCACAAGGACACCAAGGTCTCACTGATAATCCACCTCTCTGAATTTACACCAATTCAAATAATAATCTGCCTTTCTATTTTTGCTACCGAAGTGGATAACCTCACATTTATCCACATTATACTGCATCTGGATTGGATTGGATTTGTTTATTGTCACATGCACCGAGGTACGGTGAAAAGTATTTTTTCTGCGAGCAGCCCAACAGATCATTAAGTACATGAAAAGAAAAGGAAATAAAAGAAAATATATAATAGGGCAACACAAGATACATAATGTAACTACATAAGCACCGGCATCGGGTGAAGCATAAAGGGGTGTAGTGTTAAAGAGGTCAGTCCATAAGAGGGTCGTTTAGGAGTCTGGTAACAGCGGGGAAGACGCTGTTTTTGAGTCTGTTCATGCGTGTTCTCAGACTTCTGTATCTCCTGCCCAATGGAAGAAGTTGGAAGAGTGAGTAAGCTGGGTGGGAGGGGTCTTTGATTATGCTGCCCGCTTTCCCCTGGCAGCGGGAGGTGTAGATGGAGTCAGTGGATGGGAGGCAGGTTTGTGTGATGGACTGGGCTGTGTTCACGACTCTGACATTTCTTGCGGTCCTGGGCCGAGCAGTTGCCATACCAGGCTGTGATGCAGCCAGATAGGATGTTTTCTATGGTTATCTGTAAAAGTTAGTAAGAGTTAATGTGGACATGCCGAATTTCCTTAGTTTCCTGAGGAAGTATAGGCGCTGTTGTGCTTTCTTGATGCTAGCGTTGACGTGGGTGGACCAGGACAGATTTTTGGAGATGTGCACCCCTAGGAATTTGAAACTGCTAACCATCTCCACCTCGGCCCTGTTGATGCTGACAGGGGTGTGTACAGTACTTTGCTTCCTGAAGTCAATGACCAGCTCTTTAGTTTTGCTGGCATTGAGGGAGAGATTGTTGTTGCTGCACCACTCCAGTAGGTTCTCTATCTCCCCCCTGTATTCTGACTCGAGATCAGGCCCACTCTGGTCGATCGCCAGCAAATTGTAGATGGAGTTGGAATCATGCATCTACCATGCATGTGCCCATTCACTCAGCCTGTCCAAATCTGCTGAAGCATCTCCTCACAGTTCACCGTCCCACCAAATTTTGTATAGTCTACAAATTTAGAGATAATACATGTTGTTCTCTCGTCCAGTTCATTAATATATAATGTGAACAGTTGGGGTCCTAACACAGTCCCCACTAGTCACTGCCTGTCAATCGGAAAAAAGACCCATTCATTCCAACTTTTTGCTTTCTGTCTGCTCCCCAGCTTTCTATCCATTTCAGGACACTACTTATAAACCCATGCGTTTTAACTTTACAGAATTGGGAGGGAGGTGTATTTTTAAATGTTCAGTGAATCTCGTTTAGATTGCGATCATAGCAACAGTACTGCCGCTCCCTTGATCAATGGACTCTGCCTGTGACTCGGACTTCCCGCCATGAAGGCAGGCTATGGTTTCAGAGTTTGATGAGTATCGCCGTTACCTCACAATCCAACTCCTTATTGTTCCCGTTTTCATTGATATATTTTGCTGTAGAATCAATTTCAAAATGAGATGATGCCTGAAAAACGTGAATGGCTGATGCGTGGATGGCTGATGAGTGTACTGTCTGATTTTGGACATTTATTTTGAATTTATATGTTGACAAGAAGGATAGGATTTATTGTAGACTTCCTACAGTGCAGAAGGAGGCCATTTGACCCATTGAGTCCGCACCTACCCTCCGAAAGAGAATCATATCCATACCCACGTCCCTATCCTATCCCCCCCAAGCCCACCCAAACATTTGGATACTAAGGGGCAATTTAGCATTGCCAATTCATTTAACCTGCACAACCTCCCTGTACTTAAACGCCCGATTAAACTCAAGTATACCATATGCCTTCTTATCCACTGTATCTACCTTAAGAGTCAGTGTTTGGATTTTTTCATCCAGAATCTTTGAGTTCTGAGTAAATCTTCAATCATGGTACCATGTCATGTTCTGTAGACTGGCGAAAGCGAATGATAAACTACAGCACATCAAATAATTTATTCTGAAACAGCTACGTGATCAAGAGAACTAGGATCAATAAAATAATAAACTACTAACACTAATTAACTATTGTAGAGTTTCCAACACGACCTACTCCTAACTCCCCAGCTGCCCAGGGTCCCATGGTGGGTTAGCACTGCCGCCTAGTAGTCAGAGGTGTGTATAACATTAGTACAGAACTGCTTTATGCATATCATCACATCCCCTTTCCTTTGGAAACTTAAATTGTTTAGATACATTAGATTATTTTTACATTTCACCATGACATGCAAAACTATTTACATGTTTAGAATTTTATTTACAGTCTGTCACAAAATCAGTTTTTCTGGCTTATCCTTGTAGACCTTCGAAGTGTCTTCTGAACTTGCAAAGGTACTTCATCTTCTTTAGTGTTCTTTATTGTTTGCTATTTGTGTTTGATGTTCTTTGTGTATTGATGTATATTTCTCTTCTAGTATTTGCTCTGTATGTTCTTCACATGTTTCAGGACTGTTGCACACTTCTTCTGGTGATGCATCACTAATGGTTGCCGTACTTTAAGCAAAACACTCCTATTCCTTCACAAGACCGCACCTTCATCCGTAACAATGAGATGCGAGTTTGGACCTGCTTGTCGCAGTACCTTCACCTGTTCAGACTATCCACTTCCTTTGGAATCTTCTAATCTTACCATGTCCTCTGGCTGCAGAGGTTGACGTCTTTTGGCAGCCTATCATAGAATCCCTTCTGCCTCCTTTTCTGGGAGGTCAATTGTCTAATTACCGAGTGGTTCACAGGCTCAAGAGGAAAATAAGGCATAGCCGTTCGCTGATGTTCATCAGCATCTGAGCAGGTGAGAACCCCATTGACTAGTGGTCCTGAACAATAGCTGAGGAGCACCAGATAGGTATGATTATGGCTGTCTAGTGCTTTCTTTAGGAGCTGCTTAACGATATGCACGCCCTTTTCAGCCATGCCGTTCGACTGAGGTTAGTGCAGACTGGAGGTAACATGATGGAAATCATACTGCCGCACAAATTCAGTCCACTCATAGCAGTCAAAACAGGTACATAAATCCCTGAAAGGTGCCACCCAGGTTAATAGGGCTGTTAAGAAGGCATATGGTGTGCTAGCCTTTATAAGCAGGGGGATTGAGTTTCGGAACCACAAGGTCATGCTGCAGCTGTACATAACTCTGGTACGGCCGCGCCTGGAGTACTGCGTGCAGTTCTGGTCACCACATTATAGGAAGGATGTGGAAGCTTTGGAAAGGGTTCAGAGGAGATTTACTAGGATGTTGCCTGGTATGGAGGGAAGGTCTTACGAGGAAAGGCTCAGGGAATTGAGGTTGTTTTCGTTAGAGAGGAGAAGGCTGAGAGGTGACTTAATAGAGACATATAAGATAGTCAGAGGGTTAGATAGGGTGGACAGTGAGAGTCTTTTTCCTCGGATGGTGATGACCAACACAAGGGGACATAGCTTTAAATTGAGGGGTGATAGATATAGGACAGATGTCAGAGGCAGTTTCTTTACTCAGAGAGTAGTAGGGGTGTGGAACGCCCTGCCTGCAATAGTAGTAGACTCGCCAACTTTAAGGGCATTTAAGTGGTCACTGGATAGACATATGGATGAAAATGGAATAGCGTAGGTCAGATAGGCTTCAGATGGTTTCACAGGTCGGCGCAACATCGAGGGCCGAAAGGCCCGTACTGCGCTGTAGTGTTCTATGTTCTATGTTCTATGTTCTAAAACAAAAACCATGATCGCTCATAACCACACTGGGAATGCCGTGATGTGCAAAAAGTTTTTTGACATTCTTAATGACACATCATGCCGAAGAATCCGACATTTTCAAAACCAATAGTGTTGGAAATTTCAATTACTTGGGCACCTGCTACAGTGAGCAGCAAGGCAGTATGCCTCCCATCAGGCTGTGCCTGCTGACAAAGGGCTGCAACATTGAGTTTAAACTGTTGCTTAAACGCTCTCCAATTCTCATCTATGTTACTGGCAATGCGAAGCTGTTGAGGTCCCTTAATGCCTTCCACCCCAGGCTTCAAAGTTTTACCACATGTTGAGCACCAGATGCCAATAGCTTGCCAGGTTAGTAGCAAAAATCCATTTTCTTTCTTTTCCTTCAAAGTTATCTTTAGGGGTTCAGATCTTTATTGTGCAGAATCTTCGGGTTCTTCATAAACCAATAATTCTGGTACCATGTCATGTTCTGTACACTGGCCGAAGTGAATGACAAACTACAGAACATCTAGTTTCAATAATTTATTATGAAACAACTGCTTGATAAAGATAACTAGGATGTAGGGCAGCATGCTGGCACAGTGATTGGCACTATTTCTTCACAGCGCCAGGGTCCTAGGTTCGATTCCTGGCTTGGGTCACTGTCTGTGCGGAGTCTGCACGTTCTCCCCTCTGCATGGGTTTCCTCCGGGTGCTCCGGTTTCCTCCCACAAGTCCCGAAAGATGTGCTGTTGGGCAATTTGGTCATTCTGACTTCTCCCTCTGTGTACCCAAACAGGTGCTGGAATGTGGTGACTAGGGGCTTTTCACAGTGACTCCATTGTAGTGTAATGTGAGCCTACTTGTGACAATAAAGATTATTATTGTAAACTAATAAATTCCTAACACTAATTAACTATTGTAGAGCTACTGCAAAATATGTCCATCCTCCAACACAACCTACTCCCAACACCCCAGCGACAGGTTCCCGTGCTAGGTTTACACTGCCACCTAGTGGGCGGAGGTCATGTACAACATTATGTACAGAACTGCTTTATGCATATCATCACAGGTCCCTCTGATCCTCTGTGCTTCCCATGATCCTGCATTTGTCATGTATTCCCTTGCCTTGTTTGTAATGCCAAGTCCATCACCTCACACTTATCTGGATTGAATTCCATTTGCCACTGATCAGCCCATCTGATCAGCCCGTCTATACCCTCCTGTAATCTAATGCTATCCTCCTCACTATTTACTACCCCACCAATTTTTGTATCAACCACAAACTTACTGATTAACCCTCCTACGTTCATGTCTAAATCATTCACATAAACCATAAATAGCAAGGGCCCCAAAGCTGATCCCTGCGGGACCCCACAGGACACATGCTTCCAGTCAGAAAAACACCCTTCAACCATCCCCCTTTACTTCCTGCCAAATTCATGCTTTCAACATACATTCTGAATTGGAATAATAATAATGATAATCTTTATTAGTATCACAAGTAGGCTCCCATTAACACTGCTATGACTTTACTGTGACAATCCCCTAGTCGCCACACTCTGACGCCTCTTTGGAATTCAAAATATCAAATCTACCTACCCAACACGTCTTTTGGGACTTGTGGGAGGAAATCGGAGCATCTGGAGGAAATCCATGCAGACATGGGGAGAACATGCTGACTCTGCACAGACAGTGACCTAAGCTGGGAATCGAACCCGGGTCCCTGGCGCTGTGAAGCAACAAAGCTAACCACTGTGCTACCCTGCGAATTTACGATGAAATGCATTAAATAGTGAACTAAAAATAGCAATTAAAGGAGCAATTTTCCTGTGCAGGTGTGCTGGGAGTGTCAAAATGGTGAATGCCCCTTTAAGGTCCTTTCTTTTAGTAAATCACAAGGAGCGTGAGCTGGACCAGAAATCAGAAGGATTTTGAAATCAGATTGTGCCAATCTGAGTTAAGCTGGATTTCCTTTCCGGTGACTGTTCCACTGACTGGACACTAATATTTAATTACAGTGACTTAGGGCTGGCCACAGTGTGTTATCCTGCTTAATCCAAATTGCTCTCTGGTCAGGCAAAGAAAGGTTATATCCCCAAAAGATCCCTGTGTATTTAATCAGACACATACTTGCACCTTACATTACTTTATGCAACCATTTAATTGCAATAGAATTGTGTGCAATCTGTGTGAGAATACTTGCCTCATTTGTGGGGCATAATTTGTCCATTATTTTAATGGGCGCTTGTTTGTTTCGAATAGAAAATAGGAGAAACATTAACTACCACCTTGTTTGCCCCACCTGCACCAATATTTCTAAGTGGTTGAGATTTTGTTGTCACCTGAAATTTCTCAGGTTAGCCATAGGTACATGACAACCTTCAGCTAAAATAGAGATTCTGGAAACACTGCATAATTTGTGGAGAGAAACAGACTAGTTGGTGGCTCATTTGCTGGAAGCTTTATTGAAACTGAGATATGTTACTGATCTTTAAAAAAGAACAGAATGAAAAAGAAGAGGCCGGAAAAACACGCACACACGTGTTAAGAAAAAAATCACCCGTAAACCAGTTGAATGGAAAACAGAAAGTGATTCAATAGTAGACCTTGTATTACTTGGTTACAATAGAGTCTAAATGATAGAAATTTAACAAATAACATACTTCTGCTAGACATTGAGGATGTGACAATAGATAAAATATATGTCTCTGCCTTAAAACAGCGAGTATGAACATAGAACAGACAGTGCAGAAGGAGACCATTCGGCCCATTGAGTCTGCACCAACCCACTTAAACCCTCATTTCCACTCTATCCCCGTAACCCAATAACCCCTCCTAACCTTTTGGACACTAAGGGCAATTTAGCATGGCCAGTCCACCTAACCTGCACAGCTTTGGACTGTGGGAGGAAACCGGAGCACCCGGAGGAAACCCACGCAGACATGGGGAGAACATGCAGACTCTACACAGACAGTGACCCAAGCCGGGAATCGAACCTGGGACCCTGACGCTGTGAAGCCACAGTGCTAGTCACTTGTGCTACCCTACTGCCACTAACTGCTGCACTGTTCATTGATTAGAAAGGGTTTTGGACGCACTCAGGCCCTGAAAAATCCTTCCTCCCTCCCTCGGTTACTTCTTCTCTCCCTTTCTTCCTTGTAGTGAGGGACCAGACAAACAGGAACACATGTGTGAAATAGGCAAATCCATTGGCTCAGGAAGCTGGGTGAAGCAAACAGCTGGTCAACCCCATGGTTGCAGATGCATTGCCATGGTGAGACTCTGATAGAGGGTCGCTATACCATGCTGCTACTAATAATCCTGCCACCCCTACGTCCATTGCCAATTTGCCAGCACATCAATCCCATTGATATCGTGCATCCTGCCAAAGAGGAAATGGAAATTCTATCACCTTCAGGGGCAGTGGAACAATATTTGACACTGATGTATTGTCAGTTCATGTTGCCTACCTTTGAAACATTATTCCCTCCATCAACTTTTGTTTCCAAAGCCGGTATTTCGGGATTAGTACACAATAAATTCAGCATTCACCTATCACCCCTCCTGTGCTCACTGACCTAAAATGGCTCAATGTTCGGGAATGCTTCCATTTAGGAATGTTCATTTGTGTTTACAGGCCTCTCCATTGCATCACACCCTCCCTAGCTCAGAGATCGTTCTGCCCCTCTAATTCTGGCCTCTTGCACATCTTTGATTTTAATCATTCCAACTTCAACGTGTTAGCGTTCAAATGTCTTGAGCCCGAAATCTGGAATTCCCACCGTCGCTTTTTTAAAAAGTTCCGAACCTACAAAGAAAACTTTCTGGCACCAGCAAACAGTGCTGCAGAATTAAGTTAAAAATAATCGGCAAAGTGAACTGCAACAAGGGGCAGGATTCTCCGACCCCTCGCCGGGTCGGAGAATCGCCGGGGGCCAGCGTCAATCCCGTCCCCGCCGTGTCCCGAATTCTACAGCACCGGAGATTCGGCGGGGGCGGGAATCGCTCCGCGCCGGTTGGCGTGCCCTCCCCCCCCCCCCCCCCCCGACGATTCTCCGGCCCGCGATGGGCCGAAATCCTGCTGCTGTCATGCTTCTCCCGCCGGTGTGGATCAAACCACCTATCTTACCGGCGGAAGCAGGCGGCGTGGGCAGGCTCCGGGGTCCTGGTGGGGGGGGGGGGGATGCGCGGGGCAATCTGGCCCCGGGGGGTGTCCCCACGGTGGTCTGGCCCGCGATCGGGGCCCACCGATCGGCGGGCGGGCCTGTGCCGTTGGGGCACTCTTTTCCATCCGCCTTTGCCATAGTCTTCACCATGGCAGAGGCGGAAGTGACCCCATCCCCTGCGCATGCGCGGGGATGACGTCAGCAGCTGCTGACGCTCGGCGCATGCGCGGACTTCCGCCAGCCGGCTAAGTCCCTGCGGCTGGCGTGGAAGGCCTTTGGCGCCACATCAGCCGGCGGAGCGCCAACCATTCTGGCGTAAACCTCACCCCTCAATGTTAGGGATTGGCCCCTAAAGGTGCAGAGACTTCCGCACCTTTGGGGTGGCCCGACGCCGGAGTGGTTCACGCCATTCCAACACGCCGGGACCTCCCGCCCCACCGGGTAGGGGAGAATCCCGGCCAGAGTGTCACAGAACGTGGGAAAAATCACGAAGTTGAACCTTATTACAATCCCCGACCAGGCTTCAGCAGTGGTGAGGATACTGGACTAAAAGCCGACTATGTTACTATATTTTGTAATGATTTACTCCAGGAGTGATTGCCTGCAGAAATAGGGCTGGGTTATTTTTAAAAACAAAACTTTCTTATGAATCACAATTTTAAATTGGTTTTAACTTCAATCCCAAAAATCGAAAATTTGGCGCAAATTGGCCACCGATTCTCCATTTGGCTGGGGGCTAGCAGGATGGCAGCGTAGAGCACCGGGGTCTAACTGCCGATACAGCTCAGGGAATCGCCAGGTCCGTGGTCGTTCACCACCCCCCAACAGTGCCCCCAGCCCCTGCCAATGTCCTGCCTGCCTGCGGATCGAATATCCCCGACTGTGGTGGTGCTGGACTGAGTCCGCAATCGCCACACCGAGTTCCCGACAAGTAATACCATGAGAGACCGTGCCATCGGGAACTCGGAGCATCGAGGGGTGGCCCTCAGGCAACGTCCTGAGGCCATTGATACGGCGTGCAGCGTACTCCTAGAGTACGCCGCTTTGGAGGGGGCGGAGCATCGCTAAAGCGGCACTGCCCCCCATTTCGTCGGAAACGGTGATTCTCAGGCCAATCGCCATTTTCGGTGTCAGCGACCGGCGAATCCCCCCCCCCCAGTATCTCTGCCGACTGAAGATCATGAACTCTCTGGGGACTTTTCCAGCCAAAATGTAATAACCCCAGACTCTTAACCCTTAAATGGTCCTCTGCAGTTATAATCCACTTTCCTAAAATCTTCCAATCGTGACAACCTGAAAGGCTCCCAATGTGCAGGAACTGAGCAGATTCCGTGATGGTTCCCCAGCAGCAATCAATGCACTGATGAACTTCAATCAAGCAGAGAAGTTCCCAAGTTTAAAAATGGGCGGGATTCTCCAATCCTCCAGCCATGTCTTTCTTGGTGGTGCGCCCATTTCGCTGGAGGCGGGAGTCTCTCCCTACCGCTTGTCAATGGGATTTTCCATCGAAGCCATCACACGCTGACTGGTAACCCACGGGAGGCGGTGCGCTGCCAGTGGGAAAGTGAATCCCAACAACTGGAGAATTCTGGCCAACAAGTTTTTAAAAAAACAACATTGGACCACGAGAGCGGCAAGTCTCTGAGTGTGAGAGAATTTTTTTTTAAATAGCACCTTTGAAGGAAAAAGCGGCCTTGGCAGGAAAGAGAAAGCTACAGAAATTGCTGAAGTGGCCTTCCTTCGGTGAAAGTGAAAGTTCTTTAAAACATTCAAAACAAAAGAGCAGCCAGGTTTATGCCAAAACAGTGAAAGTGCAGGCAAAAAATACTGAGGGAAAGCTGACAGCTGAGTGAAAAAAAATTACAGTCTTAAAGCAGCAATATTTTAAAGAGGTAATACATTCAAAGTGGCCATGCACTTAAAGCAGCAACCACAAGAAGGAACAAATGGATGGGAAAATCAAAGAAGACCCCAGATAGAGGGCGACTCTTAAAAAAGGTCTAGAGACAATGTAGACCTCAACAAATTGGCAAAAAAGGACCTCAGAAATGAGACAATAAAAGACCGCCGAATGAGGACATTGAAATACCCCAGAAGGAGGGCAACAAAAAACATTAAATGACCAAATGAAGGACAACGAGAGAAATGCAGAATGGAAACCGTTCAACGCATGGTCACAGAACAGTCTGGAACTGAACTCGGTAAGCAGCATGTCTGTTTGAAACAATTCCATGCAAGACCATATTTGGAACTGTATAGAATTAAAAATTACCGATAAAAGTGTTTATGTTTAAACACACAAGCTTCAAGATCTTATCAATGAACCGTTACCATTGCAACATAAAAAAACTATCTTGAGTACTTAACATTAAATTCGATAGTGGAACAAGTTGGATCCCTGGAATTATTGTTTCTTAGACCAGACCCCTGTTGTACCAAGTGGTCATGGCTGGACCAATCGTTTGTAAACACATGGCCCACTTGACGAGTATAGAGATGCTCCAGCAGTCAATGTTGCCATCAAGAAGTGTTTTCGAACCCATAAGCACCGAAGTACCTGCTCGTCCTGTTATCAACATAACTTATGTCTTCATGCAAACAATAGTGATGAATCGCCTGTGTTTGGCGAGGTCCCGTTGTTGTAGTTCCTGTTAATATCGTTCCTGATGAAGCATCTCAGACAATGCAATTATACTGCTCCATAAGGAACAGAAAACTCTCTCAAAGACTTGACATATAATTGTCCCACTCATGTACATAATGTTTAGTTAATGTTTGGGATTGAGTGTATTAGTTAGTGAAGACTGTATAAAGGAATTAAAAGGGGAGGGATGTAGTGATTATCCCATTTAAGGGCAACACAGCAGAGTAAGGGTCACATGGCCTGGGTGACCAATCGGGACTCAAAATGTGGAATCACCCCATGGTGGCTGTGTATCCTAAGCAGACACATCCCGAAATTGTGAACATAGAAACATGGGAACAAATGACAAGACCGTTTGACCCTTCGAGCCTACGCCCCACTTTGATAAAATAATGGCTGATCTGGATGAGGTCTCAACTCCACTTTGCTGTCTGCCCAACACCACACATTTCCCCCACCCCTGCATAACCCTTGGCCCCCATTGATTATCAAAATTCTGTCTAACTCAGCCTAGAATAAATTCAATGACGCAGCCTCCACTGCTCCATGAGGAAGAGAATTCCACTGACTAATGACTAGCAGAGAAAAATATTATCCACATCTCCACCCTTAAAAGGGTGCTACATAAATGCAAGTCTTTCCGCCATTCTCCGAAAATGTTACAAAATGGTGTTTTGAAGAACAATCTCAAGGTAGATTCAAACACTTGAAAGTTGGAAATATCTGATGAGTGTGTATATATATATATAAACATTATTATTATTATTATTATATGCTCTTAAAGAGTTGTTAAATTGGGAAAATTACAGCATATGAGGAAACTTGACTGGCTTGAACTCAACAAGCATTCACTCTCTCCACCACCGATGCACAGTAGCAGCCGTATGAACCATCTGAAGATGAACTGCTACTACCATCTGAAAGGTTAAGGGCAGCAGGTACCTGGGAACACAACCACCTGCAATTTCCCCTCAAAGCCATATACCATCCTGCCTTGGAAATATATCCCTTCATTGTCATGGGATTGAAATCCTGGAACTCCCATCCTAACAGCACTGTGGGTGTTCCTACACCACATGTACTGCAGCAGTTCAATAAGGCAACTCTGCACCACTTTCTCAAGATCAATTAGAGATGGGCAATAAATGTTGGCCTGGCAAGGGACCCACATCCAATGAATGAATTTTTAAACAGCTTTTCGATGCACCATATCGATGTCGGTGCTTCCTCTTTATTGATTTATGTTTAATCCATTATGGATTTTCCGTATTTTTGTTTTTGACATAGTAATTGTGCATGTGGAAAAAATAATTGAACAGCAGTTGGCTAGTTAAATGAGAGTTTTCAAAGCACAAGTAAGATTTGAACGTGTTTCTTTTTTTGCGATGTCCCCTCAGCGGTATAAAGTTAAACAAATTAACTCTTCCATTAAACAGAATGAGAGAAAGCTAGGCTGATCGAGCTATAATGCCTGCAACACTGCTGATTCCACATTAGGCCTTTTTACTTTAACTGCTCCTTCCACATGTTCCCTCTTCACACTCACAGGAACCCAACAATTAAGAGCAGGAATCAAACATTCAGCCCAAAAGGCGTGATCCACCAATAAGATCATGGCTAATATGGTTGTGGCCTCAACTCCACTTTCCTGCTGGCCCCCCCGTAACCCTCGACTTCTTTGTCTGTCGAAAATCTGTCCAAGTCAGCCTTGAATAAATTCAATGACCTAATCTCCACTGCTCTCTGGGGAAGAAAATGCTTAACAAAACTTTGAGAGAGGAAAATCCTGCTCATCTCAGTCAGAATTGGGAGAGCACTAATTTGCAAACTGTGTCCCCTAGTTCTTGACATTCCCCACAAAGAAAAAAGAAAGCCTTTCGGCATTCACTCTGTCTTGTCCGCTCAGGGTCAACTTACAATATCAGACATCAGATGACCGGTGTCAGCCATCTCTTGTTAGTATCTTTTCCTTTATTTCTTAAGAAAACAGGTTTCTTTCATCAGTTCAATTTGGTTTGTTTTTGGTTAGCCGGTGATGTTATTGGTAAATCTCACTCAGTCACAATTTCCCGTCGTCATGATAACATTCTATGTAATTCTATAGCAGGGACCTAGGTTCAATTCTGGCCTCGGGGGACTGTCTGGAGTTTGCATATTCTCCCCGTGTCTGCATGTGTTCCCTCTGGGTGCTCCATTTTCCTCCCACAGTCCAAAGTTGTTCAGGCTATGTGGATTGGCCATGCTAAATTTCTCCTCAGTGTCCAATGACTTGCCGGTTACGTTGGATTACGGGTAGGGAGGATGAGTAGGCCTATTTGGGGTGCTCTTTCGGGGGGTCGGTGCCGACTCGATGGGCCGACTGGTCTCCTTCAGCACTCTAGGGATTCTATGATCCTAAAGGCACTTTGAAAAGCATTCACCTGTGAGATTGTTTTCTGCCATTAACAATAATGTCAGCATCAGCATTGTGCTCCATCAAGGCAGGGAATGATTATAAGCCCATGCTAATGAAGTTGTCTTCCACCGCTCCCAGGATTTATTTTCCTTCAGCGCTCAGGCTATATCATGTGATGTACTGCGCCAGTCTAGGGCTGGCTAATGTGTGGAGCCATTTATCGTGAAAGTAGTTCCACCAGCCTCTCAAAGATGACGAATTCCAACACACGATTTTCCTCTTCAATTCCTCACCCGTGTTGGTGACACAGAATTGGCAGGTTTCAAGTAAATCTAAAAATCGTCTAATGACAAGCTGGATTCCACTGCTGGAATAAATTAGTCATATATTCAGGCCTAGGCAAAGTACTGTCATGAAGCCTATCAGGTTATCTGCTTGTCATATTTCAGCTAAATCTAGTAATAGGAATCTGTTCAGGAAACTGTACCAGTCAGTCTGAGCTGTGATTAAGATTCAGCCTTCATGCAGGCCCTCAGCGTGACCCCGTAACCTCTCCCAAGCTTAAGTCGAGGGTTTTCTTTTCAGATATAATTTCCGAACATTTTGTCCTTGCTTGCAACTCTATGGGTGGCACGGTAGCACAGTGGTTAGTGTTGCTGCTTCACAGCGCCGGGGTCCCAAGTTCGATTCCCAGCTTGGGTCACTGTCTGTGTGAAGTGTGTACGTTCTCCCTGTGTCTGTATGGGTTTCCTCCGGGTGCTCCGGTTTCCTCCCACAAGTCCCGAAAGACGTGCTGTTAGGTAATTTGGATATTCTGAACTCTCCCTCAGTGTACCCGAACTGGTGCCGGAATGTGGCGACTGGGAGATTTTCACAGTAACTTCGTTGCAGTTGTCTGCCTAGTTGTGACAATAAAGAACATTATTATTATTACTAATGCTGATCTTCACATTGCTCTGGTGGGTTATTGCTGTGGGAAATGGCTGTTATCTTTCCTACCTACAACAGTAACTACACTCCCAGAATACCTCATCGGCTGTAAAGTGCTCTGGGATGTTACAAGTCTCTCACTGTTTTGGAATTTTGAGGCGTTCATTTGGAAATTAGAAGACACAGGAAGAAGGGGCGGTATTTAACAGTGATGATGCTGGAGAGCCGACAAGAACCCCGCTTGGTCCCTTTCAGTGAAGGCCCATAATTAACAGGAGGTCGGTGGGCCCTTGCCTGGAGTCAAGGAGCACCGGGGCAGAAGGCCCCAAAAGCTGCCAGGCAATCAAAGGCTGGCCGCTCTGTTGAATGGCATCACCACCCAGGGGAGGGTGCCACTGTCAGGGCTGAGGGTCACTGGGGGACACAGACAGAGGTGTGCAATAGCGGGAGGGGGATCACAGGATGGGAGTCTCGAGGCGGCAGTGGGACTTGGCAGTAAGGGCAGTGGGGTGGCTCTCACCGGGCCCTCACCTTCCTTAGCCCAGATGCCTCGATTGGACAATGAACGCCTTTGAAGGAGGGCCCCCAACCCCCTCCCCCCATGCCACCACCACTGACCTCCCCACCCCCCCCTCCCGCCCTACCCCTTCCCTCCTTCCCTCAGCCCCTGCTGGCGTAATATCAGCAGATGCAGGATGAGGCCATTAAATGGGAACTAATTGCTCTCCTCAATTAGTGGCAGGATGGAAAGGCCATCAACCAGGCTTCCAGCCTCAGGCTTAATCTGGGTGGAGGAGGAAAGGTGGTGGATCCTCACCCGCCACACTGCCACCTGACTTAGCTGCCACCCCATCACTCTCACTGCACCATGGGGAGGGCGTACAATCCCAGCTTAGAAATCTGCCGGTGATATGAGACAAATCCTCAAATTGTTCTTGTGATCTTCAAGTACTAATTATCAGTGCCTTAGCCCATTTAAAATAAATACATTCTCGTCAATGTTATGTGGAGGAGACCAGAAGTGCAGGAACAAATGGTTCTATGCAAACTACACAACTGACAGAAAACCGATGCAGCTTTTGCTGGAAACAGCGGCTCCTCCTTTTGCTGGTAATGGCTCCTCTTCCATTTCCCACTGAGACAGAATTTATCATTCAACACAGCACAACAACACAAAAATCATTCAAAATATATTGATCTGTGTTAGCGTTAAATAACAATTGATTGATTCATTTTTGATACAGTGTCAAGATGAAGGATATCTAATTCTGTTTTGCCCTTTTTAAATTATCTCTGAGAATATTAGGTTCCTGTGGACAAGGGATGGTTTTGAAATATTAGGGATTTTACAAAACGTGGAAAAGCAAGCAGTCTTTTGCATTGGCAAACCGTACCGCCCCCCCCCCCCCCCCCCCCCCACCCCACCTTCCTTCACCAACACTCTCCCTTTTCTAAAAAGAAATTCAAACTCCAGCGAATAGCAGGGAGGTTGAGACAGAATGTCACATTTTAAGGCTTTTCCTGTAACAAACAAATTAAAAGCAACCATGACTGAACTTAAGTTTCATAGAACCATAGAATCCCTGGAGTGCAGAAGGAGGCCATTCACCCCATCGAGTCTGCACCGACCCTCTGAAAGAGCACCCCCCCCCCCCCCCCCCCCCCACCCCAGGTCCAAGCCCCTGCCCTATCCCCATAACCCCACCTAACCTGTATATCTTTGGACACTAAGGAGCAATTTCTTACCATGGTCAATCCAATTAACCTGCACATCTTTGGAGTGTGGGAGGAAACCAGAGCACCTGGAGAAAACCCACGCAGGCATGGGAGAACATGCAAACTCCACACAGTCACTCAATGGTGGAACTGAACCTGGATCCCTGGCGCTGTGAGACAGAATATTAACCACTGTTCCACTGTGCTGCAATGGTAACATACATTAAACTGTAGAAAAAGATCTTATCCCTTCAATTTTTACAACAAGAGAAGTTTCCAGACACAGTTAGAATGCGTATTCCTTAAATTCTCCTGGAACCAGCCATCGAGCCCCTTAATTTCTCCATTTTACCCCGAATTTAAAGATATTGGGCATGATTCAACCAGAACATTGTGCCTGGTGCGGATCTGGGCAAATAGCAGGAAAGGCTAAAATCGAGATTCGCGCCGGGCGTGAACCAGTTTGCAATTCACTCGGCCCACTCCCGATGGTGAGTTCCCGATCGCGCCCAAAGATGTCGAGCATATCATTAATCCTCATTTGAATTTATGTCAATCTCATTAACGATATTGAAGTCGAAGGCAACGGCCTCCCAGGAATTACCCGACTCCCCAACGTGAAATCAGACGTTTAGTACTACTTTTCAAAAACGCAAAGCTGGCGCAATGGATTCTCAGTTGAAGTGAGGAGGTGAGTAGTCCTTTCCATTTTCCAGCACACAGCACAAAGACACCGGAGCTGCTGCCCCAGTGCACGGGCAGCAGGGGCGGAGGGGGGGGGGAGGGGAATATGGGGGGGGGGCCTCAGGGGGTGTTGGGCTTGGTCCGGGGCTGAGGTGTTCTAGGTCAGGGGTCACATCTGGGCGAGGTAAGTGGGAGCTTTGCGTCTGTGAAGCCTTTGTCATGTGAGAGTACCTTTAAGAAATGGGTGTTTATAAATGGGTGTGTATAGAAATATCTGTAGTGAGAGTATCTTTAAGAAATGGATGTTTACTACTGCAGTGATGTCAGAGAGTGGGTGGAGCTGGGCTTTTTACTTTTGTTTTTGCGGAGGCTGCAGCATGTGTTTTAGTTTCATTTTCTGAGCTGAATAGGTACAGTCATTGCCGGCAGGTGTATGAATCTCTCTCTGTATTCTAAAGACTGTAAATCGATCCTGGTGATTTAAAACTAATAACAGCGATGACTTTAACCTGATGTGCTTCTGGTAAAAGGTGTTTTAAGTCTTATGGATGTTAAAAGGAAAGCTTAAAGGATTACTTAGTGTTGTATTCTTTGGCGGTTGTATTTCAATTGATAGTTGCTGAGATGTTCACTGTGTGTTTTAAAAAGGTTAACTTGAGTTCATAGACTAAACATTGTTTTGCTAAAAAAAGTACTTTTCCATTTCTGCTATACCACACCTGTAGAGTGGGCCATGTGCTCCCCATACCACAATCTATTAAAAGTTGCGGGTCAGTTGAACTACATGATACATTTTGGGGTTCTCTAAACCCTGGCCCGTAACACCTTCAAGCCATTTGTTTGTATTGTGGAGGCCCATAACAGGGGCAACTATTACTGCAGCCAACGTGTCTGACCAGACTCTTCCAGCACAGAGCCCTGCTGTAGCTTATCTCATGAAAATCAATTCCACCCCTTTTGACTGTGAGCAGCCTCTAGCTTCACAGCTCAAGGCTATTTAAAGTGAGGAATTAGCCTTGTTGGTTGTGAGAGCATTTCACACTCCTCAACCCGCAAGCGCCTCCTTGAGGGCACACGTGCCATGTCTCAGAGGATGACTGATGCACTGCATGTCCTGAATTTGATGCCTGAACAGTGTGCCTGAACTCTAGGAGCGTCAGCACCATTGGGGTAGCTGCCAATAATCAAACACTGAAGAAATAGCCTTCAATTGTCGGGATCCTCTTGCGACCAAAGGGCAAATGTGTGGATCAGGGAACGGCACCCGAGCATGGTCTCTCTAATGTTCCTGGCAAAGGTCTAGGCTCTAGGGGCTCCTGCTGTGGCCAGGGTTGAGTGTTCAGAGAAAGGTTTGCCAGAACAACTGGCTCTCTGGATGGTATTCTGAGCGAAGACGGGACACATTGGGGTGGAGGAGGCTTGGGCCATTTGAGGGTACCAGGATGGAAGCCCTAACTGATTATCCCTTACAGACACCAAAATGGTTGCTAGGATTGATGCCGGAGCGGCTGCCCTCATGTTGCTGGTGCTTCTCCTGCAGGGACAAAAAGAGGACATTGTGAGATGGATAGTATTGACAAGAATCTCATGGGGTCTCATTTTTTGGCACTAAGTGCTGTTGAATATGATGCCACTGAATTCTCACCATGTGGCTGTCAAGAAACACCATGCCAAACGCGCCCAAAATGACAGTTAGAAATTTTTCCATTGAATCACGCCCATCATCCTAAAAAATTACAATCTTATAAACGGCAGGCAAGATTTTCTCTGATATTGGCAAAAACTGAGGTCGGGTGGAAAAAGCGGTGTGAGGCCACCAACGGCAGTGGACGCTTTTTCCATCACATGATGTGGGATTTTAAAGAAAAATAAGGCAGGCAGGTGTTCCATGTGCTATACCAGCAGACGGCCTCTGATTCGCCACCTTGCCTTCAACTCAGTTTACCGATGATCTGGTCGCCATTTTTAATGGCCGCCCTAGCACACAGCGAGCAAGCCAGGAAACAATCCTTACCCAGGCACAGCCCTGGCACCCCTGGCACCCCTGACACGACCCAATGTTTGATGGTCGCAGACTCAGCCGACCACTGATGTTGGGAGGGAACAATCAACGACTTTGGCCTTAGAACATAGAACAGTTCATAGAACAGTACAGCACAGAACAGGCCCTTCGGCCCTCGATGTTGTGCCGAGCAATGATCACCCTACTCAAACCCACGTATCCATCCTATACCCGTAACCCAACAATCCCCCCATTAACCTTACACTACGGGCAATTTAGCATGGCCAATCTACCTAACCCGCACATCTTTGGACTGTGGGAGGAAACCGGAGCACCCGGAGGAAACCCACGCACACACGGGGAGGACATGCAGACTCCGCACAGACAGTGACCCAGCCGGGAATCGAACCTGGGACCCTGGAGCTGTGAAGCATTTATGCTAACCACCATGCTACCATGCTTCCCCCGATATTTCACTCTCATCACCAAGCCAACCTGAACTGAATGGAAGGGGAAAATCCTGGCCTTTGTTTTTGTAACAGAATAATTACCAGTAAAAGGGTACCATTTCTGACAGGGTATTTCATCAATACGCTCGGGCTGGGATGAAGGCTGCCTGAAAAATAGCCTGTCTTTCTTACCAGACATACACACGCACCAATTATCCATTTCCAATCTTCGGCCTTTACTTCAACGTTTCCATTTTCCCTTTCATTTTTAAACTATCGGCATTATACCTTTTCAGAAAGAACACAAGAGCTTGTGCTTACTTAACAAGGTTGGTTGTGATGATTAGCCCCTTGTGCTATTGTAATATTGAACAGGACATCACAGCAGACACTTCTTCGAACTAGTCCTCTGGGATCCTCCTTGTCCACCTGACAGGACAGATGGGGTTTCGACTTCCATAACACTCAGCAAAGGTGTCATTTCAGTGAGAAAACAGGACACTCGGAGAAGGGTGCATCATTCGTGGCTAACTAAGGAAGCTAAAGATGGTATCAAATTGGAAGAGAAAGCGTACAATTCCACAATGATTCGTGGCAGGTTAGAAGATTGGACACAATGTAAAAAACATTGTATAATGACTAAAAAGTGGAGGGAGTAATGAAAGAGTATGAAAGAAAGCTGGCACGAAATGTAAAACAGATAATTTCTCCACGTATTTAAAAAGGATAAGAATAAGCAAAGTGGGATCTTCCAGAGAATGGGAGATAAGAAAACAGCAGGTGGAAAAATCCATTTGTAGTGGCATGCAGTCAGAATGACACGAATCAAGGTTACCGTCAAAAGGCACGCATCTGACGAGCACACCTCCGATGGGTGCTTGGAGATGTGCGCAGCATTCATGGACAGCTGTGTATGCAGAGGTGCCGGAGTCTGACACGGGGGTACCCGGGTAAGACTTGGGGGATACCCGGGTATGACTTGGGAGTACCGGGGTCTGACTCGAAGGTACCGGGGTCTGACCTGGGGGTTACCGGGGTCGGACTTAAGGGTGCCAGGGTCCGGTTTGGGGGAATCAGGGTCTGATTCAGGGGTACTGGTGTCTGTCTCAGGGGCAACGGGGTATGATTTGGGGGGTACCGGTGTCTGAATTGAGGGTACCGAGGTCTGACTCAGGGGTATCGGCTCCAATCCTAATTTTCCCCCGACTCCTGATTGCCCATCCCATCAGTGAATGCATTCTGGGCGTCCCCGGGGACGGAGAATCCCTCCCCTGGTCTTCAACAACCCTCCAGGTACTGGCAACCTGGGTCGTCTTTGCCTTCACCTGCTGTCGCTCTGAGAAAGTGATTTGTTGACCAGATTGTGACCCCGGGATTACTCTAGAACTAGGGCCCACTACAGTGTGTGTCTCTATGCCAGTGCAGAGTGTGGGTGTGCAGTGTGACAGTTCTGCTGCAGGGTCTGTAAACCCCTCCTCTGTGATGCTGTCAGTGCTGGAGTCAGGGACCTGGCTGGAGGACTACCTTGGCTGCTTCCCAGATGTGCCTGCAAAAGAAAAGAGAATTCATTAGTGCATGACAGGGCCCTGAGAAACAGGAGACATGACTCACAACATTGTTATCCGATGGATGTTGCAGTGCTGGATCCTCACTCGGTTTATCACCTCCGACCTCACCATCAGCACAGGAGTTGTCAACCTCCTCCCCGGCCAGCTGTCATCAAAGTCAGTGAGGACCTTAAGTTCTGGCATTCCTCCACCCATCTGGAACCTCTCCCTCTTGTTGTGTGCCAGCTTTTCCTGCATGAAAAGAGATGAAGAGAGTGTAAGCAGGAACCGTGCCAGGGCAGATGATAAAGATGCCTGGCATGTGTGGATGGTGAATGGGACCAGCGAGTTGATCGGGACACAACCTGCAGGGGAGATGAAGATGTGTGCGGGTGAGCGAGTGATTGTGTCCATTGAGTTGGCAATGAGTGAGATCCCTGTGAATGTGTGATTAGTGTGTGAGTTAAGAGTGATGAGAAGAGTGACTTACCCTTGCAGATTTGAGGAGATCAGTCATCCTTTTTCTGCACGAGATGGCTGTTCTCCTGAAGGCATTGGCGCTGGCCACTGTTGCCACCGTCTCCCATGCTGGGTTCATCCCTTTGCTTCTGGGTTTCTGTCCTGAGCGTGGTAGATGAGATCACTGTGGCCTCTACAGCTTCGTGGAATCTCTCCAGGGAGGCTCCTGAGAATTGCGGGGCAGATTTCCTGGCAGTAGCAAGGTCTGGCTGCTGTGTGATGTGGCGTCTTTAAAACATGGCGCCCCGATGATTGCAGCACTGAGGTGAATCAGAGGCCAGTGATACAGCCTGGAACCCATAGATTAAGGTTTTTGGCACTATGCGCCGCACTATATGGTGTGAAAAGTCAAAATTTCCATTGGCGGGCTCAACTCCACTTTATCTGCCCAACATCGGCCTTCAACCAATTTCCAAGAAAATCTTGCTCAAAGATTGGTGGGAGTGTAAATTGTGAAGAGGACATAAGAGGTCTTTCGGCAAAGGGATATAGATAGGTTAAGTCAGATTGGGAGAGCAGTAGAGAAGATATGCTGGCAAGTTGATGAAGGGGAGGCATTAAAATTTAGGAGGGTGGGGGAGGGTGTGTGGGAGAACGTTTGCTGGCAAAACCTTCAGAGCTGTGGGGGCAGGAAGGCAACCACAGGATCAGGGCCTACCCTGATTATGACGCTACTGCCTGATGGATCCATCCCCTCAACATCCATTGTGAATTTATGGAGCGCAATCTAACGGAAAGGTTTCTAAGTGTCATTTGTGGCAGCTTTTGGCTGGGTGTTTCTTCCTGGCTGTCAGACAGTTCCCCACTATCTAACCACACTTAATGACTTTTTGGGGCTCTGGGGAATTTTTCACTGGGCTATCCCACACTTAAGAATTATTTTTATCGTTGGGGAGCTGAACTCACTGACCTAGTCTGGCTCCTTAGAGATTGGCCCACCATTTTGAAAGGGTGTCCCGATCCCTAAATAGGCTAGTGTATCCCTCAAATCCTGCGCCCATGGGCAATGTCACCCTCACACACATGGGCATTACCCCACACCCACCCAAGTGATGAAACCCTGCTATGGAGTCACTGAGGGACCCCATTTTTGTGCTTTCCCATGGCCATCCCTTCCCGGACCCCCACCCTTCAACTCCCAAACTTCCAGGAGCCCTTCTGTGCACCCACCCACCACTCCACCTTTCATAACCCCCTCCAACCTCCTTTCATGGGCACAGCCCCCCCTCAAGCCCTGACCCTTGGCAGTGCCACTCTGGCACCTGGGCATGTTGGCTCTACCACCCTGGCACCCTGACAGTGCTCCTGCCGGCTTTGCAGTGCCACCCGGGTACCTTGGCAGTGCCAGCGTGGCAGTACCAACGTGCCCACGTTCCAGGGCGAGAGCTAGGGGGCCACTTTGCCCTCTTCACGATCACCCAGAGGCTTCCTCTGGCCCAGGAGACCCCCACGGGGTTCCGTTGTGCCTGGTCCACATTTGTGTGAACCTGTACTGAACAGTGATCGGCTGGGGAATCCTGGGAATGTCGGTAGATCCCAGGTAATCATGCCTAAGCGGGTTTAAAATCTATTTTGACATGCAAGGCTTGGTCTCACCCACCCGGTGCCTCGTGGAATCTCACCAGATCCTGCGAGGCATACAGGCTGTCGGGAGGCCTGGGGAAGGCCTCGCCCAGGGTCTGCCAGCTTCATGGTGGTCCTGTTCAGATGCAATGCAGCCAGTAGGTCGTGCACCTGTTCTCAAAGCATGCAAAGAGGCCAGCCGAGATACCAGAGATCAGGTACAAAATGCATCCCAGCAAGGGCTGACCCGGGATATGGAACAAACAGCTGAATTATGGGACTGTAAGGTACCTTGTCCAAATGCTTTTTTGGGGAAACAAATAAACTGAATCAACAAATTGAAGCATAACAAAATGCAGTTCCTTAAAATATACTGCATCAAGTAAACGGAATCGCAATGGAAACTTAAAACATCAAAACAAAATGTCATTCAAGGGGTTGATTAAACACCCCAGTCCCCACATTACCTCCCCCCCCACCTACCCCCGCACCGTGTATGGAATGCCTCAATGGTGATTGCAGACACTACATACTCCCTTTCTAGGGACGTCTGGCTGCAAACATCGCCGTGGAAGAGGAGCAGACAATTGGGGTGGGTGACCCCCTTGACCTCCTGCTGCTTGGACCCATTAATGGCCAGTTTGGATAGGCCCAGGAGCAGGCCCACGAGGAGGTCCTCCGCCCACCAAGCCCCCTCTCCGGATCGAGTACCCGAAGGCCAGGAGCGAGGGGCTGAAGAGCAACCAACAAGAAAGTAACAGATTTGTCAGAACGTACAGCAATGTACACATACCTGGTCCATGGACTCCAGAAGGCTGTAAAAGGCACATGCATCATAGGGGTACGTGAACCAACGCAACCTACAGTTGTATTGGGCCACTGCGTGCAACATCCTCCACCCTACTCCCACATAGAGAGGCCTCTACCTGGGATCTCTGCCCCTGGACAGCAACACGGCATGCTAGAGCATGCCCAGATGGTGGGCAAAGGCAAGGAGGTGAATGGTGTGCAGCAGCAGCCCGTACAGGGAAAACCCCTCTGCACCAAGCTGAAGGGACCTTGGGTAGGTGAGTGTGCATGAATAACAATAGATTAGTCAGCAGAATAAGCAGGAAGGCAAATAAGATGTTGATGTTTGTTGCAAGGGCAATGGAATGTAAAAATGGGAACGCTTTGCTACAGTTGCGCAGGTTGTTAAAGGTGCGATAAAAGTATAAGATGTTGCTGCTGTGTTATCGTAGGGACTGCCTCACACATATATAGTGTCCCGTAGCACAGGGCTAAATCGCTGGCTTTGAAAGCAGACCAAGGCAGGCCAGCAGCACGGTTCGGTTCCCGTAACAGCCTCCCCGAACAGGCGCCGGAATGTGGCGACTAGGGGCTTTTCACAGTAACTTCATTTGAAGCCTACTTGTGACAATAAGCGATTTTCATTTTCATTTCAAAAAGATTAGCTGGCGACTCGTGTGCAATTCCACAAGAATGATAAGCAACAATAAGGGTTCCAGGTAAAAGGCAGAAAAAAGGCCACAATCTTACTGCAGCACAGTAGCGCAGTGGTTAGCACTGTTGCTTCACAGCACCAGGTACCCGGATTTGATTCCCACTGTCACTATCTATGCAGAGTCTGCACTTTCTCCCCGTGTCCGTGTGGGTTTCCTCCAGGTGCTCCGGTTTCCTCAAACAAGTCCCGAAAGACGTACTTGTGAAGTGAATTGGGCATTCTGAATTCTCCCTCTGTGTACCCGAACAGGTGCCGGAATGCGGCGGTTAGGGGATTTTCAGAGTAACATCATTGCAGTGTTAATGTAAGCCTACTTGTGACACGAATGAAGATTATTCCTGAATTCCTGAACAGGCTCGAGGGGGGTGGGGGGGGGGGGGGGGGGGTGTAAGGCCTACTCCAGCTCCTGGTTATCTGACAGATGGCTGCTGAAATATTAAAACAATTTTGATCTATAAATTTAAATAAAGTTGGTTCCTTAGATATTTGGTCATGTTTTCAGACGAGATTGGTCAGCAGTCAGAAAGTCTTTTCTCTGATTGTCTTCCAACCATTGCTGTCAACAATTTGTTTCTGCGTTAAAATTAATTTGTATTTCCCTGATCAACGTTTTCAGATTATCAGAAGCAACTTTTGTCTTTTCCTTTAACACAATTCCTCCTGATCTTTCCGGCCCTGCGGTGGTGAAGCTCGTTAATCCAGATTCAAAATACTTTCCTTTGTTCGCCTCACATGATCTGGATTAACTGTTGCCAGTAGTTTATCCACTCTAATTCTCTCTCCCCCACAGAGATATGCTGCTGCTCAGATCTAATCAGCTGTTATTGCAATTTGACAAGAATTTGTTTGAGGCTGAGGCACTATAAATCTCTCAAGCGCTGTTGCTTTTACATACAGATTGATCTACAGTCTCGCCAATTTTCTCACCCCCCCTGGCAGCACTAACTCCCTGCCAATCTGGATGCCAGCTGCCTTCTGTCGCCCCAGCTGGTGACTGTTGACAGACTTTTCTGCTCTGGAGGGCATCGAAGCCAAGCCTGATCCTATTCACACCTGATATCTAGCCAAGGTCGTTGACTGGCGATCAACTGGTTGAATTTTCCCACTCCATTCCTTTTGTAACCGCTGAGACATTGCCAGCAACAGTAGCACCCCATCATCTACCCTGACTGAGCACAGGGCAGGGATTGAGTCTGTGACTTAGCTGGCCTGTAGGCTGGCCATCATGTAAATTAAGCTATGCCAATGAGATGGCTGGGGCATTAGAATAGCTTCACAGAGAGTAGCAATCAAACATGGGGCAGCACTGGAGCATGTAACGCAGGGCGAGTGCCATGCAGCGCATTTAACAGGGTCCCAGGTACGAGTCCCGGCTTGGGTCACTGCCTGTGCTGAGTCTGCATGCTCTCCCCGTGTGTGCGTGGGTTTCCTCCGGGTGCTCCGGTTTCATCCCACAGCCCAAAGATGTGCAGGTTAGGTGGATTGGCCATGGTAAATGACCCTTCGTGTCCAAAAAGGTTCGCTCGGGTACTGGGTTGCGGGGATGGAATGGATGTGTGGCCTTGGGTCGGGTGTTCTTTCTAAGGGCCGGTGCAGACTTGATGGGCCAAATGGCCCATGTAAATTCTAAGTTTCTATGATTCTATGAAAACCTTGGTAGAGACACTTCATCTTATAATAATAATATAAAAATCTTTATTGTCACAAGTAGGCTTACATTAACACTGCAATTAGGTTCCTTTGAAAAGCCCCTAGTTGCCACATTCTGGCGCATGTTCGGATACATAGAGGGAGAATTCAGAATGTCCAAATTACCTAACAGCACGTTGTCCTTTTTTTCAATTCAAAGAAACACCTTCTTCGTGAAAGAGTGACAAACTCCAGTTTCGCACAGAACAGCACCCTGATGTAAATGCATCGCAGAACCCCTGCCCAGAAGGTCACAGTTGTCGGAGTGACAGATATCTCTTCCTCGCTAGATCAGAAAAGAAGGTCTCCGAATCCTATTTATCACAGGGATGTAGTCCATTTAATAACAGGGGCTGCATCAATGGGCCTACTCAATCAACTCGTTCTTACAGAGGAGTTGCGATCAAGCAGCTTTTTCACTTAGCCACAGAAGGATCTTGCATTATCATCTCAGTGAAATATGTGCATAGCTGTATACCTAAGTGAGAGAAAAGTTTCTAACAGGATTTGACGGTAGATTCAGAAAGAATGTTCCTGATGTTGGGGGAGTCCAGAACTAGGGATCATAGTTTGAGGATAATGGATAAACCATTTAGGTTTGAGATGAGGAGAAATGTCTTTACCCAGAGAGTGGTGAATCTGTGAAATTCATACTAGAGAAAGTAGTTGAGGCCAAAATGTTGTATAATTTCAAGAAGTTGTCAGATGTAGCTCTTGGGGCTAAAGGGATCAAGAGATATGGGGGGAAGGCGGGATCAGGCTATTGAACTTCATGATCAGCATTGATCAGAATTAAGGGGCAATTTAGCATGGCCAATCCACCTACCCTGCACATCTTTGGCTTGTGGGGGTGAGACCCACTCAGACATGGGGAGAATGTACAAACTCCACATGGACAGTGACCCGGGGCCGGGATCAAACCTGGGCACTCGGCGCCATGAGGCAGCAGTGCTAACCACTGCACCATCGTGCAGCCCCCTGCTTCTATTTTTTATGCCTGTTTCTGCTTTTGGCGCAATACTTTTGAGAAATATTTTTCTCTTGAGATCCTGCTCAAACCCATTTGTATAAGGTCAAACGGTAAAACTCTGGTGAACTAACACAATCAGACAACATTTTAGAATTGGATTTTTAAAAAAATACACTGGGAGGAATTCTCTGTTCCTGTGGCAAAGTGCCGGCTCGGAAGGAGAATCCGTGGGAAGTCAACGCCCCGCGCCGAAGAAAGGAGGAGAATGGCCGGGTCCTGGTCCATGCATGCGCACGGCTGAAGACCTGCAGGGGTCGCGCTGTACAACATGGCGCCGGCTGTGCGCTGACCCGACCCGCAAACAGTGATCCCACAGCCCACCCCCTGGCTACCCCCCACCAGCCCTCAATGAAGCCCCCCCCCCCGACCAGCGGCACAGATCCTGGCCGAGTGTGGCGGCGCTGGACACAGTCCACAGATGCCACGCTGGGTTCACGATATCTGTGAGGACATGTGTCCCACGCCATTGGGAACCCGTCCATTGGGATCGTAGCATCATGAGTGGGCGGCAACAGAATTGCGTCTGCACGCGACGTGCGTCATCATGATACCATTATGGAGGGGGAGGAGACTCGCAAACAGGCATCAAACCGGCGCCGGCCCCGATTCCCGCGTCGATTCTCCGGCCCGATCGCCGATTACGATATCAGCATCGGGCAACGGAGAATCCCGCCCAATAGCTTTAAAAATGTTATAGCCTTATTCTCCTCCATCAGCCATGATTGAATGGCGGAGCAGACCCAATGGGGAAAATGACCTAATTCTGTTCCTATGTATTATAGTCTTCTTTGATGTATTCAACTTGGTACAGTCTTATAAATGGCAGTCACAAGTAGGATAATTACAAAAAAATACCCGTTTTGATCAGTCCATCAGCTGTAAGTAACTCAATTTTAAATAAATAAAAATGACTTTAAAATGCTGGATGGAATCATTTGCAAGTTACGTTTTTGTACTGTAGTTGATCCCTTAGTTTGTTTATTTGATGCCAGCACAGCCTGAGTGGGGGCCTTGACATTTACTGGGATTTTCCCAGCCACCCCCCGTCACATGTTTTCTGGCAGTGGAGGCGACTCGCCATTGGCTGCCAGCGGGATCTTCTAGTCCCGCTGAGGTCTATGGCGTTTTGTATTGCTCGGCCGCCCAGCCACGGGTGGGATGGGGTGGGAATGGGGGGGGTGCGGAGGGGTGCGGGTCACCCCTTTGGCAGGGCCAGAAGATCCCACCTATTGTTTGCTCCCTCTCTGGCTTTCCTCAAGCCTCCCTCAGTCCACGTCTCAATGTTGTCCCCATTCCGATTTTTGCTTTTACCCTCACTTTCTCCATCAATTGATGCTAAGGCAATGCAGTTGGGTCTTCATTTCCACAATGTCCACACTTTCTAACTCCAACTGTACGAAACAATCTTTCTGATTGCTGCACTTACATTCTTATTTTAATCCACTCGTTGATCTCTCAGTCCATCCAGCTGGTTCTGAGCTTCCTCCGCCACACCCACATTTCGAAAGCTGTTCTGCCCCTCATATCAGCTTTCTTCATAGTTCGACTCTCACATCCATAGAGTGCAACAGATAAATAAAGATTGAAAAGAAATAATCTTTAGTATCACAAGTAGGCTAACATTAACACTGCAATAAGGTTACTGTGAAAAGCCTCCAGTCGCCACATTCTAGTGCTTGTTCGGGTACAAGGAGGTACAGCTGGTACAGGAATTGTACCCGCGGTGCTGGCCGTGTTCGGCATACAAACCAGCTGTCTAGCCTACTGAGCTAAACCAGCCGCCAACACTCCACAGTGGTGATTGTCCTGAAGGATTTCTCAGCTGAATGCTGATATCATTAGATTTCCAGATGCTCCTTAAATCATTGGTCGCGTCTCTTGGTTAGCACTGTTGCTTCACGGCGCCAGGGTCCCAGGTTCGATTCCCACTTGGGTCGCTGTCCATGCGGAGTCTGCATGTACTCCCCGTATCTGTGTGGGTTTCTTCCAGGTGCTCCGATTTCTTCCCACGAGCCTCGAAAGACGAGCTTGTTAGGTGAATTGGACATTCTGAATTCTCCCGCATTGTACCCGAACAGGCACCGGAGTGTGACGGCGAGGGGATTTTCACAGCAACGTCATTGCTCTGTTAATGTAAGCCTACTTGTGATAATAATAAAGATTATCATTGTTATAAAGACTATTATTATTGTTGTCCTTAGTAATTGTTTTGACAAAACGTTTAAAAACTTATCAAACCCTCTTATTTCCAATGCCTGTGGGCAAAACCCTTCATTGGACAGTCATGCTTTCATGACATTCAGAGTCTCACGGGATGTTTCTCTGCCCACAATTTCAGTGGCGATGAGAATCAATTGACTAGTTTCAATAAAATGGTTTAGCTCACTCGGCTAAATCGCTGGCTTTAAAGCAGGCCAGCAGCACGGTTCGATTCCCGTACCAGCCTCCCCGGACAGGCGCCGAAATGTGGTGACTAGGGGCTTTTCACAGTAACTTCATTGAAGCCTACTCGTGACAATAAGCGATTTTCATTTTTCAATTTTTCATTTCATAAAATGCCAAAGGTCAATTAAAGGCCCCAAGTATTCATGTGAACAAAGAACAATGAACATTCGAGCATGGGAACAGGCCCTTCAGCCCACCAAGCCTGCGCCGATCCATATTCCTTATTTAGACCCACTGCTTATTGCCCCAACAATCCCTCCATTCCCTGCCAGTTCATGTGTCCATCAAGATAAATCTTAAACGTTGCTATTGTGCCTGCCTCCACTACCTCCACTGACAACGCATTCCAGGCACCCACCATCCGCTGTGTGAAAATCTTTCCCCGAACATCTTCCCTACGCCTTCCCACTCTCACCTGGAACCTGTGTACCCTTGTAATTGAGTCTTTCACCCTGGGAAAAAGCTTCTTTTAAATTTAATTTATCCGCACAGTTGATCTCTAACTAACGCTATCTAAGCTACTCTTATGCTGCTGGTGAATATCAAAGAACTTATATACAGTACAAAATTTAAAACAGCAGCATCACATTTCTACTTAATCCTAATAAATGTTAAAGAGGTACATTGTTTGTCTTTAGCAGCAATTGTTACATGAGTTTAATTTTGTTGAATTCCAAAGAAGGGTGATCGGACTGTATATATAGGGCAGCGGGAGGCTTTTGTTCGCCATTTACGGAGTCGGAGTGTCTGAATGACACTGTAGATTATTGCAATTACTAGAAGGGCCTCTACTATGTATGAACGGGGGTTCCATTTGGCCATGTTTTCACACCAAGTGGGGATTTCGATGTCTGTCTTTATGTGTGGTGTAGTATCCGGGCTGGTGGTGACCTGTTGTGTGGTAGTGTTGTGGGCTGGTGTGGGGTTTGTTAAAACAGTCCGTTGTGCACGCAGTTGCAGAAGGGGCTGATTTAGCACAGGGCTAAATAGCTGGCTCTCAAGTCAGACCAATTCAATTCCCGTACCAGCCTCCCCGAACAGGTGCTGGAATGTGGCGACTAGGGGTTTTCACAGTAACTTCATTGAAGCCTACTTGTGACAATGAGTGATTTTCATTTCAAGTCCAGCGATGATCCAAACGCATGTCAGCAGTCCTTGCTTCATCCTGCGTTGTCTGTTTTCCGGGTAATCCTGGGGGTGCAAGCATAGTATCTGTTATTATCTGTGGTTAATATCTTGTTTTATTAGCCTTTCTCTCTGTATTCCTATTACCCGTTATGATTGTCACCATGTGTGACTCCCTCATTTAAAAAAAAAACCATTATGGAGAGACAAGAAATGCAAATTTTTTAAGTACAGAGACTCTCGCAGCGTGTGGTCGATGCGGGGAGTGGTCAGACAATTTCTTCGACCAGTCTTTTCTTTACTTGTAACTAGTGGTGGTTGAGGCTTATCTTAACCAACCGAATATCAGGGCGGCCAGTTTTATAGAGTTTCATCCTAGGATTCAGAGGTAGTTCGCGTGTAGTAGCGTGTGCAGCAACCAATTGTGTCATATGTGTAAATAGCAGGTGGGGAGCGACCAGGGGGTCGCGGGAGGTAAAGGAAAGAAGGAGTGAACGTACAGAACATGAAAAAATGCATTCTTTAAACCACGACCAAAGGGAGAGTAGAGAAAGTGAAACTAAGGACTGCCAAAGGCAACGCAGGGTATAGAGAATCATTCCAGAGCGTATGAAGTGACGGGAACATGAGGTGCATGTGAGCCGCTGCAGGATAAGAATGGGTGGAATCCCTGGGTAGGGCGGGTGTTAATGCCGTTATTCGACTCCCCAAGCTTAACTGACTGGATGCATTTGGGGTCTTCAGGTAGGGCGGGGTCAGTGCCGTTACTCCACTACCTGGGTGGATGGTAAGAGTTTGTAGTCATGTGGAAACTGGGCATAAAGACTGGGAGAATAGTGATCTATTTCTCGACAAACTTGTGCCTTTAACTGACATTGGGTATTGTACCCTTGAATCAGAAGAGTAATTTTGTGTCGGGCAACATGAATTAAAACCATGTAGTAGAAAAAAAGAAGGAAAAAGGCGGGCAGGCTCCATCAGAACTTGTTCACCTCAATACTTAGGCAGTATCTCTTTCTCATCATCTGGACCCCTCATTGTTCTGTACCAAACAGTGTTGTAAAAGCATTACCAAAACGAGAGTCAGTATCTGAATCATCACCATTTCCCGATTGCCAGACTCGTGTCTGCCGTTTCTGTGCTTTGGCCCCGTGGGCCATTGGATGGTCCGAATCGTTGTGCCTTACTAGTCTGCGAGAGTTGTCGCGGTGCCAAAGAGGGGCTTGTTTGTCATGAGGCGTAGGGGCAATGGGAGTGGAGGGCAAGTTACTATGGTCGGGCGGTGGCTGTGGCGGTGGCTGGGGGAGGGCATATTGGGGGTCAAAGATATCTAAGTCGTGGTTCCGGGGGCTGGGGTGACAGGTGGCAGAGAGATCGCGCCAGTGTTCAGGGATAGTAATCAAATCTGGGAGGCTCTGGCTATCGCTGGAGTCAAGTTCAAGGTGAAAGTATGTACCCATGGGAGGAGACAAGTTCGGGTCTGTGGGCGTGCACATGGGATAAATGCCGGCATGGCTGGGGGAGGGTTGGCGTAGGGGTTGGACTAGGTTGTCGATGGGCGGGGCGTAATCATTTCCTATTGCCAGAGAGATGTGGTGGGAGTGGCTACATTGGGATCCGTAGACTTTGAGTTGGTTGATGTGGAACCAACCAGTTTTCCCGTTGGGGAACGTTATTTTGTACACAGAGGGGCTCACTTTGTTGGAAATGGAGTAGGGTCCTGCAAATTCGGGGGCGAGGAAAGAACTGGGGTTGTAAAGTGAAACCATTACTTGCTGACCGATTGTGTAATCTACGGGGTGGACAGTTTTGTCAAAGCCGACTTTACTCTGCTTCTTTATAGCGCCTAATCAGACAGCTGCAGCGAGTTGTGCCGCTTTAATGTTATCTGTAATCTGTTGGGCTGCTTTTTCATGGGTGAGGGCGGTGACTGTGGGGCTTGCCAGATCGAGGCCTAATAAATATTCAATATCCTTCATGGGCCGTCCGGTCATGAGAATGTGAGGGGGTGAGACCTGTGGAACTGGAAATGGTGTTCCAAATAAACATGAGAGCAAATGGGAGGACTATGTCCAACGTGGTATTGTTCTGTTGCACCATCTTCCTAATGGTCGCTTTTAAAGTTTGATTCATTCTCTCGTCAATGCCATTGGATTGGGGGTGATATGCTATATGGAATTTCTGCCTGATCCCAAAAATTGTTAAAACATTTTGCATGACTCTGCCTGTGAAGTGGGAACCTTGGTCTGACTCAATGCTGCGGGGGCGACCCCAGCATGTGAATAACTGTTGGGTCATAATCTTAGCGGTGGCCTTTGCTGTGTTTGTCCGTGAGGGAAATGCTTCTACCCATTTAGTAAAGGTGTCGATTGCAACCAGCACGTACTTGAAACCGTTTCTGCAAGGGGGAAGGGAACCAATGTAATCGATTTTACAAATTTGTCCATGGGCCATTCACAGGTTGGGTGTGACGTGATTGTCTTTTCTTTGAGTAACATTGAGGATTGTTCTGCGCACAGATAAGGGAATTCTCGACATAATGGGTTACATCACTTTTTAAATCGGACCACCAACACAAAGGTCTTAAATGGGCAATGTTATTGTCTATCCCCTGATGTCCGTGTCCGTCATGAAATTGGTAAATGATCTGGTTTCTGTCCTGGTTGGGGATCACATAAACTCCGTTTGTTAAACTATGCTGTCCTGTACAGTCAGTGCGTCCTTCCATTTATCATAGGGAGCTGGGAAGGTGCCATCTAAAACCTGTTAGAGGGTGCTGTCTGCTTTTTGGGCTTGAGACTGATCCTGAATATTGGTCTGGGAAACCTGGACTGAGTGTATCGGTTCGCTTTTGGGTGGCTGCCAGAAATGACCATGGTGGGATCCTGCTTTAGCTAAAGCGTCTGCCTTTACATTACCGGGTGGGGGAGGAGTGATGATGGCTTTTTACTTTAATGATACCGTATGTGCGATCTGAGGCCATCTTGAGACTGTGCTTTAACAATGGGGCAGAGGATAGGGGTTTTCCATTGGCTGAAACAAAACCTCGAGATTCCCACAGGTGCAGGAATTCTGTTAAACTGTTGCACATATACAGGCTGTACGAGTGTATGTCTGCAGGAGTTGGAAAAGAGTCGGAGTGCTGAATTACATAGGCTCTGGCTGCGAGTTCTGCTGCTTGTGAACCTAGATGGCAGGGCAATTTTAAAGAGATCTCTTCGCGTGGGCGTCCTTGCGTGTCGTCCATGTAAATTCCACAACCAGTAATTCTAACTCCATTTTCGATTGTGGAGGAACCGTCTACATACATTTTTTAAGTATCCCCTGTGGTTTGGGAATCCTGTGACTTACTGCCTGCTCGTGAATGTAGTGACTTTGGGATAAAGGGTCCTGTGTGGTGTTGGGCTGCTATGATCTGGCACTCATGTGGGGTCCCTGCATATTGGATATTATCGGCCAGAAATGTGTGGGTTTTGGTGCATTTTACCGTAATGTCCCTGCCTTGTAACAGTAGTGTCCAGCGAGCTGCTCTGATGTGGCTGACTGAACCGTCCTTTAATCTATCGTCTAGTAATAGTTGCGTGGGGGTGTGCTCGGTCAAGATCGTGACTGGGTTGAGGCCTGTGATGTACGCAAAGTACTGTACTGCCCAAAAGACTGGAAGAAAGTGCCGTTCGCAGGCTGAGAATGCTTGCTCTGATACGGGGTCTAATACTCTTGAGGCATAGGCTACGGGTCCTAAATGATCCTGTTGTTCTTGGAGGAGCACTGCTGATAGAGTTCGGTCAGTGGTTGCTACTTCTATGGCATAGGGTAAGTCTGGGTCTGGAACTTGTAAAGTGGGGGCGGTGCCTAGGGTGTGTTTTAAATCACCAATGGCGTCTGTGAGCTGCGGAAGCAATTCCCATGGGGCGTTCTTTTTAAGGAGCTCTGAGAGTGGGGCTGCTTTATTGGCAAAACCATCTATATAATTTCTGCAATATCCTACCAAACCTAGGAATGACCGGAGTGCAGTGACATTTTGGGGCGGGGCAATTTAATGATGGACTAGATCCGTTTTTGCTCAATTTCTCTCTTCCCGTGGGTGATGATGGTGCCTAAATAAAAACCTTTTCCTTTAAAATCTGGACCTTTTTGGCGTTTATCTTACATCCGATTGATTGCAGTAGGCCTACTAATTCATATAAGAGCTCTATATGTTCCTTATTTATGTCCGTTTGCAAGAACAGATCATCTGCATATTGTATTTGGCATTCGGGTCAGGAAAATTTAGAAAGTCCGTTGGCCAATTGTCGGTGGAAAATGGAGGGGGAGTTATGGAATCCTTGTGGGAGGCACGTCCACGTGTACTGCTGCCCTTGAAATGTAAACGTGAATTTATACTGGCAGGCTTTGTCTAACGGGATGGACCAAAAGCCATTGCTGATGTCCCACACTGTGAAATATTTTGCCTGTACTCCCTGTTTGAGCATGGTTTCGCAACTCGTAGCAACAGTGGGGGCTGCTAAAGGGGTTATCTTATTAAATTCTTGGTAGTCGATTGTTAGTCGCCATGAACCATCGGGCTTTTTTACGGGCCAAATTGGGGCATTATTTGTGGATGCTACGGGTCGAATAACTCCTTGGTCTAACAAACTATTAATAACCTTCGAAATCTCACCCTCGGCTTGCTGTGGTGGGAAACCATATTGCTTTTGTGGCTTTGGATCGGGACCTGAAACCTGTACTGTAGCTGGGATCTTCCCACAGTTGTGTTTGTGTTGTGCGAACGAAGCTTTGTGTTTTATGGAGACCTCTCTAATCGTCTGGTCTGCACTAATTGTTTGCAGATTAAACCAATAGTCCCCTACTGAGCAAATCCTGTTTTCATAATCCCCTACTGTGAGCGTAGCGGGTGCCCTAGCTGTTTTAGCCATTCGCCAGACACATTTGTTGACTGGGTCAAACGAAAGGTTATGGGAGCTCATAAAATCAATGCCTAAAATGTGCTCTGCGGTTTGGGGTAAGTCAACTAAAACGACGGGGTGTTTGGTGCAAATATTCCCTATCTGAATGGGTATGGGAGCTGTGATATATCCTTGTTGCATGTGCCCTGTGAATCCACTCAGGGTGATGGTGTCTGTGGTGGGCCATTTGTTCTGTTGAAACATGGTGGAGGAGTTCAAAGTGGTGCGAGATCCTTCTGTGTCCCAGAGAAAATCGACTGTATGTCTCCGGACTGTGCCTGTAACTACTGGTCTGCCTGACTTGTCCCAGCGTGTGTCACAGACCCAAGTTGGGGAGTCTGAACAGCGTCAATCTGTGGAGTTAAACGCTAAGTCGTCTGAACGGGTGCTAACATTATGCATGGGCCTAACATTGTTCCTAGGTGGGGGGTTTGGTTGTTGGTGTCAGTACTCTGCCTCGGTTCCTTGGTGGAGCTATGGAGCGCTCTCAAAGCTGCTTTTAAATCTGTGCATTTGCTAGTTAGCTGGGCGACCTGTTGTTCTGTTTCCTCTCTTACCAGGACTGCGCGCTGTGTATCTTGGTAGGCTTTATCGTACTGGGTCTGGAAGCTACTAAGGTGAACTAGACAAGATAATGTGCATGTTTTACATCGGCCATTTCCTTGCCCTTAGCTGCTAACTGTTCCCGGAGTTGCTCAATTATCTTCTCGCTTTCGTTACTGTTTCCCTCGTTCTTTTCTTCCTGGGTTGGCCATAATTCCCATCGTCCTTTGCAGGTGGGCATCTTAGATGGCTACAACTTCCCCTATTTCACTTCTTTGGAGAAGAGCAGGGGAGTTCCCCCTTGTATCCACAGTCACTGAAACACATTATCAGGGCTTTGTCACATTGTTGCTGTGGGAGCTTGCTCTGTGCAAATTGACTGCTGCCGTTCCTACAGAAGAACAGTAACTACACTTCAAAAGTACTTCATTGGTTGTAAAAGGCTTTGGGATATCCTGAGATTGTAAAATGTCAATCTAGAAATGGTATCATTTCTTTCAGAATGCCTCTGAGTGCAACATTCCCCACCAGTAAAGGGTGTCACATATAATCATCAGAGACATCAATACACAACATTTGGCTTTAGAATCAGACTTTATCAGGCTTATATCACATTTAAACAAAATATCATTCTTGTAAATGGCAATACAACAGTTACTTGAGTGCTGTGTCGATATTGTAACTATATTCCATTAAAAAAAAGAGTTGATTGCGCGAAACTCTAACCTTTGTGGTGAATACTAATTAGAACAAAGTTGTATGTCCATCATTCAGTAGCAGCAGAAAATATCTTACGAACCACTGACACAGGTAAATATTGTGTTTACCTAATTTGGGTAAACAGTCCAGGTCTGAAATTGAGATTTGATGAATTGGAAATAAGCTCATTTTAGATTAAGGAGAATATACTGAGGTCTTGATAAATATTTATGTGATTTCTTTCCAGAAAGGATTGATATAACTGCTCATGAAGAATTGGAACTCAAAGGACAAATTGTTTTTCCTCCTGAGGACACTTAAATAAAGCAAAGAAATATTGCAATATTTAATATGATAGTTTTCACGGTATTACATCCAGCCCTTCAGCCACATTTGAAAGAACATCTAACTCATTTTCATTGCGATCGAATGGGCTGGGTTGCGTGGAGGCTGATCTAGCGGGCAAGGGGGCCAGGGCAGCTCGGAGAATCGTGAGGGAGACCACAGGTCAGAACCCTGGTGACAGGAAAATGACACTCTAATGCAGGGGTGGGCAAACTTTTCAGTGCAAGGGCCACATTCAGAAATTCACAATTTTAAAGAGCCGCATAGTATATTAAGTAAAATAATTAATATTTTAAATAGCCAAAATAAAAGGACTTTAAAGAAAAAAAAGCACATTTATTTGAAAAACAAAGTAACTCAGTAAGTAACAGAACAATGTCAATGAGAATGATGCATCTGACTGCAGTCATTTACCAGTTTGTTGAAATCAGGTGTCAAGTTGCTTGTGCTGATCCTTAACACTGACAGAATCACAGCCTAGCCGAGTCAACGATAAAAACGCGCGTAGTGGGGTGGATGAGTGGGGCTGCCTTATTGGTCGGTTTAGTTGGGTGTGCGACCAATAGGAGTCCAGGTTACAAACAATAATAAGGCTTATTGTTTGTAACCTGGACTCCTATTGGTCGCACACCCAACTAAACCGACCAATGAGACAGCCCCACTCATCCACCCCACTACGCGCGTTTTTATGCGGCCCGCCAATGAGGTGCCCGGAATCATAACCGGCATTTTGAAAAGCCGCCGGGGAAAAGCCGCTGAAGTAAATGCGCTTATTGAATAAGCGCATTTACTTCAGCGGCTTTTCCCCGGCGGCTATTCAAAAATGCCGGTTATGATTCCGGGCACCTCATTGGCGGGCCGCATAAAAACCTTTGTCGGGCCGCATGCGGCCCGTGGGCCGTAGTTTGCCCACCCCTGCATTAGTGGCGAGCAGTTAAGCAAGCGAGAAACTCTCCCATTATTGGTAGGTGCTTCGAAACATTCAAAACCGACTATGCAATTTAAATGTAATTCACCAGGATTTAAAAAGAATTTTCAGCTCTTTTCCCCGCCTCCCCAACTGTGTGTTCCTTGGCGACGCACCATCGCCGACAGTGGGATTCTCCGTTGCTGTCAGCGGCCAATGGGATTTCCCATTGTGGCCACCCCATTCCACCAGGAATTCTGCCAGCAGCGAGGCTGCGCTGCCAACAGAATGGAAAACCCCGCCGGTGGAGAATCCACCCCCAAATGTAACCATCTATTGTGGTGGGGTTCAAACCTGGAACCTCGGAGCATTGCCCTAGGTTTGTGGTGTATCAGATCAGTAACCTATTCCTTGAGGCCAAAAGGAGGAACCCAAGACAAAACTCAGCCTTCTCAATTAAATGAAACTAACAGGATTCACCTATGCCTTCAATCTACGCCTTCAATAACCCAAACCTCCCTTCGTACACTGGTGATGTAAATGTGGTCGACTTGACTCACTGTGAGAGCTTTCCTGTCTTGGTGGAGAGTGAGTCTTAAAGAGCTAAACTGTTGTAGTACCTCGTCCCTTTAAGTGGCATTATTCTGAAGAATCATGTGATCCACTCGTCCAATCGGTAGCGCAAGAGATGGGCCAAGCAGAGCGCGAGATTTTGTTCAGTTGGATCCAGGAAGCAGACTGGCAGCATCGAGGCTCCACTACTCTGTAAATAGCATCTTGTGTAACTAAACGTTTCTTGTTTGGACCTAACCGGTGGAGAAAAGTTATTACAATTGTCTTTGGAGATTTATTTTGCTGCGTTCAAACGTGATAATCTAACACTCTGGGGGTGGAGTCTGAGGCAGGAAGTGACTAAACCTAAAGGGCGCAATTCTCCGTACTCACGACGGTGCGGAGAATAGCAGGGGTCGTAAATTTTTACGGCCACGCTAGTCTGACGCCCTCCCGCTATTCTCCCCCCCCCCCCACGCCTGACTCCCGACATGAATCGCTGCCGCCGTTTTTTTACGGCGAGCAGCGATTCTCAGCTGGCCGATGGGCCGAAGTCCAAACCCTTTACGGCCGTTTTTACGAACGGCAAACACACCTGGTCTGGCCGTTCGTAAAAACGGCCGTAAAGTTCGGATCTTGCCAACCATGACACCGATTGGCACGGCAGTACCACGGCCGTGCCAAGGGTGCCATGGGCCCGCAAACGGTGCCCACCGATCGCGGGCAGCGGGTCCGATTCCCGCGCACTCTTTGTCCTTCCGCCGCCCCGCAGTATCAATTCACGGGGCGGCTGAGGGGCATCCCGGCCCGCGCATGCGCGGGTTTTGCGCAAATGCGCGATGACGTCATCCGCGCATGCGCGGGTTGGAGTCTTCCAATCCGCGCATGCGCGGCTGACATCATGTGACGCGTCAGCCATCGCAAACTCTGGCAAGCGGGCTTAACGAAATTCGTTAAGCCCGCGATGCCGGAGTTCACGGCCGCGGCATGCTAGCCCCGACCGGGGACCAGAATCGGTTCCCGGTCGGGGGGGGGAGGCTGGTGTCAAACCCGCCCGTTTTTGACGCCAGCCTTACGATTTCTCCCTGTTTGGGCGAATCGCGCCCAAAGTGTTGGTTCCAAAAATTAAAGCAACATGCAGAGCCTGATGCTGGAAGGGCCATTCATTAAAGTGGCAATACATATCTGAGTTTTGAAGGGGAGGGCACTTGAGAGGCTGCCTTGAAAGAAAGGCAGAAGTTGTTGCCAAAGAGGGGTTGATCGCTTTGTACTCCTTCGGCCTCAAACACTGGAGTGACCGGCGTTACCCAGTAATTGGTGTGGTCAGCCCAGGAGCAGCAAGAGTAGGGAGCACAATGATAGGAGGCCAGACACAGCAAGCCAGACACAGCAAGGCCGACACAGAGCTCCAGCGTATCTGAGAGTTTACGTGACCAGGGTGATGTACCTCCAAACCTCTCCATGGAGAGACCATCACAGAACTCTGTGCCCTCTGTCCAAATGGATGCGGTGCAGACCCACTGTCCTCTGGCAATGAAGGTTACTGAAACTGTTCCATCCATGGATCTACAGGTACCATTTGCAGTATATCCCAAGCAGCAATTCACCACTGCATCAAGGAGAGAAATGCACTGTTTAAGACGGCTGGAAAATTCATAAGATTGTGGATAGTTGAGAATAGCCAGACAGAGAGGACAATGTGATTTGTCGTGTTAATCACCCTGGGGTAACATGGACTGCAACTGGTTGCAGTTGTACTTGAAAGTAGACTACAAACTGTGATGTTAGTTCAATACGCTTTATTGAACTTGTTAAGCAGTGCACACAGCTCGCTGTGGGTTTGACACTCTACTACTCTAAGCGTGCTTACTATAACTGACTAGAACAGACTAGCTCTGAGCCACGTATAGAAGGTGCTAACTGATATATACACCCTGACTGTCACTACAGTTGTCACCAGTGGAAAGAGGCAGAGTGTTGATGCCTTGTGTGTTTTATAGTGTGAGACCACCTTCTAGTGTTCTGCCTGGTGATTGGTTGTGTTCTGTCCTGTGTGTTGATTGACTGTACTGGGTGTCTGTCACTGCCTGTCTGTATCTCATTATGTGCATGAGTGCATATCATGACAGGACTAATAGCCATTGCCTGCTTTCCACGTGTTGGAGATGGAATAGTCTGCATCCATTCCTGTTGACAGAAAGTGACAATGTGCTGTTAACCTGTGACTATAAGGAGAAAAACATGCAGGGGTGCCCTCGCTACCCTGGCAGCAATCATAGTGCCGATATGGTTCGACACTCGTAGGCGCTGCACCTGTTTGCATCAAGGCCACAAATAAAGAGCTGGATCCTCAGTGACGAGGGCTACTCTCTTCACACATTGCCTCACAGTGAGGAAGAAGAAAGGTTAAATTCTAATTAAGGCACAGAAAGGAACATCAGAGAGGAAACCATTGGAAGATGGGCTTCCACTGCCTCGATCATTCTGGGAGTGCTGTTGTTGCGTGTTTTGCCCTGCACAATGCCGCCATGCAAAGGAGGGCCATTATCAATCCAGAAGAATAAGAAGCTGATGCCCAATCTGACAAGGAAGACGGGGAAATGCAGATAGGAATGGGAGGGAATCCATTTCAAAAAGATTTTGTCAGCGTGTGCACAATGGAGGTTAACAGACAGGAGGCAAATGGCCATCTCATACTGACTGGCTTCCAACCGCCTGGTCACCATTACGTTACATAAAATCAGCAGACTTGCCAAAGGAAACTTTGGTAAGATGCAGATTCCAGGGCCAACATGCACGTATAACCACGTCAACTTGGAAACTGGCGAGGGGAAACACTTCACACATCAACAACCGTCCCTGCCATTAATCATTCAGCCACTCTACTTTTCTCACCCACTCTTCATCCAATTCTTGACCAGATTAAACTCAGACTTACCCTTACAGTATGGATGACTTTCATGCTTTCTCAACACTGGAGCAAGTCCCTCAGATGGAGCCCACAGCTGCTCACCTCCACAATGATCTCCATCGAGGCCACCTTGGTGATGACCTGAAGCAACCAGTTGCACCCAGGAGGCACTGCCAGGTTGCCAGGCTGGACATGCCATGGTTCCAAGCTGGCATTTGTCCCGCAATGGAGATTATGCCCAGGGGTGCCCTGTGTGGATGCAGGGAGGGTTGCGGGGAGGTCTTGAGGACCCCCTTATAGATGAGTTGGAGCTTTGGGGGAGTTCAGGATTCATGTAGGAGGGGGGTGGAGCGACTGGGATGAATGGCATCCCAATCTCCTGCACTGAGGTGCTCCACAGTGCAGACAATGGAACTAAGTGCAGCCTCAATGGGGAGTTCCCCGTTGAGGCCTTGAACCTACCCAAATGGGAACAGAGTCCCGTTCGATAGCGTAGGGCTTCTCAGCACTTCAAGAGCACCGGAAACCACCCGGCTAAATGCGCTCATTATGGGACTCTGTTCCCATTCGTGTAGATCACAGCAGATATAGGTTTTTTTAATTGGAAAAATATTGACTTATTTGGACACTTGCTTTGGAACTGGCCTGAGTCATAAGTTCACCTCAGACTGTGATTTTCCAGGAAATCACATGACTTCAGCTAACTGACCAACAAGGCACCTGGGCAGATGAGAACACCTTGTGTACTTAAGCTTCAGTCAGACTGTGGGGCTGCCCTGCCGGGTTTCTGGAAAACACTTCACTTGAAATGAGTTTTCTGTTTGAATATTTTTGTTTGTACTCAGTTTTGGGAGCAAATGGCAAAGGAAGGTCTTTCTCTGCCTCAGCTGAAATTCAGTGTGGTTATCAACATCCAGATAGAAAATCCTCACCTCAGAAAACTCATCTGTATTTGGGGAAACCTGCGAAGCTGACACAGGGAGAGGTTCAAATGATAGTGATGTCCTGAAGTTCCTTTGGAAGGAACTGCCGTGTCTGTGTGCATGTACCTGCATGCGTGCGTTTGTGTGTGTGTTTTTGTAAAGCGCTGTATGGTTACATATCCAAATCACAAATTCTGGGTGCAATCCAATGGAAAACTTTCTAAGTATAATTTTGTGCGCGTTTGACAGGGTGTTACTCGACAGCTGCTTTGGTGAAATCACAACCCGTATCCAACAGCACTTAGTGCCAAACATGAGCCCCCGTAATCTTCTTGCCATGACTGGCTGCCTTGCCATCTGATTAGTCAGATTCATGCCTAAGCATCTCGCCACTTACAAGGGGGAGCTTCTTTTAAACGCTTCCTCACCACACTCCCAGTCAAAGCTCCTCACTTTGGGGATGCCGACCTGGTCAGGCTTCTTGACGCTATGGATGAGAGGTAGGCCACCCTGTTCCCCTGAGGGGATCGGAGGACCAGCAGCAGGGCCAACAATGTTGCCTGGGAGGCAGTGTCAGCAGCTGTCAGTTCGGCCAGGACCTCATACCATGGCTAACCAACTCCCCCAGCAGAAAAGACTCCAAATATCCCCATTGATAGTTGTTATTCTAGTCAAGAGTAAAGGTTACAGAGCCAAGGGGTTTAGATACAGATCAGCCATGATCTAATCGAAGACCAGAGCAGGCTTGAGACCATTGTATCATAATCTTTATTGTCACAAGTAGGCTTACATTAACACTGCAATGATGTTACTGTGAAAAGCCCCGAATCGCCACATTCTGGCGCCTGTTCGGGTACACAGGGTGAGAATTCAGAATGTCCAAGTTACCTAATTATTCACAGTATTGGCTATAGGTAGGATGATGATGTTTTAGGAATAGGACATCAGTGATTATTAGAGAGGGTAGAAGGGCATAAAATGAAAGGGTATTTCAAACTGGATATATCTGGTGGGTGAAAACTGAAAGAGTAAATATATTCTGGTGGAAGTATGCTCTGTGGGTGATAGGATTTGGGCATCAGGTTCACAGCAAAGGCAACACCTCAGGTTGATGATGTTGCAGAGGTATTACTGGAAGTTGGGCCTGTTTAAAACTTAATAAGACCTCAGTTAGTCTACTATGTGAAGTCTTTGGCTTCATACTGTATTGAGGTTATAGAGAGGGTACAGTGTAAACTCACAAAGATGCTGCCTAATGTGAAGCAATAGAATTCAAACAACACAGAACACAAGGTAACATTATACAGGGTGGATCACAGAATCACAGAATTCTTACAGTGCCGAAAGGCCATTCAGCCTAACGTACCACAATGGCTCTCTGAATGAGCATTTCACTTCATGCCATTCTCCTGCCTTCTCCTCATTGCCCATAAAGCAGATTGCTTTCAATCATTGAATGATCAAGAATCATAGAATTGCATAGAATTTACAGTGCAGAAGGAGGCCTTCGGCTCATCGAGTCTGCACCGGCCCTTGGAAAGAGCACCCCACTTAAGCCCACACCACCACCCCATCCCCATCACCCAACTTAACCTTTTTGGACATCAAGGGCAATTTAGCATGGCCAATTCACCTATCCTGCACATCTTTGGACTGTGGGAGGAAACCAGAGCACCCGGAGGAAACCCATGCAGACACGGGGAGAACATGCAGACTCCCCACAGACAGTGACCCAAGCCGGGAATTGAACCCGGGACCCTGGAGCTGTGAAGCAACTATGCTAACCACTGTGCTACCATACTGCCCTAAAGGTAAGAAGTGAGGGATAGGCTCAAGATTACATATGGTGACAGAACCTTGCAGCACAAAAGGTGGCTATTCAGCCCATTGGCCTTGCGCCAACTTGCTAAAAGAGCTATCCAGTTAAATTCACTCCTCTGTTATTTCCCCATACTCTTCCTTTGGAGTGAAGAATAATTATAATAAATCATTGAACCTGTGTGAAAAGTTAGTTGACAATTTTACATATAGATTTTTGATCACTGGCCTACGTTTCAAAGAGTCAAGTTATTCGATGTAGATTATGCTGGTGTAGTTAATCCGTGGGTTTGTACCAGCGAAAAACTGAAAATACCAATGGACTAGGACAGGGGTGGGCAAACTATGGCCCGCGGGCCGCATGCGGCCCGCCAAAGGTATTTCTGCGGCCCACCAAGTCATTAAAAAAAAAAAAATTTATTTAAAAAAACATTTTTTTTTTTTTTTTTTTTTTAAGGTTAATGGGGGGGGGGCCGTTGGGTTACTTACTGGTATAGGGTGGATACGTTGACTTGAGTAGGGTGATCATTGCTCGGCACAACGTCGAGGGCCGAAGGGCCTGTTCTGTGCTGTACTGTTCTATGTTCTATATGAGGCGCCCAGAACCATAACCGGGTGAAGTAATTATTTTACTTAATATACTATGCGGCCCTTTGTGAATTGTGAATTTCTGAATGTGGCCCTTGCACGGAAAAGTTTGCCCACCCCTGGACTAGGATGTCATAACGAACCCAGTGGCTAACTAATTCCCTTCAGAGAAGTGAATCTCCCATTGCTATTCAGTCTGACCTTTGTAGGTGACTAATCCACATGATGTGGTTGACTCTCAGCATTTGCTATCGTGGTTGAGTAAATTATTCAGTTGTCAGGACAATGAGAGATGGACAACAAATGTTACCTTGTCAAGATCACCCACATTCCAAGAACAAACAAACAAGAATCATAAGAACATAAGAACTAGAAGCAGGAGTAGGCCATCTGGCCCCTCGAGCCTGTTCCGCCATTCAATGAGATCATGGCTGATCTTTTGTGGACTCAGCTCCACTTTGCCGCCTGAACACCATAACCCTTAATCCCTTTATTCTTCAAAAAACTACCTATCTTTATCTTGAAAACATTTAATGAAGGAGCTTCAACTGCTTCACTGGGCAAGGAATTCCATAGATTCACAACCCTTTGGGTGAAGAAGTTCCTCCTAAACTCAGTCCTAAATCTATTTCCCCTTATTTTGAGGCTATTCCCCCTAGTTCTGCTTTCACCCACCAGTGGAAACAACCTACCCTCCATCTATCCTATCTATTCCCTTCATAATTTTACATGTATCTATAAGATCCGCCCCCCCCTCCCCCCCCCCCCCCCCCCCCCCCCCCCCCCCCCCCCCCCCCCCCGCATCCTTCTAAATTCCAACAAGTACAGTCCCAGTCTACTCAACCTCTCCTCGTAATCCAACCCCCTCAACTCTGGAATTAGCCTAGTGAATCTCCTCTGTACACCTTCCAGCGCCAGTACGTCCTTTCTCAGGTAAGTATGTCTTTTCTCAGGTAAAAATCCTCAGATGTTCCCCTGTTCAAAAAAGGGTGCAAGCATAAACCCAACCACTACAGACCAGTCAGTTTACCCTCGGTGGTAGGAAACCTTCTAGAAATGATAATCCAGGGCAGAATTAATAGTCTCTTGGATAGACATCGATAGATTACGGCAAACCATCACGGATTGGTTAACGGAAAATCATACTTACTAATTTGATTAAGGTTTTGGATGAGATTTGATGTGAGTATGTTCAAATGAAGATACATAAATATAAATTCGGAGCAGGAGAACGTCATTCTGCCCCTCAGGTCTGCCCCACCATTTGATAGGATCAAGGCTGATCTGAATATGACCTCAAGTTGACTTCCCGGTCTGCTCCCCATAACCCTGAATTCAACTGTCAATCAGAAATCTATCTAAGTCAGCCTTGAATGCATTCCATGAGCCAGCCTCCACTGTTCTCTGAGCAAGAAAATTCCACAGGCAAATGGCTCTCTGAGAGAAAACATTTATCTTCATGTCTATCCTAAATGGGAGGCCTCTTATTTTTAAATCATGTCCCCTATTTCTAGTTTAGTCCAGAAGTGGAAATATTCACCTGGCATCCACCCTGTCCAGTCCCCTGAGCATTTTATATGATTCAGTAAGTTCACCTCTCATTCCTCTAAACTCGATGGCTCAACCTGTTCAACCTTCAACGAATTGAAGAATATATGACTGTAAGAAATACTGAATCTACTCTTAAATTTCCATCAATCAATACCCACCTCTAGACAGAATGCAGTGCGTCACCGCATCAACTATGTTTCAGAAACCAGGCAGTAGCAGTTTACAGCAGCAGTTGTAGACGTCAGATATGCCTTCAAAGCCTCCCAGTGAATACTGTATTTATGTAGTTTCATCTTTAATTAAAGAACCCACCTTATTGTTTTACAAATCCATGTAGGATTGTTAGCTTGTGACAAATAGAATAACGTTGGGGCTGGGTTAGCACAGGGCTAAATAGCTGGCTTGCAATGCAGACCAATGCCAGCAGCGTGGGTTCCATTCCCATACCAGCCTCCCTGAACAATAAACAATTATTATTATTATTACAATGACAAATCTGTTGGAATTCTTTGAGGATGTAACTTATACAGTTGACAAGGGGGAGCCAGTCGATGTGGTATATTTGGACTTTCAGAAGGAGTTCAACAAAGTCCAGCATCAGAGATCATTGTGCAACATTAAAGCGCATGGGATTGGGGGAAATGTATTGAGGTGGATAAAAAAACTGGTTGGCAGAGTGGAAACAAAGAGTTGGAATTATTGTGTCCTTTTCAAATTGGCAGGCAGTAACTAGTGGGGTGCCACAGGGATCGCTGCTGGGACCCCAGCTATTCACAATATATATTAATGATTTGGATGAGGGAACTAAATGTAACATCTCAAAGTTTGCAGGCGATACCAAGTTGGGTGGGAGGGTGAACTATGACGAGGATGTAGAGATCCTACAGAATGATCTGGACAGGTTGGGCGAGTGGGCAAATCAAGGCAGTATAATTTAATAAGTGTGAGGTATTTCCTTTGGAAGGAAAAACAGGAAGGCAGATTACTACCTGAACAGTTGTAAATTGGGAGAGGGCAGTGTGCAGCGGGACCTGGGTGTCCTTGTACACCAGTTGCTGAAGGTAAGCATGCAGTGCAGCAGGCGGAAAGAAGGGAAATTATATGGTTGGCCTTCTTTGCGAGAGGTTTCGAGTTGCTGTTGCAATTATACAGGACCATGGTGAGGCCACACCCAGAATATTGTGTGTAGTTTTGGTCTCCTTTTCTGAGGAAGGATGTTCTTGCTCTGGAGGGAGTGCAGTGAATGTTTACCAGACTGATTCCAGGGATGACAGGACTGTCATATGAGGAGACACTGATTAGGTTAGGATTGTTCTCGCTGGAGTTCAAAAAAATTAGCAGGTACCTCTTAGAGACTTATAAAATTCTAACAGGACTAGACAGGGTAGATGCAGGGAATATGTTACCAATGATGGGTGTGTCCAGAACCAGGGGTGACAGTCTGAGGATTCAGGGTAAACCATTTTGGACAGAGATGAGGAGACATTTCCTCACACAAAGAGTAGTGAGCCTGTGGAATTCATTACCACAGAAGGTAGTTGATGTTCAAACATTGAATTTATTCAAGAGGCGGCTAGATATAGAATTGGGGGTGAATGGGATCAGATTATGGGGAGAAAGCAGGATTAGGCTATTGAGTTGATGTTCAGCCATGATCATGATAAACGGCAGAGCAGGCCCAAAGGGCCAAAAGACCTCCTCTTGCTCCTTTCTTCTTTGTAACTATATATCTAGGTAACAATGAGGACTGTAGAAACACATATGCCAAACATACAATAACATACAAATCTACTTCACACAAGGCCTGTTTAGTGACACAAGGGTGTACATTGCATTCTTCTGTTTGAAGCTTAAATAGTGTGACTCATCTTGTTTAGCTGAGTTCTGTATAAAAGACAGACAGAAAGCGCACTCAGTAAGCTTTGTGCAGGTGAAGGACACACAGCCTGAGTGAGTGAGACACAGCCAGAGTAGGAATTGGAATTTAGTAATTTGGGCAGTGTGGTCATTTAAGAGGTAAGTGGTGAATTCAAATCTTCAAAACTGTTTTCAATTAAAAGGTCAGTGTCTAGCTTAGTGTCTGATTGGTTGAAGCTTCCCCCACTCTAATTTCTGAGAGACAGTTATCTGTCAGTCACCTGAGGCCTGTTTAGTGGCACAAGGGTGTACATTGTATTCTTCGGTTTGAAGCTTAAATAGTGTGACTCATCTTGTTTAGCTGAGTTCTGTGTAAAAGACAGACAGAAAGCGTACTCAGTAAGCTTTGCGCAGGTGAAGGAGATACAGCCTGAGTGAGTGAGACATCGCCAGAGTGGGAATTGGAGCTTGGCAATTGGGCAGTGTGGTAATTTGGTGCGGAGTGGGAGGAGGTGCTGTTTCCCTTTTTGTTCTGCTTCCTTCGTTTGGTTTTGTAACTGGTAATCTGCAGGGAGAGATCCAGAGTGTAATCCAGGAAGCAGGGAGAAAACCAGGGAGCACCCTGGTAAGGTAGGTGATATAAAATCTTACCCCCAGGTTCCAGCGGCCTTCATTTTCAGGAGCGGGAGAGAGAGATAGAGAAGGGGAGCAACTTGGGAACAGGTAAGTGATAGATATTCTGTTATTCTGAGTGATCCGACTTGGGGGGGGGGGGGGGGGGGGGGGGGGACTGAAAAGTGACATCACAGGAAAGCTGTGAGCTGATTGGCTGGTAGGGAATCTGCACTAAATATAAAAATGAAACATTGATAAACTAATTAAACATAATTAAGTAATTACTTAATCATAATTTGGAGGCCATGATGTGGAGATGCCGGCGTTGGACTGGGGTGAGCACAGTAAGAAGTCTTACAACACCAGGTTAAAGTCCAACAGGTTTGTTTCAAACACGAGCTTTCGGAGCACGGCTCCTTCTTCAGGACCTGAAGAAGGAGCCGTGCTCCGAAAGCTCGTGTTTGAAACAAACCTGTTGGACTTTAACCTGGTGTTGTAAGACTTCTTACTATAATTTGGAGGGGCATCTAAGCCAGAGACTGGAGAGTGCTGTATTTAGCATTTACATTTATAGTAAGAAATCGAGTGCTAGGAAACATATAGTTAACAGTAACTTATTTTTACAATTATTTTTTAATTTAATTTACTAATTAATTAACGCAATGTCAATTAGAGGGGTGCAGTGCTCTGAGATGTGGCAGGTCCGGGAGGCTTCCAGCCTCCCGGATGGCATCATCGGCAGAAAGTGCACCCAACTGGAGCTCCTCATAGACCGCATGGTTCGGTTGGAGCCGCAGTTGGAAGGACTTCGGAACATGCAGGTGGCAGAAAACGTCATAGATAGCAGTTATATAAATGTGGTCACACCCAAGGTGCAGGCAGAGAGATGGGTGACCACCAGAAGGGGCAGGCAGTCAGTGCAGGAATCCCCTGTGGTTGTCCCCCTCTCGAATAGGTGTATCCCTTTGGATACTGTCGGGGGGATAGCCTATCAGGGGAAAACAGCAGCAGCCAGAGCAGTGGCACCACAGCTGGCTCTGATGTTCAGCAGGGAGGGTCAAAGCGCAGAACAGCAATAGTCATAGGGGACTCTATAGTCAGGGGCACAGATAGATGTGAAAGAGACTCCAGGATAGTATGTTGCCTCCTTGGTGCCAGGGTCCAGGATGTCTCAGAATGGGTAGGGGGCATCCTGAAGGGGGAGAGCAAACAGGCAGAGGTTGTGATACATGTTGGTACTAACGACGTAGGCAGGAAGGGGCATGAGGTCCTGCAGCAGGAATTTAGGGAGCTGGGCAGAAAGTTAAAAGACAGGACCTCAAGGGTTGTAATCTCGGGATTACTCTCTGTGCCACGTGGCAGTGAGGCTAGAAATGGGAAGATAGAGCAGCTAAACACGTGGCTAAACAGCTGGTGTAGGAGGGAGTGTTTCAGTTATCTGGACCACTGTGAGCTCTTCCAGGGCAGGTGTGACCTGTATAAGAAGGACGGGTTGCATCTGGCCGCGAGATTTGCTAGTGTCACACGGGAGGGTTTAAATTGGGTGGGTACCGGAGCAATAGGTCAGAAGGTGATAAAATTGAGGGAGAACTCAGAAATAGGGCCACTATGGCTCTGAGGAAGAGCAGACAGGGAGATGTTGCTGAAAACAGCGGGTCTGATGGCCTGAAGTGCATATGTTTTAATATAAGAAGTATAAAAGGTAAGGCAGATGAATTTAGAGCTTGGATTATTACTTGGAACTATGATGTTGTTGCCATTACAGAGACCTGGTTGAGGGAAGTACAGGATTGGCAGCTAAACATTCCAGGATTTAGATGTTTCAGGTGGGATAGAGGGGGATGTAAAAGGAGTGGAGGCTTTGCACTACTGGTTAGGGAGAATATCACAGCTGTACTGCGGGAGGACACCTCAGAGGGCAGCGAGGCTATATGGGTAGAGATCAGGAATAATTTTGGGGGTTTACTACAGACCTCCCAGGGGGAATTAGAGGAGCAGATACGTAGACAGATTTTGGACAGGAGTAAAGGCAACAGGGTTGTTGTGATGGGAGACTTTGGGCGCGATTCTCCGCAAATGCGGCGAGTCGTAAAGGCTGCCGTGAAACTGGCCGTGTTTCACGGCAGCCTCTGCGCCCCCTCCCTGGACCCGATTCTCCCCCCCGGGCAGAGCTAGTAGCGGGGCCCCGTGAAGCACGGCATCGCGGGCTTAGTGACCGTCGCTAAGTCCACACGCCAAGCGTCACGCCGGCTGGCGCGCACGATGACGTCAGCCGCGCATGCGCGGACTGGACGGCTCCAACCCACGCGTGCGCGGGGCCGTCATCTCCCTCGGCCACCCCGCGGACTGATCCTGCGGGGGGGGGGTGGAGGGAGAAAGAGTGAGTCCGTTACGGACGCACTGGCCGCGATCGGTGCCCACCGATCGCGGGCCCATGCCCCCCTTGGCACGGCAGTTGCACTGCCGTGCCAATCGGGGCCCTGGATGCCCAGAACGGGCATGTTGCGGCCGTTTTTTCGATGGCAGCAAGCAGGTGTGTTTGCTGCCGTAAAAACGGCCGTAAAGGCCTGGGAACTTGGTCCATCGGCCTGGGGAGAATCGCTGTTCGCTGTAAAAAACGGCGAGCAGCGATTCGTGTCGTGGGGCGGCCGTGGGGGGGGGGGGGGGAGAATAGCAGGTGGGCGTGAAAAATGTCGGGGACGCCCTCCCGCTATTCTCCGACCCGTCGTGCACAGTGGAGAATCGCGCCCTTTAACTTCCCCAATATTGACTGGGACTCACTTAGTGCTCGGGGCTTGGACGGGGCAGAGTTTATAAGGAGCATCCAGGAGGGATTCTTAAAACAATATGTGGATAGTCTAATGTTTGAAACAAACCTGTTGGACTTTAACCTGGTGTTGTAAGACTTCTTACTGTGCTCACCCCAGTCCAACGCCGGCACCTCCACATCATGTTTATCATCACTGGAAGACAACGGTTATATTTCAACAACTCGGCTGGATAAAAAGAGTAATATATATATTGCAACATTGTAACATAACACTAACCACTGTGTTACCATGCCATCCAAGTTCGAAAACAAGGGACAAAATCTAAAAGTAACTCTTTCCACTTTGCATCAAATTCTCCCTCAGCTTCAAACTCCCAATACCCACACTCACTCTGGCTGTGCCTCACTCTAGATGTGCTCTCTCCCACTGCTCGTCGCATGTCTGCACTACAACTGGGACAGGTCTGAAACTAATCCACAGATTGTAAAGTCCTTTGGAACGACTTGTGGAGGTGACAGGGTTCAATGCAAGACATTTCCTCTTTCCATCCCACCAGTACTTATTCTGTTTTTGAACCACAATCCACCATTCACCGCAAGGGAGTTTACTGTTCGCATTTCGGAACGCAGTAGTGTGAACAGCAGAAAGATTGTCCATTTTACACCCAATTGCTGTTTGGATTGAAGTCAATGGAAGTGACAACCCCGTGGTGCGTGAAACAAGAGACCATTTTTAATGTTGTGGCACAAATGAAGAATAATTCAACCAGTTTCCCTATTCAGTGATGGGCTAGTGTTGCATTTTCTCCAGAAGTCCATTATGTGTCACCACTAACCGCAGCTATCTGGAGTAACCTAATTTCCCTGTGTACTCCCCAGGCCCTTTTTGCATCTTCCATTCTTGACTACTCACCAAATGAATTAGTGATTAGGACAGTAATTACATTGGCTTCAATAAGAAATTCACAGTTTAAGGCTAGAAAAATCCACTTCAACTGAGAACAATCCTTTCTCTTGAAACAACGATACAGCGCTGGCATTTTAAGCGCTAATAAAATAATTATTGATTCACTTGTTCAAAAGCTGGTCCCTGAACTTGGAATGTCTGGCTAGTAGATGGGCTTCATTTTCTGTGAGGTATTAAGGCATAGAACTCTGCAAGCAATTTGCCCGAACATCCTGGCAGAGACTAATGGCCAAACAGGACCACAGTTCTTATTACTGGGGCTTAGCAGTCAGCAGGTATGCCCCGGGCAACTTCACATTGTTCTACCCTCCAAGGGAGAGTCACCTCTGAGTAGGTCTACCCAAGACGAAACTAAGCATTTTTTGATCACTTTATTTAATTACTATTTAATTCAACCTTTGGGCACAGTTTGCAGCCTTGCTGCCTGATGAAACAATGGCCTTTCAATTGCACTAGATCGGAGGTCCTTGTGCGCAGCGGTAGCCTCCTCACCTCTGGACGAAAATCTCTGCCTTCAAATCTAACACCAGAACTTGCTGGCCATGGAAGGAGCATTTATGAGGTGACTCAATGGCTTATAATCAGCTTGGGAATCCTTTCCCCATTATGCCGAGAGAGAAAAATGTGTGTGAATGAAGATCTGCTAAAAGAAAATTGCACTGGATGTTAGACATTGGAAAATAAAGTGGCTGACATTCCAACTCGGCCCACTCTACAGGTGTGGTGCAGTAGACATCGAACAGTATTTTTTAAAGCAAAACAATGTTTATTCTCTGAACTGAGTAAACCTTTTTAATACATACAGCGAACGTATTAGCAGCCATCAATTCAAATACAACCCCCAAAGAATACAACATTCTAAGTAATACTTAAATGTTCCTTTTAACATCCATAAGACAACAAAAACCTTTTTAACAGAAGCGCATCAGGTTTAAATTCACTACTGAGAACAGTTATCACTCTGAATTAACCAAATGATCAAGAAATAGCCTTCAGATTGCAGAGAGATCAACATTACACCTTCTTTGACTGCCTTCAGCTCCAACACTAAAACAAAACAAAAAAACACAGACACACCCAAGCTTTTCCTCAAAGCGCAACTAAAAGCTGACAGACAGCCCAGCTCCACCATACTGGGTGTTTATTGAATTGTAGATGTACCTTTAAAAAATGGGTGTTTATCCATGATGTCAAAGGTACATCCACAATTCGATAAACACCCATTTCTTAAAGGTGCTCTCACATGACACCTTGTAATGATATATCTATGTATACAAATAAAGGGTTAATTATAACATCTAGCTTTAACACTACCACTAGAGGGCACCACTAGATCCATCTATAAGTATCAGCTTCCAGAGGATCTTGGTCTCTTTCACCCCAGGAGTGTTTAGTAAGCAGTAGTGCATGATCAATAGCTCTCAGTATTTATAGTTGTGAAGCAGTTAGTACAATCATATTTAGTTACTTGATTTCTAGAGATGTTTCTGTAGAGTGTCGAACTCAGATATAATCAATCGTTACTTTAATAAATTAGTTTGCTTTAAGTTGAAGACTCGTGGTTTCTTCAGGATCACACCATCAGACCTTCTGGATATACAGCAACTAGTAACAATACATATTACTAGACCTAGTAATATAACACCCTTGGCTTCTTAACTTGTCCAAGAAGGTGCAATTCCTGCCTTTTTAAATGCAAGAGTAAGTGCAAATGAAACAATGGAGACAGAATTTGCAAATGGAATCTTCACCTATATTTAGAATTGTCCCTACCCAGGTGGCACGGTGGAGCAGTGGTTAGCACTGCTGCCTCACAGCGCCGAGGATGCAGATTCGATCCTGGCCCTGGGTCACTGTCCGTGTGGAGTTTGCACATTCTCCACAACATAAATATGTGCAGGGTAGGTGAATTGGCCACACTAAATTGCCCCTTAATTGGAAAAAAAGAATTGGATACTCGAAATTTATCAGAAAAGAAGAAAAAAAAAGAATTGTCCCTACCCATTTGTAAGCAATCTGCTTTTGTTCAGGTCAATATTAATGAAAACGATAAGAATTCTACACGCGTAGAGTTCAGTTGTGAAGGAAGTGAGGCCTTGACTTCAAGGGTGGAATTCTCCCACCCTGGGACTAAGTTTCATTTTTCGGGGTGGGAAAGTGGAGTGTTTGCTGCTGTGAAGACCAGTGGAAAAACACATCTAATCCTCCAGCTCCAACCTCATTAATTGTACAAACAGAGGTTTTATGCCGCATACCGCAGAAGGGAAGACATGATGGCACGTAGCCCTACCTATTGATAAGGTACCCAACATTACTGACCCACTATTGAAGAAAGAAGATGGACCTCCTGAAAATGAAGATGGATCTCCTGAGCAATCAAACGGATTTGCAGGAAAATTCAGAGGCTGGAAGAGGGACCTCCTCCAGGACGCCGAATCTGAAGGATCTGCCACTAGATAACCCCCCCCCCCCACACACACACACACACTGCTGGGGTGTACGAGAATCCTGGCTTGCCGTTGGCCTCCATCCTGAACATCCAGACGCAACTCCAGGAATTGTTCAAGTGAGAGCTGACATTGACGTGCCGCATTGCCCTAAACGTGTTTTCCGCTGGCGTCGTGGGAAATCAGGCATGGGTGGTCGGGCCTTCACTTTCATCCCGTTAGCAGGATGCAAATTGGTTTCAAGCTGGCTTCTAGCAGGTTTCCCGAGCTGCCAGCCTGACACCGATTTCTGAGCCTCGCGCCAACCTTTTCGTCCCCCTCTCGCTAACAGGGGCATGGGAAAATTCTGCCCTTCAGCTAAACATGCCACTTGCTAGTTTTCAGAACAATGGCATATTAGGCAGATTAGGAGCAACTCAGGGGGCCAGAAATGTGACCGGAGACAATGGGAGATGAGGAGGAAAACAAAATGCAAAAATCGAGACCTCAAACTCCCGATATGGGGAGCAGCGAATGACTCAAATGAAGTTGGTGATGTGCATTCACAAGTTCACGGATTTACATGGAACATTTAAACTTCTAATTGTCAATTTTACCCTGACCGATTGCTGCACGATTCCCGATGGCAATGGGATGAGAGAGTCACATCCACACAGACTTGGAACGTCTGCCCTATACTTAATTGGGATTTTACAAAGTTTTGTTGAGAAGGTCAGCATTGTCAGGGTGTGCAAAGGGATGAGGGGGGGAAGGCGGTGAGAATTATCAGGGGATAAACATTGTTGGGGGAGTTAGGGAGTGAGCTTTGTCAGGGGTGAGGTGGTTGGCATTTCCGTGGGGTGAGGGAGGTGAGCGTTGTTAAGGGGTTGAACAATGTTGGGAGATGGGTGGGCATTATCAGGGATGAGAGGAGTGGGCTGTGTCAGGGATGAGAGAGTGGGCACTGTCGAGTGGTGTGAACATTGTTGGAGGTTGGCATACAAAGAAAATTACAGCACAGGAACAGGCCCTTCGGCCTTCCCAGCCTGCGCCGATCCAGATCCTTTATCTAAACCTGTCTCCTATTTTCCAAGGTCTACTTCCCTCTGTTCCCGCCCATTCATATACCTGTCTAGATGCCTCTTAAATGATGCTATCGTGCCCGCCTCTACCACCTCCGCTGGTAAAGCGTTCCAGGCACCCACCACCCTCTGCGTAAAAAACTTTCCACGCACATCTCCCTTAAACTTTCCCCCTCTCACCTTGAAATAGTGACCCCTTGTAACTGACACCCCCATTCTTGGGAAAAGCTTGTTGCTATCCACCCTGTCCATACCTCTCAGAATTTTGTAGACTTCAATCAGGTCCCCCCTCAACCTCCGTCTTTCCAACGAAAACAATCCTAATCTACTCAACCTTTCTTCATAGCTAGCACCCTCCATACCAGGCAACATCCTGGTGAACCTCCTCTGCACCCTCTCCAAGGCATCCACATCCTTCTGGTAATGTGGCGACCAGAACTGCACGCAGTATTCCAAATGTGGCCGAACCAAAGTCCTATACAACTGTAACATGACCTGCCAACTCTTGTACTCAATACCCCGGCCGATGAAGGCAAGCATGCTGTATGCCTTCTTGACCACTCTATCAACCTGCGTTGCCACCTTCAGGGTACAATGGACCTGAACTCCCATATCTCTCTGCACATCAATTTTCCCCAAGACCCTTCCATTGACCATATAGTCCGCTCTTGAATTTGATCTTCCAAAATGCATCACCTCGCATTTGCCTGGATTGAACTCCATCTGCCATTTCTCTGCCCAACTCTCCAATCTCTCTATATTTTGTTGTATTCTCTGACAGTCCTCCTCGCTATCTGCAACTCCACCAATCTTAGTATCATCTGCAAACTTGCTAATCAGACCACCTATACCTTCCTGCAGGTCATTTATGTAGATCACAAACAACAAGTGGTCAGGGGTGAGGGGGTAGGCACTGACAGGGGTTGAACATTGTTGGAGGAGAACGCTTTTGGGTGGAGGTTGAAGATTGTCAGGGGATGGAGGTAATGCAGTGCAGAGGTTGACAGTTGTACTACAATAGTGTCAGCCAACGAACTGAAGATGGACCTTAAGAGACGTATCTTCACTTGATGATGAATAAAGGAGGTCCTTCAGTTTCACTGAATTATGCTCACCACTTTGCCTCCCCACTCTGCTTATCAGTATGTTCAGGACAAGGGGTCACCGATACAGGGTAAGCCATTTAGGAGTGAGGTGAGAAACCTCTTCACTCAGAGAGTGGCGAGCCTGTGGAATTATCTACCAGGGAAAGCTATGGAGGCCAAGACACTGAATGTATTCAAGAAAGAAAGAGATAGATATCATTATTCTAAAGTATCAAGGGGCATGGGGAGTATAGTGTTGGGGGAGAGGGTCAGCCTTGATTATATTGAATGGCACAGCACTTTTGAAGGGCCAAATAACCTACTCCTGCTCTTATTTACTATGTTTCTGTATTTCGGTATATCGGCAGTCCGAAAAAGATATTTGTATAGTGAAGACCTGTGTGTACATGCAGAACCAGACTTAAACAAAGACTCCATTTTACTGTGTTACTAATCCTGTTTTGAACGATCAGTGATTTGTGAATAGTAAAGATAATACAGAGGTTAAGACAACACAACACAGCATATTGCACTGTAAAAGGTGTCTGGCAGTGGCTAAAACCTGGATGGGGTTACTGAGGGTGTTGGGGTAACATAAGGATGCCAGAGTGAGGGTTGAAGATGTGAGGTTTCTAAGGGACTCAGAAAATCCTACCTCTCGTGTCAGGTGCATTTTGAGTTGGTTATTGCATTTAGTACATCTCATCATATTGTGGAATAGCATTTTGGAGGCGGTGTTAATTAATGCGCAGCAATTCTAATCAATGAACTCCAACTGCTCCATTAAAAAAATGACAAAGAATTGAAAGTTAACTTTCTCACAGACTACACTTCAATTTTCTCACTCTCCGCAACTCATGCTCTCAGCTGATTCCAAATGAGGAGACTGAACTTCTGTGCTGGTCCTGTGACAGCACATTAAAAACATGCGACAAGTCCATGAGGTTGTCAGCATTCTTGAGGAGCATCTTGGCTTTGAGATTTATTGAGGTTCTTGAGGTGTTACTAAAGACATGTCTCTATTTTTTAACTTTAGGAGGACTAAAAGCACAAGTTCTACTCTCCTGCCTCTCATTCCAGTTCCGTCCTTGCCCATTCTTACTGGTTGAAGCAAACTGTTCACACTCTTGACATTCCTGTTCAACTCTCAGCTTAGCTTCAAAGCCCAGTTCTTCTCCACCATTTTAGTACCATAGGGGAAAGGTATAAAATGATCGCTGTTGAATTAGAGGAAAATCAGATAGGATGCAGATTGAAAAATCGATCTGCCATTGTACACCGGCGGTGGAGGGAGTGAACGTTTGTGGATGGGCTGCCAATCAAGCGGGCTGCTTCGCCTTGGATGGTGTTGAGTTTCTTGAGTGTTGGAGCTGCACTCAGCCAGGCAAAACCAAACATTTAATTCCCTCATTCTACCCCTCTGCCTCCCCATTTCTCTATCTCTCTCAACCGTTACAATTCTTCTCAATGCCCATTGATGGGAAATGTTCAGCCTGGAGTCCAGTTACTAGTGGTGTACCACACGGATCTGTTTTGGGGCCACTGCTCTTTGTCATTTTTATAAATGACCTGGAGAAGGATGGGTGAGTAAATTTGCAGATGACACTAAAGTCGGTGGAGTTGTGGACAGTGCGGAAGGATGTTACAAGTTACAGAGGGACATAGATAAGCTGCAGAGCTGGGCTGAGAGGTGGCAAATGGAGTTTAATGCAGAAAAGTGTGAGGTGATTCATTTTGGAAGGAATAACAGGAAGACAGAGTATTGGGCTAATGGTAAGATTCTTGGTAGTGTGGATAAGATGATAGATCTCCGTGTCCATGTACATAGATCCCTGAAAGTTGCCACCCAGGTTGAGAGGGTTGTTAAGAAGGCATACGGTGTGTTAGCTTTATTGGCAGAGGAATTGAGTATTGGAGCCATGAGGTCATGTTGCAGCTGTACAAAACTCTGGTGCTGCCACATTTGGAGTATTGCATGCAATTCTGGTCGCCGCATTATAGGAAGGATGTGCAAGCATTGGAAAGGGTGCAGAGGAGATTTACCAGGATGTTGCCTGGTATGGAGGGAAGATCTTATGAGGGAAGGCTGAGGGACTTGAGGCTGTTTTCGTTAGAGAGAAGAAGGTTAAAAGGTGACTTAATTGAGGCAGACAAGATGATCAGAGGATTAGATAGGTGGACAATGAGAGCCTTTTTCCTCGGATGGTGATGTCTAGCACGAGGGGACATAGCTTTAAATTGAGGGGAGATAGATATAGGACAGATGTCAGAGGTAGGTTCTTTACTCAGAGAGTAGTAAGGGCGTGGAATGCCCTGCCTGCAACAGTAGTGGACTCGCCAACACTAAGGGCATTCAAATGGTCATTAGATAAACTATTGGATGTTAAGTGAATAGTGTAGATGGGCTTTAGAGTGGTTTCAGAGGTCGGCGCAACAGCGAGGGCCGAAGGGCCTGTACTGCGCTGTAATGTTCTATGTTCTATGTTCATTCTGCATACTTTTAGTCACTCGTACCTCTCGCTTCTTGGCTCAGCATTGATTTCCTTATCTGTCCTTCAGAAGCACCATGGGGCATTTCTGTTGATTAAAACTTCTTAATGAATTTTCCTGAGCATTCGAGATCAGTTGATGGATAAAATATTTATGTAATGAAAGAAGCTGCCAGAAGACAGTTACCAGTATCACTGAAACACTGGTGCAAATTTTAGCTGCAAAATACTGGTGTGTTTTGGTTGGGTGAGATGTGAAAATTTAAGAAATTTTGAAATCCACCCGAATTTACCTCAAACTCATCACTTTCACTCTTAACAGGGGAGGGATAGGATGGGCAACCAATTTGTTCCAAAGAGGCTGATCGCTCATTTAAATATCACAAGGATACTGTGTGCCTAAGGGGGCTGGATTCTCCATCGATTCTGTTCCGATGCCCGCTCGCCCGCTGAAGATGGTATCGGCGTTTGCGCCAGTGGGAAGGTTGTAAATAGGCCAAATTAATCCATCTGCACTAGATTCTTCAAGCCTGCATGAATCTCCAGTCCCCTGGGCCAGGATTTGCACACACGAGAATTAGTACAGATATTTCCCAACGTGCCATGGCACGGGGGACCTCGTGGTAGGTCAAGGGGGTAACTCTTTTGGGGAGTTGCCCCAAAGTCCATCAGAGGGTGCGCCTCCCCCCACAATGCAAATACTGCCCACCCCAACTCCACCAGACCACCCCCTCACCACCAGATCCCCACCAGAGATCCACCCATTTCAGAGACCCCTACCAGAAACCCCCACCACAGAGGCAACTACCAAAGCCCCCACCATTAGAGGCACTCCCACTAGAAATCCCCCATAAGGAGGCCCCCACCTGACAGCCCCCATAAGAAATATGCCCACCATAAACTCCCCATAGCCGACCAGAGACCCCCCCATAAGAAAGACCCTACTAGAACCTCCATAAGAGAGACCCAACCATAAAACCCCATAACAGAGACCCCTGCCAGAAACCCCTTCCATTACAGGGACCACCACCAGAAACCCCCCCATAAGTGAGACCCCCACTAGAAATCCCACATTACAGGGACACCGACCTGAATCCCTTCCCACCCATTATAGATACCCGCACCAGACAACCCTCCCCCATTACAGATACCCCTGCCTAGAAGCCAGATAGCAGTCCAGACAGAGACAGTGAAAAAACTCACTGCTTTAAAACTCACATGTGCAATATACCTACTGGCTCAGGCACAGAAAGCAGCACCTGTAAATTCCTAGAAAGGGAAAACTGCATCAGCTGGTTTAAACCCCTTCAGATCACTAATCTGAAGGCTGTTATTCACACCAATTTAATTGCTTTTGCGAGGCTGTAATTAACAGATTGCACAGAACCAGCTGTCTGGATTGTTTAGTTTAATTTCCCTTCATGCTTGAATGGATCTCAAGTACCCTAATGTGTAACTAACCATAAGGTTAATAAATATCTCGCTATGATTGACCACATCAAAAGAGGTTAAGTGTTTTCTGCAGATAAAAAGAGGAAATGAGACTTGACTCCCCACCCCACCCACCAACCTATCCTGGTGACCCCAGTTGTCCCCGTTGCAACATCCCCCAATGGTCCCCACCCTTCCTCACTGGGACATCTACCACTTAACTGGCCTTGATGTCCTGACACTTTGCTGCAAGTTGCTGCAATGCCTGGAAAGGCTGATTGGCCGGCAGCTGTCCAAGTCAGGACATCCTCCTGGTGACTGACAAAAGTCCCAGCCGCTGCCAATTAATGCTCATTAGAACTTAAAATGTCAGCAAACCTGTTGGAATCGGTGGAGATGCGTTCCCAGCGGAGCACAAACCTGCCATCCAAGAAATAATAATAATCTTTATTAGTGTCGCAAGGAGGCTTACATTAACACTGCAATGAAGTTACTGTGAAAATCATGACGCACGGTAAATCTTGACACACAAAAATCTTGGATAAACTGAAGAAACATTCAGAATGTCTAATTCACCGAAAAAACACTTCTTTGGGACTTGTGGGAGGAAACTGGAACACCCGGAGGAAACCCACGTAGACAACGTGCAGATTCCGCACAGGCAGTGGTCCAAGCCGGGAATCCACCTGTGTCCCTCGCACTGTGAGGCAACAGTGCTAACCACTGTGCCACCGTGCCACCCAATCAGGCCAAAATCTTTCTTTCACTTTTCAGGAAGTGAAATTGACCTCGAAATTGTGACATTCATTCGGAAATGGAAAAACTGAGCTATTTTATGTCGTACCTCATGAGCTCATCTTAATTTTTATAATTTAATCCAAATTCTTCGCATGCTTTGGACCTGTTGCTGGGAAGGGGAAAGTAAACACTTTCTACTTTTACAGCCATAAGAGGTAATGTCCACATGCTCCAAAGCGCTTTGCAACCGATTAAATACTTTTTGAGGTGTCATCGCTGTTGACATGTAAAGAAAAGTACCTGTCTCTGAAACAAACAGCGGTGTGATGATTCGTTGTTTTTTTTATTTTTGATCTGGATCCATTTCCCCGCTTAAATTCGAGACCAACAATAAAAATCAATTACAGAATGAAAAGATAATTAGAATAGCCTTTCATTTTAAATGGTGTTTTTATGATTCATTTTGAAGTGAAATGAAAATCGCTTATTGTCACGAGTAGGCTTCAATGAAGTTACTGTGAAAAGCCCCTAGTCGCCACATTCCGGCGCCTGTTCGGGGAAGCTGGTACGGGAATTGAACCGTGCTGCTGAGCTGCCTTGGTCTGCTTTCAAAGCCAACGATTTAGCCCAGTATGCTAAACCAGCAGTTAATTGTAAGATATCTTACATGCATGACTGCCCCTCCCCTCCCAACCCCCGCATTCTCAACAGCAATTGTTTTTTGCAAATCAGAGATAAATCAATTGATTGCAGTCAAGGATAATATGTTTTTTAATGAATGGGAGACACTTCATAGTCCATAGCTAGCCAAGGTGGTTGGAGGGAGATTACATCGCAACACATCGTTGATTTTGTTGTGTCCTTTGCTGCTCCATACCAACCCCATCCCCTGCGCCACCCCCACCACCCCCACATGGCCTACCTCTCGTGAGCATGTTCCTCAGAGAGAGAAAAGCAGCACCAACACCAGTGTGCAGGCATCCTCATTAACAGGCAAGCTAGGGACAGCAAAAGCAAATTGGAATGCAAATAGATTAGAAATGAAAAAGGAATAATGGCCCAACATGCAAACCATGTCCAATCTATCGTTTCTCTTCAGATTGTGCATGGATAATGCATGATAAGTAGAATTCCATTTTTAATTAGTGTAGCAGCCCGAGGCAGACATAGGGCCTGCTTAATGCTACAAGTGAAATTCTAGTGCATTATTCATCAAAGCGTTCCTGTACAACAGTTAAGTGATCTTCATTCATTATCGTTTTACTCCAATGGATACTTTGGTAGATGTGTTGTTTTGCACTGGCACCTTAAGAAGAATTCAATAATGCCTTAATTTATATTTACATGGAACATTATCGTGCTAATGCACAAAGCATGTTATTTTTAATTGCTTTGTCAATTTTATTGCTCGATGTTTCCCCCTCTGCTTTCCTCACCTGAAGCACAAGCATCTCAAATCATAATCCTTTCTCCTAACCTGATTTGAAATGGGCGGCACGTTGCGCAGTGGTTGGCATTGCTGCCTACGGCACTGAGGACCTGGGTTCGATCCCGACCCTGGGTCACTGTGCATATGGAGTTTGCACATTCTCCCCATGCCTGCGTGGGTTGCACCCCCACAACCCAAAGAAGTGCAGATTAGGTGGATTGGCCACGATAAATCGCCCCTTAATTGGAAAAAAATAATTGGGTACTCTGTCTTTCTCTACTTAAAGTTGAGAGGGAACATTTAAGGTGCACCTGATCTGGGATTGTCCCATGACAGGTGGGTCAGGATTTTAATCTGCCAGTGAAAGTGTGGAATCTCATTTTGTAGGGAGTAAATTATTTACACCGTTATTTTTTAAATTAAAATTGTAGTATTTTATTCTTTCTTCTTATTTCTCCAATTTGTCTATTTTTCTGTTCCCTCTTGATCCAAAATGTATTTTCCTCTTTTTCTGTATGTGAATAAAGAGAACAAACAACAATACAGCACAGGAACAGGCCCTTCGGCCCCCAAGCCTGTACTGATCACGTGTCCTGTTTAGACCACCCGCCTGTATCCATGTGTCTATCCAGATAAGTCTTAAAGGTCGCTAACGTATCTGCCTCAACCACCTCACTTGGCAGTGCATTCCAGGCCACCACCATCCTCTGTGTAAAAAACCTCCCCCGCACATCTCCACTGAACCTTTCCCCCCTCACCTTGAACTTGTGCCCCCTTATAATTGTCATTTCAAACTGTTCACCCTGTCTATACCCCTAATAATTTTATAAATTTCTATCAGGTCGCCGCTCAGCCTCCCAGGTTATTCCATCTCTCCTCATAGCTTTTTAAATAAATTTTGAGTACCCAATTAGTTTTTTCCAATTAAGAGGCAATTTAGCATGGCCAATCCACCTACCCTGCACATCTTTGGGTTGTGGGGGCGAAACCCACGCAAACATGGGGAAAATGTGCAAACTCCACACGGACAGTGACCCAGAGCCGGGACTGAACCTGGGACCTCGGCGCCGTGAGGCACAGGGCTAACCCACTGCGCCACCGCACTGCCCTTCTCCTCATAGCTAATACCCCCATACCAGACAACATCCTGGTAAACCTTTTTTGTACTCTCTCCAAAGCCTCCACGTCCTTTTGGTAGTGCGGTGACGAGAACTGGACACAGTATTCCAAATCTGGCCTAACCAACGTTCTATATAATTGTAACATAATTTTTGAGCTTTTACACTCGATACCTTGTCCTATGAAGGCAAGCATGCCATAAACTTTCTTTACTACCATTTTCACCTGTGCTGCCACTTTTAAGGATATGTGGACCTGCACACCCAGAGTCTCTGAGTCTCTATGCTTCTGATGGTTTTATTGCTCCCACCTGAATTGGATCGCCCAAAATGCATCACCTCGCATTTGTTCAGGTTAAATTCCTTTCGGACATTTCTCTGCCCAATTTTGCAATCTATCTATATCTTGTTGTATTCTCTGGCAATCTGCATCACCATCCGCAACTCCTGCAATCTTAGTATCATCCGCAAACTTGCTAATCAAACCCGCTATGTATTCTTCCAAGTCATTTATATCTATTACAAAGAGCAGAGGTCCCAATACTAATCTCAGCAGAACACCACGAGTTACAGACCTCCATTTGGAAAAACACCCTTCCACTGCTACCCGCTTCTATGGCCAAGCCAGTTCTGGATCCATCCAGTTAGTTCACTGATTGAACATGAAATGAAAATTGCTTATTGTCACGAGAAGGCTTCAAATGAAGTTACTGTGAAAAGCCCCTAGTCGCCACATTCCGGCGCCTGTTCGGGGAGGCTGTTACGGGAATCGAACCGTGCTGCTGGCCTGCTTGGTCTGCTTTCAAAGCCAGCGATTTAGCTGTGTGCTAAACAGCCCCTCATTGGCATTTATCTTCTTAAATTCAGTCATTTCTCAATCCTTTATATGTTTATTTATTTAACCTTTAATCTCATTGATTATTGAGATGTATTCCTCACCCTGAGCACTGTACTATTTCCCACTTGCATTTCCAGGGCAAACTCTATTCAGTTGATGGGTGTGAAAAAAAAACGTGACCCTAAATGGCTATGTGGCTCCTCCAGAACATTGCAGTCAAAAATCATTTATCAAGTCCCAAGGAATTCTTTACAACCAATTAATTATTTTTGTACATAAATATGTAGAGCGTTAGTCGCCATAGTCCCAGATGACCACAGGCTACTTTCCCCTTTAAGGGGGAGAGCTACCTGCTGGTGAATTAACCCAAGAATCACCACACCACAGGTGGAGGAATAAGGATGAGAAGACAGAGCGTTCATGGATAACCTCAGACGGAATGGGAATTCAACCCGTGTTGCTGGCCTTGCTCTGCACCACAAACCAGCTGTCTCGTCAGCTGAGCGAAACATAAAGGTATAGTCGCAAATTCTGCATAGCAAGGTCCCATAAACAGTAAGTGAGACAAATGATCTTATAATTTCCTTTGGCAGTGTTGGTTGAGGAAGGGGCTTGGGCCTGGATACCCGGAGAACACATTCTCTTCTTTGATTATTATTATTTTTCGTCCAAACCGCTGTATCAGGCTCAATTAAACACGTCATCCAAAAGACATCAGGTGACATTGTGCAGCACTACATCTGCATTGTACTTAAATCCCAAATTAAACATTGTACTCAAATTCCTGTTAAGGAGCTTTTTCAAAATCGGTGCCAAATCCGTCTCTCCATCTAGGTAGACTTTAATGGGTGGAACGGTGGTTAGCACTGCTGTTTCATAGCACCAGAGACCCGGGTTTGATTCCGATCCCTGGTCACTGGGTGGAGTTTGCACATTCTCCCCATGTTTGCATTGGTGCCCTGCGGGTGCTCCGGTTTCCTCTCACTGTCCAAAAATGCGCACGTTAGGTGGATTGGCCATGTTAAATTGATCAGAGATTGGATTACGGGGCTAGGGCATGGGATTATGCCTGGGTAGGGTGCTTTTCCAGAGTGTCGGGCAGAATGGCCTCCATCCGCACTGTCGCGATTCTATGAACTGCTTTGCCGTTGTCTTCAGTGCTTTCCAGAACTGTTGATTTGTTGGCCGTGAAAGGAGAGGGGCTCTTTCCTGATTCCTGTACCACTTATTTGAAATATTGCAATCACGCCTCAGAAATTGGCATCATTTGAGAATCAAGTGGGTGACTTTCTGCTTGTTAAATTGGAAATCATTAATTATCGCACTTAAGTGCTGATTGGGCATCTTAGTTTACAGCTGACAGCAAATTGGGCTGCTCTGTCTCAGAAATGCCACATTATCCCAAGGGCATGAAATGCAGACATTCACCATTGAATTCCTTCTGAAGTGCCTGTGCAATAGCCGATGGAATATAAATATAATCAGTGGCCCCATAAACATTAAAGTCGATACAATCTTTAAAAATGGTCACACTTGTGCGAGCAGCATAATGATTGATTTTAAGAAAATTAACACTGTAAGTTCAACATCTGCTCTGGGAAACTAATTTACTGGCAGCAGAGTTTCAAATTCGAGCTTTTTGCACATGGGAATTTGATGAGGAGCAATCGGGACAGGAAAGGGCGATTAAACCCGGGAAGCTTGTTCCACCATTTAATTAAACCGTGGCTATTCTGTACATTGCCTACCCACCTTGGTTCTGCCTCCTCTGCCTGACAGAAATCTATCAATGTCAGCATTGAAATTTTCAATTAACCTTGCCGCATTGGTTTATTCTTTTGTTGGGGGCGAAAGTTCCAGATTTTCAGTACCCTTTGTGAGATGAATTCTTGGCAATTCTCGTACATGGTGAGGTAGCTAAATCCCATGCATTTCAAACAGAAAGTAAAACGTGTGGTTTTAAAAAAATTTTGCACAACATATTCAAAAGGGCACGAGAGGTGAGCCAGCCGGGACTTTCAAACGAGCGCGAGAGAGAGAGCCAGCCGGGACTTTCAAAAGAGTGCGAGAGGTGAGCCAGCCGGGACTTTAAAAAGGGCACGAGAGGGAGAGCCAGCCGGGACTTTCAAAAGAGCGCGAGAGGGAGAGCCAGCCAGGACTTTCAAACGAGCGCGAGAGGGAGAGCCAGCCGGTTGCGATCCTGTTTATTTTAAATATAAGGCGGGAACCGGAAGTACGCCCCGCGGACTTCTGGGAAGGTTTTTTTTTCCCCTAGTCAATAAATTCTGGTGGAGAGGAAACCCGATTCACTACACGTATAGTGTCTCCCACCCGCCCTCCTCCTCTAACCTAATAATAAGACCCATTGGTGTGAGCAGGTAAGTGCTATATTATATTATTATTTTTTATTTATTTTCTATTTGTTAACCAGAACTTGGTTGGAACTTAGAGGGATGGCAGGGAAGGCAGTGCAATGTTCCTCCTGCAGGATGTTTGAGGTGAGGGATGCCGTTAGTGTCCCTGCTGATTTTACCTGCAGGAAGTGCAGCCATCTCCAGCTCCTCCAAGACCGAGTTAGGGAACAAGAGCTGGAGTTGGATGAACTTCGGATCATTCGGGAGGCAGAGGTGGTCATAGATAGGAGCTTCAGGGAAGTAGTTACACCAAAGACTGGAGATAGATGGATAACTGTAAGAGGGACTGGGAAGAAGCAGTCAGTGCAGGGACCCCCTGCGGTCGTTCCCCTGAGTAATAAGTATACCGTTTTGGATACTTGGGGGGGGGGGACTTACCAGGGGTAAGCCATGGGGTACGGGCTTCTGGCAAGGAGTCTGTCCCTGTTGCTCAGAAGGGAAGGGGGGAGAGGAGCAGAGCATTAGTAACTGGGGACTCAATAGTCAGGGGCACAGATAGGAGATTTTGTGGGAGCGAGAGAGACTCACGTTTGGTATGTTGCCTCCCAGGTGCAAGGGTACGTGGTGTCTCGGATCATGTTTTCCGGGACCTTAAGGGAGAGGGGGAGCAGCCCCAAGTCATAGTCCACATTGGCACTAACGACATAGGTAGGAAAGGGGACAAGGATGTCAGGCAGGCCTTTAGGGAGCTAGGATGGAAGCTCAGAGCGAGAACAAACAGAGTTGTTATCTCTGGGTTGTTGCCCGTGCCACATGATAGTGAGAAGAGGAATAGGGAGAGAGAGCAATTAAACACGTGGCAACAGGGATGGTGCAGGCAGGAGGGATTCAGATTTCTGGATAACTGGGGCTCTTTTTGGGGAAGGTGGGACCTCTATAGACAGGATGGTCTACATCTGAACCTGAGGGGCACCAATATCCTGGGGGGGAGATTTGTTAGTGCTCTTTGGGGGTTTTAAACTAATTCAGCAGGGGCATGGGAACCTGGATTGTAGTTTTGGGGTACAGGAGATTGAGAGTATAGAGATCAGGAGCACAGATTTGACTTCGCAGGAGGGTGCCAGTGTTCAGGTAGGTGGTTTGAAGCGTGTCTACTTCAATGCCAGGAGTATACAAAATAAGGTAGGGGAACTGGCAGCATGGGTTGGTACCTGGGACTTCGATGTTGTGGCCATTTCAGAGACATGGATAGAGCAGGGACAGGAATGGTTGTTGCAGGTTCCGGGGTTTAGGTGTTTTAGTAAGCTCAGAGAAGGGGGCAAAAGAGGGGGAGGTGTGACGCTGCTAGTCAAGGACAGTATTACGGTGGCGGAAAGGATGCTAGATGGGGACTCTTCTTCCGAGGTAGTATGGGCTAAGGTTAGAAACAGGAAAGGAGAGGTCACCCTGTTGGGAGTTTTCTATAGGCTACCTAATAGTTCTAGGGATATAGAGGAAAGGATGGCGAAGATGATTCTGGAAAAGAGCTAAAGTAACAGGGTAGTTGTTATGGGAGACTTTAACTTTCCAAATATTGACTGGAAAAGATATAGTTCGAGTACATTAGATGGGTCGTTCTTTGTACAGTGTGCGCAGGAGGGTTTCCTGACACAATATGTTGACAGGCCAACAAGAGGCAAGGCCACATTGGATTTGGTTTTGGGTAATGAACCAGGCCAGGTGTTAGATCTGGAGGTAGGTGAGCACTTTGGAGACAGTGACCACAATTCGGTGACCTTTACGTTAGTGATGGAAAGGGATAAGTATACCCCGCAGGGCAAGAATTATAGCTGGGGGAAGGGCAATTATGATGCCATTAGACATGACTTAGGATGTGTAGGTTGGAGAAGTAGGCTGCATTGGTTGGGCACACTGGGTATGTGGAGCTTGTTCAAGGAAAAGCTATTGCGTGTTCTTGATCAGTACGTACCAGTCAGGCAGGGAGGAAGGGGTCGAGCGAGGGAACCGTGGTTTACCAAAGAAGTGGAATCTCTTGTTAAGAGGAAGAAGGAGGTCTATGTGAAGATGAGACGTGAAGTTTCAGTTGGGGCGCTTGATAGTTATAAGGAAGCAAGGAAGGATCTAAAGAGAGAGCTAAGACGAGCAAGGAGGGGACATGAGAAGTCTTTGGCAGGTAGGATCAAGGAAAACCCAAAAGCTTTCTATAGGTATTCAGGAATAAAAGAATGACTAGGGTAAGAGTAGGGCCAGTCAAGGACAGCGGTGGGAAGTTGTGTGTGGAGGCTGAGGAGATAAGCGAGATACTAAATGAATACTTTTCGTCAGTATTCACTCAGGAAAAAGATAATGTTGTGGCGGAGAATGCTGAGACCCAGGCTATTAGAATCGATGGCATTGAGGTGCATAGGGAAGAAGTGTTGGCAATTCTGGACAAGGTGAAAATAGATAAGTCCCCGGGGCCTGATGGGATTTATCCTAGGATTCTCTGGGAAGCCAGGGAAGAGATTGCTGAGCCTTTGGCTTTGATTTTTAGGTCATCATTGGCTACAGGAATAGTGCCAGAGGACTGGAGGATAGCAAATGTGGTCCCTTTGTTCAAGAAGGGGAGTAGAGATAACCCCGGTAACTATAGGCCGGTGAGCTTCACGTCTGTTGTGGGTAAAGTCTTGGAGAGGATTATAAGAGATACGATTTATAATCATCTAGATAGGAATAATATAGGGATAGTCAGCATGGTTTTGTGAAGGGTAGGTCATGCCTCACAAACCTTATCGAGTTCTTTGAGAAGGTGACTGAACAGGTAGACGAGGGTAGAGCAGTTGATGTGGTGTATATGGATTTCAGTAAAGTGTTTGATAAGGTTCCCCACGGCCGTCTATTGCAGAAAATACGGAGGCTGGGGATTGAGGGTGATTTAGCGATGTGGATCAGAAATTGGCTAGCTGAAGGAAGACAGAGGGTGGTGGTTGATGGGAAATGTTCAGAATGGAGTTCAGTTATGAGTGGCGTACCACAAGGATCTGTTCTGGGGCCGTTGCTGTTTGTCATTTTTATAAATGACCTAGAGGAGGTTGGGTGAGTAAATTTGCAGACGACACTAAAGTTGGTGGAGTTGTAGACAGTGCGGAAGGATGTTGCAGGTTACAGAGGGACATAGATAAGCTGCAGAGCTGGGCTGAGAGGTGGCAAATGGAGTTTAATGTGGAGAAGTGTGAGGTGATTCACTTTGGAAAGAATAACAGGAATGCGGATATTTGGCTAATGGTAAAATTCTTGGTAGTGTGGATGAGCAGAGGGATCTCGGTGTCCATGTACATAGATCCCTGAAAGTTGCCACCCAGGTTGATAGGGTTGTGAAGAAGGCCCATGGTGTGTTGGCCTTTATTGGTAGAGGGATTGAGTTCTGGAGCCATGAGGTCATGTTGCAGCTGTACAAAACTCTGGTACGGCCGCATTTGGAGTATTGCGTACAGTTCTGGTCGCCTCATTATAGGAAGGACGTGGAAGCTTTGGAACGGGTGCAGAGGAGATTTACCAGGATGTTGCCTGGTATGGAGGGAAAATCTTATGAGGAAAGGCTGATGGACTTGAGGTTGTTTTCGTTACAGAGAAGAAGGTTAAGAGGTGACCTAATAGAGGCATACAAAATGATCAGAGGGTTAGATAGGGTGGACAGTGAGAGCCTTCTCCCGCGGATGGAGTGGAGGTGGCTAGCACGAGGGGACATAGCCTTAAATTGACGGGTAATAGATATCGGACAGAGGTCAGAGGTAGGTTTTTTACGCAAAGAGTGGTGAGGCCATGGAATGCCCTACCTGCAACAGTAGTGAACTCGCCAACATTGAGGGCATTTAAAAGTTTATTGGATAAGCATATGGATGATAATGACATAGTGTAGGTTAGATGGCCTTTAGTTTTTGACTTCCCATGTCGGTGCAACATCGTGGGCCGAAGGGCCTGTACTGCGCTGTATCGTTCTGTGTTCTATGTTCTATATTGCAAACCGCAGTCATGTTAAAGGGTTAATGTGTCTTCTTTTCCTTCCAGTGAGCAGCTCAGTGGCATGGCTTTATCATCTGCCAGTATTCTGCAATTGATTTTTCAATTTGTATAAGCAACATAGCTGCAGGAAAGTCTGATTGCTCTCTGTACATATGCAGCACACATATCAATTGGAGTGCAGCGCTGCATTTAATTAGCTTTTGTAAACACAAACAGCAAGCTGGCATGCATTTCTTTCCTCCATTGTCCCAATATATCCACAGAAACAAAATGTACAAAACCCCATTGGAAGCAACATGTTGTCGTCTAATTATCTGAAAAAATATTCCATGTGTATAATTGCATCATATTTATCCTAGAGTAAAGCAGAAGAAGGGCCTGTGTGGAAATAACAATGGAGGGGGGGGAGGGGCGCATGATAGCACAGTGGTTAGCACTGCTGCCTCAAAGTGGCAGAGTTCAATTCTGACCTTGGGTGACTGTCTGGAGACATTCTCCCAGTGTCTGCATGGAGTAAGGTTGAGAAGGCAGCCTTCATGGACAACCTCAACCGGAATGGGAATTAAACCCGTGCAGCTGGCCTCGTTCTGCATCGGGAACAGGATCTCCGGGTGCTCCGGTTTCCTCCCACAGTCAAGAGATATGCAGGTTGGGTAGATTGGCCATAGAATCATAGAATCATAGAAGGAGGCCATTTGGCACATTGAGTCTCCACCGGCCCTTGGAAAGAGCACCCCACATAAGGCCACGCTTCCACCCTACCCCCGTAACCCCGTAACTCAGTAACCCCACCCAACCTTGTTGGACACTAAGGGTAATTTATCATGGCCAATCCACCTTGCCTGCACATCTATGCACTGTGGGAGAAAACCGGAGCACCCGGAGGAAACCCACGCAGACACGGGGAGAACGTGCAGACTCTGGTCTGAGTACACAAAGTGATAAACGTAACAAAAATATTCATGACCAAGGTAACTTGATAAGTGGTTGAAGAAGAATAGAATTTACAGGGAATGGTGGAAAAGTCAGCGAGTGTGTTGAACTGGGTTTCTTCTTGGAAGGGCTAGCACAGACCCGACGGGCCAAATGCTGTGCTCTGCTATTCAATGGTTCAATAATTGGACATGAATGTGAGAAATGATGGTAGTACATGTTAAAAATAAAACAAGAGCAATAGAAAATTGGGCCAATTAGTTATATAGCAACATAGCAATACACAGAACACACTAAAGCTGTGCGGAAATTACCATCAGGTATGATGGGCAGAATGATGCGAGTTGCCTAAATAAAAGTGATGTAGATTTTTCAATATGAAAAGTGACACATTGGATGTGTCATGAAAATAATAAACGGCATAATGAGAGTTCAAAGTTCCAGACCATAGGATTTTTTAGAAAGGACGAGAAATCTGGAAAACCAAAGCAACATCGATAAAAGACAACTTTCTTTCAGTAGAAAGAATTGATTTCAGCGAGGATAATTGGACAGTGGAAAGACTGTGGGTAGAAGTAACAGCAAAGGATGCATAACTCTGTATGAGCTGGCTGCAGGACCCCTGATGGTAACAATGTAATGGAGGGATAGGTAAGTATAGAGGCCAGTGAAGCTAGCAAAATCAAACGGTCAATTTTACTTTTCAGGTATTTTGGGAGAAGCACAACAGCCCAGTTGTTAAATGTAATATTTTCTTAGAAAAAATGTGTGGATGCTTTTTTAGAGCAATGTATTTTAGAACCAACACGAGGAAACACCTTGATGATGAGTAACACGCCAGAATTGATCTGACAGTAACAAGGCAAGGGAATACATGATAAATGGCAGTTGAGCAGCATGGTAGCACAGTGGTTAGCACCATTGCTTCACAGCATCAGCGACCCGGGTTCGATTCCCAGCTTGGGTCACTGTCTGTGTGGAGTCTGCATGTTCTCCCCATGTCCGCGTGGGTTTCCTTCAAGAGCTCTGGTTTCCTCCCACAGGTCCCGAAAGACGTGCTTGTTTGGTGAATTGGGCAGTCTGAAGTCTCCCTCCGTGTTCCCAAACAGGCGCCGGAGTGTGGTGACTAGGGGATTTTCACAGTAACTTCATTGCAGTGTTGATGTAAGCCTACTTGTGACACTAGTAAAGATTATTATTATTACCCTGGGAAGCAACAATGATCAGAGAGACCTTGGTGTGCAGGTACATTGGACCCTTAAGGTAGCATGGCAGGTGGATGCAGAGGTTAAGGAGGCATATGGTATACTTGCCTTTGTTAGACGAGGCTTGCTTGTTTAAGAGCAGGAAGGTTATACTGGAACTGCATAAAATGTCGGTTAAGCCACAGCTTGAGTATTGTGTGCAGTTCTGAAATCCACATTAGGAGGGATGTGGTAGCGCTGGAAAGGGTGCAGAGGAGATTTACCAGGATGTTGCCCGGACTGGAGAGTTTCAGCTATGAAGAGAGATTGGTTAGACTGGGGTTGTTTCCCTTGGAGCAGAGGAGACTGAGGAGGGACATGATTGAAATGTATAAAATGATGAGGAACATAGAATAGACAGGAAGAAACTTGTCCCCTTGATGAAGGGATAAATAACCAGGGGGTTATAGATTTTAGATAAGGGACAGGAGGTTTAGAAAGGATGCGAGGAAGAACGTTTTCATCCAGAGGACAGTGGGAGTCTGCAACTCGCTGCCTGAAAGGGTGGTGGAAGCATCAGCCCTAATACCATTTAAGAAGTATTCAGATGTGCACTTGCCTTGCCAAGGCATACAAGGCTATGGGCCAAGAGTTGGAAAATGCTATTACAATAGTTAGTTGGTTGTTTTTGACCAGCACAGATGCAATGGGCCGAAGGACCTTGTCTGTGCTGTAGACCTTGATGACTCTATGACTCCATGAGTAAGGAAATACTTTACAAGTGACCATTATGTGATTGAATTTGATGATATTAGGATTGATGGGAGAGAGAAAGAGAGCACAAGAAGGAGAAGGGACAATTGCATGTAAGTGGTGCAAACTTTGAATTTTTAAGAAGTGAATTGATCGCAGAAAACAAGGCTGAAGAAACAACAGCATGCATTCAAGGAAGTATCCTGACCATAGGATATCCATAAAACCACTTTGTAGCCCTCAGGCACTGGCTTCATTTGTGTTGTTCACTAAGCGTGGCCAACAAATGAGCAAAGAAATAACGTCATATGAAAGGAACACATTTACACTTATGGAAGGAAAAACAGGAAATCAAATGTCCTGTTTATTATAAATTATAAAAGCAAATAAATAGTTGGGGTAAAGTTCATAAAAAATCTTGCAAATTAGTTCAAACTAACAGCATATGTTTTCACAACATTAAGTAAAAGACAATTGCCAGGGCAAATATCGACCCATTAAAGACAGATGTAGGTCAAACAATAATTGGCAAAAGTAAGTGTGCAGGTACAGCAGACAGTAAAGAAGGCAAATGGTGTGTTGGCCTTCAGACTGCAAGGATTTGAGTAAAAGAATATCAGTGATTTTTTCTGCAATTGTACAGGACATTGTTGAGGTCACACCTGGATCTATATTGTAAACAGCTGGGGCTACTCTGTTTTCTGTCTACTAAGAGTGCTGGTTTAGCTCAGTGGGCTAGACAACTGGTTTGTAATGCAGAACAAGGCAGGTTCAATTCCCGTACTGGCTGAGAATTTTTAACAGGCATCGGAATGTGGCGACTAGGGGGCTTTTCATAGTAACTTCACTGCAGTGTTAATGTAAGCCTACTTGTGACAATAAATAGATTATTATTAAGTTACACAGAACATACAGTGCAGATGAAGGCCATTTGGCCAATCGAGTCTGGACTGACCCACATAAACACTCACGTCTACCCTATCCCCATAGCCCAATAACCTCCTCCTAACATTTTTGGCACTCAGGGAAACTTTGCATGGCCAATCCACCTAACCTGCATGTCTTTGGACTGTGGGAGGAAACCGGAGCACCCGGAGGAAACCCACACAGACATGTGGAGAACGTGCAGACTCCACACAGACACTGACCCAGCGGGGAGTCGAACCTGGGACCCTGGCGCTGTGAAGCTACAGTGCTAGCCATGTGTGCTACCATGCTGCTCACTATTCTTCAGAAGTCATTGTGTAAACACAATAAATTTGTTCAATGAAAACAAGAACCGACATGGGGGCACGGACAAATTAAGTGAATGGGAAGAACTGTGGACGATAGAGTTCAATATGGGGCAGTGCGAGCTATTGCAAACTGGATCCAAGAACAATTTTCTTTCTTGTAAAAGACGAAGGACCATGGAGGAACAAAAGGGTATCTGTTCAGGTACACAAATCGGCAAAGCTGGCAGATGGTACAAGAGCATTCAAAACGACTCATGGAATGTTGTGCTTTATTTTAAAAGGGGTTGGAATGCAATGGGAAGGAAATTCTGCTTCAGTCGTCCTGAATCTGGAAAACTGACCAGTTTTGAGCACTGCATTCTAGGAAAAATATATTGAACTTAAAAGGGTTCGGGCAAATTCACGTCGCAGCACCTAAGAGGTCAAAATATGAAAGAAAGCTGGAATCAGCCTTGCTTGTGTTTGCCAAAGATTAAAAGATTGAAAGGGTAATCTGACTAAAATCTTTAAAATGATGAAGGAATTCAATAGGATGGACAGAGAGCGACTGCTGACAATGGAGGGAAATCTAGAATGTGGGGACAGAATTGTAAAATTAGAGCAAGGTCGTTTGGGAGTGAAATCAGGAAGCAATTTTTCACAGACAGGATTGTCAAGTTCTGAAACTTTATCCCCTGGAAAGGATGCTGGGTCAATTAAAATTACCAAGACTGAGAGGCAATTTTGTTTTTTAGTGACGTACATCGTAGGATGTTGAACAAAGGCTGGTAAATAGAGTTGAAGCACAGGTTAACTTTGATTTAATTAAATGACAGAAAAGGATCATGGAGCTGGATGGCCTACTCCCGTTTCCATGTTCCAATTACAAAACCTGAAGCCTTGTGTAATACTTCACTTCAACTAGAAGGTTTTTGAATTTGGCAATATGGCTTTCAGACAAAAAAAATACACCAAAACAGCAATAATAATTCCGACTGCCACAACCATATATTTACTTCTCATGCAATAAAAATGTTGTTCCCAATTGTAATTAATTTTAAATAAAATTATTAAATGCATGTTGGAATTATGTTAATTTTTGTAGATAGATTTATTTATGTTACACAGGACGTTCAACCCAGGAGGACAACTCAATCAAATTTAGGAAGGAACTGAATATACATTTGACAGAGGCGATGTTGAGGCGAATGAGATGCGGCAGGGTGTTTGTATTTGTTAATCTTACGCTGAGGTTGGCAAAAGGTTTGGATTGACATCTTCCTGTTTTAGATGGGCCATTTGGCATTGTGTAAAATGGGTGCGAGTGAATCGTTAGCCTGCTTCACATCTCCTTGGGGTTTCAGCTACATTGACATTCTGTTTGTGACTGTCTAAATCCCTGTGTTGCAATGCAACAGATGGAGTGTGTGGCACGGGTGCTGTGAAATGTTGGTCTTTTCTGCTGCAATTGGAACTGTCTCTCGTAGGACATGTCCATCAGTCAATATCACCCAAAAAAAGAAAGAACAGCTGGTCGATCACCTCATAGTTGGTTGTGAACATTCCTGTCACCGGATTGCTGCAGCATTTGCAAATGTGACAATCATTGTCTTCCAATTCGTTCACCGCAGGAATGGCTTTGAGCCATTCTGAGATGGTAATACGCTGTCCCACCTAGCCACTGAACCTCAGTGAGGAGCTACCAAAAACCCACAAAAGCAGATCAATAATTTTTCAACTTTTTCCATTGGCTCTACACGCGAAATTCCCTGGCCACTGGGATCCTCTGTTCCCGATGGAAGCGCACCCTCGCTCACGGGTTTCCCCGGGAAGTGCGGTGGCTTCAATGGTAAATCCCATTGACAAGTGGCGGGGGTAGAGAATCCCGCCGCCAGCGAATAGCACGCAGAAGAGAAATAAGCAGCTGTGGGGATAGGAGATTGCAGCCCCTACACCTGACAAGCAGCAGAACACCTGTTGCCAACTCACTCCCTATATCGCCATCCAATCATACCTCATCCTGCACATGTCTCAGTACACAAGAATCTATACATCATCCAGGACAAAGAAATCCACCTGATTAGCACCCCAACTACCCGTTCACAAGTTCACTCTCTCCATCACCAACACACAGTGGCAGCTGTGTGCACCATTCACAAGATGCACTGCAGCAAATCACCAAGACTCCTTCGACAGCACCTTCCATTCCCCTTATGTCTGAGGAGGACACAGGCAGCCGATGCATGGGACTACCATTACCTGCAAGTTCCCCTCCAAGTCACTCACCAACCTGATGTGGGAATATATTCCTGCTCCTTCAGTGTGACTGAGTCAAGATCCTGGAACTCCGTCCCTAGCAGCACTGTGGGAGTAGGAGACATGGACTGCAGCAGTTCAAGAAGGCAGCTCACCATGACCTTCTCAAGGGCAATTAGGGATGAGTAAACAATGATGGACATGTCAATGATGCAATGATAAACATCCCTGAAATGAAGTTTGAGCAGCACTTTTGCTGATATTTGTTGGATTTTCAGTGTCCGTTCTTGCAAAATAACAGCGAACTTCAATAAGTATTTCATGGCTGAAATGCTTTAGACATTTTTTTGAGATCCACAATAAAGCATCGGATTAAAGCAAGTTCTTTTGAATTTATTCTTTTACCAGGCAAGCTATATTATTCATATTTGCTGTTTTGAGCATTTTAGTGGCCAGATATTTTTCTCGTTTACTACAAATGTTCAGGAGACACAAATCCGAAGGGTAATTACTTTGCAGACAAAAGTAAAGGCTGCAACATGGCATAAAGCACAAGTGTCCAATCGGGATGGCTGATCATGCTGTTCCCAATCTGGGTCGGCTTTAACGAGGTGATTTCGATGACCCCCCAGCTGATGGGCCTCAACGGGGATGTCATTTTTATGATCCCCATTGGGGGATCAATCGGCCTCGTGGGCCTCGTGAGTTATTACACCCCCCCACCCTCCGACATCCAAAGGTGCCCCTGTCGCTGGATGCAGAGGGGGTCAGTCTCCTTCACCACATTGGAGAGCGTCATTTTTGCGGCAAACGTCTGAGGGGTCCTATCGGAGGTCTGTCTCTGTCCATACTGTCCTCCAAAAGTATTGACGATTCCGTATTCATTTCTTATGCTGTGTCTTCCATGTCCAGCTGACCTGAGCACAGGTCCCTGGAGAGTTGTGCTCCTTGGCTAACAGATGGTAGGCAGGTAGGTAGGCGATTCATCTGGCGGGGCTACCTCTGTAGCAGGCTTGTCCTTGAGGTGGTTCACCTGAGAGACACAGTCCGTCCTCTGGTCTTGACCATATAAGAGATTCGCCCCGTTTTCTCCACTGTGGCCTCCACTATTCTCCGGGTACCACCCCCAAAATTCCAGACTTGGACTGCGTCCCTTTGTTTGTCTCTGGTGGTCATGATGCCTCTTCAAGAGGCTTTGCTCATTTTTCATCTTCCCGCCAATGTTCGGAATGTCAAACTTAGTAGCTCTGCCGGGGCTACCCCAGTCATAACATAAGAACATAAGAACTAGGAGCAGGAGTAGGCCATCTGGCCTGTCGAGCCTGCTCCGCCATTCAATTAGATCATGGCTGATCTTTTGTGGACTCAGCTCCACTTTCCGGCCCGAACACCATAACCCTTAATCCCTTTATTCTTCAAAAAACTATCTATCTTTACCTTAAAAACATGTAATGAAGGAGCCTCAACTGCTTCACTGGGCAAGGAATTCCATAGATTCACAACCCTTTGGGTGAAGAAGTTCCTCCTAAACTCAGTCCTAAATCTACTTTCCCTTATTTTGAGCCTATGTCCCCTAGTTCTGCTTTCACCCGCCAGTGGAAACAACCTGCCCGCATCTATCCTATCTATTCCCTTCATAATTTTAAATGTTTCTATAAGATCCCCCCTCATCCTTCTAAATTCCAACGAGTACAGTCCCAGTCTACTCAACCTCTCTTCATAATCCAACCCCTTCAGCTCTGGGATTAATTTAGTGAATCTCCTCTGCACACCTTCCAGTGCCAGTATGTCCTTTCTCAAGTAAGGAGACCAAAACTGAACACAATACTCCAGGTGTGGCCTCACTAACACCTTATACAATTGCAACATAACCTCCCTAGTCTTAAACTCCATCCCTCTAGCAATGAAGGACAAAATTCCATTTGCCTTCTTAATCACCTGTTGCACCTGTAAACCAACATGTGGTGTTGTTTGATAATTCAATAAAAACATACCAGTTTTGTTTCAACTGACCTCGTCGTTTGTTTCTTGATGCCCCATTTAAAGGTTTGCACTGCCCACTCAACCAGACCATTCGAACGAGACAATGTAGGGCGGTTTGAATGTGCTTCACCCCATTAATTTGCATAAACCCCTGAAATTCTTCACCTGTGAAGTGGGTACCATTACAGTGACAAGCACCTCTGGAATTCTGAAGATGCTGAAAGTTTGGTGTAGGTTCCCTTTGGTGACACGCAAAGTGGTGGAAGGCATCCGGTGCCCATCCATCTGTTTTGAGTGAACATCGATCAGGAACAGAAACATTGACCCCAGGAAGGATCCAGCGGAGTTGGCATGCAAACGCACCCAAAGGTGTCCTGGAAACTCCCAAGGGTGGAGCAACGCTGATGGAGGGAGCTTCTGATGCTCTTGGCAAGCCGAGTACTGGTGCATCACCCACTCAATGTCGCTATCGATCCATGTCACCACACATAGCTCCGGGCGTGCATTTTCATTTTGGAAGCCCCCGGATGACCACTGTGCAAGTCTGGCGGGATGACCACACTGGCTCCCCACAGGAGAATGCCATCCTCTATGTTGAGCTCCTTCTGTTTTGCTGCAAAGGCTCACAACTCTTACGGGAGCTTCCTTTGCAGTCCCCCATGGAGGGTGACATGGCACAGTTTTGCCAACGGGGGGCGCTTTTGGGTCCACGGACGCATTTGTGAGGCTGTGACAGGTAATATATCCAGGGAGTTTAGTGCCGACACAACTTCTTACACTATTGGCGGAGGCGTGGGGGGGGGCTGCATATAGGCAGTCAGTTAGGGTCATCCATGCGTGCAATCTGTGCGCCTGAACGCGACTCCAAAGTATACTCGTATGCTGCTAACAGCAATGCCCATCGCTGGATCCTGGCTGAAGCTATTTAATTTTTTTTTAAATTTAGATTACCCAATTATTTTTTCTATTAAGGGGCAATTTAGCGCGGCCAATCCACCTACTCTGCACATTTTTGGGTTGTGTGGGTGAAACCCATGCAGACACGGGGAGAATGTGCAAACTCCACACGGACAGTGACCCAGAGCCGGGATCGAACCTGGGACCTCAGCGCCGTGAGGCGGTTGTGCTAACCACTAGGCCACCGTGCTGCCCTCTGGCTGAAGCTATTGATGGTATCATTTTATCCTCTTTGAAATGACCGAATGAGGGCATGTGGTCTGTGATTAATGCAAAATGACATCCAAAAATCATGACCAGTCCTTCCTTTGCAATTAGAACTTTGCTGCGCTCTGTGCTGCCAGGCTTCTCGATGTGTAGGATATCGGCCACTCTGTCCTGTTGTCCCACCGATGGGACGATGCTGCCCTAATACCATATGGGGAGGTATCGCATGTGAGGATTTGGCGGGTAATAGTGCGTCAGTAATCAGGAGGACAGTAGCTGCCGCTTCACTCTGGCCAATGCTTCTCCTTGTGGCAGCTTTCACGCCCATTTGTAGTGCTCTTTAAGAGCACGTGCAGATGCGCTAGTATGGTAGCCAGATTCGGAATACATTTTCCACAATAATTGACGAGCCATAGGAACGACCTTAACTCTGTTGTGTTCTCCGGTGCCAGGGCACCCTTGATGGCTCAGACTTCCTCCTCGACTGGGTGCAACCTATCTTTGTAAATAACTTATCTCAGGTATATAACCTCTTTTGCCTCAACGGTGCATTTTCCCCTCTTCAGGCGGACACCTACTTCTGAGCATCGACATAGGACTTCTCGGTGGCACCTGTAATCAGGATATTGTCCAGGTAGACAATCACCCTGGGATGCCCTTGAAAATGCCTTCCATTACTCACTGGGAAATTGCAAATGCAGGTGACATCCCGAATGGGAGCCGGGTTCTACTTGTACAATCGCCTGTGGGTGTTAATGGTGACGTATTTTCTGGAAGCCGTGTCTAACTCCAGCTGGAGGTATGCGTGGCTCATGTCCAGTTTCGTGAATGAGTGGCCCCCAGCCAATTTAACGTATTGGTCTTGGACACGTGGCATGGGGTGCCTTGTCCAAACTGGTGGCCTTGTTGATTGTCATTTTATGATTGCCACATAAGCGGACTGGCATCTGCAAATTGGACCAGGCATATAATGGCCAAGTTCTTTCGCCGACTTAATTCATTGTCCATCTTCGATAGCAGGGTGTATGGGATTGGACAGGCCTTAAAATATTTTGTTTTAGATTCTAGCATCCGCGGTAATTTGCCTTCACCTAAAATATTTGGGTTGGGCATCCAGATCAACATAAATGTTGGTCGTGCCCCCTTTATCTTCTCTGGGCCTTCCTGGAAGACTTGCGGGTATTTTCCCAGGGTGTCATACAATCTGCCTGCATCCATTTGGAAGATTAGTTGCCAGTCCGGGCGGGGTCTCTGGAAACAGTCATGGCCCAGAAGGCTGGGTCCAGGTCACTGCACTACTGCCAATTATCGTTGGGCTGACTGTTGTCCATGGGTAACCAGGGCCACCGTAGTCCCACCAATTGTCAATGGCTCCCGGGTATACATCACCAGCCTGGCCTTTGTGTCCTTCAAACCCAGATGCGGAATCCCCAGTCGGAGTTTCCATAACGATTGGTGTCCAATGACTGAGGCAGAAGTTCCTCATATCTACTTCCATGTCCAAGGGGTGACCATTTACCCGGAGGGTAATTTTAATTGGGGCTACTTGAGGTGCTGTAATGCACTTTTGCCTTCACTGGCCAACCAAGGCGACGCGTTCGCTGTTAATTCTGGTAACCTTGACCGCTACGATTCCTGTGACCGCAAGTACAGTGAGTCCTCTTCCTTGTCCTCAGACGTGAAGCCTTGTTCGGTTGTGGTGACTCTTGGCCAGCGGATCTGACCACGACGTTGCTCAGGTGGCGACTGGTTGCTGTAGGCCCTACTCTTGGGAGGTGTCGGAACAGGGGGATCTCTGAAGTTACTGGACACGCAGTTTACACACTTTCATAGGAAAGTGATAGTTCTGTGTCCTTTTCTATGTCCAAGGCCGGTCCTGCCAACAGTTTCCGTTGGGTCGCCATGTTATTCATTTTTTATCTTTTTTTTTAAATTTAGAGTACCCAATTCATTTTTTCCAATTAAGGGGCAATTTAGCGTGGCCAATCCACCTAGCCTGCACATCTTTGGGTTGTGGGGGCGAAATCCACGCAAACACGGAGAGAATGTGCAAACTCCACACGGACAGTGACCCAGAGCCGGGATCGAACCTGGAACCTCGGCGCCGTGAGGCTACAGGGCTAGCCCACTGAGCTACCGTGCTGCCCTTGGGTCGCCATGTTATACATTGCACACACTAACTGGGCGATCTCTCAACATCTCAGGGAGGATAGGTCTTAGTCACTGTGTTCAGCCAGATTGTGAAAGCGCATCAGAAATTCTGTGACTGATTCCCCCGGGGTTCGCCAACAGTGTTGACCCGGCCTCTCTGTATGATCACTGACGGTTTAGAGTCGTAATGATTTAGAATAAGTTCCACGAGTTCGCTAAAGGTTTTCGATTCTGGAGCTGGCAAGTGGGTGAAGCTTTTGATTGCCCTGAAAGGTGGGGTGGTCCAGCAGGTGGTGAGGTGTATTACCTTTTGCCGGTCCTCTCCAACAATACCATTCAACTGGAATAAATACCAAACCCGTTTGGTATACTGGGCCCAATCTTCTACGCCTCCGTCAAAGGCCTTCTGAAAAGGGACATTTTAAAAATCTTGCCGAACTTGCTCTCATGCTGGGGAATTCAACGATGGTCAGGACAACCAGAATTGAAGTTTTCCTCAATGCCAGAGAAGGTAAATCCAAACAGCAGTTTATTTCTAGCCAAAGGTAAAAGCCACAAAGTGGCATTCAGCACAAAGTCGGTGGAGTTGTGGACAGTGCAGAAGGATGTTACAAGTTTCAGAGGGACATAGATAAGCTGCAGAGCTGGGCTGACAGGTGGCAAATGGAGTTTAATGCAGAAAAGTGTGAGGTGATTCATTTTGGAAGGAATAACAGGAAGGCAGAGTACTGGGCTAATGGTAAGGTTCTTGGTAGTGTGGACGAGCAGAGAGATCTCGGTGTCCATGTCCATAGATCCCTGAAAGTTGCCACCCAGGTTGAGAGGGTTGTTAAGAAGGCGTACGGTGTGTTAGCTTTTATTGGTAGAGGAATTGAGTTTCGGAGCCATGAGGTCATGTTGCAGTTGTACAAAACTCTGGTGCGGCCGCATTTGGAGTATCGTGTGCAGTTCTGGTTGCCACATTATAGGAAGGATGTGGAAGCATTGGAAAGGGTACAGAGGAGATTTACAAGAATGTTGCCTGGTATGGAGGGAAGATCATATGAGGAAAGGCTGAAGGACTTGAGGCTGTTTTCATTAGAGAGAAGAAGGTTAAGAGGAGACTTAATTGAGGCATACAAGATGATTAGAGGATTAGATAGGGTGGACATCAAGAGCCTTTTTCCTCGGATGGTGATGTCCAGCACGAGGAGACATAGCTTTAAATTGAGGGGAGATAGATATAGGACAGATGTCAGAGGTAGTTTCTTTACTCAGAGAGTAGTAAGGGCATGGAATGCCCTGCCTGCAACAGTAGTGGACTCGCCAACACTAAACGCATTCAAATGGTCATTGGATAGGCATATGGACGATAAGGGAATAGTGTAGAGGGACTTTAGAAGGGTTTCACAGGACGGTGCAACATCGAGGGCCGAAGGGCCTGTACTGCGCTGTAATATTCTATGTTCTATGTTCTATAACCAGAACTGCCGATTTGGCCGGTGCCACTCCAATTTTATGAGGTGATTACTATGAGCCCCACCTGATGGCCTCCGCCCATTAGTGGGGAGCTCGTATTCCACAAACCCCATGGGGTGATCAATCGGGTCATTCTCCCTGGTCTCGTGAGGGTTAGTACAGTTAGTAATATGCATAGTGATAGCCAAAAATGTATTGAGATCGAAAGTGATTTTCATGTTGGGGCTAATTTATGTTTTCATGTTGGGGCCTTTATTTCACGTTGGGGCTAATTTAAATAGGGTGAGCATACATTGGGTTCTCACAATGCCTTGTATTGCTAGATTGGGGAGGGTGTTGGGTGCACCAAATTTGTGGACAGATTTTAGGAATCCCTGTAGCCAGTCAAGACCTGAAATTGCTTTAACGTTACAGCTAATGGCTGTTTGATAGCTTCAAAGGAGACTCTCCAAACGACATGGACCCACTGTAATAGAACCTAAGCTGTGAAAGTTGTGCTGTGAAGAGACGAAAACTCAGTCAGTTCTCTTGGACTTGGCAGAGCTGGTTCAGCAGGGAGGTCAGTTAGTTCAGTTGACTGGATGTCTGGTTCATGATGTGCAGCGATGCCAACAGTGCGGATTCCATTCCCGTATTGGCTGAGATTATTCTTGAAAGCCCCATCTTCTCAACCTCATCCCTCACCTGAGGTGTGATGAACACCAGGTTAAATCACCACCAATCAGTTTCCTCTCAAAAGGAGAGAGAAGCCTATGATCCTTGGGGACTATGGCAAATTTCACTTCACTTTTCAGCAGACATGCAACATGGTGGCCATGGGCGGGGAGGGATAGTACAGTTAGTAATATGCATAGTGATAGCCAAAAATGTATTGAGATCTAAAGTGATGCCTTTATTTCATGTGGGGGCAAAAACTGTTGAGTTGTCAAACATGACATTCTGTTGCCCCGATTTCGCTGCAGGCTTGTCTGATCAGGTGGATGCCAAGCTTTGTAGTAGATGTCAGATATTGTGAATACCTCCAACACAAACCTGAGAGACCTCACTGCCTGAATAATTTACACTAAACTGATCGGAGGATGTTAAGTTGACAGAGGCCAAATTTTCTATTACGTATGTTTTGCGCTAAATGCTCCCATCTCTTCTTGTATGGCCAATTCCTCCATTCTTCCCTCACTACCCAATAAACACTCTTGTCAGCTCAAAGTTTGAAACAAGACTCAAAAGTGAACTTACTGACAACTCCTTCTGACAACCCCTCCATCATCAGACTGCGCTTCCACCCAAACCCATAGACATTACTCATCTCTTTCTTTTCCCCCTCTCCCCTCATTTTGCAGGGATCATCAACAGAAAGCAGTGAATAGCCAGCTGAGGGGATACAATGCGATGCCATACAAAAAGGCTGCCTTGTGAGTCAGGGACTGGGATTTGAAACAGGAGGCTGGAGATGGGTACGTTCCGCGATGCTACAATGATCCTTCAGGCCTCAAGAGTGACCCTGAGTTTCCGATTGCCTGTCACAGCCTCTCTGCCAGTCTGAGCACACAGGTAATAATAATAATAATCTTTATTGTCACAAGTGAGCTTACATTGCAATGAAGTTACTGTGAAAAGCCCCTCGTCGCCACATTCCGGCGCCTGTTTGGGTACACAGAGGTAGAATTCAGAATGTCCAAATTACCTAACAGCACTTCTTTCGGGTCTAATAGGAGGAAACCGGAGCACCTGGAGGAAACCCACGCAGGCACGGGGAGAAGGTGCAGACTCCGCACAGACAGTGACCCAAGCCAGGAATCAAACCTGGGACCCTGGAGCTGTGAAGTCACAGTGCTAACCACTGTACTACCATGCTGCCCCAAGTTTCCAGTGAAACACAACAGAAGCTGCGGATGTGGCATTCCAGCATTCAATCAGACAATTTACAGCCTTCCCAGCTCAATACTGAGTTGAACATTTCAGGTCATAATATCTGCCTCCATGTGTTCAGTTAACAGCTGTTGTTAACACTTCTGCTATTCCCAGGTATACCTCCTCTGGATTCATCTTTTGTTTCTTTACTTGTCCAATTCACAATCTCTTTTGCCTTGTACCATCCTCCCATTAGCTCCTAACTTTGACTCTATAACAAGCCTTCATGCTCTTTCCTCCACTGCCTCCATGCTTGTTTGAAATCTGTTATGTCTTTAACCTTTTTCAAGTTCTGATGAAAAGTCATTAACCTGAAATGTTAATTTCACAAATACTGCAGGACCTGCTGAAGAGTTCCAGCGTCTGTGGTACTTTGACATTGTGGCATCAATAATCTGGTGCCTAACCCAAGCAGATCGGCAGCATTCTTGGTGCATGTGATCAGCCATAGTGGATCATCAATGAATACTCGAGGGTTGGGTCTATCTCCAGGAGTGGGTGTTTGACCATTTGTTCTACAACAAGCCTGCACTACAACAGGTAGTACATTCCTGGGAGGGCCAACACTGACAAGGCAGCAGAGGTGGCAGCACAGTGGTATACACTCAGGAGGAAGTTTCCCTGGGAGTCCTCAACATCGACTCTGGACCTCATGAAGTCTCATGGCTTCAGGTTAAACACGGGCAAAGAAATCTCCTGCTGATTAACATGTCCTGACCACCATCAGCTGATGAGTCAGTACTCCTCCATATTGAACACCAGTTGGCGGAAGCACTGAGAGTGGCAAGGGTGCAGAACATACTCTGGGTGAGGGACTCCAATGTCCCTCACTAAGAGTGGTGCGGCAGTACCATCACAGACCGAGACGGACGGGTCCTAAAGGACATAGCTGCTGGACTGGGACTGCAGCAGGTGGTGAGGGAGCCAACAAGAGGGAAAAACATCCTCACCAACCTGCCTGCTGCAGATGCATCTGTCCATAACAGTATCAGTAGGAGTGACCACCGCACAGTTCTTGTGGAGGCAAAGTCCCATCTTCACATTGAGGATATTCTCCATCGTGTTGTGTGACACTACCACCGTGCTAAATGGGATGGACTTTGAACAGATCCGGAACATATCCGGACAAGGGTGAAGCATTCACAACAATCTTCAACGAGAAGTGCCGAGTGGATGATCCATCTCGGTCTCCTCCGGAGGTCCCCAGCATCACAGAAGTCAGTCTTCATCCAATACGATTCAGTCCAGGTGATATCAAGAAATGGCTGAAGGTAGCTGATATTTCAAAGGCTATGGGCCCTGACAATATTCCAGCAATACTACTGAACACTTGAACTCCTGCAGAATGTTTGAGGTGAGGGACGCCGTCAGTGTCCCTGCTGATTTCATCTGTGGGAAGTGCACCCATCTCCAGCTCCTCAGAAACCGTGTTAGGGAACTGGAGCTGGAGTTGGATGACCTTTGGATCATTCAGGAGGCAGAGGTGGTCATAAATAGAAGCTTCAGGGAGGTAGTTACTTCGAAGAATGAAGATAGATGGGTGACGGTGAGAGGGGCTGGGGCGAAGCATTCAGTACAGGGATCTCCTGTGGCCGTTCCCCTTCGTAACAAGTATACCACTTTGGATACTGTTGGAGGGGGGGGACTTACCGGGGTCAGCCACGGGGTACAGGTCTCTGGCACAGAGTCTGTCCCTGTTGCTCAGAAGAGAAGGGGGGGAGAGGAGAAGAACATTTGTCGTTGGTGACTCCATAGTTAGGGGGATAGATAGGGGATTCTGTAGGAATGAGAGAGACTCACGGTTGGTGTGTTGCCTCCCAGATGCCAGGGTCCGCGATGTCTCGGATCGTGTTTTCGGGATCCTTAAGGGGGAGGGGGGGGGCAGGTCCAAGTCGTGGTCCACATAGGCACCAACGACATAGGTAGGAAAAGGGATAGGGATGTAAGGCAGGAATTCAGTGAGCTAGGGTGGAAACTTAGAGCTAGAACAAACAGAGTTATTATCTCTGGGTTGTTACCCGTGCCACGTGCTAGCGAGTCGAGGAATAGGGAGAGAGAGCAGTTCAACACGTGGCTGCAGGGATTGTGCAGGAGGGAGGGTTTCAGATTCATGGGAACTGGGGCTCATTCTGGGGTAGGTGGGACCTCTACAAACGGGATGGTCTACACCTGGACCAGAGGGGTACTAATATCCTGGGGGGGAGGTTTGCTAATGCTCTTCGGGAGGGTTTAAACTAGTTCAGCAGGGGATTGGGAACCTGAATTGTAGCTCCAGTACACAAGAAGTTGAGAGTAGTGAGGTCATGAGTAAGGTTTCAAAGTTGCAGGAGTGTACCGGCAGGAAGGAAGGTAGTTTAAAGTGCGTTGACTTCAATGCCAGGTGCATCCGGAATAAGGTGGGTGAGCTTGCGGCATGGGTTGGTACCTTGGACTTCGATGTTGTGGCCATTTTGGAGACATGGATAGAGCAGGGCGAGGAATGGTTGTTGCAGGTGCCGGGGTTTAGATATTTCAGTAAGCTCAGGGAAGGTGGTAATAGAGGGGGAGGAGTGGCATTGTTAGTCAAGGACAGTATTACGGTGGCTGAGAGGACTCGAATACTGAGGTAGTATGGGCTGAGTTAAGAAACAGGAAAGGAGAGGTCACCCTGTTAGGGGTTTTCTATAGGCCTCCGAAAAGTTCCAGAGATGTAGAGGAAAGTATTGCAAAGATGATTATGGATAGGAGCGAAAGTAACAGGGCAGTTGTTATGGGGTACTTTAACATTCCAAATATTGACTGGAAATGCTATTGTTTGAGTACTTTAGATGGATCTGTTTTTGTCCAATGTGTGCAGGAGGGTTTCCTGACACAGTATGTAGATAGGCCAACGAGAGGTGAGGCCATATTGGATTTGGTACTGGGTAATGAACCAGGACAGGTGTCAGATTTGGAGGTAGGTGAGCACTTTGGTGATAGTGACCACAATTCGATTACATTTACTTTAGTGATGGAAAGGGATAGGTATATACCGCAAGGCAAGAGTCATATCTGGGGGAAAGGCAATTATGATGCAATGAGGCAAGACTGAGGATGCACCGGCTGGAGAAGAAAACTGCAGGGGATGGGCACAATGGAAATGTGGAGCATGTTCAAGGAACAGCTATTGCGTGTCCTTGATAAGTATGTACCTGTTAGGCAGGGAGGAAGTGGACGAGCGAGGGAACCATGGTTTACTAAAGCAGTTGAAACACTTGTCAAGAGGAAGAAGGAGGCTTATGTAAAGATGAGACGTGATGGTTCAGTTAGGGTGCTTGAGAGTTACAAGTTAGCTAGGAAGGCTCTAAAGAGAGAGCTAAGAAGAGCCAGGAGAGGACATGAGAAGTCTTTGGCAGGTAGGATCAAGGATAACCCTAAAGCTTTCTATAGATATGTCAGGAATAAAAGAATGACTAGGGTAAGAGTAGGGCCAGTCAAGTACAGTAGTGGGAAGTTGTGCGTGGAGTCCGAGGAGATAGGAGAGGTGCTAAATGAGTATTTTTCGTCTGTATTCACACAGGAAAAAGACAATGTTGTCGAGGAAAATACTGAGATACAGGCTACTAGTCTAGAAGGGCTTGAGGTTCATAAGGAGGAGGTGTTAGCGTTTCTGGAAAGTGTTAAAATAGATAAGTCCCCAGGGCCGGATGGGATTTATCCTAGGATTCTCTGGGAAGCTAGGGAGGAGATTGCTGAGCCTTTGGCTTTGATCTTTAAGTCATCTTTGTCTCCAGGAATAGTGCCAGAAGACTGGAGGATAGCAAATGTTGTCCCCTTGTTCAGGAAGGGGAGTAGAGATAACCCCGGTAACTATAGACCAGTGAGCCTTACTTCTGTTGTGGGAAAAGTCTTGGAAAGGTTTATAAGAGATAGGATGTATAATCATCTGGAAAGGAATAATTTGATTAACATGGTTTTTTGAAGGGTAGGTCGTGCCTCACAAACCTTATTGAGTTCTTCGAGCAGGTGACCAAACAGGTGAATGAGGGTAAAGCAGTTGATGTGGTGTATATGGATTTCAGTAAAGCATTTGATAAGGTTCCCCATGGTAGGCTATTGCAGAAAATACAGAGGCATGGGATTCAGGGTGATTTAGCAGTTTGGATCAGAAATTGGTTAGCTGATAGAAGACAAAGGGTGGTGGTTGATGGGAAATGTTCAGACTGGTGTCCAGTTACTAGTGGTGTACCACAAGGATCTGTTTTGGGGCCACTGCTGTTTGTCATTTTTATAAATGACCTGGAGGAGGGCGTAGAAGGATGGGTGAGTAAATTTGCAGATGACACTAAAGTCGGTAGAGTTGTGGACAGTGCAGAAGGATGTTACAAGTAACAAGGGGACATAGATAAGCTGCAGAGCTGGGCTGAGAGGTGGCAAATGGAGTTTAATGCAGAAAAGTGTGAGGTGATTAATTTTGGAAGAAATAACAGGAAGACAGAGTACTGGGCTTATGGTAAGATTCTTGGTAGTGTGGACGAGCAGTGAGATCTCGGTGTCCATGTCCATAGATCCCTGAACGTTGCCACCCAGGTTGATAGGGTTGTTAAGAAGGCGTACGGTGTGTTAGCTTTTATTGGTAGTGGAATTGAGTTTTGGAGCCATGAGGTCATGTTGCAGTTGTACAAAACTCTGGTGCGGCCGCATTTGGAGTATTGCGTGCAGTTTTGGTCGCCACATTATAGGAAGGCTGTGGAAGCATTGGAAAGGGTACAGAGGAGATTTACAAGAATGTTGCCTGGTATGGAGGGAAGATCTTACGAGGAAAGGCTGAAGGACTTGAGGCTGTTTTCGTTAGAGAGAAGAAGGTTAAGAGGTGACTTAATTGAGGCATACAAGATGATCAGAGGATTAGATAGGATGGACATTGAGAGCCTTTTTCCTCGGGTGGTGATGTCCAGCACGAGGGGACATAGCTTTAAATTGAGGGGAGATAGATATAGGACAGATGTCAGAGGTAGTTTCTTCACTCAGAGAGTAGTAAGGGCGTGGAATGCCCTGCCTGCAACAGTAGTGGACTCGTCAACACTAAACGCATTCAAATAGTCATTGGATAGGCATATGGACGATAAGGGAATAGTGTAGATGGGCTTTAGAGTGGTTTTACAGGTCGGCGCAACATCGAGGGCCGAAGGGCCTGTACTGCACTGTAATGTTCTATGTTCTGTGTTCCATGTTCTATGTTCTATGTTCATGAACTTGCCGTCCCCTAACCAATCTGTTCCAGTATAGCTACAACACTGGCATCTACCCGGCAATGTGGAAAATTGCCCAGGTGTTCCCTGTACACAAGAAACAGGACAAATCTCACCCAGCCAATTACCGCCCTATTAGCCTACTCTCCATCATCAGCAAAATGATGGAAGGAGTCATGAACAGAGCTTCCAAGCGGCACTTACTCAGCAATAACCTGTTCCCGGACGCTTAGTTTGATCACCAAGGCCACCAAGCTCCTGACCTCATTACAGCCTTTGTTCAAACATGGACAAAGAAGCTGAATGCTAGAGATGAGGGAAGAGTGACTGCCCTTGACATCAAGGCAGCATTTGACCGAGTATAGCATCCAGGAGCCCTGTGTAAATTCAAGTCAATGGGAATCAGGGGGAAAACTCTTGACTGGCTGGAGTCATACCTGGCACAAGGGAAGATGATTGTGGTGGTTGGAGGTCAATCATTTCAGCTCCAGGACATCACTGCAGGGTATTTCAATCTGTAACTATCTTGCAATTGTGTCATTGCCTATATATGCTGTGATTGTAAACCTTCCTCCATTTCACCTGATAAAGGAGCAGTACTCTGAAAGCTTGTGATTTCAAATAAACCTTTTGGACTTCAACCTGGTGTTGTGAGATCTCTTACAGTGCCCACCCCAGTCCAGCCCCGGCATCTCCATACTGTAGTGTTTTGTAATCTTTCTCGTTGTGTGTTTCCTTTAAGTTAATAAATATGTTTCATTAACTGATTGCAACAAGACTGGACTTTTCCTCACTGGTATCACTGTATATCTTTCCCCACATTCTGCCACATTGAAAATATACACCACGAATTGGTCCAGGTTACCGTCCTGGGTTTTGGGTTACCCCCCGCAGATAACATCAGCAGGGTTCTTAACAGGGTTCAGGGTCCGTAGTTAACTCGACGTTGAGTCATAAAGGCTGCAACGTGTCTAATCAGATGAGGTGCTGTTCCTCCAAATTGCATTGGGTTTTACAACACCCTTGCAGCAGGCTGAGGGCAGAAATGTCGACATAGTAATAACTATCTTTATTGTCACAAGTAGGCTTACATTAACACTGCAATGAAGTTACTGTGAAAATCTCCCAGCTGCCACATTCCGGCACCTATTTGGGTACACAGAGGGAGAATTCAGAATGTCCAGTTCACCTATCAGCATGTCTTGTGGGACTTGTGGGAGAAAACCAGAGCATCTGGAGGAAACCCAGGCAGACACAGGGAGAATGTGCAGACTCCGCACAGACAGTGACCCAGCCAAGAATTGAACCTGGGACCCTGCCGCTGTGAATCAACAGTGCTAACCACTGTGCTACTGTGCCGCCACATGACAGCACGATGGTGAACTGAAATGGCAAACGACCAGATTGTGACTTCGCTGCCATGGGGAAAGAAGCCCAAGCTGAAACCAATTGAAAATCAAGGTACATATTTCACACTTTTATATGAAAGAAGGTCAGCTGTTTTTTCGACAGAGATAGGTATAGTGACAGAGAGAGGCAGACAGACTGAGAGAGAGAAGAGGGAGAGAGGAGATGAAAGGATATTTTTTATGTTGGAAACCAGCTAGAATGCTGATGAGAACTGGTTCTCTTTTCAAAAAGGATTGGCTTTTGGAGATTTAAGGAAAAAAAGAATCCCCAAAATAGGCCTTGCTGGTGGGAGTCAGTGTGGAGATTCGCAGAAGACTGAATGGAATGACTTTCAAAGGACACTGGAAAACTCGACCTGGCATGGCATAGAGATGGGAATATGCTGAAATGCTGGGAGGAGTTTGGAGCCTAATCTTTAACAGTGCATATCTGCTGGAAGTATGAACAAAAATGTGTTGCTATGCATACTTCGGTTTGGCTACTTATTTAATAAAGTGTTTCACAACACCCTGGCCCAGTGTGAGGTCAATTTCCAGCCCACTTGACCCAGAGTCGCAACACAAGTCAAATTAGATTTTATTTAAAATAACCGAGGTGCTTGGTTGAGCCCAATAAACTACAGTCACCAAGTTTGTAACTTTAAAAAACAAGTCATCTTTTATGATTATAATTAAACAGGCAGAAAATGTAACTATCTTCTACCCCTTTCCCAATGTCCCCCTCTCCCCCCCCAACTCACTCCACTCTGTACATACAAACACAGACAATGTTGCACGTTTTACTTGAGTGTATTACGTGTTTTATTGGAGTGTATTAACACGCCTCCGTTTAAAGGCCGTGTGCTTAACACTACTACAGTTCTGTGTATGTAATTATGCTCGGAGTCGCCAGGTGCCGTATTTAGACACCTCACAAGTATATCAAGGTCAGGTTCAAAGTAATAAATCTGTACACCGATTAGTAAGTTCAAACGATTGATATTTATTATAACAAATATAATAAATACACATGCATACGCTAAAGAGACTAAGTTACTTCTAAACTAAACGACTAAAATACTTATCTAAACAGGAACAGGCAAGGTCAGGGAGCAAGGCCTTCGTCCCGTTCTTGGTCTGCAACTCTCAAAGTGTTAAGGTCGTCAGGGTCTAGCAAGTCTGGCTCACGTAGCGATCGTTGTGGTGAAACTTACAGTTCGATGGCTGGTGGCTCAACGGCTGGTGATGGAACTGGAGTCAGGATGCGATGTATCAGCAAAGCGATGAAGACAGCAGAGAGCCGGAGCCAAGACAACAGACCGGACCATGTTGCGGGTCTACTTTTATAGGTCCCCCCAAAGTCCGTGCCTCTTCGGGGCGGTCTCTACCTGCTGTATATCGATTGGGTCTTCTCCCAATCGATATTTTCCAAACCCCCCAATCTGAGGGTCGCTTCTCGATGGGTGGGGCGGTCTCTATGGTGCTTTGTGATGGATACTTATGGTGCCGTTTCGTCTGGGCGTCTACTCAAAGTATCCATTCAAACCTAAATGTTTCTATTGTGTGGGCCTGGATCTAGATCACCTCATTACTATGTAAATCGTTGTTGCCATTTACACCTTTAGCTGAGATTCTGCACCTGGCCATAAACTGGTTTCTGTACGTGCAGAATGCTAATTAGCCTTCTGCAAACTGCTTGTCCTTGCTAAGACTGTTTTCTCCCTGCAGCCTTAGCAGTTCTCCATTTTGTAGCCCAGTGTCCATCTTAGGTGGCTACAACAAAGAACACAAAGGGTGGTGGAAAGGGAAAGAAAATATTTTTAAAAGTGAAAGGACAAGGGTCTTTGATGCACTGGGATGACCTCCAGTCAATGTTTTTTGAAGCTCAGGCTTTTGTTTTTGTATTTCTTCCTTCTCGGCTTGAGATGATTTTCTATGGCAAGGTTGTTCACTTTCCTCAGCAAACTTAACGTCATTTCAGGTTCACGGCAAAGGATGTGTCAGGCACTCACTGCTTTGAGAACAATAGAGCATTCTTTCACTTCAGTAAGCAGGAGAGAGAGAAAGAGAGTGTTTTTTTCTCTCTTCCAAGGTCCAAACACTTCTGCCCAGTTCTCTCAGAAAGCACCATGCAGCAACCAATCACTGACTGTTGTCAGACATAGTAAGAATCTGCTTTCTTGCATCTTTGTAGAAACTTAATGTCAGTGTCTGTATGAGCGATCTTCTTGGAGATCCTCTCCACTTTGAGCCGATGGTTTAAAATGAAATGAAATGAAAATGAAAATTGCTTATTGTCACAAGTAGGCTTCAAATGAAGTTACTGTGAAAAGCCCCTCGTCGCCACATTCCGGCGCCTGTTCAGGGAGGCTGGTACGGGAATTGAACCGTGCTGTTGGCCTGCTTTGGTCTACATTAAAAGCCAGCTCTTTAGCCCTGTGCTAAACCAGCCCCTAGTTTGCGGTGTCGATGGTAGCCATGATGTGGAGATGCCAGCTCCAACGCCGGCATCTCAACATCATGTTGTCAGATAGATGTCCCTGAAAACCCCCCAACCAGTTAACCAACTGAACCTACTCCCTCCACAACCGGTTCCTAAGATCCACCCAGTGCAGAAGAGTCTGGCTTCGCCATTCCCGAACACAAAGCCTGGAAACACAGTGCCTCGGCAAGCAGGTTGTTTCAACTTTGAGTATTCTGCTTAAAGGCACATCCTGGCCAACACAATAAAAGAAAATAAATGGGATCAAAGGAAATAAACAGGAAGGACTCCTACAGGTATTATTACTTGTTAAGTAGTGTTTGGTCTATGGCCCAGATTTTCTGGTCCCCAGAGTGTCGAAGACCAGAAGTACGAATCAAAATGCATTTTGTGGAACTACCAACGTGCTGACCTCCATGCCTAGGAAGTTTGAACTTCTGATGGGGAATTCACCTTCATCCTTGGAAGCTCTGTGAATGTCTCTGACTCTGAGATATTGTCAAAGGCTTCAAGCAGTTCCGTTGGACTTGCATGAGTAGTTACCCAGGAAATGTTAAACAGAAAATTTCTAGTCCAACATCTGGATAACAACAAAACTGACCACCCTATCACTCTCATTGAACCCGAATCCCCCTTTGAACTCCCAGCTAATCCCTGATCAACCGATGGCCCCGTCAAACAGATCTGAATGCCATCCATCTGCCTACTCATGCATCTTGTCACCCCACCTGTCGACCACCCCACCTGTCGACCACCCTACTAAAAATTCCACTCTGCCCACTTGCCAGCTACCACCTACACATGTGCTAATAATAGTAACAATAACCTTTTACTGTCACAAGTATGAAGTTACTTTGAAAACCACCCAGTCGCCACATTCCGGCGCATGTTCGGGTAAGCTGTTTCGGCAATTGAACCCGCGCTGCTGGCCTTGTTCTGCATCACAAACCAGCTGTCTAGCCCACTGAGCTAAACCAGCCAGATCTATCACCCTAACCACCTGCCATCGCACCCACCTGCCTCAGTACCCACCTACCACCCAACTCACGCACCCACTTACCTCTCCCTCCCTGCCCACTTACCACACCCACCCTATCTTTTCACGCAAGAACTCACTGATTAATCCAGTTATTCCCTAATTTACATAGAATTTACAGTGCAGAAGGAGGCCATTCGGCCCATCGAGTCTGCACCGGCTCTTGGAAAGAGCACCCTACCCAAGATCAACACCGCCACCCTATCCCCATAACCCAGTAACCCCACCCAACACTAAGGGCAATTTTGGACACTAAGGGCAATTTATCATGGCCAATCCACCTAACCCACACATCTTTGGACTGTGGGAGGAAACCGGAGCACCCGGAGGAAACCCACGCACACACGGGGAGGATGTGCAGACTCCAAACAGACAGTGACCCAAGCCGGAATCGAACCTGGGACCCTGGAGCTGTGAAGCATTTGTGTTATCCACAATGCTACCGTGCTGCCCACGGGCAGGGAGGGAGAGGTAAGTGGGTGAGTGAGTCGGGTGGTAGGTGGGTACTGAGGCAGGTGGGTGCGGTGGCAGGTGATAGACCTGGCTGGTTTAGCTCAGTGGGCTAGACAGCTGGTTTGTGATGCAGAACAAGGCCAGCAGCGCGGGTTCAATTGCCTAATATTCACATTGGACCTTTGAACTTACCACACAGCAGCTAATGCTGTAAAATGCGGGCTTCTCTCAACTCCCCAGTGGCTGGGGTTCTCCAAGGAATGCTGCGCCCCACATTTCTGGAGAGGCCAGGCACGGAAGACAGGGCAGAAAATGCAGAGCAATATCGTGGCACGGAAAAGATTGAGCGGAATGCCATCTGACAATGACTGTATCTAGGCACAAGGTTTGGACCAATGTCGATTTTAGCTTGTTTGTTGCAGTAAAAGTCTTAAAGCTTGAAATTCTCTCCTTCAGTCATCACCATTGGTCACTGGGAATTCTCTTCTTCAAATTTATTGGTCGCTTCAGGGATCATAATAAGTGGTCCAAGTGGTCAGGGGCTGGTTTAGCTCAGTGGGCTAAACAGCTGGCTTGTAATGCAGAACAATGTCAGCAGCTCAGGTTCAATTCCCGTACTGGCCTCCCCGAACAGGCGCTGGAATGTGGTAACTAGGGGCTGGTTTAGCTCACAAGGCTAAATCGCTGGCTTATAAAGCAGACCAAGCAGGCCAGCAGCACGGTTCAATTCCCGTACCAGCCTCCCCGGACAGGCGCCGGAATGTGGCGACTAGGGGCTTTTCACAGTAACTTCATTGAAGCCTACTCGTGACCATAAGCGATTTTGTGGCCTCACGGTAGCATGGTGGTTAGCATCAATGCTTCACAGCTCCAGGGTCCCAGGTTTGATTCCCGGCTGGGTCACTGTCTGTGTGGAGTCTGCACGTCCTCCCTGTGTGTGCATGGGTTTCCTCCGGGTGCTCCGGTTTCCTCCCACAGTCCAAAGATGTGCGGGTTAGGTGGATTGGCCATGCTAAATTGCCCGTAGTGTAAGGTTAATGGGGGGATTGTTGGGTTATGGGTATACAGGATACGTGGGTTTAAGTAGGGTGATCATTGCTCGGCACAACATCGAGGGCCGAAGGGCCTGTTCTGTGCTGTACTGTTCTATGTTCTATACTATAGAGGTACGTCACCATCTAATGGCTATAGCCTACAACTGCAGCGTCACCAGGGACTGTTTACATTTAGAATTCTTATTATAACAGATTGCATTGGCATTTTGAGGTCAATGTTGAAATAAAATGTGCTCCCAAAATCATGGCAACTGGTGGAAGTATTTATGAATTGAAAATGTAACAATGCACAGGTTTTAATTACTAATTAGATTTTTAAAAATTCTTTCATGGGATGTGGGCGTCGCTGGCTAGACCAAAACTCGTTGCCCATCCCTAAATGCCCTTGAACTGAATGGCTTGCTCGGCCATTTCAGAGGACAGTTAAGAGTCAACTACATTGCCGCGGCTCTGGAGTCATATGTAGGCCAGACCAGGTAAAGGCGGCAGATTTCCTTCCCTGAAGAACATTAGTGATTCAGATGGGTTTTTACAACAATCAATGATAATTTCATAACTCCATTACTGAGACTATTTTTACATTCCACATTTATTAATAGGATTTAAGTTCCATCAGCTGCCATGGTAGGATTTGAATTCATGTCCCTGGGGCATTGTGATGTAAAATCTCAGAGAAGAGCATTTTTTAATTGTAAAAATTGGCATTTATAGGGCGCTAACAGCCTCAAAATGGGACCAATAGACTTACCACCCCATTGACACCATATTTCTACTCTCTAAGTGCGGTCTTCAAAGTTTAGCTAGGTGTGGATGACTAGACCAGGCCGGGTTTTGATCATTCAGTCCCCATTTTACAGTCATACATTCTGTCCTTACTTTAGTGAGCGCTTTGATCTTATAACAGTCACTATTTGTTGATGCACCACTGTGCATCCAATCTCTATTTATTAATGCACCCTGTCACCAATCACTATTTTGTTGATGCACCACTGTCAATGTACTCTGTCGATTATTTTTTTTGTCTACTATGTACGTATTGTGTACATTCCCTTGGCCGCAGAAAAATAGTTTTCACTGTACTTCGGTACATGTGACAATAAATATCAATCAATTAATCAACATGACGGACAGGACAGAAACATTTACAGCAATTTGGGAACACAGCGTTGCTTGGAGCCCCAGCATTCTTCTGGAGTTTAGGATTATTTGTTGTGCATCTTCACATTCTTTTATTTGGAGATTAGTTTGGAGCATTGAATGGCCAGTTGGTAACTGGGAGCGGCCATGCCACAAACATTCCATCCACAGCCATTGCCAAGACCTGGAGTTGGGGCTTAAATCTGGAGTGGCTTCTGGCTCAGAGGCAGGAGCATGACCAATTGAGCCACAGGATCTCCTGGAGCAATGAATATACAGCTGAGAGACGCAAGTTTGGCAGCTCCAGAGCAACTGAGAGTCTAATTATAGCAGAATACATAAGCATTGTGCACAAATTTGGAATTCATACGGTAAATGTTGGTAAAATGTGGCAATTATGAGGCAACGGAGGCACATGCGGTATTAAGATTTTTAAGAGACAGTGTAAGCAATTTTGATTTCGGTACGTGAATCAACAGAGATATATTTGCACTTATTCAAATCTTCCCACTTAATTGCTTAAATCTAGGTTTTGAAATCAATCCAAAGCGACACATGCCTGACTTGTACCTCCTTGAGTATATTCTTTTAAAATATTCCGCTTTTGCTTGATTCTCTCGATTTTATCTTCCCAAGTTCTTCTCACCACCTAAAAATGAGCTTTCCTGAAATTTAGTATGCACATTCTGTTGTGGCAAAATAATAAAATACAGCACGCTGAATAAAATCTATTTACATTTGCTGCTGGGAAAATTGTAAGTTAATAATGTACAAGGACATTGCAATTTAAGCAACAATTTACTGCTGGATTGAGAACTGCAGTCAATATTTAATTTGGTACAGTTCTACTTGAACATAAAATGATACAATGCAGAAGAGGCCGCTCAACTTCCTCCTCCCCCATGCCTGGATTTTCTGCCATTCTGGCAGAGGCCCTGACAACTTGCGTAAATGCAAGACCAACCCCCTCTCAGATGTTTGTCAGACTCTCAGCCTCCCATTTTGAATGGCCAGCAAATCAATAGTTGCCCCCCCCCCCCCCCCGGGACTCCCACCCCTTTAAGCGGTGGTCAACCGTTGCCAAGAGTTGCTGGCCAATTGAAGGACTGTCAGCTCATTGGTGTCGGATTGACTCTGAGACTGCACCTAGCTGAGGATATTTTGTTTATTAGACGGTCAACAGTAACAAAGGTTTGAAAATCAACCACGAAATATTTTGCATATCACTAATCATTAAACAACAAGGAAACATTGCCGTTCCATATTGGTGCCAATACAAAGCAATATCAGCTCATTTTCATAACAAAAAGCAAACACACGGTATCGCCCCTCGTAGGTTCCTCAACAGAATTGGATATAAGCCTGAGAATGTGTGATCATGTCCAGAACCTTGTTGCAGAAATAATCTGTCCATCAATGTGTTACTTAGCAGTGTCACATATCAGTGCCACTCTCTGTCTAGGTGCCACAGCTGTGCGGGCCTTCCCACGCGGCCTGATCTCACCGGAACCAAATCTTGGCATCCGCATATTCCACTGCCGATTAAGTTGCAGTTAAACATCCTTGACTTCCAGCGTGTTTATCCCGTGGTTACATGCCAGTTATATGCAGCACTCACCACACCAGCAACAAAAGCATCAGCAATCTGCGAAAGCATTTCTTCAACGGCGTGATCAGGTGGCTCATTTGGATCGCTGTCACGCACCAGATCCCGCAGCATCTTCTTGCTTCAAATCGGATTGCCTTCTGGTCTCACATACACCCTGAGCCCTGTATTCCAGGTACTTGGGACAGACAAGGAGGCTGCACAGTGAGATGGGGGGATTGTCGGTGACAATAAGGAGGGGTTGTCATGGGGACTGACCTGTGGGCAGGGATTCCCCACTCAGCCTACAGAGTGGTTTCCAGAGTGCACCAGGTGATCTCCCTACATGATAGAGGGCCGTCCCGAAGGTGGTTAGATACCAGTCTCAGTGGGAAGAGCTCTTTAATTGCAGACTTAATTCGCTCAATTGACCACTGGACAGGAGGACCATCATCCACCTTTAACACTATTGTAAAACACCATTGCAGGAAGACAATGGGCCCTCATTCCTCGCCAAGACTCCTAGCTTTCCCTTGACATTTTCCCTCAAGAACAGGTAAAATCCAGCATGCCATGCAGATGCTCCCCTCACAAATATTTATCCAATTCCTTTGTGAGGAGCTGTGCTCCGAAAGCTAGTGATTTGAAACAAACCTGTTGGACTTTAACCTCGTGTTGTAAGACTTCTTACTGTGTCCTTTGTGAAAGTCACTATTGAATCTACTTCCTCTTTTCCTCAGGCCACACATGATCATAATAGATCACACTGTCAAAACAGTCTCCTCACCTTGTCTCTGGTTCTTTTGGCAACCACCTTAAATCTGTGACCACTATTTACCAACCGTCCCCTTACCGTGGTTAGCACGGCTGCCTCACGGCGCCGAGGACCCGGGGTCACTCTCCGTGTGGAGTTTGCATATTCTCCCCGTGTCTGCATGGGTCTCACCCCCTCAATCCAAAAAGATATGCAGGGTAGGTGGATTGGTCATGCTAAATTGCCCCTTCATTGGGAAAAAAAGAATTGGGTACTCTAAATTTATATTACAAAACCCTATGCGATGTTGAACATCTCTTATTCAACCTTCCCTAATCTTCTCTACCGTAAGGAGTACAAACCCACCCTCTCTAATCTTTCCACATAAATGAAGTTCCATATTCCCAGTAAATCCAAGCAAGCTCTCAGATCTTGACAGCTTTCCGAAAATGTTGTGCCCAGAATTAGGCCCACTTGAAGTTTAATCAGTGATTGACAAAGGGTTAGAATAATTTCCTTGCTTTTGTACGTGACACCTCTATTAATACAGCCAACGATCCCAAATGGTGTTTTAACAACCTTCTCAACTTGTCTCACGATGTGACATGTATTTTTTTTTAATGACTACCTTGCGTGGTTGCTTTGGAAGCAGTGCAGATTTACAGTAGTTTAAAGGAGAATGGAAATGCCATTTGAGCTGCCTGCATGCCATCTTTGAGTTTCATCGGCCATCTATTACACAAACAACCCACAAGATATAGCCCATTATGGCTTTAGCTGCATTCTGCATCAATTCATCTGCCTTCTTTTTTTCATAATTTGCAAAGAATACTGTAGTCTAAGTCACACGTTAGTATAAAGATGGAAAGCATCCTAAAATCAGTTACTGGGTACATCCTTTCCGCCTGAAGTGTTCACATGAATAGCTTCCCTTTGTTCCTGATATTACGGCAACACTTTTTTGCCACCGAAGGTTTATTTAATCAAAGATCAGTGGGCGAAATTCTCCGCCCCCCACGACGGGTGGGAGAATAGCGGGAGGGCCTTCCCGACATTTTTGCCGCCCTCCCGCTATTCTCCCACCCCCCCGCCGAAGTCCCGACCCGAATCGCTGCCGCCGTTTTTTTACGGCCGGCAGCGATTCACAGCTGTTAGATGGGCCGAAGTCCCAGCCCTTTTCGCCGTTTTTACGAACGACAAACACACCTGGTCTTGCCGTTCGTAAAACCGGCGTCACAAACTCGCTATTAATAACCATGGCACCGATTGGCACGGCAGTACCACGGCCGTGCCAAGGGTGCCATGGGCCCGCGATCGGTGGGCACCGATCGCGGGCAGCGGGCCCGATGCCCGCGCACTACTTGTCCTTCCGCCGCCCCGCAGTATCCATTCGCGGGGCGGCTGAGGGGCAACCCGGCCCGCGCATGCGTGGGTTTTGCGCAAAAACGCGATGACGTCACCCGCGCATGCGCGGGTTGGAGTCTTCCAAACTGCGCATGCGCGGCTGACGTCATATGACGCGTCAGCCGGCGCTAACTCCGGCAAGCGGGCTTAACGATTTTCGTTAAGCCCGTGTTGCCGGAGCCTACGGCGTCGGGCTGCTAGCCCCGACCGGGGACCAGAATCGGTCCCCGGTCGGGAAGGGGCGCGCTGCCGTAAAACCCGCCCGGGTTTTACGGCAGCTTTACGATTTCTCCCGTTTTGGGAGAATCGCGCCCCATATGTTTAACATCAACTTCTGTTGCATTCAGCTGCCAAAATGAGGTAAGTTTCACAATCTACCTAGTTACATCCAAAAATACAAATAAAAATCAAGTCAGCCTGGATGGTGGCGAAGTGGTGTTGTCACTGGAATATCAGTCCAGAGGCCCAGGCTGCTCAAACTCAATTGATCAAATCCAAAGCCACTATCAGTTACAGTGAGTGACCAAGCCAACTATGGCCTAGACGGGCTGTCTGGAGTGAACCAGACAGCCTGCCTGGTTAACTCATGTCATTCAGGGAAGGAAATCTGCCATCCTTACCTGGTCTGGCCCACTTTTGTGACTCCAGACCCACAGCTCTTAACTCTCCCCTGAAATGGCCCAGCAAGCCACTCAGTTCAAGGACAACTAAGGATGGGCCAACAAATGCTGACCCTCACATCCCATGAAAGAAATTTTGAAAAAGAATATAATAATAATCTTTATTCGTATCAAAGTAGGCTTACATTAACACTGCAATGAAGTTACTGTGAAAATCTCTGCATTGTCATATTCCGGTGCATGTTTGGGTGCACAGAGGGAGAATTCAGAATGCCCAATTTGCCTAACAGCACTTCTTTCAGGACTTGTGGGAGGAAACCGGAGCACACGGAGGAAACCCACGCAGACACGGGCAGAACGTGCAGACACCGCACAGCCAGTGACACAAGCCGGGAATTGAACCCAGGTCCCTGGCACTGTGAAATAACAATGACCAAGGCATGACTCAGACCAAGGCAGGCCAGCAGCACGGTTCAATTCCCGTACCAGCCTCCCCGAACAGGCGCCGGAATGTGGCGACTAGGGGCTTTTCACAGTAACTTAATTTGAAGCCTACTTGTGACAATAAGTAATTTTCATTTAATTTCATTTTCATTTCATTTCATTTCAATGCTAACCACTGTGCTACCGTACCGCCCATTCATCATTAGATTTACATTATTCGTGATTCAAAATTTAACATTTGTTGTTTATTGCGTAGATGGGGTATGACGTCCTAAAAACTTGTTGTTTTACCTATTAATACAGTTTGTTGTTTTGAACTCCGTAGTTGATAGCCACTATGAGACCTGTCCATATACATTTATATTCAGCACTATACACCTTGTTCTATGATGTTGCCTGAGATATTATTCAATGATGTGTAACCTTGTTGAAAGCTTTCTGAAAATCCAGACAAAGCTCAATGGCATTTCCTTGTCTATTGTGTCAGTTACGTCTTGGAAAAACTCCAACAAGTTAGTCAAACATGACTTCACTTTACGAATGAATGCTAACTAGCCCTTAACAAGTGATGGTTTTCCACAGGGTCATGCACCATATCTCAAAATCATTTCCTTCCACAGATGTTTGATATTTCCAAATATTTTTTTCTAACCATTTTTTTAAAGTAAAAAAGCATTCAACCACTCAGCCCTGAGGCACCTTCCTTGAATTTGGCAATATGTTAGTTAAAGCAATACTAATTTCAATTACATTTGTTAGAGTTGTTCCTTTTGAGTTCCCTTTTGTAATGTGAGTGTCCCTTTAAGAAAGGTTTTGTTTGACCACATGGCTTCAGTGATGTCATTTTTGATGGGTGGAGCTGGACTGTGGCTGTCAGTTGAGAGGAGGTTGAGTGTTGCTTTGGGCTGCAGAAGTAAAGAAAGCAGTGTTTCCCTGCTTTCTCTGTTTTTATTTTAAAGCTGTTCCAATGAACTGAAAGTACATTGGGTGTGGCAAAAACTGCCTTGCTAACTTTAAAGATAGAGATACTTTCCGGAAGGAGTTTTGAATCTGCTGATTGGAGGCTGGACCAGAATCTCAGGGAAAGGGCCAGTCCCACTCAAGTGAGATTACAGAGTGCTGGGCCAGACCCTTGAAAAAGGTTTTGCTTTTATTGGATTTTGTATTGAGTTGAAACAGCTACTAAGGGGGATTCATTAACAGTTATATACATAGATTACTGTAGCTGATGTGTGTTTTCTCATGTTTGTAATTGACAACAAATTCTTGACAAGTGTTTTATATGTGTTAACTACAATCTTATAATAAACTTTGTTTTGATAAAGGTGCCTAGGAAGTCTGATGAATCACACCTAAAGTGAAGGCTCTCGTGCTTATCCTAGCCAAATTCAACATAAAAGTTACAGATCAGGTGAGCTTCATAATACACTTTGGAGTTTCTAAGCCCTGGCCCATAACACTTTGCTCACATTTGTTTTGTTTTTCTTGATTATTTTTGGTCTGTGGACTCATAATTGGAATGCCCCTTTAAGCAGTGGACTTAAGCTGAGGCAGCCTGTGGGTCAGGACAGTAGGCCGGGTTGTCCGGCCTCCCAGCCGCATGTTTCTCGGCGGCAGGTGGTGGTGCGCTGTCCATTGGAGCATCATGGAGCATCAGAGATTTTTTATCCGCTTTACTTTATCATAATGTTTTCTTCACTCTCTCCGACCCTTCCCCTCTATGTTGTCTGTGTGTGTAAGGGGGGAGTGAGTTAGGGGTATTTGATAGGCAGTTACATTTTTGTCAGTTTAATTAGATTACTGCTAAATAATAAAAGTTTATTTGTGTTAAATTTACAAACTTGGTGACTGCAGTTTACTGGGCTCAGCCAAAGTCCTCGGGTATTTTAAAATAACATCTCATTTTACTTGTGTTGTGACTCCAGGTCATGTGGAATTGGAATTGACTGCGCGCTAGCCCAAGAGGTTGTGGCACTTTTAAGTTTTGTGATCCAAGTGATTTGACCTGGCTATATTATCTATGTTAATCATAGTTATCCTTTTTTTGAAGAGTTCAATTAATTGTTAAATGACAGATGGATGTGAAGGTTGTACCTTATCATGACAGAACATAAGAAATCAGAGCTGGAGTAAGCAATTTGGTCCCTCGAGTCTGCTCTGCCATTTAACTAGGCCATGGCTGACATTTGACATCAAAGCCATCTTCCTGCACTATCCCGTATCCCTTGATGTCATTGGTATCTAGAAATCTATTGTCCTCTACTTTGAACATACTCAATGACTTAGCCTCCACAGACCTCTGGGATAGAGAATACCAAAGATCAAGCACCCTCTGGCTGACGAAATGCTCCTCATCCCTGTCATAAATGGCCTACCCTATTCCCTGGTTCTGGAAACTTCCTCCCCACTCCCCTCCCCACCCCATCCCCACCCCATCTCATCCTGCCCCAACCATCCTTCACACCCTTTTTGAGCCTTATAAAACCATCTGTAATTTCACCTCTCATTCTTCCAAATTCGCGAGATAACAGGCCTAATCTTCCCAAGCTTTCCTTTTGGACATTTATGCCATCCCAGAATTAGTCTGTTTCCCACCCTCTATGGTCAGTAAGTGAGGAGATCAAGACTGCACACAAGTGTGTTCTCACCAAGGCTCTGTACATCTGCAGCAAGAATTCTTTAATCATTCAGATCCCTTTGCACTAAAGGCTAATGTACCATTTGCCTTCCTAATTGCTTGTTGCACCTGCATGTTACCTTTCAGAGACTTATGAACAAGAACATCCAGGTCTCTTCGGGCATCAACACTTCCCAATGTCTTCCCATTTAGGAACTACTCCGAATTTCTGCTTTTCTGACCAAAGTGTGAAACTTGACATTTTTCCACATTATATTCCACCTGCCAAGTTATTTCCCAATCACTAAACCCGTGTAAATCCCCTTGGGGACTCTTTGTATTCTCCTCGCAACTCACATTCTCATCTAGTTTTTCATCATCAGCAAACGTGGAAAGGTTACATTTGGTTCCCGCATCCAACTCATTGATATATATTGCGACAATAAAGCCAAATCCAAATCCTCATTCTGGGATGTAGGTTATCAGATCCAGAGGATTTATCAACTGTCAACCCCATTAATTCCTAAGGCACCAGCCTTTAATAACGCTAATTGTTTCCAGCTCTTCCATCTTACTAGTTCTGTGGCTCCCCAATTTTTTCAAGGAGTTTTCCTCTGTGAAAACAGACATAAAATATTTGTTTAGTTTCTCTTCAATTTTCTTATTACCCATTATAAATTCTCTGTTCTCTGTCTGCAATGGGCCCACATGAGCCTTTACTAATCTTTTGCTTTTTACATACCCATGGGAGCTATTACAATCTGTTTTTATGTTCCTCGCTAGTTTGATTTCATATTCTATTTTCTCTTCCTTAAACAATTTCTTGGTTCCGTTTTTGTTGAATTTAAAATGCTCCCAATCCTCAGGCTACAGAGTATCGCAGAATTGTTACAGTGCAGGAGGAGGCCAATTGGCCCATCGTGTCTGCCCTAGCTCTCCAAACGGTCATAATGACTTAGCGCCATTCCCCTGCCTTTTCCCCGTACCCCTGCACATTGTTTTGATTCAAATAACCATCTAATGCCCTCTTGAATAGTTCGATTATGCCTAGATTGAACCTGTCTCTGCCACACATCCAGGCAGTGCACCCAGACCCAAACCACTTATGTAAAACATTATTTTCTCATATCACATTTGCTTCTTTTGCAAATGACTTTACATCTGTGCCCTCTTGTTCTTGATCCTTTTACAAGCAGGAACAGTTTCTTCCTGTGTATTCTGTCCAGCTCCCTCATGATTTTGAACATTTTTCTCAAATATCCTCTTCCCCTTTTTCTCTCCAAGGAGAACAGTTCCAACATCTCCAATCGATCCTCATTATTGAAGTTTATCATCCCTGGAACCACTCTTGTAAACCTCTTCTGTGCTCTCCCCAATGCGTTCATGTCCTTCCTATAGTGTGGCGCCAATACTGGCAATTTTATAAGCCTCTTCCTTTGATCTGATAGAATCCTTAACTTCTCTTCATGCGTTTTAACATTTTTCCAGTGGAATGGCCCAAAAGGGTTTTTTGTATTTTATGTCCTGTCCAATCAAGTAGGTTGACCTTCAGCCTTGTGTAGTCTCATGTATATTAGCAGACAAGAGGGGAGGTTACGTGACCTCTCAGCTCCATCTTGGATTGAAGCAGATTGCCCAATCTCCATTTTGGTGTTAAAAGTCTGTTTTCCATCAATTTGTGGGTAGAATTGCAAGGATGTGGTAATGGTCATCGTTAACTAGCTGTTTGTGTGAGTTTGCTGTGTGCAAATTGGTTGCTGTGCCCCTTACATTACCATAGTAAGTACATGGGAAATGTCATGAAAAGCATTGTATCAATACAAGTCTTTCTTTGGAATGCAGCATTTTAATTGCTGCAGCAACAACCTGACATTTAGAAAGAAACTTTGAGCAATAGTCTTGCAGTAAAATACATTGTATTTGCAAAAGCAGTTTGAAGCAAGTACAGATGGAGGGAATGGGGATAGGGTGAGAAACAAAAACATAAAAGAAGGTTTGAGATAGGATGGAAGACAGAGATTAAATAATAATAAATGTTATTATTGTCACAAGTAGGCTAACATTAACTCTGCAATAAAGTTTGTGTGAAAATCCCCCAGTTGCCACATTCCGGCGCCTGTTCTGGTACACAGAGGGAGAATTCAGAATGTTCAATTCACCTAACCAGCACGTCTTTTGGAACTTGTGGAAAGAAACCGGAGCACCTGAACTAAACCCATGTAGACACAGGGAGAACGCGCAGACTCCGCACAGGCAGTGATCCAAGCCGGGAACCGAACCCGGGTCCCTGGTGCTGGGAAGCAACAGTGTTAACAACTGGGCTACCATGCTGTCCTATGACCAACTGGATGAAGAATCAATGGTGACATGAAGAGAAACTTTTTTGCACAGCTAGTGGTCAGGATTTGGAATGCACAGTGTAAAGTGGAGGCACGTCAGTCATGGCTTTGGAAACTTCAGAGAGTCGTGAATACCGCCCAGTCCATCACACGAACCTGCCTCCCATCCATCGATTCCATCTACACCTCCCGCTGCCGGGGGAAAGCAGGCAGCATAATCAAGGATCCCTCCTACCCGGCTTACTCACTTTTCCAACTTCTTCCATCGGGCAGGAGATTCAGAAGTCTGAGAACACGGACGAACAGACTCAAAAACAGCTTCTTCCCCACTGTCACCAGACTCCTAAACGACCCTTTTATGGACTGTCCTCATTAATACTACACCCTGTCTGCTTCATCCGATGCCAATGCTTATGTAGTTACATTGTATATATTGTGTAGCCCTATTATGTATTCTCATGTACTTTCTTGAATTCTGTTCAATTCCCTTTCTTCCATGTACTGAATGATCTGTTGAGCTGCTTGCAGAAAAATACTTTTCACTGTACCTCGGTACACGTGACAATAAACAAATCCAATCCAATCCAAATTGGATTAATAGTGGGAGAGGAAAATACTGCAAGGTCACAGACAAATGGTGAGGGGATGGGGCAAGCTGAGTTGCTCTTGCAGAGAGTTGGCATAGAAATTCACAAGAACATTGCCTGGGCTTGAAAATTGCAGCTAGGAGGATATATTGGATCAGCTAGTAGGAGGTTAAAGGGTGACCTAATTGAGATGTTCAAAGTTATGAGGGGCCTAGACAGGGTAAACAGGAAAGACTTGTGCCCCGAGCTGAGGGGGTCAATTGCCAGGGGTCATGGATTTAAGGTGATTTGTAGAAGGATTATAGGGGTCATGAGGAAAAGCTTTTTCACCCAGAGAGTGGCGGGCATCCAGAGTTCACTGCCCAAATTGGTGGTTGAGGTTTAAATGCTCAACTCATTTCAAAATTACCCAGATGTGCACCTGAAGTGCTGCAACCGGCAAAGTTCTGGGGCAGGTGCTGGAAACAGGGATTAAAATGAGCCACTGCTTTTGTTTTCTCTTTTTTGACCGGCGTGGACACGATGGGCTGAATGGCCTGTTTCTGCACCGTATCCTTTCTATGATTCTATCGACTTTTACCGGCCAAAAAGCCTTGATCTCTGCTTTGGCTATTCAATGAGTGCAGGGCCTTGAAGGCCCAGTAACGCTATTTTGAAAAACAGGGAAGTTGTTCTGAATGTTCTGGCAAATCATTATCCCTCAATGTGGATTCTCAAAAATAAGGGACAGAATATCTGTGTTTTGGGACATTGAGGTTGTGAAAGGAATTGAGCTACATAAATGCAACTTTTTAGTCTTTCTTTTAAACACCATGTTCTTCCAATATGTTTATTTCTCTTCGCTATGAATCAGCTAGATATCACTTTGGGCTCTCATAACATATTTTCCTCCAGTAACATTGGCTTCCAAGTGCTCAAAACCCCTTGGTCTCTTCGGTTTCAGTTGGTTTAAAGTGGCTCCCATCAACATGGCTTGGCATCACTTCTCATGGTTTATTTCTCATGGTTCTCCAGTTTTTTTTATCTTCCTGTTTGCTATTAGAATTGGATTGATGCAATTCTGCAGAAAAAGGCAAAAATACTGAAAACCAAAGAATCAATTCTGCATCCTCTGAAAGAACACCCTATCTCAGCCCTTACCCCCATCCTATCACCCTAACTCTACCTAACCTACACATCGGGCAGTACGGTGGCACACTGGTTAGCATTGCTGTCTCACAGAACTGGGGGCACGGGTTTAATTCTGGCCTTTAGTGTCTGTGTGGAGTTCGCAATTTCTCCCTGTCTTTATGGATTTCCTCCCACAGTTCAAAGATGGGCAGGTGAGGTGGATTGGCCAGGCTAAATTGCCATTTCGTGTCCAAGTCGGTTAAGTGGGGTTAAGGTGTTACGGCGATTGGGTGGGGCAGTGGGATAGGGTTCTTTTTCAGAGGGTCAAGATGGGCCAAATGGCCTTCTTCTACACTGCAGGGATTCTATTCTATGATTCTATCTTTGGCCGTCAAGGGGCAATTTAGCATGAACAATCCACCTAAACTGTAAATCTTTGGACTGTGGGAGGAAACCGGAGCACCCGGAGGAATACCACCCATCACAGGTAAAACCTCCAGACTCCACACAGCCATGCACCCAAGGCTGGAATTGAACCCGGGTCCCTGGCGTGGTGAGGCAGCAGTGCTAACCACTGTGTTAACCCGCCGCAGATACCTATTCTTTTTCAAAATTATTTCATGGGATGTGGGCATCGCTGCCACAACCAATATTTATTGCCCTTGATCTGAGAAGCTTGCTGTGCCATTTCGGAGAGGAGTTTCGAGTCATTGCTGTGGATCTGGAATCACATTTAGGCCAGGCCAGGTAAGTATGGCTGATTTCCTTCCCTGAAGGACAGCATGGTAGCATGGTGGTTAGCACAATTGCTTCACAACTCCAGGGTCACAGGTTCGATTCCCGGCTTGATTCACTGTCTGTGCGGAGTCTGCATGTTCTCCCCATGTGTGCGTGAGTTTCCTCCGGGTGCTCCGGTTTCCTCCCACGGTCCAAAGATGTGCAGGTTAGGTGGATTGGTCATACTAAAATTGACCTTAGTGTCCAAAATTGCCCTTAGTGTTGGGTCGGGTTACTGGGTTATGGGGATAGGGTGGAGGTGTGGGATTGGGTGGGGCGCTCTTTCAAAGAGCCGGTGCAGACTCGATGGGCTGAATGGCCTCCTTCTGCAATGTAAATTCTATGACCTCAGTGAACTATGGGTTTTTGCAATAATCGACAACGGTTTCATGGCCAACATTTCTGGCAATAGATTTCAGCTTCAGAATTATTAATTGAATTTAAATTCCACCAGCTGCTGTGGTGGGATTTGAAACTTTGAAGAGTCACACAAACTTGAAACATTGACTCTGTTTCGCCCTCAACGGATGCTGCCAGGCCTGCTAAACTTTTCCAGACTTTTTTGTTTTTATTGCCACTCATTTGGATCTCTCGATTATACGCCACCTTCTTATCTTCTCTGATTATTAGAATTCTTAATTTTATTGTTGTAACTGAACTTCCACTCAAACAAGCAGGTGAAATGTTTTGCTGACACTTGGATCTTCATTGTGGGTCAGAAATGGGGCAGAATCTTTGACTCTCCTATCTAATATCACCATGGGTTAACCTTCATTACAGGCGATGTAAATTGTTGAGGAAGAAGGTCAACTTCTACCTTCTCAAGGACAGGTGGAGGTGGCCATAAATGTAGGTCATGTTGACAGTGTCCACATCCCAGAGAAATACACCTGGACAGCAGGCGAGTTAAGAAAGTGTTTTGACTGATATTGGAGAGAAATGCACCAGAGAAGAGCCACACCAGTTGTCACTGGAGTGAATCACAGAGTCACAGAATTGTTATGTTGCAGAAAGAGACTAATTTTCCCCATTCTGGCTGCACTAGCTCTCCAAATGAGCATCACAACTTAGTGCCAATTCCCTGCCCTTTCCCTGTACCTATGCACATTGGTCCTGTTAATCATCCTCTTGAATGCCTCGATTGAACTTGCCTCCACCATACTTCCAAGCAGTGCATTCCAGACCCGAGCCACGAGTTGCGTGAAAACTTTTTTTTCAAATCGCATTTGCTTTTTATGCAAATCACTCTGTGCCCTCTTGCTGTTGTTCCTTTTATTAGTGGGAAAAGTTTCTCCCGAGCTAGTCTATCCAGCCCCCTCATGATTTTGAACATATCTATCAAAATCTTCTTCTCTCCAAGGAGCACAAACTCTCCAATCTATCTTCATAACTGAAGTTTTCTCATCCCTGGAACCATGCTTTAGTGGAAAGAGCAATTAACTGATAAATTGGACTGTTTCCACACACCTTAAGATACACTTTCAATAATATGGACCTGGTTCTGTACCACCGGACAATGTCACTCCAGTGCTGGACCGTCAATGTCAAAACTCATGCAGGAATCATCTGGCCATTGGGATTACCTTTTCCAACTGGCAGCGCACCCCAGTCACCCTTTCTTGGGGCGGTGTGATTGGGGGGGGGGGGTTTCAATGGGAAATTCCATTGACAAGCGGCGGGACGATAGAATCCCACCGCCAGCGAATGAAATGAAATGAAAATCGCTTATTGTCACGAGTAGGCTTCAATGAAGTTACTGTGAAAAGCCCCTAGTCACCACATTCCTGCACCTGTCCGGGGAGGCTGGTACGGGAATGGCGCGCCCCCGAGAAATACGCGGCTCGGAATTAGAGAATCCCACCCAAATGCTTGGAAGATTTAATAAAGAGAGCAAAGGCACATTTCAGAGACCTGAAATCAACAAATATATAATAACAGAATAAGGGCTGTGTGGTAGTTTATGTTGAATCTGAACCTGTGTGAGTCATGTGCAACAGGTCTTCATTCGGTTGGAAAGAAGTGTTTTATTCTGTTAATGTACCTGTAAACCAATGCCAGGGTCTTCTGGCGGGGGGGGGGGGGGGGGGGGGGGGTGCGCTTTTCTATAGTGCTGACATTGTGTTTGCAAAAGCAAGAACAGTAAATTAGCAGGACAGCGCTCCATGCATGGCATAAAGATGCGATCAGGCTCGTAGAAGTTCAAGGTTAAACAGGAAACTGACAGTGATGGATGGCTTCATTATATCCGCCCCACACTAACCGAGGAACTTGGGCCCAGACGTGCAGGGATCAACAGTCACCTCAGCCACTTGACAGCGCAAGTGTTGAGAGCCATAATGGTGGGTCTGCTACCTTCCGATCTGTTCCTGGAGAGGGTAAAGCAGCAACTGCGATTTCCGGGGATTGATAGCAGTTGATCCATGGCATCGCAGTTAAAATCCGAGTTAGCGAGCAACACCTTGCAGCTCAACATTCCCATAAATCAAATGATTTTATATATATATATATATATATATAAAACTAACTGATAATTCGAAGCCATCAATTGTGTCTTAAATCCTCAAGTGGCGTGACTGGAACAATTAAGGGATAAATAATACTTCTGTGCAATTAGCAAGAGGAGTAACAATGCACTGTGTTGGGGGATTTGGCAGGTTCTTGAAAAGTGCAATTTAATTGATTTTTTTTGGTTAAATGCCGCAAACGAAATTAATCCGTGAAGTTAACTTTCTTAATCAGTCGAAGACTATCTGTTGCACATTTGCACCCGTGCTGTCAGGAGAGGAGAGCAACAAATTGTATTGCATTAAAATGCCAGCAATCTTTCAGTGCATTCCCCCTCCTCAATACCAGGGGAACTCAATTGCAAATATCTCCTTCAAACCGCTTCATATTCAGCAGCCAGTCCTCGTCATCATTCTGCTGTTGAACTATATACATATATAAGCTAAAGAAACGATTACCATATTTGTCATTAGTTTAGTAACAGTTAATGCATGGGAAGGAGAAATTGTGGCTTCACTTTCATTTTTTTTTCATTTCATATGTCAACATTTGCTTGCTCCCAAATTTTGGTCGGTATTTTAATACTTAAGCCCGTACACACACACACACACAGCTGGAGCATTCAATGAATGCATTGTGATCTGACACTAAGAAGCAAATCCTGCCTTCTAAATATTTGCACCACTTGGTCCCCGCGATCGTCTGCCCTGTCAATCCGTCACTCATGTGAATTCCCCCAGTGGAGCCCCGCCAGCTCACCCCCCCCCCCCCCCCCCCCCCCCCCTGAGCTGGCTGGTAAGCTGCTCTGTCTATCAAAGCCTTTGTCCCTCCCACCTCGCAGCGTGGAGTTTAGTTACACGGCGTGTCCTGCCCCCCTCCCCTCCTCTTCTCCCCCCCACCCCTCGCCTCGCCCCCACCCCCTCCAACCTCCCTCCGCTCCCCCCCCCCCCCCCCCCCCTGGCAGATCACTAGATAGAAAATGTTGCTGTTGAAACGAGCAGTCAGCAGGAGCGACCCCTCCACTCACTCAACATCGGCGATGCCCTTGACTTCGAAGACGTGATCCTGGGACCTTTAACCGCCGGGGAAGCGAGAGAGAGGCACACAAATACTAAGAGATTCGCAGAACAGTTAATAAGATTTTCTTTGCCTGCATCAGACACATAAGGAAAAAAAGCCCATGCAGTTGAGAAATGAGCGCTGTCCATGGTCCTGGAGGGTAAGGGATTGGAGCCAGCGAGAATAACTCCTTTAAACTGCAAATCTCGACAGGACCTTGTGATAAAGCCAATATGATCGAAGGCAAATGTCGCCCGGTCGCTGTTTTGTGGGTTTATTTCTGGGGAGTCGCGGTGTTCCTAAGGTAAGGACCTCTTACTTTTCAAGTGCAAGTTACTTTTTTTTCCGGAGGCTCCCCCAGACTCAGACATGTTGCTCTGACGTTTCCTGTTCGATGTGGCGACTGTGAGGTTCAGGAGACCGTTATAAACAAGTCTGGATGCAAAGGCCTCGTTTATAAAATAAAAAAAATGTTGTTGGGGGACCATCAACTTGTGTGGTGGACTTGACAGCGCTGGCAAACATTCAATGAGAAATGAGCTTCGTATTGTCAAGTAACATGCCAGGTGACACCGCCTTGTGTTGCTAAACTTGCCTCTTTCCCCCCCCCCCCCCCCCCCCCCCCCATCTTATCTTTGTAACTTCGTCACCTCCAAAACCGCTTCTTTAATAAAGATTTGAATTTTTAAAAATATATAAACAGCAGCATTAAACTAAACGCAAAGGGGCGATTTGCGACCACTGCGATTGGGAATCTCACAGGCTGAGAAAATGCCCGGTGCAACAGGAGCAGAGAACGAGAGAGCGCCTCTGATGTTACTGTGCCCGCATCTGGCAAAGGTCTTGTGGACCACCCCCATTATCGATTCAACGCGCATCGAGGATCAAAGTGGCAACAGAATCCAAAGTAAGAATCTGATGCATTAATTCAAAGTAGCACAGCCGACCAACTGTGAACAGAATCTCAATTAAATTAAAAAATTAATTTAAAAAAAACGCCCAGGACTATTGCCTATTAACGCTTAAATGGGTTGTGCCCTTTTATATAGGCAGCCGTTGCGAGGTGTATATTGGTGACCCCTCTCGGCTTCATTCAGTTGGAGATACTGTGCACCAACTAGTGGCCAGGGAGTTAATTTCACTGGCTGGCAGCGATCTCATTTACTACCTTTCGTGTCAGTTTCACAGACAATGTCAAACACTGTTGACTGGTCCATGATTAAGTACAAAATGGAGATTTATGAGAATTGCAGTTTTGACTGATGTTTGAGCCCCCCCTCCCTCCCCCACTTCTCAAATGATAATTATCTCGTAAGCGAATTAAAATGTTTTTAGGTTTTGTGAGAGGAAGTCACCAGAAATGGAGTTTCCCTCCCCTGGCTCTGGAGAGATTCTATGGGATGGAGTTTTTTAATACTTGCAAAATGCAAAATACTGACAGGGCATGGCAGTGTAGATGGGATGTTTCCCCTGGCTGCTGAATCCAGAATAAGCGCGCAGTGTCTCAGAATAAGGGGTAGCCCATTTAGGATTGAGATGAGGAGGAATTTTTTTCACTCAGAGTGTGGTGAGTCTTTGGGATTCTCTGTCTCAGGGGGTGGTGGGGGCTCAATCGTTGAGTATGATCAAGATTGAGATGGTTATATTTCTGGAGACTAATGGCATTGAGGGATTATGGGGACAGTGCAGGAAATTTGTGTTGAGGTAGATGATGAACCATAATGTGACTAAATGGTGGAGAGGCGCGAGCTCAATGGGCCAAATGGCCTAGCTGTGCTCCTATATACCAATGGCCAATGTACTAAGTAGGTGGAATGTGGTTTGCAAACTGAAAATTCAGAAAACTATTCAGGGTGCATGTATCAATGCACAAAGGGTTAGGTGGATTGGCCATGCTAAATTGCCCGTAGTGTCCTAATAAAAGTAAGGTTAAGGGGGGGATTGTTGGGTTACGGGTATAGGGTGGATGAGTAGGGTGATCATTGTTCGGCACAACATTGAGGGCCGAAGGGCCTGTTCTATGTTCTAAAGTCAGAAAGAGCGCAATGGCCACAAAGCCTTAACGGGTAAGTTGGGAATGTTGTCTAAAGTTGGTTCCATTCAAATATATTCACTATCATTCTCATGAAAAGCAGAAAAAAATGTAATATGGATGATCTGTTTCTAATAGCCAAATACATTAGACAGTGGTAAAGAATGTCTAACCAAAAATGCTCCTTCAGAAACATCCTCATTATTTAAGTTTTGTTTCATATTTGACGAGAGTATTTATAGTTTCTATTCCTTGGGTTGCTGATGTAGCTCAGTTCTATGTTCATTTGCATGTTAAACATTTCCATTGCTTTAGTATTTATTGTGGCAGCAAGCAGTCAGTTCCTAATTGAGCAATTGTTGAGTGTGAAAATATTCTGAAATCAAAATCAGTTTTTATAGCTGACAATGGTGTCTTCTCCTTGTCCTTCCATAAAGTAGGTCTCTATTGTAATTGATTTGAATTCCCCTGGAAATTCATCGAGAACAAGTTGACTAAAATGTTGTGAAGAAAATATTACATGGCTGTCTGATCCTGTGAATTGTTGGTCTGCGCTGCCCATGAGTATCAAAGTTGCCAGTCAATTGCATGGATCATGTGTAAAATAGCCTCAGTGTTTCACAAATAATTATTAATGTCACAAACGTTTATTTCAATATCGACAGTTAAGGGATTTTATTTACATTCCTCACATTAAATGTTTTGAACAATGTATTTCTTTTTTTCATTTTTTTAATCAGGTAACTGGATTTTATAAAGTTTTCACAATCATGGATTCTTACAGCACAGAACGAGGCCATTTGGCCTTTCATGTCAATGTTGGCTCTTAGAAAGAGCTCTTCAATTAATCCCACTCCCCTGTTCTTTTCCCAAAGCTCTGCAAGTATTAATTTGCAATGTTTTTGGCATGACACAAGGCACATGTGAATGGTGCTTAATCAGATGCAAGAGGTATGACATTCACCACTGCTAATGTGGATTGGAAACCAACGATTAGTGCATATGTTCTACAAAAAATATTGGAGACTAACTTGGGGAGCTAAACTGATTGACATCAATATTATGTGCTAGAGTCTGAAACTAAGAATCCATTAGAACCGAACAATCTTAACAGTCAAATATTGGGCTTTAAGCAGTAAATGTGGAAACAGTAATGGAGTAGTTCAGGATCTACACTGTGGCGTATTCATCACGCATTGTAAATATGATAGAATGGAAGATGTAACAAGCCATGTATGCCACACATGAAAATTACATGTGCTTTTATTTTTACTTAGTTTGGAAAGGTTGATCTGATACATATTTATTTGCTATAATCTGGAACGCACAAACTGGAAAACTACTGGAAACAAATTCAATTGTAACTTTATAAAGTGGAATTGGATAGACATTTGAAAATTTAAAATATGCAGGGGTATGGGGAAAGAGCAGGGATTGGTACTATTTTGATCCAGCTTTCAAAGAGTTAGCTCAAGTGCAGGTACAATGAGCTGAATATCCTCATTCAGTCTGATTCTATCATTCCATTACATGACCTCCCAATGGTTGATTGAATCAACTGGTAAAATTACTTTAAAAGAGGAATCACAGAATTGTTACAGCACGGAGGTATGCTATTCAGCCCTTTATGTTTGCGGCAATTCACCTGATCCCATTCCCCACCTTCTCCCCATAACCTGCACATTCTTCCTTTACAGATAATGAACAAATTCCCTCTTGAATACCTCGTCTGAAGCCACCTCCATCACTTTCTCAATTAAATTCAGATTTTACTGCCTGTTTGGAGATTTGTTGCAGGTTCAAATATCCCAGATCGCCACAGTGCATTGTCATTCTCAAGTTGACCATTCGCTATGGAAAAAAAAATGTCTCCATTGCTTGTTTTGCCAAGTTCCATAAATCTGCCATCTTCTTCACAATCCTTCCATCAGTGGGGACAGTTTTTCAATATCTACTCTGTCTAGGCATCCCAGGATTTGAACACATTTATCCAATATCCACTAAAAATTCTCTTCAAGGAAAACAATCCCAACTTTTCCATTTCATCCAAAATTCCACGGGCGAAATTCTCCCAAAACGGGAGAAATCGTAAAACTGCCGTAAAACCCGGGCGGGTTTTACGGCAGCGCGCCCCTTCCCGACGGGAGACCGATTCTGGTCCCCCGTCGGGGCTAGCAGCCCGACGTCGGAGGCTCCGACAAGTCGGGCTTAACGAAAATCGTTAAACCCGCTTGCCAGAGTTAGCGCCGGCTGACGCGTCATATGACGTCAGCCGCGCATGCGCAGGTGGGAAGACTCCACCCGCGCATGCGCGGGTGACGTCATCGCGTTTTTGCGCGAAACCCGCGCATGCGCGGGCCGGGTTGCCCCTCAGCCGCCCCGCGTATTGATACTACGGGGCGGCGGAAGGACAAATAGTGCGCGGGCATCGGGCCCGCTGCCCGCGATCGGTGCCCACCGACCCCGGGCCCATGGCACCCTTGGCACGGCCGTGGTACTGCCGTGCCAATCGGTGCCATGGTTATTTTTTGCGAGTTTGTCACGACGTTTTTACGAACGGCAGGACCAGGTGTGTTTGCCGTTCGTAAAAAGGTCGTAAAGGGCTGGGACTTCGGCCCTTCTAACAGCTGAGAATCGCTGCCGGCCGTAAAAAAACGGCGGCAGCGATTCTTGTCGGGATTTCGGCGGGGGGGGGGGGGGGGGAATAGCGGGAGGGCGTCAAAAAAGTCGGGAAGGCCCTCCCGCTATTCTCCCACCCGTCGTGGGGGGGGGGAGAATTTCGCCCCACATCTCTGGAAACATTCTCGTGCATCTTATTAGACACTAAGATGCAGGAACAGAAATATGCCATTCAACCCAAAGGTTTTGCCCCACCATTCAAAGAGATCATGGCTGATGTAGCTCCACTATTTAAAAAGGGAGTTCGAGAGAAAGCAGGGAATGATAGATCAGCAAGCCTGAAGTCAGTAGTGGGGAAAATTATAGAAACCATTATCAATGATTATGTGGTACAGCACTTAGAAACCACTGGCAGGATCGGGCAGAGTCAGCATGGATTTATGAAGGGGAAATCATGCTTGACAAATCGACTGGAATTCATTGAGGATGTAACTAGAAGAATTGATGAAGGGGAGCCAGTGGATGTGGTGTATTTGGACTTTCCGGTGGTGTTTGACAAAATCCCGCATTAAAGATTAGCATGTAAAATTGAAATGCATGGGATTGGGGGTAGTGCATTGAGATGGATAGAAAACTGGTTGGCAGACAGGAAACAAAGAGTAGGAATTAACGGGTCTTTTTCAAATTGGCAGGCAGTGACTAGTGGGGTAATGCAGGGATTGGTGCTAGGACCCTAGATATTCATAATATATATTAATGATTTGGATGAGGTAACACACTGTCATATCTCCAAACTTGCATATGACACCAAGTTGGGTGGGAGGGTGAGCTGTGAGGAGGAGGCAGAGATCCTTCAGTGTGATTTGGGCAAGTTGATTGAGTGGACAAATGAATGGCAGATACAGTATAATTTTGATTAATATGGGGTTATCCACTTTAGTAGAAAAACAAGAAGGCAGACTATTATCTGAATGGCCATAGATTAGGAGAGGGGAACATGCAACGAGACCTGGGCGTCATTGTACACCAGTCACTGAAAGTAAGCTTGCAGATTCAGCAGGCGGTAAAGAAGGCAAATGATATGCTGGCCTTCATTGCGAGAGGATTCAACTACAGGAGCACGCATGTCTTGCTGGAATTATATGGGGCCTTGGTGAGGCTACATCTGGAATATCTTGTGCAGTTTTGATCTCTTTATCTAAGGATGGGCTGTTTGGAGATTTGTTGCAATAGAGAGAGTACAGCAAAGGTTTTGAGGGAGCAATAGAGGGAGTGCAGAGAAGGTTTCTCAGACTGATTCCTGGGATGGCAGGACTGACATATGAGGAGAGATTGAATTGGTTAGGATTGTATTCACTGGCATTCAGAAGAATGAGTGGGATCATAGAAACCTACAAAATTCTAATAGGACTGGACAAGCAGATGTAGGAAGGATGTTCCTGATGATGGATCTGTCTAGTACCAGGGGTCACAGTCTAGGGATATGGGATAGACCATTTAGGACAAAGATGAGGAGAAATTTCTTCACCCAGAGAGTGGTGAACCTGTGGAAATCATTACCACAGGAAGCAGTTGAGTCCAAAATATTGTATGGTTTGAAGAAGCAGTTAGATATAGCACTTAGGGCGAAGTGTATCAAAGGATATGGGGAAAAGCGGGATTAGCCTATTGAGTTGGATGATCAGCTGTGATCATAACGGATGGCGGAGCAGGACTGAATGGCCACTGGCCTCCTTATGCTCCTATTTTGTTGTGTTTCTTTCTTCGTTTGCATGTTTCTACCTGATATGATAGACCTGAATTGATAATACTCAACTCCACGATCCCGCGATCTCTGAAGTGTATACGGGATGGTTTTCTGGATGAATACATTGAGGAACCAATGAGAGAACAGGCCATCCTAGGCTGGGTGTTGCGTAACAAGAAAGGAATCATTGGCAATCTCATTGTCTGAGACCCCTTGGGGATGAATGACCATAATATGATAGAAATTTTAATCAAGATGGAGAGTCATGTAGTTGATTCTGAGACTAGAATCCTGAATCTTACCAAAGGAAACTGCAATGATATGAGGCATCAGTTGGCTATGATGGATTGGGAAAAGTTGCTTAAAGAGATGATGGTGGATAGACAATGGTGAACATTCAATGAGCACATGGGTGAACTGCAACAATTGTTTATTCCTGTCTGGCGCTAAAGTTAAATAAGAATGATGGCCAAACCATTGCTTACAAGGGAAATTAGAGATAGTATTAGATCCAAGGAAGAGGCATACAAATTGGCTAAGAAAAACGCAGACCAGAGGATTGGGAGTAGTTTAGAATTCAGCAAAGGAGGACCAAGAGATTAATTAAGAAGGGAAAAATAGACTATGAGGATAAGGTTGCTGGGAACATAAAACCTGACTGTAAATCTTTCTATAGGCATGTAAAGAGAAAAATATTGGTGAAGACAAATGTAGATCCTTGACAGTCAGAAACAGAGGAATTTACAATGGGTAACAAAGAAATGACTGAGCAACTAAATGCATACTTTGGTTCTGTCTTCACAAACAAGGACACCGATAACCTATCAGAATGTTGGGGAACACGGTGTTTAGTGAGAGGGTGTTTAGTGTGTGCGTGTGCCTGTGCGTGCACGCGGGGGCGAGGGGAGGGGGGATCAGATGAGGAGAAATTACTTCACCCAAAGAGTGGGCACTACAGTATGTTTTCAAGAAGCAGTTAGATGGACCCGGGTTCGATTCCCGGCTTGGGTCACTGTCTGTGCAGAGTCTGTGCATTCTCCCTGCGACTGCGTGGGTTTCCTCCGGCTCCACTTTCCTCCCACAAGTCCTGAAAGATGTGCTTGTTAGGTGGATTGGACATTCTGAATTCCCCCTCAGTGTACCCGAACAGGCACCGGAGTGTGGCGAAGAGGGGAATTTCACAGTAACAGTCATTGCACTGTTAATGGACACTTACTTGTGATATTAATACAAATTATTATATCACTTGGGGTGAAGAACAAAGAACAAAGAAAATTACAGCACAGGAACAGGCCCTTCGGCCCTCCCAGCCTGCGCCGATCCAGATCCTTTATCTAAACCTTTCTCCTATTTTCCAAGGTCTACTTCCCTCTGTCCCCGCCCGTTCATATACCCGTCTAGATGCCTCTTAAATGATGCTATCGTGCCCGCCTCTACCACCTCTGCTGGTAAAACGTTCCAGGCACCCACCACCCTCTGCGTAAAAAACTTTCCACGCACATCTCCCTTAAACTTTCCCCCTCTCACTTTGAAATCGTAACCACTTGTAACTGACACCCCCACTCTTGGAAAAAGCTTGTTGCTATCCACCCTGTCCATATCTCTCATAATTTTGTAGACCGCAATCAGGTCCCCCCTCAACCTCCGTCTTTCCAATGAAAACAATCCTGATCTACTCAACCTTTCTTCATAGCTAGCCCCCTCCATACCAGGCAACATCCTGGTGAACCTCCTCTGCACCCTCTCCAAAGCATCCACATCCTTCTGGTGATGTGGCGACCAGAACGGCACGCAGTATTCCAAATGTGGCCGAACCAAAGTCCTATACAACTGTAACATGACCTGCCGACTCTTGTACTCGATACCCCGTCCGATGAAGGCAGGCATGCTGTATGCCTTCTTGGATCAGAAGATCAGAAGATATGGACGAAAGCAGGATCATGCCATTGAATTATATGATCAACCATGATCGTATTGAATGGCGGAGCAGGCTCAAAGAGCCAAATGACCTCCTCCTGCTCCTATTTTCTATGTTTCCATTCCCACAACTCTTGATTCCATTACTGATTAAACATCTGTCTATAAGCCTTGAACATACTTAACAACCCAGCTTCTACAGCCCTCTGTGGCAAATAATTCCATAGGTTCACTACCCTGTGAGAGAAGAAATTCTCCCTCATCTCTGTCTTAAATGGGCGACCTCTTTTTCTGAGAAAAGGCCCTCTGTTCGTATTCTTCAAAATAATTAACACAAGTCATTTTTCCAACATCGTTCCTTTATTTTTTTATATTCTAGTTTTCTCTATTTTATATGTCGGTCGCTTCCCAGCCTTTCTCAGTTTTGAGTTCTGACTGAGGGGTGAAGTGAGCACCTGCAGATATCTTCATGAACTCTGCAAGTGACTTCTGTTCTTCACCGGTAGGAGATAATGAGATGTGATCCAAGCTCAAGTCCCCGTTGATGGTTCACCTTCCCTATTTGGTGCTTTGCCTGATGACCTGCTGCAACCTGACAGCTCGCAGCCAAGCAACTCTGAAGTGTTGGACGCTACTAAAGCTGGATTTCGTACATCTCCTTCCACGAAGAGCACCAGTACATTATACTGCTGGGCATTCTTTATGCAAGGGATTTCTATGCAATTCAACCAGAAACATTCAGCCGTGTCTGCATTACATATTGGGCAAATTTGGTATTCGCATTTTCACAATATCGGATTGTGCTAATTAAATTTAAGCCAATTTCACGATCATATACAACTTGTGTAGATGAAGTGGTTTAGAAATATATTGATGTATAACTTAAACCATGGGGCTGGTTTAATCTGGTTAAATCTGGGGCTGGTTTAGCACACTGGGCTAAATCGCTGGCTTTTAAAGCAGACCAGGGCAGGCCAGCAGCACGGTTCAATTCCCGTACCAGCCTCCCCGAACAGGCGCCGGAATGTGGCGACTAGGGGCTTTTCACAGTAACTTCATTGAACAGTAACTCATGACAATAAGCGATTTTCATTTCATTTCATGGGGTCAGTTGTTAAAGAAGCTCAACATTAGATTCAATGGGAGGTAATATTTACCAAAATTAATAAAGCGGATCGACATCTGTGGGTATAACAATAACTTATAACACATAGCACTTTTAACATGGTGAAACATCACAAAGTGCTTCATTGGAGCCAGAATATTTAATGCCAAACCATTTGAGAGATGATAGGGGAGATAATGAAAAGTTTGGCCAAAGAGGCAAATCATAAGGAACATCTGAATGGAGGTAGAGATGTTTAGGGAGAGAATTCTAGAATCAAGCTGACAAGGCTAACTGAAAATCACATCGGATATGACTTCCTGGCTCCCCGGTGGAGGATTTAGAACATAGAACATAGAACAGTACAGCACAGAACAGGCCCTTCGGCCCTCAATGTTGTGCCGAGCCATGATCACCCTACTCAAACCCACATATCCACCCTATACCCGTAACCCAACAACCCCCCACCTTAACCTTACTTTTATTAGGACACTACGGGCAATTTAGCATGGCCAATCCACCTAACCCGCACATCTTTGGACTGTGGGAGGAAACCGGAGCACCCGGAGGAAACCCACGCACACAGGGGGAGGATGTGCAGACTCCACACAGACAGTGACCCAGCTGGGAATCGAACCTGGGACCCTGGAGCTGTGAAGCATTTATGCTAACCACCATGCTACCCTGCTGCCCCATTTGTGGTGTATAGGAATGCCCCTTTGGAAATTCTCACGTCGGAGTTTCCTCGACAATTGCCCAGGAGGGCTAACTTTCAGTGGGTGATTGTGTTGGGCTAGAAACCTTTTGGATGAAGCGATTTAAATTGCTAACTTCAGATGGTTCTGCCAGTTTTGCACTCATAGTTACCTGAAAGAGTGAGAAGGAAGAAAAGCACTTCTAACTTCAGAGTCATTATTTTAAACACTGAAAATCAGCCCTGCATTGTAAACCCCCCACAACCCCGGCCAACCGAACTCTACCCCATATCAGCCCAATCACCCCCACTGTCCTGAGACCACCCCCCCCACCCGCCCGCCGACCTCACCCACCAATGTCCATACCCAACCTGACACAACCCTCTCTGAACCAATATCCCCCACCCCCGCCCTCGCCCCTGCCCCCGATCTGACAACCACTTCCCTCGTCGTCAGATCCTATTCATTTACCTGTAAAACTTACCCTTTCCCTTTCAGTGGTTCCTATAAACTGACCTGCTTTATGGCAACTATCGCCATAATAGAGGATGTGTCCTCCTTCGCTCTGCTCCTTTTACACTTCACTGCTGGAGCCACTGATCTGCTTCACTTCTTCAGTCTCGCCCGGACTATGTATTGAAGGGCGGGCAAGACAGAGGCTTTGTAATTCAAGCACAGGTAAGTCACTGCAGAGTGGCAATCTGCCACTGATTGCCACTCCAAGGAAGTCATGAGCCATCGGAGAGTTTAGGATGACAGCAAGTTCTAGAGAGTAAAACAGGGGTTTTTGACCATGCATGTGCTACAATAGTCAAGGTAACAAAGACATAGATGAAGGTTTCACCATGAGCACCAATGATCTTAGACACTTCTTAATGATATTTCCTGCATTCTAACAACTTCAAAGTACTTCACTGCCTAAAAGCACTTTGGGATTTCTTGAGGTCATGAAAGGCATGAAATAAATGCAAGAATTTTTGTTTCCTGAGATGTTGGCTCATGTTTAATAAACAGGGTTAATTTTGCAAGGCTGTGCTTTTGAGGCAGAAATGCTCACTCTGAACGTGACGAAGAAATGCAAAACTACACTATTAATCATGACTCTCTATGACAAAGACTTCAAACTCTGCATACTTACCTGTATCAGTGTCTGCACTTGTGGATATTGGTCCTATTGTGATTCAGATTACACCTTTCCAATCTCTACAGCATCCCCTGTCCTAGAATTTGTCCCTCGTTTTGGAATTTGGAAAAATCTGGGGGGTTGTTGGGTTACGGGTATAGGGTGGATGCGTGGGTTTGAGTAGGGTGATCATTGCTCGGCACAACATCGAGGGCCGAAGGGCCTGTTCTGTGCTGTACTGTTCTATATGTGGTATTAGGAGCTGCAAACTGGCCAACTTCCATTCCTTCCAATCACAGAATATCCCACACCTTCCTCTCCTCTATCCTTATGATTAGTTCTCCTCTTTATCCCATTGGTGACACCTTGCTCCACAGTGCCAAGCTGTTTTGCTTACCCTTGACACTGTCCCAACCATTGGTACTGAGAGCTAAAGACTGTCCCAGCTCTGCAAGATGTCCCCGCCGTGACCTGGTTCCTCTTGGCTCCTCTGCATTCTCTACAACTTCAAACTGACAAGTGCAGAATGGAAACCGAGGACCAAAGAAACAGCTGGGACTTCTCAAAAATTCATTTAGGGATGTGGGCATCGATCACTAGCTGGACCGGCATTTGTTGCCCACCCCTATTGCCCTTGAACTGAATGGCTTTTCAGAAATAGTTAAGAGTCAGCCACATACAGGCCAGACCAGGATAGCAGATTTACTTCCCTACAGTATATTAGTGAATCAGATGTGATTTTACAACAACCATGGTCATCATTGGATTTTAATTCTAAAATGTTATTGAATTTAAATTTTGCTCTCTGCCACAGTGGGACTCAAACCCAGGTCCCCAGAGATATTAGATCTCTGGATTACCAGTCCAGTGACAATACCACTATGCTTCTACCTCCTCCATGAATGAAAGTCCACTTAAGATGAAGAAAGACTATGGGCGGGATTCTCCGTTGCCCGACGCCGTAATCGGCGATCGGGCCGAGAATCGAACTTTGGTGTTCGGGAATTTACCCTCAGACCTGATGTTGCAGACAGATCTGAAGCAAAGAAGGTGGAACGTATCTAGTTGCCTTATGTGACGTCGGTGGGTTGTCCATAACTCGCAACCATAGAGAAGACATATGAGAACCAGTGGCCTGGCAGACTTTGATCTTTGTTTTGTCTCTCTCCAAAGCCTGTGGGTGAGCTGGCTTAACACGGAGCTTGCCAGGCAATGGGTGATCTCATCATCCAAGGTGGTGTGTTGGAGAGCACACTCCATTGAAAATCACTGAAACTGTTTTTTTTAAAACCACAATGCTGAACGACTTAGTAGTTTACCTTGACTACACTCATCAGTTTCGTCGTAAATTATATACTTTTACTTTGAAATAAAACATTTAAAATCTGCCGACTGCTGCCCAGGAAATTGAGTGCAAAATGCAAAGCTTAATTATTGCACTTTCTGGAAACCCAGCTGGGTTAGGGTAGCTGCAACAGCCTGTTGAACTGGCAAAATAGCAACTTAATCATTATGAATGGAGCATTATCAAAACCAATCCAACTGCGCAGGGTCTAATGTCAGAGTAACCAGGAGGGGGAAATGCTGAAGATAAAAGTGGTTATGATCAATAGTGTGTGGTTGGGAGGGGGAGCTACTCTTGCTGTATACCAGTGATCTGCTCTCAGTGCGTTCCACTCTGCTAACATAAAAACATATGAAGAAATTATATCTATTACATCGGATATCTGGAAACAGAAATAGGTCATTTGGCCCAAACAGCTGTTGCCGGTGAATATTCTCCACTTCAGAGCTACCTTCCATTGTTATCGTCATCTAAATATATCATCCTAAATCTCTATTCCCTTCTCCCTCATATGCTTGTTTACCTCCATTTAATAGCATTTCAACCACTCCCTGCGGTAGCAAATCGATATTCTCGCTACTCTTTGAAGAAAGAATCATAGAACCTACCATTTCTGTGCTGGCCAAAGGAAGAGGGAAAAAAAGAAACCAGCTGTTTATTTTAAACCCACTTTTCAGTACCTGGTGTGTGGCCTTTTACAGGTTACTGCCCTTCAGGTGCGGATCTAGGAACCTTTTAAATGAGCTGAGCGTTTTGCTTCAACCAACAACTCGGGTAGGAAATTCCAGATTCCCACCACCCTTTGGATGAAAAAGCTTTTTGTCATGTCACCTTTAATCCCTTTATCAATCACCTTAAATCTATGCCTTCTGGTAATTGACCCATCAGCTCGGGGAAGCACATCTTTCCTATTTACTTTTTCTCGGCCCCTCATACTTTGTGCACTTCAAGTAGCCTTTTCTGTTCTAAGGCAAACAACCCCAGCCTGCCCAGTCTCTCCTCATAGCTGCAAGTTTCGACCCCTGACAACATTCTTGTAAATCTCCTCTGCACTCTCTCCAGGGCATTTATGCTCTTCCTGTAATGTGGTGACCAGAACTGTGCACAAAACTCCAGCCGTAACCTAAACAGCATTTTATACAGTTCTATCATTACATCCCTGCTTTTGTACTTGTTACTTTACCTAATGAAGGAAAGCATTCCATTTGCTTTCTTGACCACCTTGCCAACGGTTCTGCCACCTTCAAGGACTCGTGGACATACACTTCAAAGTCTCTCAGTTCCTCAACCCCTCTCAGCATCCTCCTGATTTTTGAGTATTCTCTTGCTGTTTGTCCTCCCCAAATACATTACCTTGCATTTCTCCAGATTGAATTCCATTTGCCAATTTTCCACCCTCACAATTAAACCATTGGTATCATTCTGGAGACAATTGCTACTCTCTTCACTATTAATTGTGCAGCCACTTTTTGTGTCATCTGGAAATTTGTCAATTATTCCTCCCAAACTTAAGTCTAAATCATTAGTATATATAACAAATCACAGGGGGCCCAGCATTGAGCCCAGTGGAATACCACTGGAAACTTCATTCCATTTACAAAAACATCTATTCACCATTACCCTTTTGGTTGCTGAGCCATTTTTGGATCTAAATTGCCATCCCTTGGGACCTCCCTTTTCTGACCAGTCTGCCATGTGGGACTTGCAGAGAAACATACATCGAAAATCGAAGCAGGAGGAGGCCATTCAGCCCTCCGTGCCTGTTCTGCCATTCATTATAATCATGGCTGACTTTGGCAAATGCTTTACTGAAATAGATGTGGATAACATCCATTACACTACCCTCATCAGTCCTCCTCATTACTTCCATAAAAAAATTCTATTAAGTTAGCAAGGCACAATCTTTTTCCGAACAAAATCATGCTGACTGTCCTTGATCAATTCAGTTTATCCTGTCTTGCAAAATTCATTGCAATAATTTGCCCACCACCAAAGTCAGCTTATAATTCTCTGGCATAATTTGTGCACCCTTTTTAAATAATAGTTGAACAGAAGCAGAACTCCAATCCTTTGGTACTTCACCTATATCTAGTGAGGACTGGAAAATGATCCTCCGAGTATATGTTAATTCCTCCCCAGCTTCCTTTAACAGCCTGGTATACAATCCGTCTGGCCCTGGGAATTTATCTCCCTTCAAGGATGCCAATCGCCCAAGTATTTCCTCTCTCATTATGTTTATTGCCTCTCATATTTCACACTCCCCTTTAACTAGAATGCATCTGTCATTCTTCTCTTTAGTGAGGACAGAGACAAATTACTCAGTGAGAAGCCTGTCCACGTCTTCAGCATCAACAGATAAGTTACCATGTACATCTCTGATTTCCTTAGTTATTCTCTTACTCTGGGTCACTGTCTGTGTGGAGTCTGCACGTCCTCCCCCTGTGTGCGTGGGTTTCCTCCGGGTGCTCCGGTTTCCTCCCACAGTCCAAAGATGTGCGGGTTAGGTGGATTGGCCATGCTAAATTGCCCGTAGTGTCCTAATAAAAGTAAGGTAAGGGGGGGTTGTTGGGTTACGGGTATAGGGTGGATACGTGGGTTTGAGTAGGGTGATCATGGCTCGGCACAACATTGAGGGCCGAAGGGCCTGTTCTGTGCTGTACTGTTCTATGTTCTATGTTCTATGTTCTTAATGTACTGGTAAAAACATATTTGAGCTTTCATTGATTTTATCAACCAATATTTCTTGTATCCTCGCTTTGCTTTCCTAATTTCCTTTTTTACAACATCCCTGTACTATCTATACTCCTCTAGGCTTTTTATTGTATTACACCTATTGTAACTACCATAAACTTTCTTCTTCTGCTTTATCTCATCTGTATGTTTCTTGATAACTAGGGGACTCTAGTTTTGTCAGTACCATCCCTTTGCTTTGTGGGGCTATGTCTATACTGTGGCTGTAGGATCTTGCTTTTGAATGCCTCCCACTGATTTGACACTGCTTTCCCTTCTCATCACTGCAGTCAGTCCACTTTTTACATCTCAGCTCTCAGTTTTGTAAAATGTGTCTCCCTCAATTTAGAACTGTTCCACCTTTCTCCTGTTCCCGAATGATGCTAAATCTAACCATATTATGGTCACTTTCTCCAAAATGGTCACCCACTGCTACTTCATCCATTTGTCCAGCTTCATTTCCTGTGCCTAAATCTAGAATTGTGTCCCCTTCTCATTGGGTGTGTTATGTGCTGGCTAAAAAAGTGTTTTCTTGAATGCAGTTCAAGAATTGTACACACTGTGTGCCCTTCACACACATCTTTTGCCAGATGATGTTCGGGTAGTTGAAGTCCCCAACAATTACAGCACTATTGTTTCTGCACTCAGAAATCTGTCCACATATTTGCTCCTCTAAGCCAATTCCACTATTTGGGAGTCTATAGTACACTCATAGCAGTGCGGCTGCACCTTATTTATTTCTGAGCTCAATCCATGAGGATATTTAATTGAGTATAGCTTCTCTCCTCTCAGTTGCAATTTATTTGTTGACCAATGATGTCAAGCACCTATGTTTTTTATCCGCATCTCTATCCTGCCGGGAAACTCTATATCCAGGGATGTTGAGCTGCCAATTCTTTCCCCCTCTTTAAGCTGAGCTTTTGTTACAGTGATTATGTCATGCTGCCATGTGTCTGTTTGTACCCTCACCTCATCGACGTTATTTGCTATGCTCCTTGAATTTACATATGTACCTTTTAACAGTGGTGAATGCCTGTCCAGTCCACGTCTTAAGCTGTCTTGATTCTGACTTTCAGAGTCATTCACAAGTTTTTAATCTTCCATTCTCCATCCTGAATTTGCCTCAGTTTCCCATCCTGCTGCCCCCAACACCGCCTCCCAACAGCGCTGGCAAATCTACCTGTGAGGGTATTCGTCCCAGTCCTGCTCAGGTACAGACTCTCCGAGATACAGATCCCACCTTCTACAAAACCAGTCCCAAAGCCTCAGAAATCTGATACCCTCCCTCCTAGACCAGCTGCTATCCATGTTTCTTTATTCTTCTTTATTCTATGCTTGCTTGCATGTGGGACTGAGAGTGCTATTGGGATTATTGCTGTCGCAGTCTTGCTTTTGAATTTCCTTCCTAGCTCCCTCGAGTCCGCTTTCAGGACCTCATCACCTTCCCTGCCTAAGTCATTGGTACCGCCAGGAACCTTGACATCTGGCTGATCTCCCTCCCCCAGAAGAGTGTCCTGTGATTCTTATAGTAACGTCATCACAGTGTTAATGTAAGCCTACTTGTGAGACTAATAAAGATTATTATTATTGTTGGTGCTCAGTGACATCGTTCAATCACGCACCAGGGAAGCAACTTACCATCATAGGGTTATATCAGAAACACCTATCTGTTACTTTAACTAATGATTCTCTGATGGCTGTTCCTTTCCTCTTCATCTCATCCTGTGACTGCACTTTTCTGAGGAACCAATGCCCCCATCAGTATCCAAATTAGGATGCCGATTACCGATGGATGAATGGGATCTTGCATGATTCCTGCACTTCCTGCCTGGTTCTCTTGGACTGCCTGGTGGTCACCCATTCCCTTTATGCCTGGAGGCTCCTAAGATGTGGTGTGTCTACCTCCCTGAATGTGCTAGCCACATGGCTCTCAGCCTCGCAGATGTTCCACAGTGACTCCAGCTGCTGTTCAAGCTCCAAACCCCAGAGCTCAAGTTTCTGTAGCTAGTGATATGTGGCCACCTAGAACATGGGTAAAGTCTGCAAATTCCCACATGTTACAGGATATGCATTCCACATCACCGCATTGTCCTGCCATGACTTTAATTAAGAACAAAGAACAAGGAAAAGTACAGTATAGGAACAGGCACATGGGCATGACAAGCCTGCGCTGACCATGCTGTCCCACTAACCTAAAACCTTTTACACATTTTACACGCAGGGGATGGTTTAGCACACTGGGCTAAATCGCTGGCTTTTAAAGCAGACCAAGGCAGGCCAGCAGCACAGTTCAATTCCCGTACCAGCCTCCTCGAACAGGCGCAGGAATGTGGCAACTAGGGGCTTTAAACAGTAACTTCATTGAAGCCTACTTGTGACAATAAGCAATTTTCATTTTTTCATTTCATCTGGAGCCCCTACCCCTCTATTCCCATGTTAGTCATGTTTTTGTGAAGATGCCTGTTAAACGTCACTATCGTACCGGCTTCTGCCACCTTCTCTGACAGCGGGTTCCAGGCACACACTACCCTCTGTGTAAAAAATCTCCCTCGCACATCTCCTCTAAACTTTGCCCCTCGCACTTTACATAGAACATAGAACATAGAACAGTACAGCACAGAACAGGCCCTTTGGCCGTCGATGTTGTGCCGAGCAATGATCACCCTACTCAAGTCAACGTGTCCACCCTATACCAGTAACCCAACAACCCCCCCACCCCCCCCCCTCCCCATTAACCTTATTTTTTAGGACACTAAGGGCAATTTAGCATGGCCAATCCACCTAACCCGCACATCTTTGGACTGTGGGAGGAAACCGGAGTACCCGGAGGAAACCCACGCACACACGGGCTGGCCTTGACTTAACTTTGCTTCCCAATTGCTTGTGTTTCTTACGTAAATATACGTTGCTGCTTCTTTGAACTTGAATGCATTTTTCAAACATTTAGCTACTTACAAACCCTTCCTAAAAGCAGTTTTGCATCAATCAACGAAGTTATGTTTCTCCTGTGATGTTGTTACCCTTGGAGTTCTTTCAAAAGTAGCCCTCTCGTGCAGCTTTTGAAGTCATGGTCTCAAAATGTACAGTAATTTCACGTGGCAGTTTTCAAGATGTTTCTTCTGAATTTCTTAATGGATTTCTTGGTGACTATCTTGGTGACTACATTCATGGTCTTCAGATATGTTCTTCCTCACAAGACAAAATATTCTCTCTGTATCCTTTCATCATTTTAAATCTCTATTATGTCACCCCTCAGCCTTTATTTCCCAGAGGAAAGCCTAGTGCTTACTTTTTATTATTTACAGCTTTGCTAGCCTGCGGTACAGTATTAGTGATTGATGTATGTATATAGCGGGATCTCTTAATTCCTCTACTCCACCTGGACTTGCACCTTGCAGGTAATATGTGACCAGCCTAAACCTCCGACCAAAATGTCCTACCTCACGTTTATCTGTGTTGAACATCATTTTCCAATGATTTTCCCAACTTCCAAGTTTACTACTGTCCTGCTGAGATTTGTTGCAGTCGTTCTCAGTATTGACCTTCCCTCCTTCCTCAGTTTGGTGTCATCCACAAATTAGGAAACTATACCTTTGATTCCAAAGTCCAAATTGTTTGTGCAAGTTGTGAACAGCAGTGATTCGTGTTGAACAGGACTTCACACCTTCGGCCACTCTGTCCGACAACCTTTCCCTCCCACTATCTGCTTTTTGCCTCAAAAACAATAATCTATTCTGTCACTTCTCCCCGACTCCGCATTCACTGACTTTATTCATTGATCCACGATGGAAGACCAAATCGAAGGCATTTGAAATTCTGAATAAATTACTGCCACTGCATTACTATTCTTTTCTCTCTAGGGGCGCAATTCTCCGGACTTACGAAAAATCGGAGAATAGCGGGCGGCGTAAATTTTTACGGACACGCTGGCCCGACGTTTTTTTACGGCGAGCAGCGATTCACCCCTGGCCGATGGGCCGATTTCCAAGGCCTTTACGGCCGTTTTATGAACGTAAAACAAACCTGGTCTGACCGTTCGTAAAAACGGCCGTAAAGTCCCGATCTGGGGAACCATGACACCGATTGGCATGGCCGTACCACGGGCCGTACCACGGAGTGCCAAGGGTGCCATGGGCCCGCGATCGGTGCCCACCGATCGCGGGTAGCGGGTACTTAACCCGCGCACTCTTTCTCCCTCCACCGCCCCGCTGGATCCAATCGCGGGGCGGCTGAGGGGCATACCGGCCCGCGCATGCACGGGTTTCACGCATATGCGTGATGACGTTATCCGCTCATACGCGGGTTGGAGTCGTCCAATCCGCGCATGCGCGGCTGACGTCATCTGACGCGTCAGCCGTCGCTAACTTTGGCTAGCAGGCTTAACGAAATTCGTTAAGCCCGCGATCCCGGAGTTCATGGCCGCGCGATGCTAGCCCCGACCGGGGAGCAGAATCGGTTCCCGGTCGGGGGGGGGGCGGAGGCTGGCGTCAAACGCGCCCGTTTTTGACGGCAGCTTCCCGATTTTTCGTAACTCGGGAGAATCGCGCCCTAGGTCTTTCAGACCTACTTTAACTTCTATGTCACCTCCATTTGAGCACTATACCTGCATATTTCTTGATTCCCTTAGTGCCCAAAAATGTATTGATCTTTTCCTTGAATGGATTCAGCGACGGTGCACCCATAGCCCACTGGGATAGAGAATTCTGACGATTTGCATCCCACTGAGTGAAGAAATTTCCCTCCACCTCAGTGAAAATGGCTGACCCTTTATATTGAAATTATGACACCTAGTTCTCGTCTGTCCAATGACCTCTCAACAACTCTGTCACAACCTTTACAAACTTTATGCATTTCAATGAGATCGTCGCTCATTCTTCTAAATTCTAGAAAATATCAGCCCATTCTAATTAACCTTTCTTCATAGGCAATTCTTTTGTGCCAGCAATCTAATGAAACTTTGTTGAATTTGCTATGATAGGAGACCAAAATTCTGCACAGCCGTATTATGGATGTGATCTTTCCGCCAGCAGGATCTGCAGGTGGAGCCTCTCTATGTTGGAGCAGGATCTGAAGGTGGAGCCTCTCTATGTTGGAGCAGGATCTGCAGGTGGAGCCTCTCTATGTTACAGCAGGATCTGAAGCTGGAGCCTCTCTATGTTGGAGCAGGATCTGAAGCTGGAGCCTCGCTATGTTGGAGCAGGATCTGAAGCGGGAGCCTCTCTATGTTGGAGCAGGATCTGAAGGTGGAGCCTCTCTATGTTACAGCAGGATCTGAAGGTGGGCGTCTCTATGTTGGAGCAGGATCTGAAGCTGGGGCGTCTCTATGTTGGAGCAGGATCTGAAGGTGGGGCGTCTCTATGTTGGAGCAGGATCTGAAGGTGGGGCCTCTCTATGTTGGAGCAGGATCTGAAGGTGGAGCCTCTCTATGTTGGATCAGGATCTGAAGGTGGAGCCTCTCTATGTTGGAGCAGGATCTGCAGGTGGGGCCTCTCTATGTTGGAGCAGGATCTGAAGGTGGAGCCTCTCTATGTTGGAGCAGGATCTGAAGGTGGGGCCTCTCTATGTTGGAGCAGGATCAGAAGCTGGAGCCTCTCTATGTTGGAGCAGGATCTGAAGGTGGAGCCTCTCTATGTTGGAGCAGGATCTGAAGGTGGAGCCTCTCTATGTTGGAGCAGGATCTGAAGGTGGCGCCTCTCTATGTTGGAGCAGGATCTGAAGCTGGAGCCTCTCTATGTTGGAGCAGGATCTGAAGCTGGAGCCTCGCTATGTTGGAGCAGGATCTGAAGGTGGAGCCTCTCTATGTTGGAGCAGGATCTGAAGGTGGAGCCTCTCTATGTTGGAGCAGGATCTGAAGCTGGAGCCTCTCTATGTTGGAGCAGGATCTGAAGCTGGAGCCTCTCTATGTTGGAGCAGGATCTGAAGGTGGAGCCTCTCTATGTTGGAGCAGGATCTGAAGGTGGAGCCTCTCTATGTTGGAGCAGGATCTGAAGGTGGAGCCTCTCTATGTTGGAGCAGGATCTGAAGCTGGAGCCTCTCTATGTTGGAGCAGGATCTGAAGCTGGAGCCTCTCTATGTTGGAGCAGGATCTGAAGGTGGAGCCTCTCTATGTTGGAGCAGGATCTGCAGGTGGAGCCTCTCTATGTTGGAGCAGGATCTGCAGGTGGAGCCTCTCTATGTTACAGCAGGATCTGAAGCTGGAGCCTCTCTATGTTGGAGCAGGATCTGAAGGTGGAGCCTCTCTATGTTGGAGCAGGATCTGAAGCTGGAGCCTCGCTATGTTGGAGCAGGATCTGAAGCGGGAGCCTCTCTATGTTGGAGCAGGATCTGAAGGTGGAGCCTCTCTATGTTACAGCAGGATCTGAAGGTGGGGCGTCTCTATGTTGGAGCAGGATCTGAAGGTGGGGCGTCTCTATGTTGGAGCAGGATCTGAAGGCGGGGCCTCTCTATGTTGGAGCAGGATCTGAAGGTGGAGCCTCTCTATGTTGGAGCAGGATCTGAAGGTGGAGCCTCTCTATGTTGGAGCAGGATCTGCAGGTGGGGCCTCTCTATGTTGGAGCAGGATCTGAAGGTGGAGCCTCTCTATGTTGGAGCTGGATCTGAAGGTGGGGCCTCTCTATGTTGGAGCAGGATCTGAAGCTGGAGCCTCTCGATGTTGGAGCAGGATCTGAAGGTGGAGCCTCTCTATGTTGGAGCAGGATCTGAAGGTGGGGCGTCTCTATGTTGGAGCAGGATCTGAAGGTGGAGCCTCTCTATGTTGGAGCAGGATCTGAAGCTGGAGCCTCTCTATGTTGGAGCAGGATCTGAAGCTGGAGCCTCTCTATGTTGGAGCAGGATCTGCAGGTGGAGCCTCTCTATGTTGCAGCAGGATCTGAAGCTGGAGCCTCTCTATGTTGGAGCAGGATCTGAAGGTGGAGCCTCTCTATGTTGGAGCAGGATCTGAAGGTGGAGCCTCTCTATGTTGGAGCAGGATCTGAAGCTGGAGCCTCTCTATGTTGGAGCAGGATCTGAAGCTGGAGCCTCTCTATGTTGGAGCAGGATCTGCAGGTGGAGCCTCTCTATGTTGGAGCAGGATCTGAAGGTGGAGCCTCTCTATGTTACAGCAGGATCTGAAGCTGGAGCCTCTCTATGTTGGAGCAGGATCTGAAGGTGGAGCCTCTCTATGTTACAGCAGGATCTGAAGCTGGAGCCTCTCTATGTTGGAGCAGGATCTGAAGGTGGAGCCTCTCTATGTTGGAGCAGGATCTGAAGGTGGAGCCTCTCTATGTTACAGCAGGATCTGAAGCTGGAGCCTCTCTATGTTGGAGCAGGATCTGAAGCTGGAGCCTCTCTATGTTGGAGCAGGATCTGAAGGTGGAGCCTCTCTATGTTGGAGCAGGATCTGAAGCTGGAGCCTCTCTATGTTGGAGCAGGATCTGAAGGTGGAGCCTCTCTATGTTACAGCAGGATCTGAAGCTGGAGCCTCTCTATGTTGGAGCAGGATCTGAAGGTGGAGCCTCTCTATGTTGGAGCAGGATCTGAAGGTGGGGCGTTTCTATGTTGGAGCAGGATCTGAAGCTGGAGCCTCTCTATGTTGGAGCAGGATCTGAAGGTGGGGCGTCTCTATGTTGGAGCAGGATCTGAAGGTGGAGCCTCTCTATGTTGGAGCAGGATCTGAAGGTGGAGCCTCTCTATGTTACAGCAGGATCTGCAGGTGGGGCGTCTCTATGTTGGAGCAGGATCTGAAGCTGGAGCCTCTCTATGTTGGAGCAGGATCTGCAGGTGGAGCCTCTCTATGTTGGAGCAGGATCTGAAGCTGGAGCCTCTCTATGTTGGAGCAGGATCTGCAGGTGGAGCCTCTCTATGTTACAGCAGGATCTGAAGCTGGAGCCTCTCTATGTTGGAGCAGGATCTGAAGGTGGGGCGTCTCTATGTTGGAGCAGGATCTGAAGCTGGAGCCTCTCTATGTTGGAGCAGGATCTGAAGGTGGGGCGTCTCTATGTTGGAGCAGGATCTGAAGCTGGAGCCTCTCTATGTTGGAGCAGGATCTGAAGGTGGAGCCTCTCTATGTTACAGCAGGATCTGCAGGTGGGGCGTCTCTATGTTGGAGCAGGATCTGAAGCTGGAGCCTCTCTATGTTGGAGCAGGATCTGAAGCTGGAGCCTCTCTATGTTGGAGCAGGATCTGCAGGTGGAGCCTCTCTATGTTACAGCAGGATCTGAAGCTGGAGCCTCTCTATGTTGGAGCAGGATCTGAAGGTGGAGCCTCTCTATGTTACAGCAGGATCTGAAGCTGGAGCCTCTCTATGTTGGAGCAGGATCTGAAGGTGGAGCCTCTCTATGTTGGAGCAGGATCTGAAGGTGGGGCGTCTCTATGTTGGAGCAGGATCTGAAGCTGGAGCCTCTCTATGTTGGAGCAGGATCTGAAGTTGGGGCGTCTCTATGTTGGAGCAGGATCTGAAGCTGGAGCCTCTCTATGTTGGAGCAGGATCTGAAGGTGGAGCCTCTCTATGTTACAGCAGGATCTGCAGGTGGGGCGTCTCTATGTTGGAGCAGGATCTGAAGCTGGAGCCTCTCTATGTTGGAGCAGGATCTGCAGGTGGAACAAGGGTTGGGTAAAAGGTGTAACAAGGGTTGGGTAAAAGGTAATTGAATGGGCCTCGAAGGAGACAGGCACCACGGCTGCTTCAGTGCCTCGAAGACCAGATATGGAAATGCTGGAAGGGCGTGGGGTCATCGAGTAGGTGGAACTGCAGGTCAGCTCAACTGGTAATGAAACGGGAAGCCCAACATGTCAAACTGACACGACAAACTGATTGTGTTGAAGAGCAAATGGAAGACTTCACGCACAGCCTTGCAAGGTCTATGGCAAAGGTTAATGCACACCTGATTGCCTGAACTTGATCTAGTTCGCACCCAGGTTTGTGTCCACCGAGGGTGGAACTGGGGTTAGCACTGCGGCCTCACAGCACCAGGGATCTGGGTTTGATGCCTGTCTTCGGTCACTGTCTGTGTGGAGTTTGCATGTTCTCCCCGTGCGATGTGTGTTTGCTCCGGTGCTCCGGTTTCCTCCCACAGTCCAAAGATGTGCAGGTTAGGTGGATTGGCCATGCTGAACTGCTCCCGAGTGTCCAATGGTTAGGTGGGGTTGTGGGATTACAGGGATAAACTGAGGGAGTGGGCCTAGATGGGGTGCTCTTTTGGAGGGTGAATGCAGACTCAATGGGCTGAATGGCTTCGTTCTGCACTGTAGGGATTCTATTTTACTCCATGACCTTGTGATGGGTTCAGGTACCCAAGGTGTAATATCTCTGTGCCTCATCACCCATGCTCCTCCATGGGCTCAGGCTGATGGTCAGTTAGGCCTCACCCTCCTCTTGCCTATGCCAAGAATCAAAAAAGGAGACAGTGAGTGCCTGCATAGGCTGCCTCCAATGTGGCACTCAGCATGACCCTTGGCTTTTGATATCAAGATAGTAAACATGGTCCTTCATGGGGTCGAGTTCGGACGCCAACCCTGCCATCTGTACACAGACTGTGCCGAACTTCCCCTGCCAACTCAGCAGCATGCTCTTCAAATGGAGTGAGGGGCCAGAGGTCAGTCATGACCCCCTCCTATCCTCCCCCCATTACAGTTGTTGTATATTAACTTGTCCTGCGGAAGGAGAGAAGATGATTTGAGAGTCATTGGGATGCAGACGGCATTCGCATGGTGTCAGTCTGCACCATGGCCACATGAAAGATGCACTGCAGCTCATTCACAAGGAATCTTGGGCATCACCCTCTATCATGTAGGGAGAAGGGTAAGGCTAACAGAATCATGGCATTAGAGGTAACGCAACTGTCTACTACACCAGTCCACCCCAATACAATATGCGCTCTCGGTGGCAAAGACCCACAGTCGCCTCGCTAACTGTAGACTACATGGACTAAGGTGATGATTCTACAGGTGCAATAGATTTGCCATCCTCCCCATTCATGCAGGCTGGAGCTGGTGCTGTGCTCCATTACAGGGGCTATGGGAAATCACAGCCTCATACTTGAGTCAAGCTTTTTATGCATCGGCAATACAGGTGGTGGCCTTGCCACTGACATCCATACCCCCTCTACCAGTCAGTGAGGTGAGTGTGAGCAGTTGTACGTTCACTTACCCTGGCGCCGTTCATTCATGTTTTTCCTTGGTGAATGCAGTGGGCACTCACCACCCTGATGACTGCCTTGCATGCAGGGTTGCTGAGTCGGACAGGCCTCCTCCTTCCGTCACCTGAGTAGAGGATGTACATACTCTCCTCCACTGCATTCAGCTGTACTTCCAGTGACACATCACTGAATTGGCATGCCGGTGCTCTCTGGAGTCTGCATTCCTAGTCTTGATTTTCAAATGGCACCTGGATGTGATGGCAGAGTGCATGATGTCCTGATCGCCTGCCACAAACGACATCAGGAAGCACCTAGTTATATAATTAACGTGCCCAGCATTGTGTGATTCAGTGCGATTTTCCACTGGGCTCAATGACAGAAAACACGTTCACTTCATGCCCCCCATGGGACTCGGGGCAGAGTGGAAAGTCCCAGCCTATGTGTTTGGTAACATGCCAGCTGGTGTTACTACTAGACAAGTCGGATCCAGGCCTTTTGTTTAGAGGTGTGGATGAACACAGGGCTGCTGATGGTCTTTTAACAAAAGAATAAAACATTTGTTAATGAGGAAGAGATTAACTATAATACACTACTCCCTTCACCTCAACTATGCTTCTACCCGATATGTAGAAATTTGTAAGGATAATGCAACATACTAAATATATTTATGCTCTCATGTTCTTAGTAAACACACCATCCATGTAAACTAATAGGCAAAATGTGGTCAGATACACTGCACACTCTGAAGCCAAGTGACAGTAGTCACCGAATACAACTATGGATTTCTCAACTTCCCCCAGATGCTTGTCACCCTGTGAGCCAACTGGTCTTTCTGGAACTCTGAATTTCTCAAGAGGCTTTCCAAACTCTGCTCTCGAAGCACACATCTTGAAGTCTGCTCCCAAACAAAACTACAACATTTTCTCATGATGTCTGCACCAAGAATCCAGCTCCAAGGTTTCAGCCTCTCCTTTCCGTACTCCTCTGTCCTGGATTGCCACGTGTAATAGACCTTTCATGCAATCTCTCAGGTATCAAACCATGTCACCAGAACACTACTGTTTCACAGATTGTATTAGAGTGTCATCAACCGTAGGATCACCACAGATGTCTGGCTTCTCACTAGCAAACATCTGTGGATCTGCGCCTTGTCGTCCTATCTTTAACTAGGCGCATCTTTCTGCTTCATACTATAATTTCCTTTAATTTCACAGCCTGCCTATGGCTTTCCTTTATCCCATTCCTTAGTTTCTGTAACTTTCTGTTCTTTAGCTTGGAACTGACTTTCTGTCTTTGTGCATTGTTCTCAAAGTTTCTGTGGAATGCTGCTTGCCTCTAGGTTACCTGATTCCAAACAAATGCTTCTGCTTTCCAGTGTGAGCTTCTGGTTGCTAAACAATGGGGCTGGTTTAGCTCAGTGGGCTAAACAGCTGGCTTGTAATGCAGAACAATGTCAGCAGCTCAGGTTCAATTCCCGTACTGGCCTCCCCGAACAGGCGCTGGAATGTGGTGACTAGGGGCTTTTCACAGTAACTTCATTGAAGCCTACTTGTGACAATAAGCAGTTATTATTATTATTATTATTATTATTAACAGCTTAGATTTTTTAAACCCTGCAATTATTTTTACGTGGCAAAGCCTTCATTACAATGTAGGAAAAGTTTGAAGTGAAATTAAACCTACAGACATGCTGGTACCGTTATTTAACATGAAGCTAAACTGAGGTTTTAGCTCTTCCATTTTAAAAAATAAATTTAGAGTACCCAATTATTTTTTCCAATTAAGGGGCAATTTAGCGTGGCCAATCCACCTAACCTGCACATCCTTGGGTTGTGGGGGTGAAACCCACGCAGACACGGGGAGAATGTGCAAACTCCTCACGGACAGTGACCCAGGGCCGGGATTCGAACCGGGTCCTCAGCGCCGTAGGCAGCAATGCAAACCACTGTGCCACCGTGCTGCCCAGCCCTTCCTTTGCACACACATACTGGAATACAATTTTAAACTTATACTTCAAACACATGTAATATAAATGTAAAATGCTCAAACTGTCCCTGTTTAAAATTATTGTCACGTGTACCAAGGTATAGTGAAAAATGTTATTCTGCGTCCAGCCAAGAAGATCAGTCCATGCATGAAAAAGACATAGGATAACTACATAATGTAAATACATAGACATGGACCTCGGGTGAAGCATATGGAGTATAGTGCTACAAAGTAGAGAGATCAGTTCAGTCCATAAGAGGATCATTCAGGAGTCTGGTAACAGCGGGGAAGAAGCTGTGTTTAAATCTGTTAGTGCTTGTTCTCAGACTTTTGTATCTCCTGCCCGATGGAAGAGAGAATAACCCAGGTGGGAGGGTTTCTTTGATCATGCTGCCTGCTTTTACAAGGCAGTGGGAGGAGTAGACAGAGTCAATGGATGGGAGGTGATTTTGCATGATGGACTGGGCTCTGTTCGTGACTCTCTGTAGTTTATTACGGTCTTGGGCCGAGCTGCTGCCATTCCAGGCTGTGATACAGCCAGATAGGATGCTTTCTATGGTGCATCTGTAAAAATTGTTCAGAGTCAATGTGGACATGCCGAATTTCCTTAGTTTCCTCAGGAAGTTTAGGCGCTTTCTTGGTCGGAGTATTGACGTGGGTGGACCAGGACAGATTGTTGGTGACGTATGCACCTTGGAATTTGAAACTGTCAACCATCTCCACCTCAGCACCTAACAATTTCCTAAACAATAGTAGATATGCGTTGCGTGATGAACGTGTGTGTGTACACGTGCAGCAGTTCTGAGCAGTCAGCACATCTGATGGTGTTTACCTTTGTCTGCTCGGTAGAGCATCTCTGGGATGGATTGGTGTATGGTCTCTGTGTGTTTATCTGTTTGCCAGATGTCTGTGTCTGAGATGTTTTGTGGTGACTGTGTGTGGTGCTTGCAGTGTGATGTGTTTATGTTAGTTCAGAGAACCTGTGTGCATGATGATGTGTGTACGTGATTTCAAGTAGCGGTTAAAGGATATGGTGTTGTGTCCCGAGAGTGTTTTGTGTCTGTTGGCTGTTTGCCTGTGCATTTTATTTACAGATGCCGTGCGGTGTGAGAATCTTATGAGTGTGTGCATCAGTAGGGTGTACACTACCTCGGAGTTGTCAGAAAATGTAGCATGAAAAATGGACTACTCTGCCTCGATGCATTAATTCTAAACATAATCATAAGATGCCAATGGAGAAAATGGTCCATTTAATGGCACAATGATACATCATGTTGATGTTAAGAGCACACTTGGAAACAAAACAATGATGATGGATAGCACTGCTGGCATGGTTTTATTTTGCAATAATAGATAATCTAGCACAGTCTTGCCTTATTTGGGGAATAACATTCAACTGTACATCATTTCCATTATAATCTCAGTATGATGCATTAAGTGAAAGTCAAGTAGTGCGACATAATTTTGTTGGATACTCCTCTGAGCAATGCTGTTCACAGAACACAGAACAGTACAGCACAGAACAGGCCCTTCGGCCCTCAATGTTGTGCCGAACAATGATCACCCCACTCAAACCCACGCATCCACCCTACACCCGCAACCCAACCCCCCCCCCCCCACACCTTTACTTTTTAGGACACTACGGGCAATTTAGCATAGCCAATCCACCTAACCCGCACATCTTTGGACTGTGGGAGGAAACCGGAGCACCCGGAGGAAACCCACCCACACAGGGGGAGGACGTGCAGACTCCGCACAGACAGTGACCCAGCCGGGAATCGAACCTGGGACCCTGGAGCTGTGAAGCATTTATGCTAACCACCATGCTACCATGTTGCCCGTTCTGAACAGCAAGATGTGGTATTAGAATATTAAACCAACATCTTACTGAATGCAGAAACAACTCAGGCTGTGGATTTTGTAAGTCTTGCCTTCTCATTGCAAAGCGCAGAATTTGTGCACAAAACTCAAAGCAGTTTTGTTGGTTGCTAGCCATCAATGGCTGATGTGATGGAATGATTGAATATTCAAAGGGCAACTTTCCCCATTTCAGCTGTGACATTATTCCCGGTTAATCTTACTGTGGCTGCTGACTTGGTGCTATGTCTTGATTTACCTCGTTGAATGAGGTTGCACTGGAATATTTTAAACAGACTCAAATGGAAGGATGCTGTGCCGATTTGAATGAGTCCAGCGAGCGTGCGCATGGGAGGACTGGAAAAGAAAACCCAACAATTTGTGGCGCAGGCAAAAGAAATACGAAAAGAAAAACCATGGGAAATCTGTTGAAACCCGATTACCTGATCATTTATGAGCCTCTTCCATCGGCTCTATAATGCCCCCACCCAAATGGACACTCCATTCAGTTCCTGCCCCCCAAATAATAATAATCGCTTATTGTCACAGGTAGGCTTCAAATGAAGTTACTGTGAAAAGCCCCTAGTCGCCACATTCCGGCGCCTGTTCGGGGAGGCTGGTACGGGAATTGAACCCGCGCTGCTCGCCTTGTTCTGCATTACAAGCCAGCTGTTTAGCCCACTGTGCCAAACCAGCCCAAAATGGTGGGATTGGCAGGCACACTAATATTTTCTGAGGTGGGCACTTCCTTTGCCCATCGTCGCACCCACTTGAAAGGATGTCACAGATTAAGGTGGAGCCTATTCCTGCCAGCAGGCATTTCTACCTGGTTTTCACTTCCAGCTGCCACAATCAGGTGAAGTCGAGGGGCAGAGTTTGGCGGGGTGTGGGTGGAAATATAAATGTGGAGTAAACAAAAGTTACCAAGCACCTAGAGAGACAGGATTCAAGCAGGAATCAATAGCATGGCTTCTGCACAGCAGCTCACACTTGGTCATACCTCCTTCTGTGAAGAAATAAGAGAGTAAGAGGATATTGGTTGAATGGCAGAACAGGCTCGAAGGACAAAATGGCAAACACCAGCCCATTGTTTATAAAATGTTCTTATGAAGGTAAAGTGCAGTGGATATGATTTATAGAAATTTTCAAAAAGGATAGGGTATGGTGCCAGATTCAGCATTAAGGCCAAGATAAAGGTATGTGCAGGCTTGCACCAACCTCATATCAAAGCTCCAAAACCTGGGACTTGGCTCCGAACTCTGCAACTGGACCCTTGACGTTCTGACCCACAGACCACAATCAGTAACAATAAACAGCAACACCTCCTCCACAATAGCCCTCAATACTGGGACCCCGCAAGGCTGCATACTTAGCCCCCTACTATACCCGCTGTGCACACACGACTGCGTGGCAAAATTTGGTTCCAACTCCATCTACAATTTGCTGACGATGCGACCATAGTGGTCTGATCTTGACTAAATCTACCATGGAGCAGTGAGAGGTTTAATTCTGAATAATGTTCTATTTTATTTAAATTATTGTATTTCATTGCCAATATAAAATTAGTAAGTTGTGTATTTAAATATGTGCAGTATCTAAGTTAGTAGCCAATTCTTTATTGTGATGTTTAATCACCAACAATGCTAGTTTCGGACAACATCATAATGAAAACAGTCTGTTATTGATAGACTATTGTATAGATGTGAAGAGGCTGAATAGACTCAAACTGTATTCATTAGAAAGACGGAGGTTGATGGATGACCTGATAGAGGTCTACAAGATTATAGGGGGCATGGATAGAGTGGATGGACAGGCACTCTTTGCCAAAGTGGAGGGGTTAGTCACCAGGGGGCATAGATTTAAGGTCTATGGGGCAAAGTTTAGAGGAGATGTGCGATGCAGATTTTTACACAGAGGGTGGTGACTGCCTGGAACACGTTGCCAGGGGAGGTTGTGGAAGCAGATACATTAACGGAGTTCAAAAAGCATCTTGACAAACACATGGGTAGGATGGGTACAGAGGGACATGGCACAAGGAAGTGCTGAGGGTTTTGGCAAAGGTTGGTATCGTGACCGGTACAGGCTTGGAGGGCTGAAGGGCCTGTTCCTGTGCTGTATTGTTCTTTGTTCTATAGCATAACATTTGAAATGTTCATTGATAGTAATGGTGCAACTTGCAGTTTCAGTCTGTGAGCACCTTTCTCTGCTGTACTTATTGAATGGAAACCATTTTGTCTTCGCTCTGGATGCATGTGGAGACTCGACCACTGCAGTAAATACACATATTTCTTTCTCTGCAGTGTTCTCTTTCTCACTAAAAGCATTGACTTTGTGCTTGATGTACAGTTCCACCTGGAGCAGTCACTCAGTGTCTTGCCAAGTCAGGCTGTTACTAATGTACGAGTTTTGGCGGTGAATGTCAGCAGGTCTACCTGAGTATAGAGGGTGCCAGATCTTGCCCTTTCTTCACCAAGTGTTCACACCCATGGATCTCCAGATCTTGCCCTCTATTAATCGAAGATTCACACTCATGAAGTGCTGATGTGATCCTGTAAGGGACCGTTGATGTTTAAAAAATACATCAGAATGCACAGCAATTAACTGACAGAATTATGCCACAAGATTTCAGATTTTTAAACAAAACAAACTTTATTGGATATAAGACGAATTAAACAGAGCAAGCACTATTTAACACTGCTGCTTATTTAACACTATTTAACGCTGCCATGATTTCAGTTCAATATTTTACTTCATCCCCAATTGTTTCCTCAATTTATGAAATTCACAATTCTGTATGGATCCTCACATTAGCTTTTTGGCTATGCAACCCTCCCCATTTTCCTTTACAAGCCTCACTGCTGTGGATGCCTCAATCTCTTTTTCAGCAAATATCCTTTCCCACAGCTTTCTAAGATAACTCTGCTGACTGCATTTTGCCACAACGCTCTATGAGAACCATTGTAGATTTCTTCTACTAACTGCAAGCAAGAGCAAATCGCCCAGCTGGTTTTTCATCACAAAGTCCAAGCTAAACTGCCCCACTCTGATCCTAAACTGAACTGCTTGCTTTTGTCAGGAAACACACAGACAAATTAAACAATGCTCCAACCAAAGTTCCCCTCTGAATCATTGTCTCTATGGCAATGTGGCATGCCTTGGAATAGCTCAAACAGAAACGCAGGCAAATTATTTTACCTTCAAAGCTACACTGTGATTCTGCAACCCATATGAGTAATTTATATTTATATTAATTTATATTGCCAATGAAGGTTGTGGCCCTTTCTCCAGATCTTCTGACTCCATTATAAGCTGAGGGGTGGATCATTGTTAAAATGTTGCACTTCAACCTCTGACCTTGTCTGATAAACATAGGTTAACCTTTAACTGTAATTATCTCCAAGCTTGTTTGAATTGCATTTGGTTCAGAGTTGCTTATCAGTTTCTCAGTTTCCCTTAATTATCTGCATTTAAAACTTTAATTCCCGAAAGGAGCGGCACAGTGTCACAGTGATTAGCACTGCTGCCTCACAACTCCGGGGTCCTGGGTTCCATTCCGGCCTCGGGTCTCTGTCCGTGTCGACTTTCCACTTTCTCCCCATGTCTTCTGGGTTTCCTCCCGGGTGCTCCGGTTTTCTCCCACAGTCCAAAGATGTGCAGGTTAGGTGGATTGGCCAGGCTAAATTTCCCCTTAGTGTCCATAAGATTAGGTAGGGTTACCGGGAGACTTGGATAAGGTGGAGGTGTGGCTTAAGTACGGTGCTCTTTCCAAGGGCTGGTGTAGACTCGATGGACCGAATGGTCTCCTTCTGCACTGTATGATTCTGTGAAAAGTTATATTCTAATAAAGTTAGATAGATACACTATATCTGTCCTTGCTTCAGCAGAATTTAGTCATTGCCAGTTGATCGAATCTGTGGCCTTCTTCACGTTACCTATAAGTTTTCAGTGGGGCTCCATTAAAAGATTTTATGAAATTCATTAGAGGGGGACAAAATTATGCTTTGACAGAGGCACCAAATGGGAGGGGCGGATGAACCTTACCCGAATCTCTTCTGAGGATCACCAGGTGGGATGTATGACAGATGGACAATCTGTTAATTTTTCAGTCCAGAGAAAGGTGAATATTACCTCCTTTTTTTAGACAGTTGCATGCACAAAGTGGATTAGATTTGAAGGCAAAAATCAAAGAACTGTGAAGATACTGCTTTTCTTAGCTACATTTTTAAAATTCTCTCTGAAAGAACTTTTTTTTCTGCATGGCTGAACCATCAGAATCACTGTCTTAGTTGGATGTGCAATCTAGAGATCATTCCCTCTGTCTCTGGCATGGCATTCTTGTGGTCATACGAGATACCACCGGCATGGAGGACTGGAGATATGTGGGTACCTCTTTCAGAACACAGGCACAGTGAGCTAATTGACCCTCAATGAGCTATATATAAGTTCATCTTTATTGTCGTGAATTGTTCAAAGCATAATCACATTCACGATAAGATGTGTGATATGTGCTTTGCTTCTCCGGAGGGTGATAGTTGATCTTTTGTGTCTCGCCTCCACCATTATCTGAGACAGTGTTGTATGAACATGCATCAAGTCTTCATGCACAAAGCAATTTTTTGAAGAGGTAGACATATGCTGTACTCTAAATTGAACAAAGGCTAAAATCATAGCGATGCTTGTCGGTGACTTTTTTTCCTTTTTTCTCTCAAGCTGAATGAAGAACATAAATTGAGTTATAGGGCAGCACGGTGGCCTAGTGGTTAGCACAACTGCCTCACGGCGCTGAAGTCCCAGGTTCGATCCCGGCTCTGGGTCACTGTCCGTGTGGAGTTTGCACATTCTCCCCGTGTCTGCGTGGGTTTCGCCCCCACAAACCAAAGATGTGCAGGCTAGGTGGATTGGCCACGCTAAATTGCCCCTTCATTGGAAAAAATAATTGGGTAATCTAAATTTATTTAAAAAAAAATTGAGTTATTAAATTGAGAGGTGTTGCATTGTATCAGGGAATTGGTGTCATTACAGTATTATATTGTTGGAAAGACAGCACTTCCTTCATGGCAATACGCACCTTGCTTTCTATGTGGATTTTCTGCTACACCTGTGCTGTATTGTGATTTTCTTTATCTTTGTTGATTGAATTTTGAAACAATGTTCACTGTGCTTGATTAGTAGCATGGTAGCACAGTGATTAGCACTGTTGCTTCACAGCTACAGGGTCCTGGGTTCGATTCCCAGCTTCGGTCACTGTCTGTACAGAGTCTGCACGTTCTCCCCGTGTCTGTGTGGGTTTCCTCCGGGTGCTCCGGTTTCCTCCCACAATTCCTGAAAGACGTGCAGTTAGGTAATTTGGACATTCTGAATTCTCCCTCAGTGTACCTGAACAGGCGCCAGAATGTGGCGACTAGGGGATTTTCACAGTAACTTCATTGCAGAATTTGGACATTCTGAATTCTCCCTCAGTATACCTGAACAGGCGCCAGAATGTGGCGACTAGGGGATTTTCACAGTAACTTCATTGCAGTATTAATGTACGCCTACTTGTGACAATGATGATGATGATGATGATTATTATGTTAAGCCTGGCTGTTGACTCAGAGCAAAGTAAACTGAGCCGCAAGAAGCTACTGGAAACTCAGCTATGAACATGAGTGCAGCCATTTTATGACCGCAGAGATATTTTAAAGCACTGTGAATAAAACCTGTTGAGCATCTGTTGAAACTTGTGACATCTCTGCAGTGCTCCAAGATGAATAAAATACGTAAAATATAGAACAGGTGCCAATGCTGAGAAATCTACCCTGTGGTTGGACTATGTCAAGGTGCTGCCGCAATGCAGTACCCTGCTATTTTTCACTGTCCCCACACTTCCCCAGCTCCCAAGTGGCCAGCGTGGGGCTGGGAAAATCTTTTCCACAATCGCCCAATCAAATGTTAATGCTCCCAATGAGACCCCACCCCCCAGCCTTCTCCTTTCTGTAGTGGAGCCCCACCATGTTTGATCTTGCTCAATAAGTATAAACCATTAGGTCAATCTCCATTAAGTGGGACAGGTTCTTGGAGAACTTGGTTAGGTTTGTTTCTAACAACAGCACAGGTATGGAGTTCATATTTTTGCAGTCACAGGAGCCACTTCACTTGTGCAAGGAGTAGCTAAGATGAACGGCCTGCGTGCATTCCAGTGAAAGTCATCTTCACACCTCGGGTAAATATCGGACTTGGTCTTCTAGGAAGTTCTAGGGCTTCGTACATTTGTTGATTGTTCACAGCACTCCTGTGGTGCTTGTTGGAGAGATGAGGAGGATTTCAAACAGTGAATTGTGTCCCAACTAAAGCAACGATTTGTTGCTCATTTTGCTCCTTTACTGCAAAGTGCTGAATGCAGTCTATGCAATTCTATCCTGTCTTAAAGAACGTATAATAAGCTGACACTGCTGCTGTTTCTGGGTACCTAACCTCAGGAAGGATGTTTTGACCTTTCAGAGGAGGTACAGCTTACGTTTGCTAATGATGAAAGAAAAAAAGAAAGAAATTATATAAACATTGCTCCTTTCATCATCTCTGGATGTCGCATAGGGCTTTACAATTAATTACTGATGACCTCTGCCGCTGAGGGTGGGCAAAGGTAATTGTTTTGCCCTGTTGGTTCGTTTTCTAACTTTAAAAAAATTATTTCACGGAATGTGGGTGCCGTTGGCTAGGTCAGCATTTATTGCTCATACCTCATTGCCAGGAAAGGCAGTGGCGTTGGGGTACTGTCACTGGACTAGTTAACCAGAGTCCTAACGTAATGCTCTGGGGGATCCAGGTTCAAATCCCGCATCGGCAGATGCTGAAATTTGAATTCAATAAAAATCTGGAATTAAAGTTGAATAATGACCATGAAATCATTGTTGATTGTCGTAAAAACCTATCTGGTTCACTAATGTCCTTTTAAGGAAGAAAATCTGCCGCCCTTACCTGGTCTACATGTGACTCCAGGCCCACGGCAATGTGGTTGACTCTTAACTGCCCCCTCAAAGGCAATTAGGGATGGGCAATACATGCTGTGAAATATATTTTTTTAATGAACGAATAAAAAACAAAAATGGCTCTTTGGGAAAATACTGGTGAGCCTCCTTCTTGAACCTGTGCAGTCCATATGGCGTAGGTAAACCCATAGTGCTGTTAGGGAGGGAGTTCCATTATTTTGACACAGCGCCAATGAAGAAACGGTGATATATTTCCATGTCAGGATGGTGTGCGCCTTGGAGTGGAACTTTCAGTTGGTGGTTTTCACATGCATCTTCTGCCTTTGTCCTTCTAAGTGGCAAAGATTTTTTTCTGAGCAGGGTGCACATGCTCAAACCTTAAGGGCGCGATTCTCCGCAAAGGCGGAGAGTCGTGAAGGCTGCCACAAAACCGGCCGTGTTTCACGGCAGCCTCCACGCCCCCTCCCGGGACCTGATTCAGCTCCCCAGTCGGGGCTAGCATCGCGGCCCCGTGAACTTCGGCATCGCGGGCTTAACGAATTTTGCTAAGCCCGCGCACCAAAGTTAGTGACGGCTGACGCATATGATGACGTCAGCTTCGCATGCGCGGATTGGACGACTCCAACCCGCGCATGCGTCAGACCCACGCATGCGCGGTCCGTAATGCCCCTCAGCCGCCCCGCGGACTTATCCTGCGGGGCAGCGGAGGGAGAAAGAGTGCGCGGGAATCGGACCCGCTTCCCGCGATCGGTGTCCACTGATCGCGGGCCCATGCCACCCCCGTGCCAATCGGTGGCATGGTTGTGCAGAACGGCACTTTGCGGCCGTTTTCACGAACTGGTATAGCAGGTGTATTAAAAATCGTGAAAACGGACGTAAAGGCCTTGGAAATCGGCCCATCGGCCAGGGGAGAATCGCTGCTTGCCGTAAAAAAAACGGCGAGTAGCGATTCGTGGTGGGGGGCGGGCGTGGGGGGGCAGAATAGCGGGAGGGCGTCGGACCAGCGTCGCTGTAAAAACTTGCGCTGCCCGCTATTCTCCGCCCCGTCGTGAGTGCGGAGAATCGCGCCCTAAGGACCTCAACTCTTGCCATCATCTACTTATCTGTAGGGTACTGCTACCAATCTGGTGCAATTCATTCCATACAAGTCTTGTAAATAACCAGCTCAACACATCAATGCATATCATTGATTGATTGATTGATGTTTATTGCCACATATACCGAAGTACAGTGAAAAGTATTTTTCCGTGGCCAAAGGAACGATAACAGTACGCACATAGGAGACAAAAAAATAATCAACAGAGAACATTGACAATCGTACATCAACAAATAGTGATTGGTTACAGTGCGAAACAAGCGCCAAACGAGCATAATAGGGCGTCGTGGATAGTGTTCTTACAAGGAACATATCAGTCCAAGGGAAAGTCGTTGAGGAGTCTAGTAACTGTGGGGAAGAAGCTGTTCCTATGTCTGGATGTGCGGGGCTTCAGGACTTCTGTATCTTCTGCCTGATGGAAGGGTCTGGAAGAGGGCAAAGCCTGGGTGGGAGGGGTCTCTGACAATGCTGTCTACCTTACTGAGGCAGCTAGAGGTGTAGACAGAATCAATGTGGGGGTTGGGCTGAGTTCACCACAGTCTGCAGTTTCTTGCGATCTTGGGCTGAGCAGTTGCCATACCTGGCTGTGATGCAGCCGGATAGGATGCTCTCTGTGGCACATCTATAGACATTTGTGAGAGTCGATGCTGGCATGCCGAATTTCTTTAGCATCTCGAGTACCCTCCGATCAACTCCACTCATCTGGCTCCCAGTGCTGGGAAAGACGCCCCCCCCCTGCCCCTCTGCCCTCACACAAGAAGGGAGCGGTTTTCATCAACCCAAGCCTGCCACTACTCAAGGACCTGACAAATCCACCTGCTGCTCACCTCCCATCACGTTAGCCTGCATGGCTAAGCACACCATGCCAAGGGATAACAACAGAGGCAGCAGGAACAAAACCAACACACCGCCACTAAAAAACATTTCCTCATCACAGATTCCATAACCCTCCCACCTGGCTACAACCTGCCACGCCGACATTGGGCACTCCTCAAACATTTTCGCATTGCCCAAGGCCTATGTGCAGCAAGTCAGCACAAGTGGGGCCCTGTGGGCAACCTGGATTGTAACTGTGGTACACCCCAATCAATGACTCCCATCATTGAAGACTGCCCCCAGCAGCAAGCTCAGAAAGCTCCATTTAGCCACTGCAGAAGTTACTGCCTGGCTTGATTGCACAAGCTGAAAATAATTGTCTAAGGTGGTAGATGGGGTGCCAAATAAGTGAGATACTTTGTCCTGGATGGTGTGGAGCTTCTTTGTGTTGTTGGAGCTGCACTCATCCAGGCAAGTGGAGAGTATTCCATCACACTCCTGACTTACGCCTTGCAGATGGTGGACTTTGGGGACTCCAAGAGTTATTGGCTGCAGAACTACCAAACTCTGACCTACTTCTGCAGCAACAGTATTTACATGTCGAGTCCAGTTCAGTTTCTTGTTAGTAGTCACCCTTTAGGGTGTTGACAGTGGAGGATCCAGTGATGGTATTGCCATTGATGTCAAGGCGAGATGGTGAGATTCTCGCTTGTTTGCTTTTTTAAAATTTAGAGTACCCAATTATATATTTTTTCCCAATTAAGGGGCAATTTAGTGTGGCCAATCCACCTAATCTGCACATCTTTTGTGTTGTGGGGGTGAAACCCACACAGACATGGGGAGAATGTGCACACTCTACACGGAGAGTGACCCAGGGCCGGGATTTGAACCCAGGTCCTCAGCGCCACATTCCCAGTGCTATCCACTGCGCCACGTGCCTCCCTAAGATTCTCTCTTGTTGGATATGGTCGTTGCCTGGAATTTGTGTAACGTGAATGTCACTTGCTTGCATATGGGTGCAGACTGCGTAAGGATCTGAGTAGTCGCAAATGGTTCTGAACATTGTGCAGTCATCAGCGAACATGCCCAGTTTTTACCTTATGATGAAAGGAAGGTCATTGATGAAGCAGGTGAAGATGATTGAGCCCAGAGCACTACCCTGAGGAGCTCCTGCAGTGATTGCTGGAGATGATTGCCCACCAACAACTACAATCATATTTCATTGCACGAAGTAAACAATATACTTCAAAAACTGGTCGATGGATCTCAACAAAAGTTGGTGCACAGTGTATGACCCAAGCAAGAACAGTTTCGTTTCTGGCAAAAATCTGGATCTGGATCCGGGAATTTTTTAAATGATCAATTAAATTTGGAAGATTGGACAAATTGACTTTCTTTTAAAATGTTGCAGGTTATTTGATTTATGTTGTTGCTTGTTTCAGAATGCTGTGGATTGTCTCGGTGGTGGAATTTGTCACAACTGTTAAAATGTGAGCAGAGTTTACAAAGCAGGTGACTGGATGTGGATGGAACAAAGAACAAAGAAAAGTACAGCACAGGAACAGGCACTTCGGCCCTCCAAGCCCGTGCTGACCATGCTGCCCGACTAAACTACAATCTTCTACACTTACTGGGTCCATATCCCTCTATTCCCATCCCATTCATGTATTTGTCAAGATGCCCTTAAATGTCACTATCGTCCCTGCTTCCACCACCTCCTCTGGCAGTGAGTTCCAGGCACCCATTACACCTCTGTGTAAAAAAACTTGCCTTGTACATCTTCTCTAAACCTTGCCCCTCGTACCTTAAACCTATGACCCCAAGTAATTAACCCCTCTACCCTGGGGAAAAGCCACTGACCATCCACTCGGTCGAAGCCCATCATAATTTTGTAGACCTCTATCAGGTCACCCCTCAACCTCCGTCATTCCAGTGAGAACAAACCGAGTTTATTCAACCACTCCTCGTAGCTAATGCCCTCCATACCAGGCAACATCCTGGTAAATCTCTTCTGCATCTTCTCTCAAGCCTCCACGTCCTTCTGGTAGTGTGGCGACCAGAATTGAACACTATACTCCAAGTGTGGCCTAACTAAGGTTCTATACAGCTGCAACATGACTTACCAATTCTTATACTCAATGCCCCGGCCAATGAAGGCAAGCATGCCATATGCCTTCTTGACTACCTTCTCCACCTGTGTTGCCCCTTTCAGTGACCTGTGGACCTGTACACCTAGATCTCTCTGACTTTCAATACTCTTGAGGTTTCTACCATTCACTGTATATTCCCTACCTGCATTAGACCTTCCAAAATGCATTACCTCACATTTGTCCGGATTAAACTCCATCAGCCATCTCTCCGCCCAAGTCTCCAAACGATCTAAATCCTGCTGTATCCTCTGACAGTTCTCTTCGCTATCTGCAATTCCACCAACCTTTGTGTCATCTGCAAACGTACGAATCAGACCAGTTACATTTTCCTCCAAATCATTTATATATGCTATGAACAGCAACGGTCCCAGCACTGATCCCTGTGGAACACCACTAGTCACAGCCATCCAATTCGAAAAGCACCCTTCCATTGCTGCTCTCTGCCTTCTATGACCTAGCCAGTTCTGTATCCACCTTGCCAGCTCACCTTTGATCCTGTGTGACTTCACCTTTTGTACCAGTCTGCCATGAGGGACCTTGTCAAAGGCATTACTGAAGTCCTTATAGACAACATCCACTGCCCTACCTGCATCAATCATCTTTGTGACCTCTTCGAAAAACTCTATCAAGTTAGTGAGACACGACCTCCCATTCACAAAACCATGCTGCCTCTCGCTAATACGTCCATTTGCTTCCAAATGGGTGTAGATCCTGTCTCGAAGAATTCTCTCCAGTAATTTCCCTGCCACTGACGTAAGGCTCACCGGCCTGTAGTTCCCTAGATTATCCTTGCTACCCTTCTCAAACAAAGGAACAACATTGGCTATTCTCCAGTCCTCCGGGACATCACCTGAAGACAGTGATGATCCAAACATTTTTGTCAAGGCCTCAGCAATTTCTTCTCTAGCCTCCTTCAGTATTCTGGGGTAGATCATTAGGCCCTGGGGACTTATCTACCGTAATATTTTTCAAGACGCCCAACACCTCATCTTTTTGGATCTCAATGTGACCCAGGCTATCTACACACCCTTCTCCAGACTCAACATCCACCAATTCCTTCTCTTTGGTGAATACTGATGCAAAGTATTCATTTAGTACCTCGCCCATTTCCTCTGGCTCCGCACATAGATTCCTTGCCGGTCCTGAATTCCTTTCAACTGACACTTGAAAGCCTCCCACATGTCAGATGTTGATTTACGCTCAATGATCCACCCCCAATCTAGGTTCTTCAGTTCCTGCCTAATATTGTTAAAATTAGCCTTCCTCCAATTTAGCACATTCACCCTAGGACCACTCTTATCCTTGTCCAACAGCACTTTAAAACTTACTGAATTGTGGTCACTGTTCCCAAAATGTTCCCCTACTGAAATTTCTAGAACCTGGCAGGGCTCATTCCCCAATACCAGGTCCAGTACAGCCCCTTCCCTAGTTGGACTATCTACATTTTGTTTTAAGAAGCCCTGTTGGAAGCTCCTTCCAAACTCTGCCCCGTCCAAGCCCCTGGCACTAAGTGAGTTCCAGTCAATATTGGGGAAGTTGAAGTCTCCCATCATAACAACCCTGTTGTTTTCACTCTTTTCCAAAATCTGTCTACCTATCTGCTCCTCTATCTTCCATTTGGCTGTTGGGAGGCCTGTAGTAAACCCCCAACATTGTGACTGCATCCTTCTTATTCCTGATCTCTACCCATATAGCCTCACTGCCCTCTGAGGTGTCCTCCCGTAGTACAGCTGTGATATTCTCCCTAACCAGTAGCGCAACTCTGCCACCCCTTTTACATCCCCCTCTATCCCGCCTGAAATATCTAAATCGTGGAATGTTTAGCTGCCAATCCTGTCCTTCCCTCAACCAGGTCTCTGTAATGGCAACAACATCATAGTTCCAAATACTAATCCAAACTCTAAGTTCATCTGCCTTACCAGCAATACTTTTTGCATTAAAACATATGCACTTCAGGGCACCAGACCAGCTGTGTTCAGCAACATCTCCCTGTCTGCTCTGCCTCAGAGCCATACTGGCCCTATTCCCTAGTTCTCCCTTAATTTTGTCACCTTCTGACCTATTGCTTCGGTGCCCAACCCCCTGCCATACTAGGTTAAAACCTAGCAAAACTAGCAAACCTCGTGGCCAGGATATTTATGCCTCTCCAATTTAGATGCAACCCGTCCTTCTTATACAGGTCACACCTGCCACGGAAGAGCTTCCAGTGGTCCAGATAACGGAAATCCTCCCTCTTACACCAGCTGTTTAGCCACTTGTTTAGCTGCTCTATCTTCCTATTTCTAGCCTCACTGGCATGTGGCACAGGGAGTAATCCCGAGATTACAACCCCAGAGGTCCTGTCTTTTAACTTTCTGCCTAGCTCCCTAAACTCCTGCTGCAGGATCTCATCCCCCTTAGTACCAATATGTACAACGACCTCTGCCTGTTTGCCCTCCCCCTTCAGGATGCCCACTACCTGTTCGGAGACATCCTGGACCCTGGCACCAAGGAGGCAACATACCATCCTGGAGTCTCTTTCACGTCCACAGAAGCGCCTATCTGTGCCCCTGACTATAGAGTCCCCTATGACTATTACTCTTCTGCGCTTTGACCCTCCCTTCTGAACATCAGAGCCAGCCGTGGTGCCACTGCTCTGGCTGCTGCTGTTTTCCCTGATAGACTATCCCCCCCGACAGTATCCAAAGGGGTAAACCTGTCCGAGAGGGGGACAACCACAGGGGATTCCTGCACTGACTGCCTGCCCTTTCTGGTGGTCACCCATCTCTCTGCCTGCACCTTGGCTGTGACCACATTTATATAACTGCTATCAATTACGCTTTCCGCCAACTGCATGCTCCTACGTGCATCCAACTGCTGCTCCAACCGAACCATGGGGTCTGTGAGGAGCCCCAGTTGGGTGCACTTTCTGCAGATGAAGCCATCCGGGGCGCTGGAAGCCACCCAGACCTGCCAGATCTCACAATCAGAGCTCTGCACCCATCTAATTGATATTGCGTCAATTAATTAGTAAATTAATTTTAAAAGTTTTTTTAAAAAGTTACTGTTAACTATCTGTTTCCTAGCACTAGATTTCTACTATAAATGTGAAAGCTAAATACAGTACTCTCTTATCTCTGGCTTAGATAACCCTCTAAATTATAATTAAGTAATAAGTAATTATGTTTAATTAGTTTAACAATGCTTAAATTTTAAATTCAGTGTCGCTTCCCAACCAGCCAATCAGGTCACAGCTTTACTGTGATGTCAGTCTCTCCCCCCCCCCCCCCCCCCCCCACACACACACACACACACACACACACACACACACACACAATTGAAAAATGAAAATCGCATATTGTCACGAGTTGGCTTCAATGAAATTACTGTGAAAAGCCCTTAGTCACCACATTCTGGCGCCTGTTCGGGGAAGCTGTTACGGGAATTGAACCGTGCTGCTGGCCTGCCTTGGTCTGCTTTAAAAGCCAGCTATTTAGACCTGTGCTAAACCAGCCCCTGAAAAGGTAATAAAAATAAATAAAAATCACTTACTTTTCCAGGTTCTCAGATACTCTCTGGTTCTCTCCCTGCAGATTAACAGTTACAGGCCAGAAGAAAGAGAGAGAACAAAACAGTAGAGAAAAAGCACCTTCTCCCACTCTGCACCGAATTACCTCACTGCACCAAATTACCAAGTTCCAAATTCCCACTCTGGATGTGCCTCACTCCGGCTGTGTCTCCTTCACTTGCGCAAAGCAAGATTGGCTCAAAGTCTCCTCAGTGAGATCACAGCTCATATTCAAAATAATTCTTTTTTACAAATTTGTCATTGTAGAGCATCAACGAGGCAAGGAAAGGCTCAAAGAGCAGCTGTGCAATTGTGATAACATTGAACTAACGCAACGTGGCAGAGATTGTTCTTTACCGGGTGTCCTTTTCATTCAACTTGGAATGAACTCACTTTTGTAATAATGTAGAAGCTGGTTTCCACACAACGTGGCCCCACAGGCAGCAAGGTTGTCATCAACAGATCGCCTGCTTTAATGATGTTGGGAGAAGAATACATTTTTTACTGCTCTTTAAAATATTGCCATAGGATAGTTTGCATCCATTTGAATGCACAGTTTGAAACTCCATTTAACATGCCTTTCAGAGGACAGCATCTCAAACGGTAGCACTCCCTTGCTACCAAGGTTAGAATATCTGTCTTGTATTTTTTTACTCAAGTCTCTGACCCCACAATCTACAGTTTCAGGGAAATGAATGTGTTACCACTGAATCACAGCTGGCAGAATCGACTGACGTAGCGTTCGGTTTTGTTCTATAGTAAAGCTCCGAGCACCGCCACTATAATGACCCAGGAGACAGGACAGTAACTTCAAGATTACGTTCTTCCTGTGTTAAGAGTTGCCTGACATGTTTTAAAATGGTCTCCTCTTGAGTTGTTGTTAATTAAAATGCTGAAAGATAGCGTTTGATTCATTACAGCAATCAATCTTGAGAGCGCAATTCTAGTCCATCCTTTGAAACAGAACCCTGTTGGTTGATTTTAAATCATTATTAATTTTAATAATAGATGATGATTTATGTGATGGCGGTAAGGTGCAAATGCGACAGATTAGTATTCATGTCTAGGCCAGACATTCCGTTCATTGCGCACCTGTTGTGTTGCAGCAATGCATTTTCAAATAGCGTCTCGTACATAAAATAAAAAAATAAAACTATGGGAATCACAGTACAATGAATAATTTGTGACAGCTGCAGCAAGCACTACCAATGACGGGAAGGTAAACAACATAAGTATGATCTTTGTGTGCACAGTGATCCAGGCAGCCAGCTATATATGCTAGTGCCCTGCTCACATTAGTCTTGTAATAGCAATGAAAGCCTGTTGCTGGAATTTCTCTGATAAGAATTTACCAATCGCCAGTCGGCTGTGTTTAGGTTGGCACACAAACTGGACCACAATATTAACAGTGTTTTGGTGTAAACATCAAGCTTCAATGCAACCACAAAATCGAACTGTACAAGAAGCAAGCGTTTTCAAATTTCTTTTCCCAGTACTCACCGTTGCCAACTGGATGACCTTCGGGACCCATGCCGTCCGACCTTCTAATAATCTTATTAATCTTTATTATTATCACAAGTAGGCTTACATTAACACTGCAATGAAGTTACTGTGAAAATCCCCTCGTTACCAGACTCCGGCGCCTGTTCGGATTCATGGAGGGAGAATTCAGAATGTCCAATTCACCTAACAAGCACGTCTTTCTGGACTTGTGGGAGGAAACCGGAGCACCCGGAGGAAGCCCACACAGACAAGGGGAGACCGTGCAGACTCCACACAGACAGTTACCCAAGCCGGGGATCGAAACCCGGTCCCTGGCACTTTGAAGTAACAGTGCTTTCCACTGTGCTATTGTGTTGCTCACATTTGCGACCCACGCCAGCTGACCTTCGAGACACACACCTCGTTCATTTACCTTTAAAAAGAAAGGGAAGCCTGCTTGGTCCTCACGATTCCCTCCAATCAGGTTCAAAGGAGAAGAGGGCAGTGCACATATCAGGTGCAGACTTCAACCAGTTTCATTTTGTTCCGTCTTCATTTTTAGGAAAATAGAAAATTCAACCTTGCACTTGTAGGTCATTGTGAAGAGCAATAGAAACAAAATGTGTGCTTTACTCAGCCCAGGATACTCCTGGGAGATGCTACTGCAGAATGAAGACAGCCTAATGGGCCATGTTTTCCATGTGGTATTGCAGCTCAGCTACAGCAGCATAGTCTTTTCATTTGGAGTTAGTTCTAAGTTAATAACTAATTCTGGGGTCTCAACCTCAATAAGGATTTTTCATCCACCATTTCTCTTTCAAAATCTGAAACTTCTCAGCTCATTTGCTAGTACTTCCTTAAACATAGCATAAATGTGCTTTGCATCATTATTTGCTTTCGCATAATTGACAAAACCATACCTCAATAAATCATCTTTGAATGGCTTTGTTCCCGAGTTAAGTTTCTTCTTTGTATGCTGTTAACCAGAGGCCATGGCGCTCTGTACAGAGCTAACACTACCACTGCTCTCTCATGCCGTGGCCTTTCCTGAACAGTTTCCTCCAACAGATTCTAGAAATTGTGAGATCCTGTCCAACAGGTAAATTGCCTATTTGAGTCTCTGGCTGTCTCTTACTTTAAAAAAAAACATTCATCTTCACAGCTCACTTGCCTTGCTTTCCAGGAGCTGGAAAATGGAAGCAATATTGCTCCATGATTTGGCTACAAACACACATACCTAGAGGACGCTTGACGTCAAGTGTGCACGCCATGTGACATGCTCTCTGCTGCCACTTCTGGTCAGAAAACACACAGCTGTGCTTATTTCCACTTTAAAGGTGGCAGCAGCCGGCATTCTCGATGTAAATGTCAGTAATGGCTGTTGGGCCCTTCTGCCGTGATTGGGATCACCGTGGCAACAGCACGACCGATCGCCCAACACCTGCTCGCGACCCCCCTCCTTTGAAAAACCGTGCAATAAGCAATATAAAATTGTCGTGCCCACATGCAAACGGACTCCCAGCAAGTGGGCGATAATTAATGACGGCAGCTGGCTTTTATGAGAAAACTTGAATTCACATCAGGGTCTTTCACAATCTCAGGAATCAGGACCTGGATTCTCTGATCCGGGTTTGTCCCAGCACTGCAATAGTCCCATAGCCCACCAGCAAGACCGGAGAATTTGGCGCTGAGCCAAAACTCCATTCTCTGGACAAAGAATTCCGCCACAGATTTTGAGGAAATTCCGATGTAACATAGAAAGTTATTCAAGCCTAATCTCCTTAATCCATGGTGCCAAAAATTAGCCATACTCCACGATTATTGACAGGAAACACTGGGCCATCGTGATGACATTGACATTCCTTTGGCACAGGAACCTCCGAGGGAAAAGTATACGAACAGCAATGTACACCACCAACACTGTTTCGAGGGCTCCGCTGATTTTCCCGAGTGGTGCTATGGCAGGGCACCCATAGGAACTCTATGAAATTTCAAGGCAATTGATGCCTTAGTCCAGCAATAACTCTGACTCCATCCGTCAATTACTACTCAGGTAGCAGTTTTGACATTAGCATTGTTGCAAGGATTCAAAATCAAGCGTACCGTTAACATACGGTTTAACAGCTATAGAAACATAGGGCTAAATCACTGGCTTTGAAAGCAGACCAAGGCAGGCCAGCAGCGCGGGTTCAATTCCCGTACCAGTTTCCCTGAACAGGCGCAGGAATGTGGCGACTAGGGGCTTTTCACAGTAACTTCATTTGAGGCCTACTTGTGACAATGAGCGATTTTCATTTCATTTCATTTTCATAAGCAGTGTACAGATGGGGGTGCAGGTTTGGAACTGAGTGCATAGCTTGCTGTTTGATGAATGGGGGTGTTAATCGTCTTGAAAAATCTAGTCTTGTCTGTTTAGCAACAACTGGAAAGTACTGTCCCACTAGTGTACGTTTCTTCCAGCCTTGCTGACAGCAGAGTGGTTTACTAGCTATCTGGTTATTCTAACTCCAGTTCAGTTTGTTAGAAATTTGGGTGTCTTTAGTACAGCTTTGGAAGTGAGTGCAAACCTAGGATTTTGATGGAGCGTTCTATTGCTTCAGGATCAGAGGGCATTATCTCAGTCAGGGGTTGCCCATTTAAGACCGAGATGGCGACTCAGTTCGTTTTTTAAATTTAGAGTACCCAATTATTTTTTCCCCCAATTAATTGGCAATTTAACGTGGCCAATCCACCTAACAAGCTCATATTTTGATTGTGGATGAAACCTACGCAGACACGGGGAGAATATGCAAACTCCACATGGACAGTGACCCAGGGCCGGGATTCGAACCTGGGTCCTCAGCGCCGTAGTCCCAGTGCTAACCACTCCGCCATGTGCCGCCCTACGACTTAGTTCTTGCTCTACCACAGGGAAAGGAGCTAGCTGTTTGGGGTTTATCTGGTTAGTGGTTAAAGTCTGTTCCAGTCCTCAGGGTTCAAATAGTACATGAACTGATGGTGAGGTTAATGAAAGACAACAAAGAAAAGAAAAAGGAAAATAAATAATTGAATGATAAATAATGAATTAAAATGCTTAAGATGCAGAATAGGTGATGTAGGCAGCTGCAGCTGGGAGGTTCTGGATGCCACTGTGATGCAGGGCAATGTGCTCTTGGCTTGAGGAGCTTTGGCTTAGTTATTGATGTGGAGGCTGAGCTGCGCTGACAGGTTATGGAGGGGGAAGTGAACTGGATCTTTGTACCGGGAGGCAGTCATAAACCCTATGATAGGGTTTCTTGATTTGGTCAGTGCAGGGACAAGAGGTTGTGGCTGTGAGTGAGGCAGGTAAGTGGACCTAGAGGGCAGGAAGCTCTGTCTTTGCGGTTGTCCAATAGGTTTGAGATCTCAGCTGGTTTGGTTGAAAGAACAGGTTGCAGGACTGACCACGGCATTGGGACAGGAAGTCATTCCAGTGGGTGGAGCAAAAAGGAATGTAATTGATACGATGCAGAGCTGGGCCGATAAATGGTAGATGGAGTTTAACCCTGATAAGTGCGAGGTGATTCATTTCGGTAGAAAAAATTTGAATGCGGATTACAGGGTCAATGGCAGGGTTCTGAGGAATGTGGAGGAACAGAGAGATCTTGGGGTTCATGTCCACAGATCTCTGAAGGTTGCCACTCAAGTGGATAGAGCCGTGAAGAAGGCTTGTAGTGTGTTCGCGTTTATTAACAGGGGACTTGAGTTTAAGAACTGCGGGGTTATGCTGCAACTGCCCTGGTGAGACCACATTTGGAGTATTGTGTGCAGTTCTGGTCCCCTCATTATAGGAAGGATGTGGAAGCATTGGAAAGGGTGCAAAGGTGATTTACCAGGATGCTGCCTGGTTTGTAGGATAGGCCTTATGAGGAAAGGTTGAGGGAGCTGGGGCTTTTCTCTTTGGAGCAGAGGAGGATGAGAGGTGACTTACAGAGGTTTATAAGATGATGAGGGAGATAGATAGAGTGGGCGTTCAGAGACTATTTCTTCGGGTGGATGTAGCTGTTACAAGGGGGCATAACTATAAGGTTCAAGGTGGGAGATATAGGAAGGATGTCCGAGGTAGGTTCTTTACTCAGAGAGAGTGGTTAGGGTGTGGAATGGACTGCCTGCTGTGATAGTGGAGTCGGACACTTTAGGAACTTTCAAGCGGTTATTGGATAGGCACATGGAGCACACCAGAATGATAGGGAGTGGGATAGCTTGATCTTGGTTTCGGACAATGCTCGGCATAACATCGAGGGCCGAATGGCCTGTCCTGTGCTGTTCTATGTTCTATGTAGTTGTAAATTGATCACTATTGCAGAATAATAAGTAACAATTTGCCATCGGAATAAATTTTCTGGGGAATCACCCTGGTGAGGAATTTCCTTGGATTGGTTCCCCCTTGCTATCCTAACTTTGCTGGAATTGTAATGGAAGTACATGCCAATGTTACGCCATCAGAGCTACTCGGAATACAGTTCGAGCCATCTCTAGCAGCATCGTAAACGTGTGTTTGTCTCCAAAATGCATCCGTAAGGCAAAAATTCCTGCCAGTGTGACTTTTCAATCCTTGTTAAAGATTTCCAATGTGAAAATCAATAAGCCAGACCAGAGTTTGGTATGGTACCACAGTGGTTGGCACTGCTGCTTCACAGCACCAGGGACCCAGGCTTGATTCCGGCCTTGGGTGACTGTCTGTGTGGAACATGGATGATTATAAGATGATGAGGGGGGATAGATAGAGTGATGTAGACAGCTGCAGCTGGGAGGTCTACACGAGTTTCCTCTGAGTGTTTCTTCCCATAGTCCACCATTCAATGTGATCGTGGTTGAACTTGACCTTCAGCTACATTGCCCTGCCTTCTTTCCAAATCCCTTTATTTCCAGAGAAACTAATAACTGTTGATCCCTGCTTTAGAAGTATTCAACGCTAAAATTCCAAAGGTTCCACACCCTTTGAGTGAAGCAATTTCTCCTCATCTCAGTCCAAAATGATCAGCCCCTTATCCCGAGACTGTGCCCCCGTGTTTTGGATTCTCCAACCAGCTGAAACAATGGCCGCTGGCAGAGCATCCCCACCTGCCTGTTTCCCGATCGGGTGGGGTGTCTTCAATGGGAAATCCCCATGACAGCGATGGGAAACACAGAATTTCAGCCCGTGTTTGGCGTTGGAGAGAATGGCGATGTGGCAGAAAATCCGGAGAGAATCAGGAAACATGATTCTTTCTGGAGAGATCGCATTTCCCGATTTTCCCCACCGCTCTCTGGCGACGTCACCAGTTCATACCCAAAAAGCACGAGAACCTCATTTTGATTAATTTGAATGACTTTTAATCTCATTACCCACCCTCCGCCACATAATCACCCCCCCCCCCATCACTAGGTATTCGAAACTCACCAACATGACATCATGTTGACATAGGTGGATTGGCCGTGCTAAATTGCCCCCGATTTGGGGAAAAAATATTAATTGGGTACTCTAAATGACGTCGCCACATGACATCACGTTGGTGAGGTTTACAACAGTATTTAAAGACGTTGATTGGTCGAGGGGATGACCGCGGGATGGCAGAGGTGATTATAGCCCCTGGGGGAGAGGGGCATGGGCACCGCCCCCTGGCACTGCCCCTTGTCACAGGTTGGCACTGCCAGGTTGGAACTGCGCCAACCTGCAAGTGTCAAACTGTGCCATGGACACAGGGGAAGGTTCCAGGGTCAAGTCCTCATGGGAGCCCCATGGGAGGGATGGAAGGGTTCCAGTTATGTGTGGTGGATGGGTAGAACGGGCAATGAGGGGTGGGGGGAAGAACCTGCAGGCATAGGGTGGTAGGAGTGGGCACAGTGGGGGAAAATGGTGGAAATACTTCTGCGGTGATGGAGAAAGTCCGCAATGATTGTCTGGGGCGGGACCCCTGATGATTGTCCAGGGTGAGGTGGGGTGGAGGGGACGAAGCTTGTATAGGGTGGGGGGAGCCCCCGATACTTCTCTGGTCAGGGCGGGGAGAGGTTGCGGTTCGGCCCAATCTCTGTGGTGCCGGGTGCCAGCTCTATCAGGACCCACCCCACCAGAGTGAGGCGTAAACCGCGCCCATTCATTTGTTTTTTGAACAGAGGCTCAATATCTGGAGATAAGGGGCAGCACAGTGGTTCGCACTGCTGCCTCGCGCGCTGAGATCCCAGGTTTGATCCTGGCTCTGGGTCACTGTCCGTGTGGAGTTTGCACATTCTTTCCGTGTTTGCGTGGGTTTTGCCCCCACAACCCAAAGATGTGCAGGGTAGGTGGATTGGCCGCGCTAAATTGCCCCCGAATTGGGGAAAAAATATTAATTGGGTATTCTAAATTTTTTTTAAAAAGCTGTAGTTGGTTCGGAGTTGCAATGCTCTGCCTGATGGCTGATGAATACCAATTCAATAGTCATTTTAAAAAGAGAATATTGGAATGAGAAATAATTCCAGAACTATGTGGAAAGAGCTGGAGACTGGAGCTAACTGACTTGTTTTGTGAAAGAACCGCCATAGGATTGATGGGTCGAATTGTCTCCTACTGTGCTATTCCACGATTCACCCGTTCTACGAGCTTATGAACAGCAGCATCTCTTTTGACTCGTATTCCTTTCCAAAGGATACAATGGGAAAGATGAAAAATTGTATGGCTCAACCTGAATCCCACTCGTGTTTTGACCCAATTGTCTGCACCTTCAAAGCAGAAAGTCTAAAATATGTAAATTAACAGGATATAGCTGCTGTCATGCAACAATGGCTCTTTAATAGAACACTTGGTAATATTAACCATATGCCTTGCTTGAATATTGCTTGCTCAACTATCACTTCACTTGTTCATCATCAATTTCTGATTCTACCAAGGAACACATTGGTACTTTAGGCTCTTACGATGCAGAACTATGATACTGATCTGCAATTAAATATGTGACATGTCTTCTTATGGAAATCAGAGGTGAAATCAGAAAACGTTTTTTGACGGAATGCTACATTCGCAGCAAGAGCTGGAATGATCGCCATTGAAACGTGCATAATGTGTTCACTGTGAATTATAGCTTGGAGCTTATGTCGAACAGCATTACTGAATGGATACTAAAGCTTTCCTGTATCTGTCATGGTAACAGACACAATGGGCTGAATGTAGTCCCTCCATTCCCTGGAGTGGGATGGTCCTGGTGGATGGGTGTAAAGTAGGACGCCAGGAGAGCGGAACCATGTCGATTGCCTGCACAAACACCCCCGCAGCCGCCTTACCCATGACCCGGGTTGCATCAGGCAACCCACTCACCTGTGGGCCAAATGCAGTCCTTAACTGACCAATTAATGGCCACTGAAGGGCCTCTCCCTGCTGCCACTGGAATTTTACCAGCTGGGAAATCGGCACCAAGTTTCTATACCTGGCAGCATTTTGGCTGTGCTGAGGTGGATCCTTCTGTTTGGGTCCCCCCTACCCATTAGAGTGGGCAGATTGGTGGCAGATGAAGTTCAATTTGGAGAAGTGTGAGGCGATGCATTTCGGTTGGAAAAAATGGGCAGAAAATATAAAATAAGAGATAAATACTTAAGGAGCTGCAGGAGTGAATGGACCTGGGTGTATATGTACATAGATTGAAGGTGGTAGGACAGGTGGAGAGAGCAGTTAATAAAGTATACAGTATTCTGGACTTTATTTACAAGAGCAAGGAGGTTATCCAGAACTTATACAAGACATGAGTTAGACCTCAGATGGAATATTGTGTACAGTTCTGGGCACCACACTATAGGAAGGATAGAATTCAAATGGTGAAAAGGAAGGCTATTGGGCCCATCAAGTCTGCACCAACTCTCTGAAAGAGCATCCCACCCATACTCCACCTCCATCCTATCCCCTTACCTCACCTAAGGGGTAATTTAGCATGGCCAATCCACCGAACCTGCACATCTTTGGACTGTGGGAGGAAACTGGAGCACCCGGAGGAAACCCACGCAGACACGGGTAGAAAGTACAAACTGCGCACAGTCACCCGAGGCCGGAATCGAACCAGGGTCCCTGGCACTGTGAGGTAGCAGTGCTAACCGCTGTTCCACTGTGCTTCCCCCACACATCGTGAACACATTGGAGAGAGTGCTGAAGAGGTTTTACAAGAATGGTTATAGGGATGAGAAATTTCAGTTATGTGGATAGATTTTTATTTTTATTTTAGTGTACCGAATTCATTTTTCCCAACTAATGGGCAATTTAGCGTGGCCAATCCATCTACCCTGCACATCTTTGGGTTGTGCGGGTGAAACCCACGCAGACACAGGGAGAATGTGCAAACTCCACACGGACAGTGACCTATAACCGGGGATCGAACCTGGGACCTCGGTGCCGTGAGGCAACAATACTAACCACTGCACCACCATGCAGCCCGTGTTATGTGGATAGATTTGAGAGGTTGGGAGTGCTCTCCTTGGGAGAAAAGATAAAAGAAGATTTGATAGAGATGTTCAAAATCATGACGGGGATGGACAGAGTAGATAGGGAGAAACTGTTCCCGCTGGTAAAAGGATCAAGAACAAGAGGGCACAGATTTGAAGAGATTTGTAAGAGAAGCAAATGTCATGTGAGAAAATACTTTAGTCACATGAGTGGTCTGAGTCTGGAATGCACTATCTGGAACTGTGGTGGGGGGGAGGGGTATGTTCATTCGAGGCATTTAAAAGGTGTTAGGTGATTACTTCAACAGAAACAATATGCAGGAGTAGGGGGAAAAGGCAGGGAAATGCATCTCAGTCAGGATGCTCATTTGGAGAGCCGGAAAGACACAGTAGGCCAAATGGCCATTCGGCACCATAACTATTCTGTGATTCTGTGGCACCCACAAGTTTTTCCCTCCCACCCCACCGACCTTGTTGGTCCTGGGTTCGTACCTGTCATCTTGGTCCCAGAGAGACTCCAGATTCGCCTTGCTCTGGGCTGCTATTTCTCCTTCTTCAGAGGACAGCTGTAGACCCAGCAGTTACCACTGCCTTGGTGTTGGCAAAAGGTCTGCCTCAAGCCAGTTGAAGGCCCGACGATCGTTAAATGGCTGCAGCGCGAGAACACATTCTTGCTGGTTCTACATCATGTAATATAATGACATCAGCAGAGTGTTTGCGCAGGCTTTGAGCAGGTCACTATTTGAACAAGACCCTTAATAGTCCTTTCATCGTATTTTACAAGAATCCAGAGTGTGGGCACCTCTATACCTTTTCTCCTTGCGGCAACAAAGATATGGAACCGTTTTCATCCCAGGTTATGAATATAAATAGGCGAAGAAATTACTTGGTGTTCATCATGCACTTCCAAAAGTTGATTCGCGAATTAACTCCTGATTTTGCAAAAGTGCCAGTGCAATTCCATTACATATAAAAGTGGGGATAAACCTGGAAATGCTCAATAAGGTCAGTTTTGGGGAAGTTAATATAATCTGCAACTTGGGCACAGGGTGACTTGGAACTGATCAGAGAGCTAGCATGGATTTGTGAAGGAGTCACGTCTAGCAAACAGAGATGAATTTATTTGAGGGGGTTAATAAACCTGGCAAGCTTCTTTGGATATTATTTACTTGTACATTTAGGAGAAATTTGGCAAGATTCCATTTAAATTATGGCTTATTGCAATGAGTGACCATGAATTTGGAGGCTTGGATAGAGAATTTATTCGGGTAAAGGGTCCAGACAGCAGGGATAATAGATCAGATTGACAGAATATGACAAGTGGTGTCCCCCCGGAACTAGCTTTTCACCAGGTTTGTAAATTATAGAACATAGAACATAGAACAGTACAGCACAGAACAGGCCCTTCGGCCCTCGATGCTGTGCCGAGCAATGATCACCCTACTCAAACCCACGTATCCACCCTATACCCGTAACCCAACCACCCCCCCCCCCACCTTACTTTTTAGGACACTACGGGCAATTTAGCATGGCCAATCCACCTAACCCGCACATCTTTGGACTGTGGGAGGAAACCGGAGCACCCGGAGGAAACCCACGCACACACTGGGAGGACGTGCAGACTCCGCACAGACAGTGACCCAGCCGGGAATCGAACCTGGGACCCTGGAGCTGTGAAGTATTTATGCTAACCACCATGCTACCGTGCTGCCCCAATTATGGCTGAAGGAATAGAAATGTGCTGGGTCTGCGAGGACTGCATTTACCATAGCAGTGAGAGAGGCAGGCTTCCAACACTTGGAGAAATGCAACTCTATTTTATTGAACTCTTAACTATTAAACATACTTTAACTCTGGTTTGTCACTATGCTGAGTTGACTGGAGACCTGAGGCGAACCTGACCAGGCTATCTTACTACCACGTGGTGGATGTTCTAGTTGTTGTTCACAGGCTCTGACTGTCTCAGAGGCTGCATCCCAAGAGAGCGGGAAAACTAGTGCCCTCTGGCTTTATAGTGGCCGTGTCCTGTCTGGTGATTGGCTGCTGTGTTAATTGGTCACCTGTGTGTCAATCAATGTCTGTCTGTGCACTATCATATACTTGTGTGTATATTATGACATATTATGCTAACAAAATCCAGGTAAACACGGTAAATAGCGTGGATGGGAGCAGAAAGCTGCAAAGAAACACTGATAGATCAAGAAGTGAGCAAAACTGTACCAGTTGCAGTTAAATGTGGTCATCGAGGTTAGACATAAGAAGGATGAATCGGAGTATTTTCTAAATGGTGAGGATCTCAGAACTGTGAGTGAGCATAGAGAGTTACCAGGCCAAGCACAGAAATCAATAAGAGGTAATGCACAAGTACAAAAAGGAAATGAAAGGACTAATGGAACGTTGGCCTTTATCTCGTGGAAATGAGAATACAGAGGGATGAAAAATCATGTTACAATTGTACAGCGTTCTGTTTCGATCTCACCTGGAGTATTGTATTTAGATCTCGGCAGCGGACCTTAGAAAGAATGCATTGGCCTTGGAGAGCATGCACGTGCTGATGCACCAGGATGAGGAACAGGTTCCATGGACTTGGGAGAACATTGGAACAGGAGTAGGCCATTCTGCCCCAAGAGCCTGTCCCGCCATTCAATGAGATCATGGCTGACCTGTGGCCTAACTCCATATACCTGTCTTTGGCCCATGTCCCTTATATCTGTGCTTAACAAAAATCTATCCACCTCAGATTTAAAATTCACAACTGTTCTAGCTCCAACTGCTGTTTGTGGGAGAGAGTTTCAAACCTCTACACCCTTTGAGTGAAGAAGTTCTTCCCATCATCTCTCCTGAACGGTCTAGCCCTAATTTTAGACTATACCCCCTACTTTAAGAATTAGGGGCAGCACGGTAGCATAGTGGCTAGCACAGTTGCTTCACAGCTCCAGGGTCCCTGGTTCGATTCCCAGCTTGGGCCGCTGTCTGCGTGGAGTCTGCACGTTCTCCCCGTGTGTGCATGGGTTTCCTCCGGGTGCTCCGCTTTCCTTCCACAATCCAAAGATATGCAGGTTTAGATGGATTGGCCATGCTAAATTGCTCTTACGTTTGGTGGGGTTACTGGGTTACGGGGATAGGGTGGAGGTGTGGGCTTAAGTGGGGCGCGCTTCCAAGAGCCGGTGCAGACTCGATTGGCCGAATGGCCTCCTTCTGCACTGTCAATTCTATGAAATACCGTATGAAATCTCCAACCAGTGGAAATAGTTTATCTTTATCTACCCTGTCTTTCCCCAATAATATCTTGAATAATTACATCAGATCACCCTTAACCTTGAAATTCTAACAAAAAGAGGTATAATTTGGGCAATCTCTCCTCATAGCTCAACCTCTGTATTCCAGGTATCATTTTTGTGAACCTATGTTGCACTCCCTCCAAGACCAAATCTGCAGCCGTCGGAAAAAACCCCAACATGCCCCCAAACCTGCCCAACAGTGGACTTAGTTTGAAGTCCACTGAATTACGCCCTCTGTTTCTCACTCCACAGATGTTGCCTGCCCGGCGGAACATTTCCAGTATTTTCTGTTTTTACATCAGATTTCCAGCGTCTGCAGTATTTTGCTTATGCCCTTTGTATTCCCCAAGCTGTAGAAGATCAAGGGGGTAGGGGTGTGGGGGGGGGGGGATCAAATTGAGGTACGTAAAATTATCAAACGAGTTGATAGGATGGATCAGGAGAAATTATTTACCCTGATAGGAGACTCCTTAAAGTTAGAGCCAAGGTCTTCAGATATAAGGTTACAATGCACAAAACCTTTGGCGCAAGTCTTCCACATGAAGCTGTTGAACAGAAGTCAATTGAAAATGGGAAGACTGAGCTCTCTTTTTGCTGGGAAGGCCATTCAGCATTATGGAACCGTGGTGAGGAGGTGCAGTGAAGATAAAGATCAGCCATGAGATATTTCTGATGTGGAGATGCCGGCGTTGGACTGGGGTGAGCACAGTAAGAAGTCTGACAACACCAGGTTAAAGTCCAACAGGTTTGTTTCAAACACTAGCTTTCGGAGCACTGCTCCTTCCTCAGGTGAAGGAAGGAGCAGTGCTCCAAAAGCTAGTGTTTGAAACAAACCTGTTAGACTTCAACCTGGTGTTGTAAGACTTCTTAATGAGATATTTCTGTGGTGATATGCATCACTGTAAATATACAAGGGGTTAATGTAAATACACGTAGACTAGATAGACACTAGAGGGGGCACCAGAGAAATGACACACAGACATTCAACCAATACGTCAGTAAGATAGGACACGACCAATGGGTATTCACGACACACACAGAGGTGACACGATCACAGGAGGGCATTACACCAACCCAGATAAAAGGACACAGCACACATGATCATCCTCTTTCCAGTGGAGACACTCAGTGGGTACTCAGGGTTGATTTGAAACACATCACACCCACCACCTGGATTGAAGAATACTGATTTGTCAGTCTAAGGAGCTATAGCAGGATTAACAGGAGATTTGAATCCAAGTAGTAGAATTGTTAACAGTTTAATAAATATGTTAAAGCTATCTCCAAGTCTGAACTTTCCTTTGTCAGAGTGCACATCAAGGAAGCAGCTTATGCTACGTCAAGAACATAACAAAACAATTTCAACAGCAAACCTCCCATTCCTGTCTTCCATTTCTTTTTCAGATGGAGGAGGTTAAAATCTAAATCTTTGGCTACCCTTTGGGAAGCAGCAGCAGGTGCAGAATCCATCACGGCATAGACGCACTTCAGTAATCAAATATGACCCCAAGCCTCTAACCATGAACTTTCATGATGCTTCATCCAAGCATGATAGTGACTCATTAAGCACTTAATTATGACCATTTTTTACACTCCAAAGAATTATTCATATATTTGTATCCTTGCCTACTGCTTAAGGAGAAGTCGAGTCAATTGTCACGTCTTCACTCCATACTCATTGCAAATACAATTGATGAAAAGCAGTTTCGTTAACAAGTTCACGTTCTGTGTTCAGATTGCTCCAACGGAATCTCTCCAGTGTTGGGAAAACAAAGGCAGTTTTAAGGGAATTGGATTTGTATTGGTAAACATTAGAAATAAGGTACGGTTTTAAGTGGATTTAATTTAATGTTTCTGTGCCTGGAAAGATAAAACATTTGCTAAATTCATGCTGGTCAAAGATGTATGAGCGAGGGTGGCTAAGTTGCACCTGTGTTTCTACTGTGCTCAAGAGTGAAGAATGGATACACCTGCAATGGTTGTACAGAAACTGGGGCCTTGAAAGGTAGGGAAGATTTTAATTTAGCTAATTTGGTTGGCCCAGTCACTGCAGGCCATAGCTGAGAGAGTTGGCGGCATTGCCCAGGCGCTGGCCAATGTCGCACAGACACAGAGGGAGGTGGCCCAGTCCCACAGGGAGATGGCACAGTAACTGGCTGATGTGGCACAGAATCAGAAGGTGATGGCACATTCACAGTGTGATGCACTACCAGATGGTGGTGGTCCACTCCCTGTGCTCCATTGGCGCAAGCATGCAGACCCTGGTCGAGACAGTAGCGGGCCTCCAGGACTGGCAGCGCCAGGTGGCAGGAGAGCCTCAGCAGCCCTGCCCCATGCATAGCCCGTAGGCCACCGGGCAGCCTGAAGGCGGATGAGGTGATGGGGCCCGTGCCGGTGACTCCCGAAGGGGAGGAAGGCCGCAGCACCTCAGACTCCACCCGCCTTCTTGCCCCTAGCACATCTGGTGGGCAGCAGGGTGGCACCATGCCACCTGGGACACCCGAACAGCAGCAAGACCCATCCAGGCCTGGTTGCCTCAGCAGACACCCGCCAAAGGGGACCCAGGAGGAAGGGCAGGAATTACAGCAAACCGCCTCCACTCCTAATGTACACCTATGTGTATATATGTTTTCACACACAACACCTGTGCACTATGTTACAACCTACCTTGGTACTCTGTCGGAGTGTGAGGGGGTGGGGAGGAGGAATAGGTGGACATTGGGGGTGGGCTTGACTCAGGAGCCGCACCTCAGCCAGAACTCACCTCTCCGGTGTCCTGCCCCATCCCACACTGCCATCCCCCCAAGCTCACCTGCACCACCCCAGGGAATCACTGGTACTGTGTGATGGAATGGCAGCTCGCATGCAGGGATTACCCAGGTGGATGGTGGGAAATGCAACCATGGGCAGGTGTCAGACAGTGTCACACGATGCAGAGCACAAGAGCTCATCGCTGAGCGGGTTGTCATCACCCTCCATCCCATGGATCAACCAAGGATCGACACCCGGTAGTGCGGCAGGTTTGTAACAGAGATGGGGTTCCAGGCGGGGAGGTGGTCGGCCGGCCGGGGATTGGGGGTGGCGGATGTCGGGGTGGTATGCAGTGTCCGTGTCCCGGGCCTGTCCCCCCACCAGTCGGTGAACCTGGAAGCGATCAGATCATCCTGTGCACGTTTGCCCTGGCGCGCAAATTGTGTGGCCTCCCATACATACCCATGTCCGCACATCCTTATTCTCTCCCCATCCTCCTTATCGGATCTCTTCCTCTTCCTCCAGCAAGTTGCACGATGTTGTGGAAGATGCAGCAGGACAGAATCATAGAATTTACAGTGCAGAAGGAGGCCATTCGGCCCATCGAGTCTGCACCGGCCCTTGATGCCACGATGCTGGCGACCCTCCTAGCGCCATACTGTTGGGCCCCTCCAGAGTGCTCCAGGCACCTGAACCGTATCTTCAGGATCCCGAAGCACCGCCTGATCACGCTCTGAGCCGCTGCATGGTCATCGTTGTAGCGGGTCTCTGCATCGGTCTGTGGCCTCTGGACAGGTGTTATCAGCCATGGTTGCAGCGGATTTCACATCTCGCCCAGGGGTCACCCCTGAGCTGGGGGTGAACCTTGAAGAGGCCAGGAATACTGGAGTGTGCAGGATGAAGGCCCGGGTATCGGGCCAGATGTGCATCTGATGGTCTGATGGTCGGCTGTTCGGTGGCCGACTCTCCATCCTCAGTGGGTGCCTCCTGTTCCACTTTGGCAGGCTCCGCTGCTGCAGCTTCCTTCTCCTTGAGCAGCTCCAGCTTCTACAGCCGCAGTGCATCCTCCAGGGCTGCGGCAAATAGCAGGAAGGCCACCAATGCTGGTTGAATTCCAATATCCATTCTCTGCAGGTGGTGAAAGGCCGACGTATCAGCATGGTGCGTATTTCCGTGCCCAACCAGGTCTACCGGGCTACACGATGGCCCCGGTTTGCACTGCAGACTCTAGCCCCGCATGTCACTCCCCCTATCCCTGCACCCCTGGCCCTGTTGGTGCCCAGCATCATGCAGGCCTCTGGCCCTGGCGCCCATCCTGCTGCCAGGGGTACAATCGGCTGACAATGCCCTTGCCAACCGTACACTCCGTGGCCTCCGTCAGGCACCCACTTTCCGGGCTACTGTGGGTGTTGCCCTTGGGCAGGCTGCGTGATGCCCCGCCAGCTGGTGGCAGCTGGTTTGAGGGGTGGTGGGGTGGTATGGCAGAGGATGGGGTGGAGGGTTGGGGCTGGGGTGCGTGGTTGATGGGGTGGGGGCACCCATACGGCCGGTGGACCGGTGTCACTCTGCAGAACCAGGGGCAAAGGTGGCTAGTCAGTGGGCTGTGCAGCAAGATGTCTGCGTTGCAGGCTGCAGCAATGGTGGTCCGTGCCTGGTCCCCCCCGCCCACCGTTCCGCCTGGCCAGTGTCAGCATCGGCCGTCGATGGTCGCGCCTTGCCGTGTCCTACCTCCTCTCCCTCATCAGCCACGGCTGATTTTTAAAAGCAACAAGTAAACCTCGCCATCAAGAATCGCGAAGGTCCCTCAGACATACCATTGATATGCCAATGGCGTTTATTGTACCTGCGGAGTGGAACATATTGACGCTGCTGTCGAGACACGGGAGAAATGAGACTTGGCGTGCACCCTGCGCCCGCCACGATTTCGGCTTCAGAATCGATTCTCTGCCCAATGTCGTTTCACGGTTCTGCGTCAGCCAACGGAGAATCCCGCCCAGGGTCTTTTGAGCCAGGGTTCCATTCTGGGATCTTCCCGTCGAGCTTTAACATCAACTGGGATCATAACAACGGTTAGCTTACTGATTGCCTTTTAAATGATTCTTCAGGCCTGCATGAAAAAATCGATATAATACTCAGCGAGAAATATCAACGAGAGACACTGCAACATGTCAATGAATTGTCTTTAGCTGCAGGCGAGGCCTCATAACTGCAGGAACATCCCAGAACCCACGAATCTCAGCTGTCACAGAGCAGCCAAGAAAAGAACCCAGGTGCTTCCTTGCATCTGGGAAGAGTAGAGGGAACGTCATCAGCATCTGGCTCACTGGTTGCGAAGAGCATATGGTAAAGAGACAAGAAATAAATGCTGGAGGTACATCTTTGGCAGTTCTGGCAACATATGGACAGGAAAAGCTAATTAGGAAAACAAATAGAATGTTATCATTTATTGTGAGGGGAATTGATTACAAAAGTGGGAAAGTTATACCTCAGCTGCACAGGGCATTGGTGAGACCACATCTGGAGTATTGTGTACAGTATTTATCTCCTTATTTAAGAAAAGATGTGAATGCATTAGAAGAAGTTCAGAAATGGTTTATTCGGCTAAAGCCAGAATGGGCTGGTTGTCTGATGAGGAAAGGTGAGAAAGGTTAGATTTAGAGGTGACTTGATCTAAACCTTTATGGTCCTGAGGGAGGCTTGACAGGGTGGATGTGGAGAAGATGATTTCTCTTGTGGGAGAATCTAGAACTAGGGGTCCCTGTTTAAGACGGATATGAGAAGAAATTATTTTCTCTCTGAGGGTCGTGGGTCTCTTGCTCAAAAGGCAGTGCAAGCAGAGTCTTTGAGTATTTTTAAGGCCAAGCTAGGTGTTAATTATAAGGGGGTAAAAGGTTATCAGAGTAAGACAAGAATGTGGGGTTGAAGTTACAATCAGAATCATGGCCTAATTTAATGGCGGAGCATGCTCGAGGGGTTGAGAGCCTACTGCCCCTAACTCGTTATGTTCAAATGAGGAAAACCAGTTGTATTTGGACCCCTTTCCTTTTTACGAATCTGGCAGAGACCTAAAATTAGATTTCTTACCATCCTTATCCACTTTGGTCGATTCAAGACCCAGAGAGACAATAATTGAAACCGGGGACAAAATTAGTCTGTGGTTTAGCACAGGGCTAAATCGCTGGCTGTGAAAGCAGACCAAAGCAGGCCAGCAGCATGGTTCAATTCTCGTACCAGCCTCCCCGAACAGGTGCCGGAATGTGGTGACTAGGGGCTTTTCACAGTGACTTCATTTGAAGCCTACTTGTGACAATAAGTGATTTTCATTTCATTTTTTTCATTTCAACAGAAGAAATTTCATACTGGTCAAACTCCATTCGCTAGCTGCTAAATATGTTCCTCTTCCTGGCAGAAGTTTGAAATTTAACCAGTCTGTTCACTAACCTCGTGCATCATTTGAGCCAAGACGAGCTTCTAAGCTTCTATCCATGCTATCAGTATTACCACCTCTTTTTACCTGTCTAATATCACCCGACTTTGCTCCTGTCTCAGTTTATATGCTACCGAAATCTTCAATCATGCTTTCATTACCTCTACACTTGACTATTCTGACACACTCCTGGTTGATCTCCCACATTCTACTCTATGAGATTGTCCCAAGCTCAATTGTCCATGTTTTAATTTGCAGCAAGTCAACGCAACTCCCATCACCCCTGTACTCGCTGACTTAGATTCACTCCCAGTCATGTGACATCTTGTCTTTAAGATCCTCAACCATGTTTGCAACTGCTCTCCCTATCTTTGCCCCTCCCTATCTTTATAATCTCCTCTGACCTGGAGATATCTGAGCTGCTCTGATTCACGCCTCTTGTGCATTTGCAGTTATAATCTCTCCATCATTGCCTGGCCCCCAAACTCTGCAATATCCTCCCTGCACTTCTCCACCTCGTTACCTCACTTTCTGTCTTTAAGGAAAGATGATGGCGCAGTGCTATTTGCATTGAGCTAGTAATCCCGGAGGCCACGGAGATATTGGTTCAAATCATCCCCGCCACCCCTCAACAGATGGTGAAATTTGAAGTCAATGAAAATGTGGAACTAAAAGGCTAATGATGATTGTTGATTGTCATTAAAAACTCACCTAGTTCACTCATGTCCTTTAGTGAAGGAAATCTGCCATCCTTACCTGGTCTGGCCTATATGAGATTCCACGGCAATGTGGATGACTTTCAAATGGCCTGGCAAGCCACTCAGTTCAATGGCAATCCGCATTGGGCAATAAATGCTGGCTCAGCATTTCATGAGCAAATTTTAGCCAAGTAAACCAAGCTATTGATCATCTATCCTAACATGTGACTCGGTGTCACAATATTTCATAATATTGTGCCTTTGGATGTTTTATCACTTCAAATGCACCAAATCAATATACATTGTTGGTAATTACTTTCATGCATACTTTCAGGCTAATGGTACCTTTGGTTCTTAATTGACTCTTTTCCAATTGATTTTGTCTTTTGGAATTCATTGATATGTGGTAAGGCAGGGTTAATAAACTTTGTAGCATCATGGTGTCAAGGTTTGATTCAATTTGGCACCATGAAGTGAAATGATGTGCATGCAAATGAATGTTCAGATAGTAATTTGAATATTTTCCCCTGCCCTCATTTTGATGATGTCTGAAAGGAAAGAGTCAAATATTCCTGAATAAATACACATCTGATGAAAGAAAAGAACAGCAATAGGCTGCCCTTAATTATTTACGTCAACACTGGGTATTTTTATGTGCTTGATGGGAATTAACAGCTCGTTTCCAAATTGAAATCTGAGCTAAAGCAAGTAATTTGAGTTAAAAAAAGATTGCTAAAGGTCAGCCATCTTAATAACTATTACAACCTGCTGGCCTCTCTCGAGCACTAAGTTCTAACCTGCTCGATGCATTGCCATTTTTTTTTTCTCTACCTTGAACCCCAGAAGGAATTGTACAAGTGACGAGGAGTGTGCTACAGGTCCAGATATGACAACAATAACTTTCATTTAGATAGTAACTTATAAGGCCTTCATTGCAGTAAAACCGCCCAAGAGCACTACCGACAAAAAATGATGCTTAGCTGCATGAAGAGATCTGGTCACGGGATATGTTTTAAGGAGAGTCCTGAGGGATGACAGAAGGGTGGAGAGCTTTAGGGAGGGAATCCGAGAGCTTAGGGCCTTAACTGACTGCTGAAGATTTGGTGGAGCAGTGAAAATCTGGCGTGTGCAAGAGATCAGAATCAGAGGAGGGCAGAGATATTAAAGGATGATAAGGCTGGATAGGGTGATAAAAATGAAATAATTGCGTTTATATACCACTTGTTGCAATCTCAGCACATCCCAATGTACTTTAAGGCAAATTAAGTATTTTTGAAGTGTTGTAATGTGGGAAATGTGGCAGCCAATCTGCGGACCCTATGAACAGCAGTAATGATCAGATCATCTCACTCTTAATAATGTTGATTGAGGGATATATATCAGGCAGGACACTGGGGATAGCTCCCCTGCTGATCTTCATAATAGTACCATGGAATATTTTCTATCGCTCTGAGAGAGCAGATGGGCTTCAGTTTAACATTCCTTCTGCAAGACAGCACCTCCTACAGGGTGGCACATCCTCAGGAGTGAATTGATGTGTCAGCGCATAGTTTTGTGCTTAAGCCGCTGAAGCTGGGCTTGAACCGACAACGTTCTGACTCAGACGTGAGAGTACCATCAACTGAGTCAAGGCTGACTTGGAGGAGGTTATAGAGATGGAACGATGGGAGGCCATGGAGGGATTTAAAAGCAAGAAAGAGATATAGGCTGAACACTTCACTGGCAAATGATTTACTTTCAGTTATTGTAAGAGGACATTGTCAGTTGTACTAATGACCGTCAGAAGGCGAATGCTGTGTACTATCCAGACATGGATATATGGCTCTCTGTGCCCTCACATATAATAAAGCGGTCTCAATTTGTCAGCTCCTCACTCGAGGTTTTATATATGCGGTTGAAGGCTGGTCATTGGTTCACACGTTATTTTGTATATAACAGGTGAAGTTGCACATTTGATTTGTAGCACCAACGCAGTCCCACCATGAGACGTCTGAAATGAGAAAGTGATTTGCAAAACCGAGTTAAGCAGCAAGGGTTGTTTCCTTAGCACCTGGAGCAGACTGGAGCCGACCTGAGATGATCGGGCACTTGGCAAAGTTCTATTAGCACATCAAAATCCACCAATCCAATGTAGAGTTGCAGCTAAATACAATGCCGCCTCTGAAAATATTAACGTTTACTCAGTAGCAAAATGTATCATATACTGCCTGCATATATTTCCACATAACAATACAAAATGTGAGGATCGCTGAAAAAAAGAGACATGCTGTTGAAGCTTTTCACCTTCCATTCACCCGGATATATTGCCAAGAATACCAAATCTCAAAGGGAATAGTAATTTATACCGCATGTGAAGAGGCTGTTGGTTGGTCAGCAAGTGGACAATGATTGATAGAGGTGCTGCCATACATAATGCACAGGCCGAAAGTTAACTGCTAAGGTTTTGTTTAATTTAATCCAGACAAGTTCACTCTGGTCAAAGCATTTTTATGAGGAATGAACCAAGGAATGGCTATCCCCCAAGCATTTGTTTAGCTGAAAAAGGCACAATCCATGGACATGTCCTTTCTGCTTGAAAAAGACAGAGTCCTGCATGTGAATATATGGAGCTTTTAACATGCGTAAATGAGCTACACTGCAAGCCCGACTGATTATCTCAAAATTTGTTGTCAGTGTAATTCTTAGCATGACTGGGATTCTTTAGCAAGTGTTCAATTGTGTAATCACATCTAATGTTGCACACTATGTTCTCAGTTTTGCAAGCGTTGACTAACTGAGCACGGTCAATGCATGTCCCTCCAAGTATTTCATAGAATTTACAGTGCAGAAGGAGGCCATTCGGCCCATCGAGTCTGCACCGGCTCTTGGAAAGAGCACCCTACCCAAGGTCAACACCTCCACCCTATCCCCATAACCCAGTAACCCCATCCAACACTCAGGGCAATTTTGGACACCAAGGGCAATTTATCATGGCCTATCCACCTAACCTGCACATCTTTGGACCGTGGGAGGAAACCGGAGCACCCAATGGAAACCCACGCACACACAGGGAGGATGTGCAGACTTCACACAGACAGTGACCCAAGCCGGAATCGAACCTGGGACCCTGGAGCTGTGAAGCAATTGTGGTATCCACAATGCTACCGTGCTGCCAGGTGAAACAGCTAACTTCACCTGTTGCTCAAATTTTGAGACTTCTTGTCCTTTCCGAGTAAACTGAGGTTGACCGGGAACTTTTCAGGATCAAAAGTGTCATTCTTAGGCCCATTCATTTGAGTTTTCGTGCTGCAACATTGGAGAGTTTGAGCTACCGCCTGGTTTAACCATGTAACTAAAGAGTGATAGGAGAAGAATCAGCATTGGGCAACATTTCGAGGGTTGCATTTTGCCAGCTGGGAGGTAGAATGGTTGACATATGATAGGGGAAGAAATCTTCCTCCACACTATCGTATTTTACCAGTGACAGGAACCTCAGCATCCTTATAAGCTCGACACTTTGCCCATCGAGAGGACATACCGCTGTATGGAAAAGTTTGGAAGATTCCTGGGGAGGTCGGGATAAGGGAGACGAGAAAAAACTATTTCCATTGGTTGATAGTAAAAGGACTAGGAGAGATAGATTTAAGGTTTTGGGCAAAAGAGTGGCCATGCAGCAAGTGGTGGAAGCAAAGGTGATCAATAGTTTCAAAAGGACATTGGATGCGAATCTGAAACAACTAAATATACAGAGCTATGGGGGTAGGGAAGAATGGATGTGGAAGTGACTGGAGATTCGGCATCGATTCAATGGGCTGAGTGGCCTCTTTGTGTCACAAATGACTCGATGTCTGCATTTTTGGCCTTGCTAAAACAAATTCACAATCCCAAGTGCACATTGGACCATAAGCGAAGATGCAGAAGTAAGCCACTTGGCCCATCGAGTCTGCATCAACCCTCTGAATGGGCACCCTACCTACTCCCCTGCTCTAGGCCTGAAACCCCACCCAACCTGCGTAACCCTGGAGACTAAGGAGCAATTTAAAATGGCCAATCCACATAACCTGCACATCTTTGAACTGTGAGAGGAAACCAGAGCACCCGGAGGCAACCCAGGCAGACACGGGGAGAAAGTGCAAACTCCACACAAACATGATGTGGAGATGCCGGCGTTGGACTGGGGTGAGCACAGTAAGAAGTCTTGCATCACCAGGTTAAAGTCCAACAGGTTTGTTTCGAATCACTAGCTTTCGGAGCACAGCTCCTTCCTCAGGTGAATGAAGAGATAGGTTCCAGAAGCATATATATAGACAAAGTCAAAGATGCAAGACCATACTTTGAATGCAAGTCTTTGCAGGTAATTAAGTCTTTACACCTCTCTGGATCTGTAAAGTCTTAATTACCTGCAAAGAGTTACATTCAAAGTATCGACTTGCATCTTTGACGTTGTCGATATATAGATTGCTGGGATCTCCCTCTTCAATCACCTGAGGAAGGCGCAGTGCTCCGAAAGCTAGTGATTCAAAACAATCCTATTGGACTTTAACCTGGTGATGTAAGACTCCTTAGAGCCCACACAAACAGTCACACAAGGTTGGACTCCAACCCGGGTCCCTGGAGCTGTGCTAACCACTATGCTGCCATTCAATGAAATCATGGCTCATCTGACAATCCTCAACTCCACTTTCCTGCCTTACTCCATAACCCCTTGATTCTCTTACTGATTAAAAATCTGTTTATCTCAGGCTTGAACATACTTAAAGACCAAGTCCCTACAACCCTCTGCAGTAAAGAATGCCACAGATTCACGACCCTCTGAGAGAAGAAATTCCTCAGCATCTCAAAATTTCCCTATTTTTATATACTTTTATCTTTGAAATGAAGGCCAACATTCTGTTTACTTTCCCAATTACCTGGTAAAAGTGGAACGGAAGCTTTGTTTGTGTAAAACCTGGACTGGATTTCGGAATGCAAACTGCTGAGGGAAAGTATTATGAGAGAAGATTTTGAAGCATATTTTGGGAGTGGAATTTGGAAACCCTCGTGACAATCATGTGGGGAGATTCTGAGGACAAAACTAGACACTAACTTAGGTGCAGAGCGGTGCTTGTAGTTGACGACAGCTAATCTATGTGTTTAAAAGGGACTTTGTGTTAATACGATGATCACAGTTTAAGAGATGCTTTGTAATCAGTGTTAATTTTTATTCAGCGTGTATTTGTTAAACTAAGTGGGATTATAGGAGCGTTGTATAATAATTCAGCTTTTCATGTTTAATACTTTTATTCTTTTCTTGCTCAATCTAATTAACAGTCCTGTTACTCTGTTCCTCCATATTTTTTGAAAGAAATAGTAAATGTTACCATCTTTTGAGCAGGGGGTTCCATTCTGGGCTCTACCTATCCAGTCATAACATCAACTGGGTTTGTAACAGCAGCTACCTCCAATTTTTTGTTGATTGGTTGTCAAAAACAAGATTGTTGGGCATTACATTCATTCAGAGGTCTAAACTTCGAGCACCTTGACGATCCTTTAAAACAGAGATGAGGAGGAATTTCTTCAGCGGTGATTCCAGTGGTGAATCTCTGGAATCTTTGCCGCAGCAGGCTGTGGAGGCCAAGTCACTGAGTGTCTTTAAGACAGAGCTAGATAGGTTCTTGATTAATAAGGGGATCAGGGGTTATGGGGAGAAAGCAGGAGAATGGGGATGAGAAAAATATTGGCCATGCTTGAATGGCGGAGCAGACTCGATGGGCCGAGTGGCCTAATTCTGCTCCTATGTCTTATGGGTTTACCCTTTTGGAGAGGTTTGGCAAGGTAAGTTGCCCTTTGCGATAGGTCCAGGACCCCCTTTTGGAGTAGTCAAGTGCTCTTTGGACTGTTAAAATTAGACATGAATGTGCATACCAAGTGGATAAACTCATTGGAACTGTCAAGCTGTCAAGGCATTTAAACCTCATGACCTTTAAATAAAAAAATATTCTGTAATTAGAAAATATTAATGTTTGCCCTTTTACTCTGCCTGTTAACGACATCCTGAGGACTATCGTTATAGAATTCATGTCGTATAACTGATTCCACAACAAAAAAATTGGAAGCTTGAGATAAATGGACAACAATAAACATGGATAACTTTAATTTACACATAAACTGGAAAGATCAGATTGACAGCAGTAGCTTGGATGAGGAGTTCATAGAATGCCTTTGAGATAGTTTCTTAGAACAGTATATTCTGGAACTAATCAGTGAGCAGGTTATATTAGACTTTGTATTGTATAATGTGATGGGATTAATAAATCACATCAGAGTAAAGGTGTCCTGGGGTAGCTGCAACCACAATATGATTGAATTCTACAACCAGTTTGAAGGGGAGTGGAATGGTTCTGAGGCTAGTATCTGAAACTTAAATCAGGGCAATTATGAGGGCATAAAAGATGAGCCAGCTGAATTGAACTGGCATACAAGGCTAGGCGATAGATGCAAAGAGGAGCAGTGGCAGACATGTAAGAGGATATTTCAGAATACTCAGAATAAATATATTCTGACCATAAAAACACATTCCAAACGGAGAACCCACCGTGTGTGGTTAACTAAAGAAATTCGAGAAAGCATAAGGAAAAAGTTACAATTGCCCAAAGGTGAGGGGCAGGTCAAATGATTGGTCAGAATATAAAGAACGCCAGAGAATGACTAAAAGGTTAATCATGAGAAAGAAATGAGTGTACGAGAGGAAGCTTGCTGGAAATATGGATAGCGAGAGTTTCCACAGCTATCTAAAGAGGAAAATAGTAAACAAAGGGAGTGTTGGTCCTCTTGAGAGTGACATTGGGGTGTTAATAGTAGATAACAAGGAAAGGGCAGATGAAGTGAACAAATACTTTGCTTCTGTCTTTGCTATGGAGGATGCAAAAACATTCCAGTAATATCTGTCAATGAAGAGGTGAAAGGGAGAGAGGAACTTGGTGAAATCACAAGGGAAGTGGTAAAGATGAAACACCTTTCCTTGGATTGCTACCTTGAGGTGATGAAGAGGTTTGAATGTTCCATTGATCCCAAAAGCAATGTTGTCGGGAATCGTAAACTCCTGTTAGGGTCGCCCATGACGGTAAGGTTGGAGGGGAGGAACCAGACTTAGTCCAATCCAAAACTCGTCTTCAATAGCGGATCAAGAGGAAGATATTCATTAACACAGTATTAAAATCTTTATCATCGCACCAGAATACAGCTTAAAATTACCCCTTAAATAATTTACTACGCAACACTGAATATAATACCGCTAACTGCTTTCTTTATTCCCACTTAAACAACAAGAAAATAAACCACCTCAGCTCTCAATCCGCCTTAAATACCGATGGCCCATACCATAATCCCTATTTATCTTTGCAATCACTCCTGGAGTAAAGTATCTTTTCCTCACAGTCTTACAAAATTAAAATGAAATACTGAAGTTTCTGTCCAGTATCCGAGCCATTGTTGGAGCCTGGTTTGGAATCATAATAGAGGAGAGCGAAGAGATGGTAGCTAAAATTGCAGATGACACAAAAATAGGTAGGAAAGTATATAATATAAGCACAGAAAATTCTGGGAAAACTCAGCAAGTCTTGCAGCATCTTTGGAGAGAAAAGCAAAGTTGGCGCTTCGAGCCTGTAGAGTCAACAGGCTCAAAACAGTAACTCTGTTTTTCTCTCCACTGATGCTGCTGTTGAGTTTTTCCAGCATATTTTGTTCTTAATTTAAGATTTCCAGCATCTGCAGTATTTTGCCTTTATTATATATAGGTGGGAAAGTATATGATGAAGAAGACCTATGGAGTTTGCAAATGGATACAGCTAAGTTAAGTGAGTTAGTACAAATCTGGCAGATGCTGGATAATGTGAGAAAATGTGAAGTTGTTCATTTTGGCACGAGAAATAAAAAAAGCAGAATATTACTTAAGTAGAATAACTTCAAAATTCCGAGGTGCAGAGGGACCTAAGTTTACCAGTCCATAAATCATAGAATCATAGAATATGCAGTGCAGAAGGAGGCCTTTCGGCCCATCAAGTCTGCACCAGCCCTTGGAAAGAGCACCCTACTTAAGCCCAAGCCTCCACCCTATCCCTGTAACCCCACCGAACCTTTTATTTGGGACACTATGGGCAATTGTTTATCATGGCCAATCCAGCTAACCTGCACATCTTTGGGCTGTGGGAGGAAACCGGAGCACCAGGAGGAAACCCACACAGACACGGGAAGAACATGCAGACTCCGCACAGGCAGTGACCCAAGCTGGGAATCGACCCTGGGACCCTGGAGCTGTGAAGCAACTGTGCTAACCACTGTGCTACCGTGCCACCGTACATGAGTTGCAAGAAGCTAGCATGTAGGTACAGGGCACAATCAAAAAGGCTATTGGAATGCTTTCCCTTTTGTACGAGAGGAATTGAATGCTTCAGTCATAAAGGGCATTGGCGAGGCTACATCTCGAATACTGTGTGCAGTTTTGGTCTCCTTATTTAAGGAAGGATGTAGATGTATTGGAGGTGGTTCCCAGGATGGTTCCTAGATTAATATCTGGAATGTCTGCAGAGGGATTTGGATAGGTTAAGTGGATGGGCTAGGGTCTGGCAGATGGAATATAATGTGACAAATGTGAGGTTATCCATTTTGGTAGGAATAATAGGAAAAGGGATTATTATTTAAATGATAAAATATTAAAACATGCCTCTGTGCAGAGAGACCTGGGTGCGCTTGTGCATGAGTCACAACATTTAGTTTACAGGTGCAACAGATGATTAAGAAGGCAAATGAAATTTTGTCCTTCATTGCTAGAGGGATGGAGTTTAAGACTAGGGAGGTTATGCTGCAATTGTATAAGGTGTTAGTGAGGCCACACCTGGAGTATTGTGTTCAGTTTTGGTCTCCTTACTTGAGAAAGGACATGCTGGCACTGGAGGGTGTGCAGAGGAGATTCACTAGGGGGTTAATCCCAGAGCTGAAGGTGTTGGATTACAAGGAGAGGTTAAGTAGACTGGGACTGTACTCGTTGGAATTTAGACGGATGCGGGGGAATCTTACAGATACATATAAAATTATGAAGGGAACAGATAGGATTAATGCGGGCAGGTTGTTTCCACTGGCATGTGAAAGCAGAACTAGGGAGCATAGCCTCAAAATAAGGGAAGTAGATTTAGGACTGAGTTTAGGAGGAACTTTTTCACCCAAAGGGTTGGAAATCTTGGAATTCCTTGCCCAGTGAAGCAGTTGAGGCTCCTTCATTAAATGTTTTTAAGATAAAGATAGATAGTTTTTTGAAGGATAAAGGGATTAAGGGTTATGGTGTTCAGGCCAGAAAGTGGAGCTGAGTCCAAAAAAGATTAGCCATGATCTCAATGAATGGCGGAACAGGCTCGAGGGGCCAGATGGCCTACTCCTGCTCCTAGTTCTTATGTTCTGATGAGCAGGTATTATTATGAGTCATATAATCTCCACAGTGCATAAGGAGGCCAGCCGGACCATTGAGTCAGTACCAACCCTCTGAAAGAGCTCCTTAGCTAGGCCTACACCCCCGCCTGAACCCAATAACCGCTTAACATAACCTACACACCTTGGGACACTAAGGAGCAATTTAGCATGGCTAATCCACCTAATCTGCACATCGTTGGACTGGGAGGAAATCTGAGCACCCAGAGGAAACCCACGCAGACACAGGGAGAATGTGCAAACTCCACAGAGACAGTGACCCAAGGCTGGGATTAAACCTGGGTTCCTGGTACTGTGAGACAGCAGCACTAATCACTGTACCACCACTTGAGGATATGTTGGACATGCTAAGCTTGTTTCCACTGGAGTTTGGAAGAGTGAGGGATGGCTTGATTGAAGCACAGTAAGAAGTCTTACAACACCAGGTTAAAGTCCAATACGTTTGTTTCAAGTCACTAGCTTTCGGAGCACTGCTCCTTCCTCAGGTGAATGAAGAGGTATCAGGAAGGAGCAGTGCTCCAAAAGCTAGTGTTTGAAACAAATCTGTTGGACTTTAACCTGGTGTTGCAAGACTTCTTACTGTGCTCTCCCCAGTCCAACGCCGGCATCTCCACATCTTGTTTGAAGCATGTAAGATGCATAATTGTCAGGACATGGTGGACAGAGGAAGGATGTTTCCACTCGTGGTGAATCAACCCTCCTTCAGATGTTTTGCCGCTAAGTTCTTAAATTTCTACCCTGAATCTCTCCACCTGTGAAACTCCATCTCATTGTTTAAGATGCTTTTTAAAACCTACCTCTTTGACCAATCTTTTGATCAACTCTCCTAATATCAGCTATTTGGCTCTGTGTCAAATCTTGTTTAATAATGTTCTTCGAAAGCCTCTTGAGATGTTTTACGAAAGAAAACCATGAGGAACTAATGGCCCACAATGCTGGTCAGCTCAAGAACTTAAATGGTTGGCCTGCGACAGATTTATGGAAGAAAAAGTATGAAAGCTCTGTGATAAATTCCTTTCTTCAGGGACATGATTCAACGGATACATTTCTCAGTGTAATTTTGGGCACGTTTGGCGAGATTGCAGATGGCATTTAACGGAACTTAGTACCACGAATTTCTCCCCATTACTGGCTGTCTCGCCATCGGATTCACTGGACTCACACTTCCACTTTTCTCCCCGAACAAGAAGCAGCTGCTTTTAAACGCTCCCTCACCACACACTTCCAGTCAACACACCAGCATGGCAGCACACCGACCTGCTCCTCGATTTGGGGGCGCAGACCTGGCCAAGCTTCCCAACCCTATGGATGAGAGGCGGGCCATCCTGTCCCCCCCCCCCCCCCCCCACCCCCGGAGGGGATTGTAGGACCACCAGCAGGGTCAGCAATGCCGCCTGGGATGCAGTGGGAGAGGCTATCAGTGTGGACAGCGTGACCAGGGTGACTGCCATCCAATGTCGGAAGAAGACCAATGGCCTTCACTGAGCTGCAAGGGTAAGTTGCCACCTCTCTCCAGGCATCAGTTCCACCTGCTGCCCCTCAAATTCCCAAGCCCCCCCTTCCCCCGCCCACAAATCTCCGACTGCCACCTCGCACACTCCCTGCATCCGATTGTAATGCTTGTTCCTCAGCACCCACTGGCAACCAGCAGCACAACCCCTTCATGTCCAGGTGCAATGCCCACACAAGCCACCTGCTATAGACCCCCTGACCCATCACGGATGTGTCTCACGATGCCCTCTCTTTGTCCCTGCAGTAGAAGACAGTCCATAATAAGTGGGTAAGGACCCCGGCGGGGGAGGGATGCCAGACATCCAAATCCGCACCGGCTTTGAGAAATGGGCCCAAGAGATCGCAAGGTTGACCGAGAAGAGACCAGTCACCGACAGCAAGTTTAGCCTGCACCACAAAGGTTAGGGTCAACTGCCCCTTCACCCAGATGACCTCTCTTCATGTCAGACAGAATGATCTTTCCCTCTCACTGACCACATCTCCATTAACTCGCAGGATCTCCATCTGATGAGGCCAGGCATCTGGAGTCGTTTCCCCCCCCCCCCCCCACAACCCCCCCCCCAATCTCTCCCCTCCTCTGCCCATCACCCAAGAAACCACCTCAGAGAACACCAAAAAGGCTGTCATAGAGGGGTCACAGTTCACACCCCCACCTTCCACCAACACAGAGACATTAGTGCACAGGATTTTATGGCACAATATGGTGAGCACCACACAGTCGCTGATGCACATCAGGCAGAGGCAGAAGCTGATGCAGACAATGCTTACTGCCCCGGCCAACATTGCTGTCAGGGCAATCGCTGTGGAAAGCATGGAGCATAAAGTCCACATCTTGAGTGGTGGTTCCCAAGGCACGGCTCAGTCTGTGACGACCATGGCTGAGGGCCTTGACGTCATGTCTCAGTCACTGCTGAGGACCATCGCTGAGGGTGCTTACACCATGTTGCAGACAATGGGGAGGCGCCAAGACTGGCAGAGCTAGATGACACGGGCCTGGAGCTCAATCCAGCTACACTTCCATCCGATGGAGTCCCTCAGAGCCTTCAGGAAAGCGCTGGAAACCATCCGTGGCCTGCCACCAAGGAGACCACGGCGCTCCCCAGTTCATCTAATGCCCACCTTCCTGACACCAGTGCATCTCCAGGGCAGTGGGCAGGACAGGGTCGCACGGTGATGCCTGTGGCATCAGCAAGTTGCCCGGGGCCCTGCAGAGGACGTCCGCCAAGAGGATCAAAGGCCACCGGGTGTGGAAAGCAGCAGGCTGCCTCCACATCTGATGTGCATCCTGCGGACAAATGTAGATGTGGCAGTAGAAGCCAAAATATCGAGGAGCACTGAGTGGGGGGTGGTATGGGGGGTCACTATCTGTACCTTATGGAAATGGAAATGTCAGATGTTCACTATTAAACATCTTACATGGAGGGCAGACAGCGGGAGGTTCAATTCGGCCAGAGAACCAGGGATGCCTTCCACTCGATACTCATAGGACGAAGCTGTGTCCATCGGCTCACCCATTGCTCAGCTTCCTACCCACACCCCCAATGCCTCCTTCCTCCACCCCTCCCCCATTCCGCTGCTTCATAAAATCCCCCCTCCATTTCCTTCCTTCGATCATGTTAATCTTCACAACGGGCCTGCCTGCACCTCCCACCTCCTGTGGCCCTCTGCTCCCTCCAAACCCCACCACCCGGGCAGAGTGGTCCAAGATCAAATGCCCCCTGACACAGACCCCATTCAGAGGATGGTGTGAGCGTTCTGACAGTAGAAAGCCAGCAGTCAGACGTTTTGCAGTAACTGAGGAGCACCAGAGCTTTCACCACAGCGAGTTATCATCACTCTCCTGCCTTGTATATTGTCCCACTGACAGTGCCAACAGAGGCCCATCACCCTGCAGTGATGTTATACAGACACTTGGAGGGGGAATAACAGGGTGGTCGGGGAGGGGGGCGGTGTGAGGAGGGTGTGTGATTAATCAGGGTGAAGAAGGGAAATTGGGGGGGAGGGGAGATTGGGGGGAAGCCACTTAGCAGTTCAGACAGAAACTAAAGAGGTAATTTTAACCTCACCTTCAGGTGTGAAAGTAACAAGGTTGATTTGACTCCCTGATTTACACTGTGCAAGATTTCATTTCACATTGAATCCAGTCAGTTTCCCACTGCCTGGCTTCAGTTAAAATAACCTCCCACATCACATTCGAAATTAGATTGGACAGAATGATCAAGGAATGGGTCATGAATGGATATGGGAACAGGGAGGCTAGAATTGATTCAGACTACTTACTCATGTGGATGCTAAATAGGGTGGGCCAAATGGCCTTGTATGTATGGTACATCTTTTATGTATTCGTATGAGTGTAGATCTGTAGGGCAGCATGGTGGCGCAGTGGGTTAGCCCTGCTACCTCACGGCACCGAGGTCCCAGCTTCGATCCCGGCTCTGGGTCACTGTCCGTGTAGAGTTTGCACATTCTCCCCGTGTTTGCGTGGGTTTCGCCCCCACAACCCAAAGATGTGCAGGTTAGGTGGATTGGCCACACTAAATTGCCCCTTAATTGGAAAAAGAAATGAATTGGGTACTCTAAATTTATTTAAAAATAAGTAAAATAAATGTGTAGATCTGCAAATGATTGAGATTGTGCTCTGTATGGCTTCTGGACAAGTACTCATTCTTTCACTCCTAGCCACTCTTAACCTTTTGCATGTAGATCCATAATACCGACATGCACGATCCTACCATCAATCATATCACCATGGAGCCAGTAAGGATTAATGATCTTGGATATTGCCTCAAGTCAGGGTCTCAGTTCAACATTTTTACAATCCGCATAGAGACCATTAATGTTTAAATAGATATGTGAAACCCCTGTTATTTGCTGGAAGAATTAAGCCACAAGATTCCTTAGTTTAAGAAAATGATTTTACTATAAAAGAGTGACACAAAACAAACACTATTAACTAAATACTACCTTAGGTCATCATTTATCTTTTACAATAAAAGCATAAACATGATCACATACTGTCAGGAACAGAATCTTGCCATTTTCACTTTGACACCTCCTCTGCCACAAAATAGTGTTTTGCTACTTTTTTAGGCTCTTGATGGTTCCTTCGCTTCCTGGTATCAAATCAAAGTGCCACAGCTCTCAGGAATTCACTTTGATTCTCCTCAGCATTCCAACTAATCTTTGAGGCGTACATTGTCTTGGAGTCCTTCCACAAGCCTGCAGTCAAGCGAGTCTCCACTGCTCCTTACCTACCTCACAACTTTGGACACTCACCTCACCTCAGAAATATTCCTGATTTCTGATTGCCCTTTTGCTTCTGTCTGCAGCTGTTTTCCAGCTCTTGACAGACTGTCTCTCTCCCCCTCCCTCTCTCCCTCTCTTTCTCTCTCTCTCTCTCGCTCTCTCTCTCGCTCTCTCCTTCTCCCTCTCTGTTCCCAAGATGAATGTCTTGTCTCTGTGAGAAAAACACACAGGTAAACCCCACATATATGGAAGGTTCCCTGAAACCTATCTCCATTGCAATGTGTCATACCCAGGATGTTCCAAACAGGAATTTAAATCAATTATCTTTGCCTTAAGAGCAACTCCTTTGATTCTGTGACTCATATGTATAATTTATATCTCTAATGGAGTTAATAATCCTTATTGCAGACTTTCTGGTCCCACCAAGGAGTTCCCTTGTTTTCAAGCTGTTTTTAACTTCTTTCCACCTGTGATCTACACGTATATTTTAAGAGCATGATTCAGCCCAAATGTTGCTACGGTGCACAGCCGGTGTGATGTGTGAATTGGGGGGAGAGGTCCAAATTGGGCTTTGCAGTGGGCACCATGCTGATCGCCAGTCACCCGACTCGTGGTGCCTGACACAATCTGGATCATGCCGAGCGAGGGCATGATCCAGATGATGATATTTAAATGATATTTAAAAAGGCTCAATTGAATATGCCGATTTTGCAATTACCTGGCACCCAGGAGTCACCGGCTGCATTGGCAAGCCTTTACCTGGGCACCAATTCATACCGGTCTCCACAAGTGGAGGCCAGTTGCGATGGGCACTCGGGGATCTCGGAGGCCACTGGAGCCCCCAGGTTGTCTCCATGGCTCAAACAAATGACTAAGGGCGCGATGTACCGAAATGGGAACAAAGGCCCTCACTAAACGTGTTTCCCAGTGTTTGCAGCATCGAGAAACACATCTCTATCAAATGTCACTCATGTTAGACAGAGGACTTCAGTGGGGAACGCATGGCCGAGGTCGCACATAACCCTGATTTCTGCTTGAGGAGCTCTGCTTGCTAAAAATCTTCAGTATAGCGAGAGATCGGGGGCATTCCACTCTCTAGAGCCCGAGCCCGAGCCCCCCCCCCCCCTCTGATGGTGTCCTTGTCCTTGGGCCCCAGCACACCCTCCAGCACCTTTGCAGGGCACCCCTGGCTCGATTGCCGCTGCACGGAAAATGCCAGCTTGCCTTGGCAGTGCCAACCTGGTACCTTGACAGCGCCCCTGAAAACTGGCAATACCACCATGGAACCTTGGTAGTGCCAGGCTGGCACCCAGGTGGCATTGCCAGGGTACTAAGCTGGCACCCTGCCCAAAGGCCATGCACCTGGGGGCTCCAATCCCCTGGCAGACCCCCATGAGTGCCATTTTGTCTGATCCCCATTTGCAGAGACCAGTAATAAATGGCACTCGCTCGCGATCTCCAAGTTGAAGGGATTGATCCCACGCCTTGGGTGCCTTGGGAAACTGCATATTAGAGTAAGACTAGCTGCCTCAGTTTAATATGCAGATTTGCCAAAGTGTGATCCCGCCCATAATGTGTGGGTTTCACATCGCAACATGTCACAAGGCCTCGTTAGATCTCGCAAGATGTTGCGAGCTGAGTAGATCCCGGGAACGGGACCTCTCGGCTTCTATCGGCCACGTTGCGACGCGACACGCTACTTTTCGAGCGGAGCGTGGCTATTCGAACATGCCCTAAGTATGGGTGACTCCAAGTTTGGGTCTCACCAAAAGATCTGGTGGGAAACTGCCTGGAAAGCCTGGCCAAAATGATGCTAAGAAATGTTTGGCTGATTCGTGCCCTAAACCTTTTATTGGGGTAAGTGCAGACCTCAGTGGCTCTATCAAAGGCACAGAGGTGGTTCAAGTACCTCTTTAATTCTGACATAATTGACTTCTGCACATCCTCCCCGTGTGTGCGTGGGTTTCCTCCGGGTGCTCTGGTTTCCTCCCAGACTCCAAAGATGTGCAGGTTGGGTGGATTGGCCATGCTAAATTGCCCTTAGTGTCCAAAATTGCCCTTAGTGTTGGGTGGGGTTACTGGGTTATGGGGATAGGGTGGAGGTGTTGACCTTGGGTAGGGTGCTCTTTCCGGGGGCCGTTGCAGACTCGATGGGCCGAATGGCCTCCTTCTGCACTGTAAATTCTATGTCTATGTCTAAACACCCTTTGAACCGTCGCTACTTGAGGTGTTCTTGCAATTTCTAATGTCCAGAATTCTAATTACCCCACCCTAACAAATTTAGGGTGGGTTTTTCATTGGCCCCTCCCACCGGCTGGATCCTCCAGCCCCACCAATATTAATGGGATTACCATGACCAACGTGGGAAAATCCGATTGGCAGGGATGGACCGTCTCAACATTATTCTTTGCAAAGCTAAAAGAGGCTTCTAATATATTGATATAAACTGTCAAAGCAGATGATTAAAACAACATTTCCTCTGCAAAATGAAGCATCTGACAATGACACTGAAAAGCCAGCTCTGATGACATGCTGAAGTCTCAGCTGTATAAACTGGTCTGTGTACCTGATAACACACTTCTCCCAACAGAATGGGTTCTGTGATAAAGTTAAATTTAGACAGATTTTTCTCTTCACCAGTGTTCTCCTTTCACACCCTTCCCAGCTGGAGTTATTGATTCCTTCCTGGGTTCATAAACCAGTAATTATCTTTTGGCATCATGCCCAAGCAGCCACTTTTTTTTTCCTACACAAGCCTTTTGGCACTACTTGAGTACCCGGGCTATTTGACTAAAGGGAACTTCACACCCCAGACTGCCTCGGCCTTTACCCAATAACCACAGCCATGCACTTCAACAGTAGAGGTTCAGTAACTATTAGAAGCAGGGCCCCGAGTTGATAGTCTCCTCCCTACACCAAGGGTGATGTGGCCACTCCTATCAAATCTGCCACTGCCCCGGCTAACTCCAGCACAGAAATACTTGCCTTGGACGGAATGCGCCGAATATTCACTGGGATTTCCTGGGATGAGGCCCACATTCTCCAGAAGAATAGAAGGTGATCTAATTGGAACAAATGGAATTCTTAAGGGCCTTGACAGGTAGATGCCGGGAGTCTAGGACTAAGGGACCATATTCTCAGAATAAGGGGATGGTCACTTGGATCTGAGATGAGGAGGAATTTCTTCACTCGGGGCATTGTGGATCTTTGGAATCCTCTACCCCAGGGAGCTGTGGCTTAACGAGAGTACAGGTAAAGGTAAATAGTCCCAGTTGACAATAGGCTGCTTTCCCCTTTGAGGGGGAGAGCTGACTGGTGGTGATTTAACCTGAGGATCACCACACCTCAGGGGAGAAGCAGGGTTGAGAAGGCCCCTTCATGAATAACCTTTAGAGATATTCAAATCAGAGATTGATAGATATTTAGATTTTAAGAGATTTGGGAATAGTGCATGATAACGTAGCTGAGCTGAATCAGCCACAAAACCTATTTAGATGATGAAGCAGGCTCAAAAGGCCAAAAGGCCCACTCCTATTTCTTATGCTCTTCTGAGAACAAATCTGGGAACCTCCCCAGTCCGTGTGTTTAGTTACTCATCGAACAGTCAACACAATAAATACTACGGACTAAGAATATACACATTTTGGAAAATTTGAACAGTCAGTTTCACAGAATTTACATAGAATTTACAGTGCAGAAGGAGGTCATTTGGCCCATCAAGTCTGCACTGGCCTTTGGAAAGAGCACCCTAATTTAGCCACACCTCCACCCTATCCCCCTAACCCCACCCAACCTTTTTGGATACGAAGGACAATTTAGCATGGTCATGCCACCTAACCTGCACATCTTTAGATTGTGGGAGGAAACCGGAGCACCTGGAGGATACCCACGCAGACACGGGGAGAATGTGTAGATACAGGGAGAACGTGCAGTCTCTGCACAGGCAGTGACTGATGGATCTCTATTTGTAACCCTGGATATGCGTTTTCCCTTCTTAGTTCCCAAATAACAGAAATTCAGGCTGTGCTTTTTGGCAAAGTTTCTATGAACTTTATTGTCAGCTTTAGTGTCTACTGATAAACATTTGGTTGCAATACAAACTTAGGGTTGCAGTACAAATTACGGATTGATTTAAACAAAAGAAAAATGATTTAACAAAGGTAATCAGAAAAGACATAGGTTTCAGAAAGAAGTTAGATTGATTCTGGAATGCATTTATCCATCCCAACAAGTGATTTTTAAGAAGATTATTATCTTAAAGTCTTGCCTTCTTTACATCTGTGATTGGCTATGACTAATTTATAATTCACTCAATTCGACCAAACTGTCTGTCAATTTAAGAGATAAATTTTTTAGTGTAATTTTCCATACCCTGGCTTGCCAATTATACCTCTAACATTAATTAGATTAACACAGTTTTCGAAAAGTCATTATGACCCTGACTGACTGTTACCATGGAAACGGAACCGTCCAGGCTTGGGAAGGCAGCTGCATGCAGCGGGCATACAGTCTTTTGTCGCTGAGCTTGAATTCTCTGGCAAGTCTCAAGCAGCTTGCAACATTGAAAATTTAGAGTCTTATCTGATTAGTTCCCAGCTAGTTAGCTTTCCTCACTCTCATGGTTAATATGATTTAGTCAATGACTCTTAATGATTTCTCAATTAAACCTTTTATCTATCTCACCTATAGCTAACCAGAAAAGCTGATTTCTATCAGTGACCCAAGCCGGGAATCGAACCTGGGACCCTGGAGCTGTGAAGCAACTGTGCTAACCATTCTGCTACCATGCTGCCCACCCATTTGACCCATTTAAATAAAAATAAAAATCAGTGCAATGAATCACTCTGATGGGCTACAGTCACTTAAAGGATACTAGATTGAAAAAAATTAGTTCCATCAATAACCTTCCCTCTCCTTCGAATTCTTCAAACAGAAATTCAATATTAAAATAAATCCTCTCATTGGACTTGAGGATTTCTGTTTGAGTGATATGTGCAGAGCGAGGCACAGAACCAAGCAACTAAAGTATTTACTTAAAAATGAAGGTTTATTGACGGATAAGTACCAGAGATAAAGCAATATATGTTTAGTCATTCCAGTCACATAAATTAACACACAATTTCCTTACTAAATTCTCACTGAATTCTAAATACTACTATGTTTTATTTTTTTGTCTTTCTCTTATATGTTGGTTTCTGTGTAAATGTGGATTTTCTTTTTACAATATTTACAGAGATACATGTGATATTATTATAATGGTACTGAGAATGTGACCCACATTTCTATATTATTAGGTGCATGAGTCGAACATCGCTTTCATACATAGATTTTTAGAGCTGTGCGAGCTCTCTCACACAGATCCTCTTCCTACATCTGTTACCACAATACTCACCTCTTCAAACTTAATTCGAATACCGAGTAGTACTGCAGTTCTGCATGCTTCACCCGATACTTGTGTCTATGCATTCACATTGTGTATTTATGTGTACCCTATATTTTATTTCCATGTGTGGAATGATCGGTCTGGTCTATACGCAGAACAATACTTTTCACTGTACCTCAGTACACGTGACAATAAACAAATCCAATCCAATCCAAAACTGGACTGACTCTCTGACTCTGAGTCCATTGACTCTCTGCAGTGCAGAAGGAGGCCATTTGGCCTCCGAAAGAGTACCCCACCTATCCCCACTCCACCTCCCTCTCCATGTGACACCACCCAACCTGGACATCAGCACCAGGGATCCGGGTTCAATTCCGGCCTCGGCCCACTGTGTGGATTTTGCACGTACTCCCAATGTCTGCATGGGTTTCGTCCGGGTGATCCTCCCACAGTCCAAAGATGTGCAGGCTAGGTGGATTGGCCATGCTAAAGTTGCTCCGAAGTGTGTCGAGTTTGGGTGGGTTACAGGGATAAGGTGGGGATTGGGCCTGGGCAGGGTGGTCTTTCGAAGGGTCGGTACAGACGCAATTGGCTAATTGGCCTCCTTCTGCACTGTAGCAATTCCATGAGTCAAGAACAATTAGGAGCTGGAAAGTAGCCCTATTTTCGGTTCAAGAATTTCATGGCACCGAGATAAATTGCATCAACCCTACTGCCACCTTGTTTCAAATTAACACTAAACTCAGCACAGACTCGGGATCGAATCTGGGACTGTCCTGATCTGCATTGTGCTACTTTAACTATCTGAGCTTTCAGCTGAACTCTATTGTTTTCATATGATAACAGTGACTATACATCAGAAGTACTTCATTGGCTGTAAAATGTTTTGACACAGCCCAAGGTGATGTTAGGCCCTCTACAAATGCAAGGTTTTTCTTTCTTAATTTATGCTCCTCATTGCCTGTACAGTCAGCTGCACCTAGATACGTAACGATCTGGATAAGACATGCGCACCCACTTCTGGGAATCCTGTTAATCAAAAAGAAACAAATCTATATTTGTTGATGCTTCAAATTTGAACCTTACTGGCCAACATACCTGCCAGCAGTTCAACTAATTTCACCTAGTGTATTTTCAAAACCCCTTCGCTCTTCAGACATTGGCATTTATCGTATTTTTGTACATTATCACCTGTGTCCTTTCATATCATGTTGTGTTTTTGCTTTCAGCTTGGTGACCACTAAAGAAATAGAAGGTTCCAGATCACATACACCAGCCATGTCTCCTTCCGACTTCCTGGACAAATTGATGGGAAGGACATCAGGATACGATGCAAGAATTCGGCCCAATTTTAAAGGTACATGGCACTGAGGGAAAAGGCTCTTCAGAAGTAGATTTGAGAGACCATGGGGTTGAATTTTTGTTTGTGGGTTGGGACCCTGACATCAGGAAACTCACGGAATCTTGGAAACAATCTTTTGGCGGAGCCCTATCCAATTAACAGTGATTGATGTGCTCCCAAGGCTATGGGGAAAATAAGAGTTCACCTAAAATGAAAAGGTCGGCAGATAAGATATCAGACTTTTAGCTTAGATACCATATAAAGGGAGAGATCACCCCAGAAATACAGTTAAACATGCACCGGGGATGGCAGCATGTGTGAGGACCGATACAGAGTTTTAAAAAAAAGTTAGAGTACCCAATTCATTTTTTTCCAATTAAGGGGCAATTTAGCCTGACCAATCCACCTACCCTGCACATCTTTTAGGTTGTGGGGGCAAAACCCACGCAAACACAGGGAGAATGAACAAGCGCCACATGGATAGTGACCCAGAGCCAGGATCGAACCTGGGACCTCGGCGCCGTGAGGCAGCAGTGCTAACCGACAGAGACAGAGTTAACCTTTCAAGTCCACATGACTTCTTCAGGACTAAGTGATGAGCAAAACAAGCCTCCCTGCTTCGACAGAGTGACGAGCAAAACATGCCTCCCTGCTTTTTATTGACAAAGTGTCAGAAGACCTGGAGGGAAAATTTCGCCTATTGGATCTACTTCTCTCTCCACAGATGCTTCTGGACCTGCTGAGCTTTTTCAGCACTTATTCTTTTTTAAATTTCAGATCTCCTGCATCAGTGGGCATTTTTCTTTTAGTTAAATACGCGAGAGAAAATCACTAAGTTATAAATGTGTTCAGAAAATAAACACGACAGAACATGCAAACATCATACGAATTAGAAGCAGGAGTAGGCCACTCGGCCCCTCCAGTCTGCTCTGCCTTTTCATGTGATCATTGCTGATCTGGTTTTAACATCAACCCTGCATTCATGCCCCCGATAACCTTTCACCCCCTTGTTAGTCAGGAATCTATCCAGCACTGCCTTTGAAATATTCAAAGACTCTGCTCCCACTGCCTTTTGAAAAAGAGAGTTCCAGGGACTCATCACCCTCTGAAAAAAAAGTATCCTCGTCTCCATCTTAAATGAATGACCCTTTATTTTTAAACAGTGACCCTAGTTCTAGATTCTCCACCAAAAGGAGGCATCCCCTTCACATCCACCCTGTCAAGGCACCTCACTATCTTAAATGTTTTTTAAAATTTAGAGTACCCAATTAATTTTGTCCATTTAGGGGGCAATTTAGCGTGGCCAATCCACCTACCCGGCACATCTTTGGGTTGTGGGGGCGAAACCCACGCAAACACGGGGAGAATGTGCAAACTCCACACGGACAGTGACCCAGAGCCGGGATCGAACCTGGGATCTCAGCGCCGTGAGGCGCTGTTAGCTATTGTGCTAGCTATTGTGCTGCCCTGTATCTCAAATATTTTGACCAAGCTGCGTCTTACTCTTCTAAATACTCGTGGATACAAACCTAACCTCGCCCAAGTTTACCTCATCAGACAAGCTGCCCATTCCTGGTGTTAGTATAGTAAACATTCTCTGAAATATTTCCAACATATTTGCATTTTTCCTTAAATAGAGAGGCCAATAATGTACACAGTAACCCAGATGTGGTCTCAACAATTCCCTGTGCAACTGATGCATAATATCCCTACTTTTGTAATCGATTCACCTCACGATAGATGATAAGATTCCATCAGCTTTTCCTTCACTTGTACTTTTGTGCCAAAAAGCAGCCACCTGTGCCAGAACAATTCTGTGATTCTGTAATAAATCTAAACAGGTTAGAGAGTGGGCACATGGCTCGTAGGCATGATTCCAAGCTATCTCTGTCAAGAGTCAACACTGACTAGTGCCAGTGGTAAATTATCATCAATGCCATTCATGATGAAAAATGAAAATCGCTTATTGTCACGAGTAAGCTTCAATGAAGTTACTGTGAAAAGCCCCTAGTCGCCACATTCCGGCGCCTGTCCGGGGAGGCTGGTACGGGAATCGAACCGTGCTGCTGGCCTGCTTGGTCTGCTTTAAAAGCCAGCGATTTAGCTGAGTGAGCTAAACCAGCCCCTGGTTTACCTTTATGCTCACCTTTATGCTTAATCTCACCCCAACTATACTATTCTACTTTTGTAATACCATGAATCTATATCTTTAACTACTTACATAATATTTCTGCAACAGTTCTTTCACTACTATCGATTCCAACTAACTCCAACTCCTACTACTCCCCTCCCCATGTCACAGTCCTGGAGGTTGCATTCCCCCACCATATTCATGGCCCTCAGGGAAGAAGTCTTGTAGACATGAAGGCTTCCTTCTGCATCCAGAAGGACATCATGATCTGTAGAATGAGACAACACTTTAACAGCATTGCTGTCTGTATCGCTGGGAAGCGGAGTTTGATGATCAACCATGATCATAACGAATGGCACAGCAGGCTTGAAGGGCTGAATGGCCTCCTCCTGCTCCTATTTTCTATGTTTCTATCCCCATAACACTTGATTCTCTTACTGATTAAACATGTCTATCTCAGCCTTGAACATACTTAATGACCCAGCCTCCACAGCCCTCTGAGGTAAAGAATTTCACAGGTCCACTATGCTGTGAGAGAAAATATTCCTCCTCATCTCTGTCTTGGATGGATGACTCCTTACTCTGAGGTCATGCCTTCTGGCCATATACTTCAAAATAATTAACACGCGTCGTTTTGACCACATCGTTCCTTTATTTTTTTTATTTCTATGTTGCTCCATTAGACATAGACATAGAATTTACAGTGCAGAAGGAGGCCATTCAGCCCATCGAGTCTGCACCGGCTCCTGGAAAGAGCACCCTACCCAAGGTTAACACCTCCACCCTATCCCCATAACCCAGTAACCCCACCCAACACACGGGGAGGTTGTGCAGACTCCGCACAGCCAGTGACCCAAGCCGGAATCGAACCTGGGACCCTGGAGCTGTGAAGCGATTGTGCTATCCACAATGCTACCGTGCTGCCCAACGAGCAATAGGAAGAATTGCTGAGGATATGGAGGCTATAAAGCTTCACTTCCTGTAATCAGACTCATTTCCTGCAATCAATTCTGGGGCACGATTGCTGTACAGGATTCTGCAGATGTCCTCCAGCTCTAGAGGGAAGAGGACTTTCAGCTGGAACTGAAATATGAGTGCCAATTGATTTTCACCCCGGAAGGTACCAGCTCTTTGGCACTGTGTTCCTCGATGGTCTCTGATCTGGACTTAGGCGAAGCACCCTTTGTGGAAGACTCTTCCGGGACAACAGAAGTTAAAGTAGGAAATACATTGGTAGATGCAGGGAAGGCAGTGTTGGGAAGGCAGTGGCATAGTGGTATTGTCATAGGACTAGTAAACCAGAGACCCAGAGTAATGATTTGGGGACCCAGGTTCAAATCCCACCACTGCAGATGGTGAAATTTGAATTCAATAAAAGTCTGGAATTAAAATGATGACCATGAAACCATTGTTGATTGTCGTAAAACCCTATCTGGGTTCACTAATGTCCTTCAGGGAAGGAAATATGCTGCCTTTACCTGGTTTGGCCTACATGTGACTCAGTTGACTGAAGGGCAGTTAGAGCTAGGCAATAAATTCTGGCCCAGCCTGCGACGCCCACATTCCCTGAAAGAATAAAAGAAAAGATTCAGTCGAACTAAGATCTGAATGCTAATCAGCGATGAAAGACACTGCCGACTCCTCTAAATTGACAGCAGAGACTTCATACGATGCCTCCATCTATGGAAAAGACAAATCTTTAGGACCTCAATACTGCTCAATATTCTCTCGGAAGAGCAAATTCAAGTCCAGGAGGTCCTGCTCAGTATTTTCCAGGAAGAGCCAATTCAAGCTCAGGAGGTCATCATGGAAGTGGTCACTGTTTGTTGCAGTACCTTTTGTACCTTCCACCTCTGGCCTTAATGTGTGTAAAATTGAGAGATGCAGAACTCCTTTGGGTTTAGTGGATGGTGTCTTTTTTGAAAGAAACAAACTCACTGCTGAGGATATAAACTTCCTTAGCGTCGGAAGGCTGAATTTCCACTGCTTCTAAATAAAAGGTTGAAGATTGTTGCATGAAAGCTAGTGAATCACACAAATGATGGGCACATCTGGTTTTCCGAGGATTCCGAGAAGTATGTCAACATCACCACTGAATGTACATTGATGATTATTAACATAGAGAGAATCCATGATCTGTCGGCCCTTTGTAGATGAGAGAAACTGTAACCCTGCCTTTTATTGGAAGGTTGCTGCCTGGACCTTGTAACTTAATGTTGAACGGATGAAAGGTTATTGGTTGAAGTCAGTCAAGTTAATCTGCTGATATGTCAACAGCAGCTCCAGCATCAAAATTAAAAGTATGTTATGGCCCAGTTGATGTTACTGTTGGATAAGTCAGGCCCCAGGGTGGAACCTGGCTTGATAGATCCCAGCTTTATTTTTTTGTTTAGAAATGCGGAGGATGACTACTGAACAGAGTCACAGGAGTCGGCTGATAATATTTTAACAAACTATGAAAACATCTTTAGACAAGAAAGGGTGAACTATATTACACTATTCCTCCACCATCAACTGTTCCTTTACAGATATATACAGATTCATAAGGACAACGTAAGTTACAAAATCTGTATTTTATTCTCATAGTCACAGTATATACATAGCCCATGTATAACAATAGGTTATCTGTGTTGGGAGAAACAACACTCTGAAACTAAGCAGATGCTATGGATATCTCATCAACTGCCCCCAGAAGCTCGACATACTGTAAGCCAACCAGTCTTACTGAATTTTGTCTTTCACCCAAATGTCCCAAATCTATACACCTGAAGCAATTGCCATGGAAATTTCTCCCAAATGACGCTTCCATTTGGATGATTTCCACAAGCATCTATCTCCAGGATTTCAAACTCTCCTTCCAGTGTTGCTCTCCTCTGGATTGCAAGCTTTATTTTCCATACACTCACTCTGATACTCAGCCGTTCCAACAGAATACCACTGCTTTACAGCCGCATAGTTTAACTATCTCTTTAGATGTTATGGCTTCTCACAAGCCCACTTTAAGGCTGCTTCCTGCAGCTCTGTCCCTTTAATTCTGAGCCTTTCCTCTGCACTTTACTTTATCTTTGCTGAAGAGGACCTTGTTCAGATTCCTGTCCTTTATTGCACTGATTGATTGATTGCACTGTCTTCCTGCAGCTTTCTTCTGTCTCAATCCTTAGCCTTTTAAAACTTTCTTCCTTCTTTTTGAGCAGTCTGCCTCCTGCAGCTCCCACTCTCATGTCCAACTTCTTCTGTGCCTCCTGGTGTAATTCTTTAAAACTTCATTCATGAGATGTGGGCATCACTGCCTCGGCCAGTGTTTATTACCCATCCCTAATTGTCTTTGGCATTTAGGAATGGGGCACCTGACCCTCCCTTACGCACTGTTTTTGTTTCGTTTCTTCTTCAGCGCAGGTGCAGGATCCCCTTTTTAAAAAAGGAAAATAACTAACTGCACATATGCACAGAGCCAACCTGCCTTAGGAGAATAGCATCTGCTCCTGGATCTATTGCACAAAGAAAGGGAATGACTTCAAGCTTTTGCTCCATCTCCTGAAGGCCCCAGAGTAAGGAGTCATCCATTTAAGACCGAGATGAGGAGGAATTTCTTCTCTCAGAGGGCAGCGAATCTGTGAAATTATTTACCGCGGAGGGCTGTAGAGGCTGGGTCATTAAGTGTATTCAATGCTGAGGGAGACGCATTTTCCATCAGTGAGGGAATCTAGGGTTATGGGGATAAGGCAGGAAAGTGGAGTTGAGGTTTATTACATCAGATTAATCATGTTTCATTGACTGGAGGAGCAGGCTCGATGGGCCGAATTGCCTACTGCTGCTCCTTTGTCTTATTGTCTAATGGTTTTATGTTGCTCGATATTGGAGAAAACGGTGTTTCCATAATAAACAAAACAAACTTCTCTGTGGGCCCTCAAGGCAAGGGAGTGGGGCAAAGACAGAGGCTGCTGACCAGGCATGGTCATCGATGCCTCTCCCCAGTGTGTCTCCTTTGTCTGATGATTTTTTTCTGAGCATGATTGATTGATTGATTTATTGTCACACGTACCGAAGTACTGTGAAAAGTATTTTTCTGCGGCCAAGGGAACATACACAATACGTACACAGTAGATAAAAAGAATAATCGACAAACTACATCGACAAATAGTGATTGGTTACAGTGCGGAACAAGGGCCAAACAAAGCAAATACATGAGCAAGGGCAGCATAGGTCATCATGAATAGTGTTCTTATAGGGAACAGATCAGTCCAAGGGAGAGTCGTTGAGGAGTCTAGTAGCTGTGGGGAAGAAGTTGTGGGGAAGGAGCAGTTCCTATGTCTGGATTTGCGGGCCTTCAGACTTCTGTGCCTTCTGCCTGATGGAAGGGTCTGGAAGAGGGCAAAGCCTGAGTGGGAGGGGTCTCTGACAATGCTGTCTGCCTTCCTGAGGCAGTGGGAGGTGTAGACAGAATCAATGTGAGGGTGGCAGGCTTGTGTGATGCATTGGGCTGAGTTCACCACACTCTGCAGTTTCTTGTGATCTTGGGCTGAGCAGTTGCCATACCCAAGCTGTGATGCAGCCAGATAGGATGCCCTCTATGGCACATCTGTAGACGTTTGTGAGATTCGATGCATACACGCCGAATTTCTTTCGTTTCCGTGTGAAGCAGAGCTGTTGTTGGGCTTTCTTGACTGGTGCATCAACGTGACTGGACCAGGATAGATTGTTGGTGACCCCCAGGAACGTAAAGCTATCGACAATCTCCACTTCGCTGCCATTGATGTAGACAGGGATGTGTGTCATGCTACGCTTCCTGAAGTCGATGATCAGTTCCTTGGTTTTGCTGACATTTAGAGAGAGGTTGTTTTTGGTACACCATGCAACCAAGTGATCTATCTACCTTCTGTAGTCTGATTTGTTGTTGTTTGAGATACGACCCATCACAGTCGTATTATCCACAAACTTATAGATCGAATTGGAGTAAAATCTCGCCACACAGTCATGTGCATTTAGGGAGTACAGTCGAGGACTGAGCACACATGGTTGAGGCTCCGGTGTTGAGGGCTATTGTGGAGAAGGTGTTGTTGCCTATCCTGACAGATTGCGGTCTGTTGATGAGGAAGTCAAGATATCTAACTGCACAGGGAGGGGTCAAGTCCAAGCTGCTTTCAAAGGTTACTATTCCTTTGATAATACCAATTAGTTTTTTACATCAAAATCTCCAAGGCTGCCACCATGTTCTGAGATGGGTCTTTGTACCTTATATTGCAGGCATGAGACTTGGTTCTTGGACAGACTGTAGACATACTCTGACATCTACTTAACAGCTATTTATTAGTAATGAATAGAAGCAGGTTACAGAGTGGGCACGTTGCTTCTCGGCATGATTATAACCTCTCTCTCTTGTACCCAACACATGACAGACTGATGTCAGTCGTACATCTTCGTCTGTGTCCTGCATTAATAATAATAATTATTATTATTAATATAATAATATTATATTATTATTAATAATATTAATTAATAATAATATTATTATTATTAAACTGGAGCGGGTCCAGCGGAGATTCACACGGATGATCCCAGGAATGGTAGGCCTAACATACGATGAACGTCTGAGGATCGTGGGATTATATTCATTGGAGTTTAGGAGGTTGAGGGGAGATCTAATAGAAACTTACAAGATAATGAATGGCTTGGATAGGATGGACGTAGGGAAGTTGTTCCCATTAGCAGGGGAGACTAGGACGCGGGAGCACAGCCTTAGAATAAAAGGGAGTCACTTTAGAACAGAGATGAGGAGAAATTTCTTCAGCCAGAGAGTGGTAGGTCTGTGGAATTCATTGCCACAGAGGGCGGTGGAGGCCGGGACATTGAGTGTCTTTGAGACAGAAATTGATAAATTCTTGATTTCTCGAGGAATTAAGGGCTATGGGGAGAGAGCGGGTAAATGGAGTTGAAATCAACCATGATTGAATGGTGGAGTGGACTTGATGGGCCGAATGGCCTTACTTCCGCTCCTATGTCTTATGGTCTTATGGTCTTATAATAATTGCTTATTGTCACAAGTAGGCTTCAATGAAGTTACTGTGAAAAGCCCCGAGTTGCCACATTCTGACGCCTGTTCGAGGAGGCGGGAATTGAACCCGTGCTGCTGGCCTTGTTCTGCATTACAAGCCAGCTGTTTAGCCCACTGTGCTAAATCAGCTCCTGCGCTAAACCAGCATGAGCCTATCCCATCTGTTATCTCTTGATACTAAACGCTATAGTGTGGAAACAGGCCCATCCAGTTTTCTTCTTCAAAAATTGTTCATGAGATTTGAACAATGACAGAAAGATCTGCATTTATTGCCTGTCCATATTTGTACTTGAGAAGACTGTCGGGAGCCATCGCCTTGAAGCACTGATATCTGTATGGTTTTCGCTGCACCCACAATGCTGTTATTGAGGGAGTTCCAAGACTCTGACCTGCTTGCCAGGGAAGGAACAGCCGGTATCATTCCAAGTCAAGGTACTGTGTGACTTGGTTGTAGGTGGAGGTGTCCCCATGCATCTGTTAGCCTTGTCTGGAAGGTGCAATGCCAGCATTTGACCTCTGTTGGGTCCAAAAGGAACTTGACCAAAATGCATGAAACGTTGACTCGTCCATGCTGCACACTCTTGTAATTAATGGTACAGGAAGTCTGGTGTTAGTGGTGTATCAGGGCCAGTGGCTTCCATTGCTATCGGTAACTGGCAAAATAAAACTTGTGCAGCCCACGAAAGACCTCCGAATCGCAAATTACAAATCACTACTTACAGCGATGCAGCTATCCTTTCACGCAAAATACTGTACACAGGGATGTTGAGGAAAAAAATATTTTAATAGGTTACGCCTGCATAAAACTGTAGAAAAAGGAATTTGATTGTGATAAATACAGAGCAGCACCAGTGTTTGTATCTGAAAGCAATTATTGAATTTTACAGACCACCTCAGTCAGTGTTCACCATGGCAACAAGGCCGAGTCCAGGGTAAATTTACGTTGTGCTGTTTTTTTTGTTTTTGGTACAGCCCTCACTCGAGAGATGATGGAAAGCCTGATTCCGTATCTAATGAATGTGGATGTACAGGTCTTGATAAATTCAATAGTATTGTGGCAGTAGAATACTTCTGAAGGATTACATTTATGGTTCAGTTATACTATGAATCAGAACCTTAATCGGGTCAGTGTATTGAACTGCCAAGGGTGGATTAGTGGAGCTGTCCCAGTTACACAGTGAGCTCGCAGCAGGACATTCTAATTCAGACTCTTGTTGATCTCACTGTGCAGCATGTCCATGAAAAAATCCCACATTTCTTTCCAGCCTTAAAATCCAGTAAGAAGCTACGTACCAATCCCTGTCCTCCCCCCCCTCCCCTTTTTAAACCTGGGTTTGGTCACAACCCATGTCAACAGAAGAAATATTTCCTCTCTAATTGCCTTGAATGTCTTTTTTTGTTCAGAAAAATATTACACGATGCCAGAACATGCTGTAGACAGAGGCACCTGCCTTTCACAAGCGATGTCATGGCATTATTTGAAGAAGATCAGGGAGTTCTCCCACTGTTTGAGCGAACAATTATCTCATGACTAATGACAGCAGAAGCAGATTCCCTGGTAAATGCTCTCATTGGGCTGGATTCTCCTACTCACGCCGCCAGTAGCGGAATTCCTGATGTGGCAGAGAATCTAGCGTTGGGAAGAAAATGAGATTGGTGTCGGGCGCTGACTCGTTTCCAATGCTCCAGCCCCCCTGCTGGTGTCAGGATCGAAGTTTGTGCCCCACATCAGAGAATGCAAATGGGTCATCAAGAGTCATTTGCATCCGATTATCGGGCCGGGCACCATATTCCCCAGGTCCTTCTGCTCTCCGGACTTCTGGGCCGGGAATCATGTGGGCGGGAATTGGTGCTGGTCCTGACAAGTGTGTATTTGGTGCTGTGAACCTTGCGGTGGGCCAAGGGGGTAGCTCTTTGTGGGAGTTGCCCCCAAAGTCCATCAGATGGTCACCTTCTCCCATACAATGCAAGGCCTGCCCACCTCACCAGAACCCCCATCACTACCCCCCCCCTAGAGATTCCCTAATTAAAGAACCCTCCCTCCCCTCCACAGACCCCCTAACTAAAGAGACTCCCCACAGAGACCCACTAAATAAAGAGACCCACTCCCAGAAGAAAGGCCTTTGTCAGGAAGCCCCCCCCCCCCCCCAAACAAAGATATGTGTTAGGAAACCCACCCCAGAAGAGAGACCCCAGTCTGGAAGCTAGACAGCAGTCCAGGCAGATGTAGTGAAAACAAATCACTGCTTTAACACTTACCAGGGCAATACACCTGTTGGCTCAGACAGAGGAAGCAGCATGTCCTGAAAAGAAAAAAACAGTCATCTGTGTTTAAGCCCCCTCAGACCTTTGATCTGCAAGCCTTTCATTCATTTCTCCTTGATACTTGACTGTGATTGACAGCTTCCACACACACTCCAGATGTGAGCATTGTTTCATTCATCTTTATCCTCAGTTGAGTAACTTTCAAGTGGTCAGCAGTGAAACTAACTGAATATTTATAAATGTCTAGTTTTGATTAACATCTCCTGGATCAGTTTGGAATTAAGTGCTGGTAGTTTCACAGCTGACCACTTCAAAGTCACTCAACCATGAAGGGAGATTACTGGAAAGCATTCACCTCTGTTTGAAGTGGCCCAGGAGCTGTCAATCAAAGCTTGCTGCTTATAACCATTGTCAATCACAGCCTAGTAAAATCAATATCAGGGGGAAATGAATCGATGGCCTTTAGAGGGGGTTTAAACCCAGCTGATTGTTTTCTCTTTTCAGGAATTGACAGGTGCTGCTTCCCCTGACTGATTCAGCAGGTGTATTGCACAGTGTTAAAGCAGCCATTTTATTTTCACTGTCTCTGTTTAGACTGCTTTCTAGCTTTCAGACAGGGATCTCTCTTCTGGGGGCTTCCTGACAGAGATCTCTCTTCTGGGAGGTCTGTGAGGGGTCGGTCTCTTTATTCAGGGGAGTCTCTTTATTTAGGGGGTCTGTTTATTTTGGGGGTATCTGGGGATCTCCTAATTTAGGGGGTCTCTGGTTGGGAGGTAAGTGCTGGAGGGGCATGGTCAGGTCACCACTGTACATGGGGTGGTGTGTTAAATTGCATTCCGGGGGTGGGAGACTGAATTGCCCTTTGGGGGGGGGGGGGGGCTGAATTGTAATGTGGGGGGGACGGACCCAGCCGCAGGACCTCGTTAGCAGGCCACAGACTCAAAACGTGAGCCCAACAGTGGGATTCCCGAAGGAATATTTCGCAATCCTCACCATGCAAATTTTGCATGCCTGAGGATTGGGAATCGCTGGGAGTGCCAATCAATTACAATTCGGCTCTGCTGAGAGAACATGGTCTCCTAAACTGAGAATCCTTCCCATTGACTGCTTGTCCGATCCTACTCTGTGCACACTATGTTATATGACTAGTGATGACAATTCAAACGTGCTTTTTGGTCGTGCAATACTTTGGGTGTCCGAAAAATGTGCAAATTGCTGTACCAAAGATGGTTTAGCACACTGGGCTAAATCGCTAGCTTTTAAAGCAGACCAAGGCAGGCCAGCAGCACGGTTCGATTCCCGTACCAGCCTCCCCGAACAGGCGCCGGAATGTGGTGACTAGGGGCTTTTCACAGTAACTTCATTGAAGCCTACTTGTGACAATAAGTGATTTTAATTTTTAATTTTTCAGTTGCTATTCTCGTTTTCGTTTTGGATGGGTAGATTTTAATAATGGGCAGGAGATTTAGAGGGGATTTGAAGAGAAACATCTTCACCCTGAGGGAAGTGTGAATCTGGAACTCACGGCCTGAAAGGATGGAAAAGGCGGGAACCCTCCCAACATGTAAGAAGCATTTAGATGAGCACTTGAAATGTCACAGCGATCAAGGCTACGGACCAAGTGCTGGGAAATGGGATTAGAATAGAGAGGTGATGGTAAGCACAGTAATAACTACAGTATACAGCTAGTTGATGTGTTTTGCAATACACTGCCTAAAAGGGTTACAGAGTGCTGGGATAAGGGCTGCCACTTGCCATCTCCCATTCACTGAATCCCTGATCCCAAAAATCAATAAAGGTGATCATTCGGCGTATTGTCCCCTTTGCGATAGACCACTCCCCTGCTCTTTTACTGACCCTGAAAATGTTTCCCTATTACTCTTTCAGGCAGTGTATTGCAAAACACATCAACTAGCTGTGTAAAACATTTGTTGTCATGCCAATCAGTTTATATCTGCATCCTCTGGTGATTGACTCTCCTAACTCTGGGAACAGCATTTCTCCTTTATATACATCCTTCATGCCATGTCAGAGTCATTTGGAAAATTTAAGCGACTCTTGGACAGGCACATGGACAGCAGTAAATTGAAGGGGTGCAGGTTAGGTTGGTCTGAGATTAGGATACGTGCTTGGCACAACATCGTGGGCCGAAGGGCCTGTACTATGCTGTACTGTTCTATGTTCTATGATTTTGAACAATTCTCTCAAATCTCAACTCTGCTCCAAGGAGAACAAGCCCAACCTCTGTTAAGTTCTGCACGCTCAAAGACTCTCACTGTTCACAAATAAAAACAGAGAAGCTGGATGCTCAGCAGGTTGGGCAGAATCTATGGACAGAAAAAACAGTTCAGGTGGAGAACCTTTCATCAGAACGTGACCAGCTGGAACCGGTTGGTAACCTGTTACAAACAGAAAGTCAGAAAATGAAAAGAGGATAAATAAAATGGAAAGGAAGGTCAGTGACAGGGTGGAAGACAGAAGAGATTAAATGACAAAGGATGGTGGAAGACAAAAGGGAAATGATAACGGGTTAAGTAAAGAAACAGAAGATGGGTCTCGAGGGGGTGTTAATTGAAACAGAGGAATCAAGGCCAATGGCTGCTGCCTGAGAAATGGGAATTGTGTTTCTGATCTGATTTTGTTGAACTCAGTGTTGAGTCTGGAAAGAAAGATCAGGTGTTGGCACAGTGGCGTAGTGGTTAGCACTGCTGCCTTGGGCGCAGAGGACCCGGGTTCGATCCCGGCCCCGGATCATTGTCAGTGTAGAGTTTGCACATTCTCCCCGTGTCTGCGTGGGTTTCCTCCGGGTGCTCCGGTTTCCTTCCACAAGTCCCGAAAGACGTGCTGTTGGGTAATTTGCACATTCTGAATTCTTCCTCTGTGTACCCGAACAGGTGCCCGAGTGTGGCGACTGGGGGCTTTTCACAGGAACATCATTGAAGTGTTGATGTAAGCATACTTGTGACAATAAAGATTATTATTATTAATTGGAAAAAAAATAATTGGGTACTCTAAATTTATATTACAAAAAAGGGAAATAAAGATCAGGTGCTTCGCTAGAATAGTTCCGGACGCCAAGGACCAACAGGTCAGAGTGGAAGGGAGAATTGACATGTCCGATGACCAGAAGCTCTGACTCACGCATGCAGACATACAGAGATATTCCGCAAATCGACCAACCAATGTGCATTGGTCTCCCCGGTATCGAGGTGAGCAGCAAACACAGTGTACCAGTACACATTTTTCTGTCAAAATTAAGGTCATCTTGTGCATTACTTATCCAGAGTAACATCTTCTGACAGGAGCGCACAATGCCAGATGGCAGGCACAGAAGTGAAAGGATTAGAAGTGATATTGTTCACATGTACTGTAATCCTTTCTTGCCAGTGGAAGTGGGGCACAGCGATAAAGTGAACAGAACTAAAATGGAGAGAAGGAGAGGAAAATGCAGACAAAAGAAAAAAAATAGAATGATCAAAATCATTCAATCTAAGATGGCAGTTCCGTTTTCCTGTCCACACATGACTGCCTCATCGTGTTCAGTGCAATGTTTATTGGATTAGCATTATTGCTTTCAGATGAATTTGTTTAGCTGATGCAATGGTAATATTGAAGCTTTTGAAACAGTGAAGGTCAAAACTAATCATTCAGTAAATGCCAAAAGGCAAAGCGCAATAGATTCTATTTCCTAGCCTCGATACAGTTTTCTTGTGAGTATCCGGACATCAGGATTCCGACGATGCCACTTTCCAAAATGGTGCTTCGAAAATGTGTTCCTTCTTCCTCGATTGTGATTTCCCACCTACAGTTGTGGACAGGGCCCTCAACAGTGTGCGATCCATCTCCCGCGCCACTACCCTCGCCCCCTCCACTCCCTCCTAGAACAAGGATAGAGTCCCCATCATTCTCACATTTCATCCCACCAGCCTCCATATGCAAAGCATAATCCTCCGCCATTTTCGCCAACTCCAGCGTGATGCCACCACCAAACACATCTTCCCTTCACTCCCTCTGTCAGCATTCCGCAGAGACCGTTCCCTCCGAGACAATCTAATCCACTCCTCCACCATACCCAGTACCTCTCACATCACCCATGGCACCTTCCCATGCAATCGCAGAAGGTGTAACACCTGCCCCTTTACCTCTTCCATGCTTAACATCCCAGGCCCAAAACACACATTCCAGGTTAAGCAGCGTTTCACTTGCATCTCTTCCAATTTGGTCTACTGCATTCGCTGCTCCCAATGTGGTCTTCTCTATATCGGAGAGACCAAGCGCAGACTGGGTGATCGCTTTGCTGAGCATCTTCGGTCTGTGCGCATTCAGGATCCTGACCTTCCTGTTGCTTGCCATTTTAACAAAAGACCCTGCTCCCATGCCCACATATCTGTTCTTGGCCTGCTGCAATGTTCCAGTGAAGCGCAACGCAAACTGGAGGAACAACATCTCACCTTCCGGTTAGGCACGCTACAGCCTTCCGGCCTGAACATCGAATTCAACAACTTCAGATGATCAGCCCCACCTCGACCCATTTGTTGGTTTAGCACACGGCTAAATCGCTGGCTTTGAAAGCAGACCAAGGCAGCCAGCAGCACGGTTCAATTCCCGTACCAGCCTTCCCGAACAGGCGCCGGAACGTGGCGACTAGGGGCTTTTCACAGTAACTTCATTTGAAGCCTACTTGTGACAATAAGCAATTTTATTTTATTTATTTTATTATTTTATTTCATCTTAACTGTCTTTTACAATTTCTTTCTTTCTTAATATATCTGGTAGTGTGGCGAGAGAGATCATATTACCGGAGAACCAAGCTGCCATTGGTACAGCAGCCTCACTGCCCATTGGCCCAGGCAAGTCATGTGCCCCTCTGCCAATTGGTTGTGGCTGAGAGTTTGGTAGCTCTGCCTACAAGGTGGGGTATAAGAGCTCGTGTTGGCTGGCAGTCGGCCTTTCTCTGTACGACCACTGCCTGGCTCACATCTAGCGTATTAAAGCCTGTTGTTTGGAACTTCACTACGACTCGAGTCCAATTGATGGTGCATCAATATACATTTAATTTTGCCCCCCAAATCTTATCCACCTTTCCTTCACCTTTCTCCTCTTTGCTTCCCCTTCCCCTCCCCCCACACCCACAATTCATCCTCTGATGTTAGTTTCCCTGTTGTTTGACCTTTCACCTCTTTTGTCCTCTCTGGGGACTGCCATTAACACTTTTTTTTAGCGAACGGTATCCTGATGCCCTGTACTACCACAGGCCTTTGCCCAAATTGCAAAATTGCTGCCATTTTCTGAAATGCCACTGGGTTGCATGGCCAGGACGTGAACACACTGGAATATCTGGCATTTATTACTCATTCTTCGTAGCTTGCAGGGCTACTTCGGTGGCAGAGGGGGTTGGGGGGGGGCTGTGGTGGCCGTAATTGAGCATCAACTACATTGATGTTAGGCTGGATTGGCGTCGCGTCTAGGCCGGATCACGCCGGCAGCCTTTCCTAAAGGACACCATAGTGAAGCAGTTGGATTTCTAACTGGTCATTTTTCCTCATTCCAGTATAATGATTCTTACCAAATCCGACAACTCCAACAATGCGGCACTCCTTCACTACCGCACGGGGGTGTCAGCCTAGAGTAAATGCTCAAGTCCCTGAGGTGGGGCTCGGAATCACAAAGTTGTATTTCCTTATTCGAAACCGAATTTAAATTTCCAAACCAGCTAGACAGCATTAACTGTTAACCCTGGAGCAAAAGTGTGTTCATTCCATTCCAATCAGCAAATATCTGTCATTGACTGCATACATTAACTTACTTGTTAGGGTATGAGCCGAAAATTTCAGCAATGACGTCAGTGAATACACTATTATTTATAACAAGTGAGTTAACATTGAGTCTGCATGACTGACTCAGAGCTCTGAATTAGAGCCGCACAGACTGGAAACGTGAACTCTGTTTCTGATGCTGCCAGACCTGCTGAGTTTTTACGGCATTTTCTGTTTTTCTTTCAGATTTCCATTGTCCGCCTGATTTAAATTTGATTTTTGACAAATATCTGATTTGCCCGTTCTGCGCGCAGTTGCCCCAATGCTTTCTGTAAAATGAGATCCAGATTGCCCGGAATGTTCCGGTTTTGCAATTCATTTTTACCACCGGCAGCGCACCCACACCCGTGGGTTTTGTGGCGGTGTGGGTTGGAGTCATTGATAAGCAGCGGGAGTGTAGAATCCCGTCCCCAGTGAATGGAGCGCCGCCAATAAACCTGCGGCTTAGGGAACGGAGAATCCAGCCCGTTATCTTCAACTTTTATTCAGCTTTTCCCAATAATCATAATTTTTGGTTGAACTATAAAAAAAAGGCCAGAGGGTCAGAAATGAATCCTGGATTTCTGGAAATAAACTGTGAATGCTGGAAATAGTTGTCAATATTTGAAGGAGCGGACAGTTTAAAGTTTTGGGTGGGAAGGTAAAACTCAGCTGGCTCTCTTGCAAGCAGTCAATTTGGTACCAGTTGTCTAACCTGCCATGGATGCTGACAGTTTAGCCTCTTCTGAATGGGCCTGATGTTCACTGGGACGGGTGAAGGAGTTGCAGTTGGAAAACCCGAAGGCTGATTTCCACAAAGGTTGTGGATTTCTATCCTGAGTGTGTGTCTGTTATATAAATTCCCGCCCACAAACCTACACGGCTGACAAGTTTACCTGTCTCAAAAACAGAAAATACTGGAAAATATCAGCAGGCCAAAAGTCATCCAGACTCGAAACGTTAGCTCCCTTTTCTCTCCACAGATGCTGTCAGAGTTGCTGAGATTGGCCAGTATTTTTGTTTCAGATTGCACATCCGTAGTAACTTGCTTTTAAGCTTCCCTGTCTGTCAGGTTGGAAAACTGTTAGGTCCAGGGCCACAGTCCAGGGGCAGATAAGTTTAATGGTTTGGGGATCAGAGATGGAAAGGGACTGGGTAATGGTGGATGTAGGGGTGGGTACCGTGTGATTAGGAAGATCAGGTATCTGGGAGATGGAGGTTGAATTGGGCATGTGTTAGAGACCCTGGGTTTCTGATGTTGTGGGTGAGATTAATGTTAACAGAGTAACCAATAGGCGTGGGTGGGTGGGAAGTTGGAATCTGGGGTCAATGATTGCAGGGGTGGGTGGGTTCAGTGGTCTCCAGCAGGGTCAGAAGAGCTGGGGGTGGCGGGGGGCAGAGTTCAGTAGACAAAATGGTGGTTCAGAGCAGAATTGTAGATTGCAAGGGGTTGGTTTTGGCGGTGAAGGGGCAGTGATTATAGGGGATTGGGTGAAGGAGTTCAAGGGTGATATCCTGAAGATCAAGAGGGTTTTCAGGTTAACTTGTTGGCTGGACGAAGTACTGCTGCTGCTCCTGACCCACAAGGAATGCTGTGAATACATTTTCCATATGGATCCCAGTGCTTTTCACCTTTCACCAATATGGGCTAAAAATACAAACCCTGTGGAACCCTTTAAAGAGTGATCTTTTGTGGCCCCTGTGATTGGTCTGGAACCTGTGGGGGCACAGCGTATGAATGCAAGCAGTGGCGGACTGGGCCTAAAAAATATTGGTTGCCAGGAGACAAAGGGGGCCCACCCACAACTACAATGCTATCATTTAATTTTCATAACGAATAAATAAAATTTTCAAAAAATACATATGGAAAAAAGGGTACAATTAAAATTTTTGTGGAAAAAATGTGTATTTCTTAGTAATTACAGTGTACATGTACTGTACATATTACTGGAAGTAGATACCAAATGTAAATACAGAATGTTATAATTGAATTTTTTATTTATATTTTTAAATTTTAAGTAATTGGTTGATATTTTTAAATAGTTTACTGCACAATTTACACATTAACAGATAGTTCAAAAGCACAATAGAGCATCGTGTAGAGCAGTCCAAAGATGTGCGGGTTAGGTGGATTGGCCATGCTAAATTGCCCGCAGTGTCCTAAAAAAAGTAAGGTTAAGGTGGGGGGTTGTTGGGTTACGGGTATAGGGTGGATACGTGGGTTTGAGTAGGGTGATCATGGCTCGGCACAACATCGAGGGCCGAAGGGCCTGTTCTGTGCTGTACTGTTCTATGTTCTATGTTCTATTGCATGCAGTCCACTATATTAAGAGCAATTATTTGTGTTCGCTAGATGATTGTGCGAATCTGCCAATAATTGCTTCTGTATCCAATTCATCTAACAATTCCTTTTCAATGGATAGCAACATGTATGATTCCAAATTTTCCTCAGACAGCGACTTTCTTAACCTTGTCTTTATGATCTTTAGCTTTGAAAATGTCCTCTCACATTGGACTTGAGTAACTGATAGTGTGCAGATGACTTTATAAAGTTCATAAAGGTTATCATATGCCTTGTCATGAAATCTGTTGGATGCCAGAATTTTTAGTACACACGATGGGCAAGTGCTGAAAATTTTACAATTGTTGCAACTGGAATCCATATTCTCACCATCATTAAGCAATAGCTTTAATACATCAAAGTTTGGAGCAAAAGAAAACAATTCCAATATTACTTGATCTTTGCTGATTTGTGGAAACAGCTTAATAATACCTTCCAATGCTTCATCGTCAAGGCCCTTCTCTGCAATAGTTTTAAACTTTGCTGGGTCCAAGTAGGACAAATCTTTATACAACTGTTTGTGTTGTACAAAGCGTGATTCTAGTGACTAGACAATGCGATCCATTATTAGGTTAAATACATTTACTCGAAAATCAGCTAGAGAATCTAGGAATTTCTTTCATCATCAATAAGCTCATCTGCCATTCTTTTCTTCCTCTGCCTCTTAACTGGCAATGCTGTTTCCAACGCATCAATTTCCAATGTTTGATTTTCATCCATATTCATCTGTGAAATCCTGTCATTACATTTATTTAGAAATTCCAAAGCCTTGCTGTGAACGTTATCAAATGTTCTTGTCTGTTCCTTCAACTTTGTTGTAGCTGAATCTACCAAACTCCATGCAGTAAACATATCTAAACCACTTGTCTGTAGATAATTTGATAACGGGGTTGTAGTTTCAAATATATACAAATAAGTAAATGCTGTCAATATGGTTTCAAACTTTAGAAGACTTTGAAGTAAAACATTTGCTTCATGTTTTGTTTTTGCATCAAACTTTTCTGAATCTTGTATCATTGATAAGCATGTCAATAGATTTACGAAAGTACTGGCAGCGGCATCATCAAAACGTCCAAATATAGTTGTTGCTGCATTGGATTTTCCTGACCATCTGGTCTCACCAATTAGCTTTAATCGTTTCATTTTTTCTTGTCCTAGATGTTTTCCAACAACTTCTATCCATACAGCCATTCTCTTGTATGATGCTTTCACAAAAGTTGCTATATTCTGGAGCAAATTGAAAAAAGAAACTGCAGGCACACAACATTTTGGTTTTTCAGTTATCACCAAATTCAAGACATGGGCATAGCACCATATATGAACATGTTGATCAGCCACATCAGCAATTTTACTTTGTAAACCATTATACTGGCCATGGTAGCTTGCAGCGCCATCTGTGCTATCAGATAAACATTTTTGGGGGTCAATTTTAAGATGCTGTAATGTTTCAATCAGTAGATCAAAAAGTCCCTGTCCTGTACCATCATTACTTGGCACAACTGAAAGTAGTCACTCACAGATAATACCTTTAAGCACATACCGAATAATAATGCTAAACTGATCGATGGATGAATTATCTTGTGTTGAATCAACCTGAATAGAATAATATTTTGCTTGAGAAACTTCATGACTAATTCTTTCTTGGATCATATTCTTCATAATTTTGATTAACTTGTTTATAGTTGTTTTACTCAGGTATGTAACAAGTCCACCACGGCCTTTACTTTGAACCTTTCCTTGTTGCTCTAATCATTTGATTCTTTGTTTAGACTTGCTTTGCACTGCAGAAACGTGAGCTGCCATAATGGGGTCATATTTTGCCATCAACTGCACTGTAGCTAAAAAATTGCCATGATTCAGAACCTCATTATCTAGAGTGTAGGCCGATTCATTTCTGTGACCTCGAAAAGGTAGTGCTTGCTTGCCTAGCATCTTCATGATATCTATAATCCTCATGACAATACTTCTCTGCTTCAATACTTCTTTCCATTTAATTAGTGATGCTGCAAAAATTTTTATCTTAGGTGCCATCATTAACCACACTGATATATTGCTGAGCATTTCTGACATGTGTTGTCGATTCATGTAAAGTCGAGCTCTGGCTAATACTCCTGTAGTCACTAAAGCCACGTACAAAGGGTGATGGATTACAAGTGTTGGGAAACTCAAAGGCCAAGCACTATTAACAATATAAGCATCTGTATTCTTTGTTATATGTTAGCCAATTTCTTGGGACTGAGTCATTCATAATTTTCCTCTCATACAAACGAGCATCAAATGGCAGGTCACCAAGTGACTGAAGTGGATGTTCAGCAAAAAACTGTTTTAGCTTTGCTCGTGATGGATATTGGAAGATTCCAGTAATTAATCTTTCATTTTCTTGCGTAGGTTTATTTACAGGATGTGCTTCAGAAACCAAGTCATTTAAACTTGAAGGAATATCTGATTCCCTGTCACTAGTTGAAGCTATGTGTTCAGATGTTGCAACTACAGGCAGTACAGATACCGGAGCAAGGAAGCCAGAAGAAATATTGGGCCTGGGTTGATTAGTAATGGATGCACTTGTATTTGTCTCTACATTCAAAGTAGCTCTTCTCTGTTCTTGTAACTCACATGTCATTGCATCATCACCATGAGCATTGTTTCTTGCTTCTTGATCATTTGTTACAGAACTGGATATTGATGTGGATTGTGCTTGTGGTATTATAAACTCTGTAATAGGCCTGCATTGTTTGGCTGATTCCTTCCTTTCTGCTTCTTTTTGTTCTTTGCATTTTAGTGACTCAGATTTATGCTTTTTCTTTTCCATGCTGGTAGAGGTAATATTCCTGAAATAAAAACGTAATTAAAAATAGCCCACATTGGGAAAAATGAATATTGATGATTGCAAGAATAACTTGAAGGAACGCCAGATAAACCCCTACTTGATAAAAAATATAAAATAACTCACTTACACTTCAATAGGCTATGTTCATTAGTCAATACTACTGTGGCCTATGCAGCTTCAGAAGAGGAGACAAAAATCCACTGTCCAGTGTTCACACCAGCAAGCAACTAAGACAACTGTTGAAACTTAGAAGTTTGGTCCGACTATAGTAAGACATTAAGAATGGTCCCACGACCAAAGTTAACATGTCCAGTTTGATACCAGTGTAGTGTTACAAGTCGCAACCCTTTGAGTTTACCGATCATGGCTTATCACTTCAATATCTTTGACCTCATGATTCACGGTCAAAGGTACCGCTTCTCCTTTTCAGTGACCTCATAACCCTATGTACTGCTTGATATCCTTTCAAGTTGCCGACCATCTCAAATCACGAACTGTAACTTTATCTTTAAATTCACACGCTCTTGCTGAAAACGTGGATTTCCAACTATGTCCGACCCGGGTGAACCCCCCCCCCCCCCCCCCCCCCCCCACCCCCAGCCCCCTCCACTCCTTTTCACATCCATTTAACACTGCTTTGTTCCTTCATACACTGAGTGATTATTTGTTTGTTTCTTTATTGCATTTTTATTTGGTATTGCTCTTTTTAAAAACAATTATATTTTATTAAGTTGGAATACAAATCTCAGGAAAGAAGTTGGAGATTTATTTATCTAATTAATTATAATTTTTAAGGGCCCTTCAGAGATTCACGGGCCCCTTCTTGGCTCTCCGGGCCCCGGACCGATGTACCGGCTGAACCAAGACTACTGCTTGATATCCTTTGAAGTTACCGACCATCTCAAATCACGAATTGTAACTTTATCTTTAAATTCACACACTCTTGCTGAAAACATGGAATTTCCTTAATTATGCCCAACCCGGGCCCTCCTATTCCACATCCTTCCACTACCTCCCCTGCTTCATTCCTTTTCATGCACTGCTTTTTTGTGTCCTGTTTTCTTTTTTTCTTATTCCTTTTTATTACTAAAACAGTTGTCTGTGTTTGTTTCTTTATTGCATTTTTATTTGATATAGGGGGCCCACTTCATCAGGGGCCCACTTGCCATCGGGTAAGCTGACACCCTGGCCAGTCCGCCACTGAATGCAAGCCAATCAGGAGTTTAGGTACAGCTCTGGCCACTGGGGTTTGGTCAGAGTTAGCCTGAGAGTCATGGGAACAAGACCTGTGTATTAGTTTTGTTGTACAATTTATGTAGTTTGCCTTTGTTCAATAAAACTCTTTTGTGTTTCAACCCTGTCTCTTCGATCACCTTGCAATACAACAAATCCAATAAAAACCTTAAAAGTTTTGAATAAGTGCAGCAGCCTCGTCAGAATAGATTTATCAACACATCTCATTGTACCTCCATTAAAACCAAAAATGGGGTGGGTTTGATTTTTTGATTTTTGATTTTATTGTCACATGTACTGAAGTACAGTGAAAAGTATTTTTCTGCGGTCGAGGAACGTACACAGTATGTACATAGTAGACAAAAGAATAATCAACAGGGAACATTGACAAATGGTACATCGACAAACAGTGATTGGTTACAGTGCGGAACAAGGGCCAAACAAAGCAAATACATGAGCAAGACAAGCATAGGGCATCATGAATAGTGTTCTTACAGGGAACAGATCAGGCCGTGGGGCAGTCATTGAGGAATCTTGTAGCTGTGGGGAAGAAGCTGTTCCTATGTCTGGATGTGCGAGTCTTCAGACTTCTGTACCTTCTGCCTGATGGAAGGGTCTGGAAGAAGGCAATGCCTGGGTGGGAGGGGTCTCTGACAATGCTGTCTACCTTCCTGAGGCAGCTAGAGATGTATACAGAATCAATGTGGGGGTGGCACGTTTGTGTGATGCGTTGGGCTGAGTTCACCACACTGCAGTTTCTTGCGATCTTGGACCGAGCAGTTGCCATACCAAGCTGTGATGCAACCAGATAGGATGCTCTCTATCGCACATCTGTTGAAGTTTGTGAGAGTCGATGCAGACATGCCAAATTTCTTTATCTTCCACAGGAAGTAGAGAGGCTGTTGGGCTTTCTTCACTGTTGGGCTTTCTTCATTGTTACATCATCGTGAGTAGACCAGGACAGACTGTTGGTGATGGTGACCCCTCGGAACGTAAAGCTATCAACCATCTCCACTTCGGAGCCATTGATGCAGACGGGAGTGTGTGTCGTGCTGCGCTTCCTGAAGTCGATTATCAGTTCCTTGGTCTTTCCAACATTTAGAGAGAGGTTGTTTTCAGTATACCCTGCAACCAAGTGATTTATCTCCCTCCTGCAGTCTGATTCGTTGTCGTTTGAGATGCGGCCCGCCACAGTCGTATCATCCGCCAACTTATAGATTGAGTTGGAGTTAAATCTTGCCACACAGTCATGAGTGTATCGGGAATACAGTAGAGGACTGAGCACACATCCTTGTGGGGCTCTGGTTTTGAGGACTATTGTGGAGGAGATGCTGTTGACTCCCCTGACAGATTGCGGTCTGTTGGTGAGGAAGTTGAGGATCCATCTGCACAGGGAGGGATCAAGTCCAAGATTGCGATGTTCGGTTATTAGTCTGGTTGGGATAATAGTGTTGAAGGTGAGCTGTAGTCTATGAACAGCAGTTTTACATATGTGTCCTTGTTGTCGAGGTGTTCGAGTGTCGATTGCAGAGCCAGTGAGATAGAATCTGCTGTGAACCGGTTGCGGTGATAGGCAAACTGCAGTGGATCGAGACGATCTGGGAGGCTGGCAGTGATCCGTCTCATGAGTAGCCGCTCGAAGCATTTCATGATAACCGACGTTAGGGCCACCGGTCGGTAGTCGTTGAGACAGGCTACCTTGTTCTTCTTTGGTACTGGTATTATGGTGGCCTTCTTGAAGGAGGTGGGGACCGCAGAGAGGAGGAGTCAGGTGGTGAAGGTATCTGCGAATACACTCGCTAGCTGGCCTGCGCAGGCTCTGAGTGCTCGCCCAGGGACTCCGTTGGGGCCCGTCGCTTTCCGGGTTCAAGGAGAGCTGGGTTCCTGCTTTAGAATTTTAGCATTTTCAATTCCTCCCCCTGACCCAAACACAAGCATTTTGGGGAGGCATCTCCCAAGAGGATCATGAATTCAAATCACCTTTTTTTTAAATAAATTTAGAGTACCCAATTAATTTTTTCCAATTAAGGGGCAATTTAGCATGGCCAATCCACCTAGCCTGCACATCTTTGGGTTGTGGGAGCGAAACCCACGCAAACACGGGGCGAATGTGCAAACTCCACATGGACAGTGACCCAGAGCTGGGATCGAACCTGGGACCTCGGCGCCGTGAGGCAGCAGGGCTAACCCACTGCGCCACCGTGCTGCCCAAATCACCTTCTTGCTGGCATTAATGCTCTTTCATTCCCATTGAGATACTCTCTCCAAATATCACTGAACGGTTCCAATTGACAGTGCATTTGCAGGCAGCTAAATGTTATACATGACTTTTTTATGGTGATGTTGAGTCACTGATGTTGGGTGACATTCACTGTTCTGGTGCTATTCTTAACATCACAGTAAATGAGTCCCGAATCTCACAGATACGACTTTATATTTAAAAAATCATCAGTTTGGGTTTGATTGTGCAAATCTGTTTATCATTTCTACATGGAATGTTTCGGGGTTCTCCGTCCTGTGAATACGAGGAAAACAATGTGTAATAAAGCAATTTCACAATTCAAAAGCGTTCCATTGTTGATAATAGTTCACTATCTCAAAGGCCGGCACGGTGGCACAGTGGTTAGCATTGAGGCCTCACAACATCAGGGGCGCAGGTTCACATTCTGTCCTATGGTGACTGTGTGGAGTTTGCACATTCTCCCCGTGTCTCTGTGGGTTTCCTCAGGGTGATATAGATTTCATAGAATCATAGTATCCCTTCAATGCAGAAGGAGGCCATTCTGCCCATAGAGTCTGCAGCCTGCTAGGCCCTATCCCAATAACCCTGTGACCCCACATAGCCTGCACATCTTTGGACACTAAAGGGCAATTTAACATGGACACTCCACCTGACTGTGGGAGAAAACCGGAGCATCCAGAGGAATCCCACACGGACGCGGGGTGAAGAGATTTACCATGCGGATCTAGTGATGTCTTGCAACATTAAAACTCAGTAGAAATTTGAGTTAAACGTCTCAGATGCAAATAAGAATCTTTTATTGCCTCGACTTGATTACAATTGAGCGAAACTTAATCAATTCTCAATAAAGTCCTGCTATCCACGACCTCCTCAGCATCGCGGATGCTCCAAAGTGAGTCCATCCACAGCTCCAGAGCCGTCAAGCTGTCTAACAGGAGCTGCAACTGAACACACTTGCAAGAGAAGTAACTTATAAACAATTTAACTTTCAAAATAATACAGAAATGGTTTCTTGCTTACAGCAAAACAGCTTGCATTCACTTCAAGAGTTAGAATGGAAAAGTAAAAATATGAAAATAGAGATAGCAATAGTTGGGTCAAAGTATAGAACGATTCCGGAATAAAGATGGCCATACGGACCATCATGTTGAAGGAGAACTTTATCAATCTGAAGCCATCTGTCTGCACCTCTATGTTGTCCTAATTGGTTTGGGTGAGAATCAAATACATTTGATTCGATGGTTAACTGTCAATCCTCAATGTGCAACATAAGTTCTGAATGTTTCTTGTTTGAATATTATTGTGTGCTATGGAATGCGATTTTGTGCTATTATCAAGACTGGTTTTTACTGGTTTTCTGCTGACTTTGCTTTATCCACATTCTGGACAATGGTGCCTTCATATTGCTGTGGTGTTTATTTTACCTTGTTCTTGATTACTGGTACAGCTCATTTCTGAATGTCAAATTGGCTTTAAAAATCTGTTCATTGGGACAATAGCTTGTTCATTTTGTCAGCAAAAATGTTGTTTTAATCTACCATTAGTTTGTGCATGTGTCAGGTTTATGTGCTTCTGTTGAAGTTATGTGTTTTGTCATGACCTGAGGTTATGAGTACTGAAATCCTTATTTTACAATGGGTATTAAAACTGGGCTTTAATATTTACATTCGAATAGCCTTTTCACCTATCAGAAAATAGTTGATTTCCTTCACGATGAGAACATACAAACTCCACACAGACAAGTCACCCAAGGCCGGAATTCAACCCGGCTCCCTGGCGCAGTGAGGCAGCAGTGCCAACCACTGTGCCGCCGTGCCGCCCCTCAAGAGGCTTGAGCCTATAAGCCAGGCATTATTTCAAGGAGAGAGTAGAGTTCACCCAGTCAATATTTACCCTTGAACAAACATCACCAAAACAAATTAATGTGATATTTAGCTCCATGCTGTTTGTGACAGTGTGCCGCGTGCAATTAGATTGCAGTATTGCTTCACCTTACAGTTCCCACTGCAATACAGAAGTATTCATTGGCTGTGCGCTATAGGATACCCTGAGGTTATGAATATAAAACTGTAAGTTATTTAATCTTGCATTTGCACTGCAGACATTACATAATAAACAACATCACAACCTAATGAATTCAGTCCGTTGCTTGTGCGTTTGCCCCGGAGTTGCAGGGTCCTGGGTTCAAATGCCACATTCGATTTTGGATGTAGTATCTAAGCTGACTCCTTGCATTGCCCAAGGTGGTATCCTTTGCACAAGATCTTGAGCTGATGTCCTGCCTGCCTGCTCAAGTGAGCGTGAAAGCTATAATGAGGAGAGGGTCAATTTTGTTTTCTGGAAAAATGAGGGCAAATGGACTGGAGGAGTTGTGCACCAAAAGTCATATCATCATAGAATTTACAGTGCAGAAGGAGGCCATTTGGCCCATCGCATCTGCACCGGCCTGTGGAAAGTGCAGTCCACCCCATCCCCGTAACCCAGTAACCCCACCTAAGCCTTTTGGGACACTAAGGGCAATTTATCATAGCCAATCCACCTGACTTGCACATCTTTGGACTGTGGGATGAAACCGGAGCACCCGGAGGAAACCCACGCAAACATGGGGAGAACGTGCAGACTCTGCAATGACATTGACCCAGCCAGGAATCGAACCTGGGATCCAGGAGCTGTGAAGCTAGCTAACAAATGTGTCACCCTGCCGCTGCAGGACAATGTCTGAGGACAATGGCATTTAATCACAGTGAAAATTATATTAATGGAATTTGACTCGCTCTATTGGAGAGAAAACAGCTATGAGCATACAGAAATAATAGGCAGGTAAAGACCTGGTGGCACATCAAGCCATGTTGCCACCGCATCATGTTTAGCCATCTCCCACTCCCAACCCCCAGACATGCTGGGAAAAGCTAAATCTACAGCCAATATGGAGACGAAAATTCTGAAAAATTGTTCTCTGATCCCTGTTATGCAATCAAAATGAATGAAAAAATGAAATGAAAATCGCTTATTGTCACGAGTAGGCTTCAATGAAGTTACTGTGAAAAGCCCCTAGTCGCCACATTCCGGCGCCTGTCCGGGGAGGCTGGTACGGGAATCGAACCGTGCTGCTGGCCTGCTTGGTCTGCTTTAAAAGCCAGCGATTTAGCCTGGTGAGCTAAACCAGCCCCTGGACCAAAATATGTCCAAGGGATCAAAGAGACTACATCTTATCTGATTATTCTTCTGTGTCTCTTTTCTTTCGTTGGACACAGGCTTTGCTCGTCAGACCATCATTTTCAGCGCCAATCCCTACTTTCCCTCGAGATGGTGGCTGTCACCTACCTTATTGAACCTCTGTGACGTAGAATGTACTGTTGGAGAAGGGGGTACCAGGATTTTGACCTCAGCAGTCTCTATGCGGTATGGCACAGTCTCTGCCCCAGTCAGCCCTCACAGCATAAACATGAGCAGTCCTATCCCAAAACTGGCAGTCCTAACCCATCGCCACTCATGGGGGAGACAGTGGCATAGGAGAGGCAGTGGCGTGATGATATTGTCACTAGACTAGTATACCAGAGACCCAGGGTAATGTTCTGGGGGCCTAGGTTCAAATCCCACCATGGCAGATGGTGAAATTTGAATTGAATAAAAATCTGGAATTTTAAAAAGTCAAATGGTGACCCGTGAAACCATTGTCGATTGTTGCAAAAAGAGATTTGCTTCACAAATCTCCTTTCGGGGAAGAAATCTACTGTCTTTACTTGGTCTGGCCTACATGCGACTCCAGATCCACAGCAACATGGTTGACTCTTAAAATGCCCCCTGAAGGACAATTAGGAATGGCAATAAATACTGACCCAGTCAGCGATGCCCACATCCCATTAAATAAGTTTTTAAAAGCTGCCACTCAGGGATCCCTTCCAGCTTAAAAACAGAGGTTTAACAGTGGGGGCAGAGGAAGGCAATCAAATAAAAAAAGTGGAAGGGAGAGGAAGCTGTGAGCAAGCTCCCAGGGTCTTTGCACAATGTCAAGAGTGAACTTGATTCATATGGATGTTTTGCTTTTAATCTTTCACTGCATGTTGGATATATTTGTGCTTCACTGTTTTGCTCATTATTTTTGCAGGCCCTCCTGTTAATGTCAGCTGCAACATATTTATCAACAGTTTTGGCTCAATTGCAGAAACAACTATGGTGAGTAGAAATATTTATTTCTCCCCGTGCGCAGTCAACTGCCTTCTAATGGTACATGTATATCACATATATTGTGTAGAACATTTTGTACACATGTGAAACTACAAATATGTCAATATATATGTTTTCTTTCCCAAGTAGCTTTATATTCACAGGGCAGCTGTCTTCCTTTAAGGTCTTATGACATAATTATTTTATTGAAACACGTTACATGGAGCTGTCAGGTAGAACCCCTTTGAAGAAAATATAACAAGTAAAAGAAAATAATAATGATTCCTTTCTAATTTTAGTCTATAATAAGTAACACTGAGAAGAATAAAGATGGAGGGCCCAGTCTTCAATTAGGCCGGGCCTGAAATCGGAGGTGGGCAGATGCGCCATTTCGACATTCCCGCCCTGAGCGCCGATTTTTAATAATAGCAGCTCTGGGGGGGGGGGGGGGGGGATTGGCTGCCTGGCACGTAGCCAATTCAGGGTAAATCAAGTGAATCACAAAGCCTATTGAGGTCCTGTTCGTGAGCACACTGAGATCTTCAGTTGGCATCGTGGGTGGCCTGTATTGGCCTGGACCATGTCCACGGCAACATGGTGGATTGAGAGTGGGATGTTGGGGTGAGGGGTTATGGATCATGTGAGGGATCCCACCCTCGATGCACAATGGCTACTGGGTCACACCTGTGGCCATTGGCTGTCTCGTTGAGTGGCTCTCCCTTCAGGATGCTGGCCAAGCAGATCTGGCCATTTTAACTTGCAAAATAAATTGTCTTTTTCTTTATTCGTTCATGGGATATGGGCGTCACTGGCTGGGACAGAATTTATTGCCCATCCTTGAGGACATTTAAGAGTTAATCACATTGCCTTGGCTCTGCAGTCACATGTAGCCAGGCCAGGTAAGGACAACAGATTTCCTTCCCTAAAGGATACTATGAATGAAATGAAAATGAATGAAAATCGCTTATTGTCACTAGTAGGCTTCAATGAAGTTACTGTGAAAAGCCCCTAGTCGCCTGTTCAGGTACGGGAATTGAACCGTGCTGCTGGCCTGCCTTGGTCTGCTTTCAAAGCCAGCGATTCAGCCCAGTGTGCTAATTTGTGAACCAGATAGATTTTTGCGACCATGGTTTTGTGTTATATAACTCTATATTATTATTAGTTATAATTCCAGATTTTTATTGAATTTAAATTTCACCGCCTGCCATGGTGGGATTTGAACCTGGGTCCCCAGAGCTTTGGGTCTCTGGATTACTAGTCCAGCAAAAATACTACTACGCCAGTGCTCTTCAGAGGGCATCTCCATATTGAGGCCCCTCTCTCTCCATTATGAACCCCAACTTGACCAATGTGCCAGTGCTGGCAGAGCCCATTGGCCCTTTACCCTCGGGAACCCGCCCACTATTCTTGGACCCTGACCATTAGATCACTTGCCTCTTGGGGTAGATATTTCTGGAACATGTTGTATGGGGTTGGGACCTGGAAATAGAAATAATCCATCCAGAAGAAAATGTTATCAAATAACAGGAGTATGTTTTGTTGATTAAGGAATTGGATCTGGTGGAACATGAACTTGAAGAAACTCCATATTAATAGCAGATAGGGGTGTAAATCAGAATAGGAATTGATTATGCAATGTCCAATTCTCTTTTCCCACTCACTGTAATGACACAGGATTGTGCCAGAGGGCCAGAAATTAGGTCAGGACCTGGAAACACTGAGTTCCAGACTAATGTTAGAGTTAGCCAGAGCTTATTAAGAGGTGGAAGGAATTTCCGTCCTCTGCCATCAGAGCTCTCCCAACATCAGCTCTTGAAGCTACCAGATATACCCTTGGTGGTGGTATAGAATGTGCCTTCACATTAGAAATGGATCCCATCTGTGCAGTCCGGACCTGGGTTGTGATTTGCTTTTCAATATCATAATCAGCACACTTAAGATCAGGGGCAGGTGATATTCATTCCTCATAACAAAGCCACCCATGACCACCTAGGAACCCAGCCTGGATCTGGTTACACCTGTCAAACAGTTTTGCGATGGGCAGATGCCCCAAACACACCTCTTGAGCGAAGGTATCCAATCAGCTAATGTTCTCTGGGTTTGCACTGAAGGTCAACATTCACCCCAAAGCTTTTACCAACTTTCCCCTGAGAAAGAAAGAAAAATAATATCCAGTTTTATTATTGATTTCAAAATACTGGAAAATGCACAAACAAGGCAGGATTCCCCATCTGGGTACTAAATCACATGGCCGTGACGGCATCGGGGGAAGAGGATGTTTCCCTCTGTGGAGGTCAAATGGAAACCCCACCATATCCTCCGTCCCAGGTATAAATAATTATGCCTCTCATGGTATTGTGCCATTTACTGTGGCAGGGTCAGCTTGATGGCGTGCATCCTGCTGTCATATCTGGGTGCCATATTGAAAAGGTGCACAACATCACTGACCCAGCATTAAAGAAAGAAAACATTTCTGCTTTTCTGAGTCCAAAACTGTTTATTCTAAGATAATACCCCCAGTTTTGGATTTTCCTGCCAAGGAAGCATTTTCCCAGCAGCAAACCAGTCAAGACCCTTCAGAATTTTATATGTTCCAACTACGCCGCCTCTCATTCTTTAATATTCCAGGGACTATTCAATCTATCCCCAATCGTGTTCAAATCCCACCACGACAGCTGGTGGAATTTAAGTTCAATACATAGACCTGGACTTGAAAAGCTAGTCTCAGTAAAGGTGACCATGACAACTCTCATTGATTGTTGTAAAAACCCATCTGGTTCACTGATGTGCTTTTGTGGAGGAAATCGGCCATCCTCCCCTGGTCTGGCCTACATGTGACTCTGGAACCACAGTCAATGTGGTTGACTCTTAACTGCCCCCTGAAATGGCCTGGTGAGCCATTCAGTTCAAGGGCACAGAATTTGGGATGCTCACATTCGATGAAAGAATAAATTGCGAACAACATCTCCTCACGGGGCAACATTTTAATTCCACGAATCAGGTAAGTGATCCTTTGTTGCACGCCATCTGAGATGAGTCAGTGAGTATTTCTTGGGTTAGGAGACCATCATGCTCAGTATTCAAGCTGTAGTCTCACCAAAACCCTAGATAATTTCAAAAAGACCTCAGTTATTCAACGTTTACTTGTTTACTTATCTCTCACTGTTCACAAAATATTCCGCATTTCTATTCTACCAAATTGCACTCGTGGAATCTCTGTATCATTTAACATTAAACATTCCACTTTCTCAAAACTGGAATGGCGCCATCAACCTTTTGGAATCTTGGTGACCAAAAGCGCAATTTTCCCCAATACCGTGGCTGCCAGAGCAGATCAAAGGCCAAGTAATCTGCAGTGAGTAACTCCCGTTCTGATTCACCAATCTTCACCGTTTGTGAGGAACAGATTGCAGGAGTGACAGATAATGCACCCTATCTTGGATGGATGCTGCTGCAAAATCGCCAACCAGGGCAGTCCACTCAATTGGTATCCCATCCCACCATTGTAGGATGGTGCACACTCCTTTCACCGTTAGCTCACCATGGCTGGAGGCGTGTGCCACCTGCACAATGCACAACAATAACTCACCAATGCTTCTATGACTGCAGTTCCTCATCCTGTGCCCTTCACCAGATTGAGCAGTTTAGGCCTTGACTCGCTGGAGGTTAGAAAAGTCAGAGGAGATCCAATTGAGGTATCTAAGATGTTAAAGGGGATTGAAGGGTAGGCGTATAGCGGATGTTTCCTCTTATTGGGTTCTTCAGAACGAGAGGCCATAGATTCAGGCGAAGGGTGGCAGATTTAAAACAGAAATGAGAAGGAATTACTTCTCTCAAAGGAATGTGAATCTGTGGAATTTTCAATCCCAGAGTGCAGTAGTTGTCGGAACACGCAACACATTTAAGGAGATGGATAGGATTTAATTATTAGTAGGGTGAAGGGTTATGGGGAGCGGGCAGGAAGGTTGAGATCAGGTTGAGATTTGATCAGCCATGCTCGTTTTGAATGGTGAAGCATACTCGAGGGGCCGAATTGCCTACTCCTGCCCCTAATTCTTCTGTTCTTATGTTCAGAAGGGCAAAACGACACAATCAGGTTAACATAGCTACGTAGTGAAGTCCAGTGAAGCACTGGCTTGGGCATATGTTGGCTTTCTTTCATGGTCACCTGACATTACAGTGAGAGTACTTTCACCAAGTTATTTGTAGTGATTCAAGAAGGACGCTCACCTTGATGGGCAGCCGGGGGCGGAAAATAAATACTGGCTTTATGATTGACACCTATATCCCCAAAATGAATTTGAAAAAAAGACACCCTGTGGGTGCCGTGCAATAACCTTACATCTGAGTAAGCCACGTCCACTGTTGTTACATCTGCCTGCTCCTTGGAATACTTGATAGCAAACCAGTTTATTCCTGCTGTAGTCATGCTTTTTGCTTCTGGCAATCCCTAAGCACGTCCACTGACCTGTGTGAGACATGACTTTTGATGGCGGCCAAGAAACCTGTGAGGCCTGCTGGAAGGTTGTCTCTCCAGTGACCTTGCAATAGGTCGAAGCCAACCCAGAAAACATTTTTAAGACTTGAGCCCAAGGCCTCAATAGCGGCAGGAGAAGTATTTATGGGACACTTGTGCCATTGGCTTGTGCCACGTGGGGCTCTGCTGCAGATGTCACAGAATTCTCCATGTGCTTCATAGCAGCTGCAGTGCAGACAGCTATTCACCTATGGCTGCAGTTCTGGTAGTGGACTATTCCATTGCCTTAATATTCTGCATGGCTACAAATGGTTCACTTTCGGAAAGTGATCTCTTTTGGTGTCTGAATCTACAGCTGCTGCAGCAGAGGCAGGAACTATGTTGGACATCTAGCATGTTCATTAGCCTTTGCCACCATTACAACATCTTTCTACCCACTTGCACGCTGTGACTCAACTATACTATCCCTCCAGCTTCACTAGCTACATCCCTGGGATCTGTGTAGTCATGATGATGACTTGACTGTGATAGCGATAGCGATGAGATGGGGAACGCCACCTTAGCTCCCTCCTCACCCCCACCCCCCAGTGGTGTATATTGCGGCATGGAGGTGGCCCGCCTTTGCCTGGTGGCAGGATCTTCTGTTCCCACTGCTACCAACAGGGTTGCCCATTGTTTGCACCCTCCACCACCGGTGACCCACGACAAAGGGTTGCTGTAAGCGGGCCTGGAAGATCCTGTTGGCGGGAACGATCCAAAAATCGCACCTGAAGAGAATGGAATCAATCACTGGCCGTGTAAATGCTGGCATACTCGAGGATATTTTGTGAGGTTGGTACACTTGACAGCTAAGTAGACAGCAGGGAGCGAATTGCTAAAATATCCCTTCAAGTAACCATCATCCGCCTTTACTTGCAATGTGTGATATTCTCTGTATGGTTACAGAAGTTTCATATGTGTCCTTGTCACTCTGGAGCAGCATTACTCATCCTCAGCATTACAGAGTAGTCCCGAGCTTTGTGGAAGCTGCTGACTGCTCCCTCCTCCATGCAGCTGATGCGCTTTTGACCAATTATCTCTAATGTGGCTTCCTTCAAGAAAAGAACAGGAGGAGCACCTGATCATTAAACACCATCTTTTCCTGCCAACAGAATAATAATGCAGAGATAGTGAAAGTGTCACACAGGGGCTCAATGTCTGAGGCACCCTGGATGCTGCAATTTCATAATTTGGATTCATTGCAAGAAGCCTCAATACTCTGTGCGCACTATACTATTCTTCAGCCTGCTTCTATTATGTAAAAATCCAGCTAACCAGCTGCTATAAGTTACTATGTGTTAGCACTACAGGATGTAACACCGAGCAGAAATTATTTCCTTGCAGGCACATCTTTTGCATAATGATTACCTCCGCAAATCAGAGTTTGTGCATCAAATCCCTCCCTGGACGGCTCCTCGGCACAGCCCAGCTACCAGGCATGGCCAACAACTTCATACTTAATGTTCTAAAGTCTCCTTTTAAAAATATTTAAGCTTGTTAAACCATGTTTTTGTTTGTATGAAACATGTACTGTGATTGTGGCAGTACATCTAGCCTACATGTGACTCCAGTCCCACAGCATTGTGGTTGACTCTTAACCGCCTCCTGCAATGGCCGAGCAAGCGGCTCAGTGCAAGGGCAGTTAGGGATGGGTAACAAATGCTGCCCTTTCCAGTGATGTCCACACCCCAGGAAAGAATAATTGAAAAAGTACAATTGCCTGTATTGCTCAGTTAGTTAGGCCACTGCTGGGAGTATTGGGCTGGGTTTGAACTTGCTGGGAGCAGGGGAATCCAGTCACACACAGGAAACCATTTGCCCAGTGACTTTCTAACCCAACGTTACCATTGTTTCTGGGTCCACCGACCAATTGAGCGGCGTCGAATTTCAACATTGTCAACAGGTCATTTGATGGAATTTGGAGCTTGGAACAGAACAGAAGAAACTCGTGGGCCTCCAGTAATCTCAAACAGAGACTGAACAAGAGGAGATGGTGGAGGTGAGGAGAGCAGTGAAGAATCCACATTTTATACCACAGAATGCTCCGAGCAGTGCTCAGCTGGATGCAGATTCAGCAACCCCCATCTGGATTCACCCACCATTCATTAATATCTCCCCCACTGCGTCCTATTCTGGCACCACACTTTAAGAAAGATGTTGAGACCTTGGAGGGGTGCCGAGGAGATTCGCTGGAGTGGTAACTGTGATGAGTACATCAGTTGTGTGGCAAACTATACAAGCTGGGATTTTGCTCTTTATGATCTGAGAAAGGTTAAGTAAATATAATAGATATATCCAGAATCATGAAGGGTTCTTGGAGAGTAAATAAGGAGAAAATGTTTCCGGTGGAACAAGGGGTCGTGACCAAAGGGCACAGGTTTAAGGTCATTGGTAAAAGAGCCAGAGGTGAGATGAGAATTCTTGTTAGGCAGCAAGTTACTGTGATCTGCGAGTTCTGATAAAGTAGCAGAGGTATCGTCAATGGCTTTCCAAAAGGAATTGGATGAACTCTTCATGGTGAAAATCTTTCAGGGCTATGAGAAAAGAAGCAGGGAATTGGGACTTGATAGATAGCCCTTCCAGAGCTGGTATGGGCACATTGAGCCTCAGTGGCTTTCTCCTGAGCTATAGAATTCCAAGATTTCCTTCTCAAATGGTAAACCATTTCTACTTTAGTTTTCTGCCTGAAGACAGATCCGACCTGCAAAAACCATGATCTTCACAAAATGTAGAGAAGAAAGGAGACAAGTCCTAAACTACCCCAGCAGAAACGAAGATCAAACCCTATGCTATTGACACCAGTCTGGTTCACATCCACCATCCAGGCCCACCCAAGGAATCCAGTTACCATGGCAACACCTTATATGCATGTGTAGTCCGGAGCTATGAATGTGATTGTAGAGGATCCATTTTTCTGTTGTCTATCAGGTGGCTGAGCAGGAACCTCTCCCACTCTTATTTCCTGGCATTGGTGCGTGTTGGAAAGGTGGATACTCAACCTGTTTAGCTGTATTATGGGCATACCAATGACATCGTGGGTGGCACGGTGATGCAGTGGTTAGCACTGCTGCCTCACAGCACCAGGGACATGGGTTTGATTCCAAACTGAAGTGACTGCCTGTGTGACATTTGCACGTTCTCTGTGTGGGTTTCCTCCCGCTGCTCCAGTTTCCTCCCACAGTCCAAAGATGTGAAAGTTAGGTGGATTGGCCATGCTACAATTTCCCCTATTGTCCAAAGGTTAGATGGGATTATGGGGATAGAGTGCGGAGTGGGCTTAGGTTAGAATGGTCTTTCGAAGGGTCAGTGCAGGCCTGATGGATTAAATGGCCTCCTTTTGCACCTGAGGGATTCCATGACCCCTCAAGTCCTCAAACCCAGAGCTTCTGGCTTAGAGACAGGTACACTACCCACTGATAAACCATGAACAATTTCTCTTATTATTAGGAACGTGTCCTTTTAAATAACACTGTTATTCAAGCACATTCAGTGCCAATCAAGAACCACGTTCCAGCAGATAAAGGACCTTAATTGGCTCCACCAGTGAAGTAGTAAGTTCATGTTACAGTCTGTTGAGCAAGAACTCATAACATAGTAACCTTAGCAATAAATGAGATTTAGACTGATTCCAGTGTCATTCTGGACATTCTAAGAGCTTTTTTATAATATCGGTAAAAGGTAAAAGCTGTATCCTTCCAGAAAGATCATTTACAAAGCTGCGCAGCAGAGCAAGAATTAACTGACAACATCTGCAAAAGAAAAAGCCCAATTAACCCAACTGGCTAAGTTCAACTTGCATGCATTGCAACATTCCCGAATAACTTTCGGCAAAAGCACATTCGAATCACAGATGATTCCGGGGGCAGATTAACTGCAATGGACTCAACTGAGATTATTTTGTAGAGAAGCTGGGTTTTAAAAGTTTCCTTCAGAAGCATGAGTATAACGAGTTGCACGAATGGGGTCGCGCATCTCATTACAATTTCAGTACAAATCCCAAACAGACGCTGTAAAATCTGCTGTGATGCGACACCGTCTATAAAATAATGAGAGGCATAGATCAGGTAGATAGTCAACATCTTTTCCCAAAGATATGGGAGTCTAAAACTAGAGGGCATTTATGTTGAAGGTAATAGGGGAGAGATACAAAAGGGTCCAGACGGGCAATTTTTTCACACCGAGGGTGCTGAGTGTCTGGAACGGGCTGCAAGAGGCAGTAGTAGAGGTGGGCACAATTTTGTATTTTAAAAAGCATTTAGACTATTATATGGGAAAGATGGGTATAGAGGGATATGGGCCAAATGCGGGCAATTAGGATTAGTTTACAGGTTAAAAACTGGGTGGTATGGACAAGTTGGGCCAAAGGGTCTGTTTTCATGCAGTAAAGGTCTATGGGCAGAATTCTCCGCAAGGCCCGACGCCGTCGTGAAACCTGGAGAGGTTCACGATGGCGTCGGAAGCCTCTCCCGGCGCCCTATTCTCCCCTACCCGGGGGGATAGGCGGGCCGTACCGGAAAACTCGGTGGCCAACCTTGTCCCTGGCTTCAAGGCCCGGCACGCCAAGAATGACGGCGCGGCGGAGCCTAATGACGTCAGCCGCGCATGCGCGGGTTGGACAGCTCAAACCTGCGCATGCGCGGTTGCTGTCTTTCCCCTCAGCCGCCCCGCAAGACGTGGCGGCTTGATCTTGCGGGGCGGCGGAGGGGAAAGAGTGCGTCCCCTTGAGACGCCGGCCCGACGATCGGTGGGCACCGATCGCGGGACAGTCCCCTCCCGTGCACGGCTGTGGTGCTCGATCCCTGATCCTCCCCCCCCCCCCCCCCCCCCAGGCTCCACACTTACCTGGCGCACCATGTTCACGACGGCAGCGACCAGGTATGGTTGCCGCCGTCGTGAACAGGTTGGGAACGGCAGGCCGCTCGGCCCATCCGGGTCGGAGAATCGCGGGTCGCCGTGAAAAACGGTGGCCCGCGTTTCTCCGAGCGGCATGTTAGAAAACCGGACACGCCATTTTGGGGGGGGGGTGGGAGAATAGCGGGAGGTGCGGGAGCGGACCTCCCGCTATTCTCCCACCCTTCGTGGTTGCGGAGAATTGCGGCCTATGACTCTACAAGCGTGTTTTTGTGTTCTTGAAATGAAGGCAACCTGACTGGGAGCCAGAGTGACATGGGTTTTCATGCAGGGAAGAAGACAGGGATACACTTCCTGCACCCTGATGCACTTGTGGCAAATAGTAGAAAATCGGGAGGCCCCGGAAAGACTTACCAGAAAAGGAATCTGTGGTTATATGCATGTGCACATCAATGTATATAGTTATCTATCGATGTATATTGCTATCAGTATGACTTCCGACCAGCAGGTAGTGATGAGATCCATCATGTGACTGGAGAGATTTAGCAGTTGGTAGTAAGTCGTACTAGATGTAGGTCACACGAGAAGTAGCTCCAGGAAAATTCACTGAATTCATTTATTAGTTATCGTCTGTATTATAGTTCATTAGTTATCTTTCCACGTGTTTGTTAATAACTCAACTTAGTAGTTAAAAAACTAGATGTTCTGTGTGCATCATGACCATGGCCATTACACAGAACACAACCTACGTGATTGTGCGATACCCACTGTTTCTATGCTCGATGGTGCGATGCATGGGTTAAAACAATCACCTTCTGAGCCGAGGTATTAATGTGCAAATATTAATTGGATTGTATGAAACTACTTCAATTCAATGTCTGGGTCCTGCACTTTCTGAAGTCTGATCTATCGCTATATTTAGAAAAAAGACTTGGAGATGGGACTTATAGTCACCTTTCATAGCCCAGAAAACAAATTTGTTTTGGCAACTTTTAATAATCAAACTCTTTAATGAATCAAAGCAAACTACACACTTTCAGCAGATTCCGATTCCAAAGCCTTTCATGAGAATTTCCATTTAACTCCCTCCTCTAACATTGTCCCCCTATTTTCCCCCCTCTTCACCCTAAAAGCAATGAATATCCTCGACCTGCAGTTCGATGGGTCACTGGGTCTGTCTTTGCAGGTCAGGCAACACCTGTGGAGAGAGATAAACAAGAGTTCATATTTCAGGTCAATGACCGTTCATCAAGGCGGGAAGATGTTCGAGGTGGACAGGTTTAAATACGTACAGGGTCAGGGGAAAGGGGATTGAGGCTGCAAATACAAGGCCAATGATGAGGTGAAGTGCCGGATTGAGTGAATGACAAATGGGATGATGGCTCAAGACAAAATTGGGTATGTGGGTGCGATAAGTGAAATAAAATATGGGCCTAGTGTGATGTGACCATCAATTCACACGATTGGAAATAAATTGTGGTTTTAACGGGCAGCACGGTGGCACAGTGGTTAGCATTGCTGCCTATGGCGCTGAGGACCCGGGTTCGAATCCCGGCCCTGGGTCACTGTCCATGAGGAGTTTGCACATTCTCCCCGTGTCTGCGTGGGTTTCGCCCCCACAACCCAAAAGATGTGCAGGATAGGTGGATTGGCCATGTTAAATTGCCCCTTAATTGGAAAAAATAATTGGGTACTCTAAATTTATTAAAAAAAAAAAAAAAAAAAAATTGTGGTTTTAATAGTCTTACAACTAAGCCAGCCTGCGACCAGAGGAACTGAGAGCAGGCTTACGGCTGCAGCACTTTATACTTCCGGTAGTGGGAGGAGCCATGGGTGGAGCCATGGGCGGAGCCAAGGGTGGAGCCCTGTACAAGCTCCTCATCTCCCCCTATAGGCAGAGCTGCACAACGGCTCACATACAGAGCCCACAAGGACATAATATAATGCAATGCAATACAGTGTGAATTACAATACAGTATAAATCACCACATTCACTCCCTGTAAAAAAATCAAGTCCGGCGGGGGTGACAGGTCTACAAGTTGAGCCGGTCCGGTGGCCGAGTCGTCCTTTGGGATCGGCGGAGCACCGGGGTTGCAGCCTCTTCGAGTGGCTGGGTGGTGACGATCGGTGTGGGTATGCGGGCGGACTCCGGGGGTGTTTCAGTCCGAACTTCATACCTGACCGGTGGGACGGGTGACGGGGGGGGGGGGGGGGGGGGGGGGGGGGGCACAGGAAACCTACAGGCGTGGGGGCACTGAGCGTGGGCAGGGAACTTATAGGCGCGGGATGCAAGGCATGGGGGGTTGAGTGGGGTGTAGTGTGAGGGGTACCTCGGCGGTGGTGGTGGTGGTGGATCCTGCAGGTGCCAGGTCCCGGAGGGAAACGGTATCCTGACGGCCATCAGGGTATTCAATGAAGGCGTATTGGGGATTCGAATGCAGTAGTATCACTCTCTCTACTAGCGGGTCTGTTTTGTGTGTCCGGACGTGCTTCCGGAGGAGAACCGGGCCCGGTGTCCTCAACCAGGATGGGAGCGAAGCCCCCATGGTAGTGCCCCTAGAGAAAACAAATAGTCGCTCGTGAGGGGTCTGGTTGGTGGCGGTGCATAGGAGGGACCTAATGGCATGGAGCGCGTCGGGAAGGACCTCCTGTGAGTGGGAGGTTGGGTGATTCCTGGACCGGAGGGTCAGTAGGACGGTCTTCCAGACCGTCGCGTTCTCCCTCTCCACCAGCCCGTTCCCCCTGGGGTTATAGCTGGTAGTCCTGTTCGAGGCGATGACCTTGTCGAGCAGGTACTGACGCAGCTCATCGCTCATGAAGGACGAACCCCTGTCACTGTGTACACTCCGCGCAGATCGGGCAATCCCTGGTGATGGCTTTGACCTCCTCGGTGGAGAAAGGCAGATTTCGGGCTTTGACATAGTGGGCGAGCCGGGTGACCCTTGGGTGGCAGAGATCATTGTGGATAGCCTTCAGGCGGTCGTCTTGCGCGCTGGCGCATGTGCTGCGGGACAGGGAATCTGGGGGCTCGTTGAGCTTCCCCGGTCAATATATGATATCGTAATTATAGATGGAGAGTTCGATCCTCCTCTGCAAGATTTTATCATTTTTAATTTTGCCCCTTTGCGAGTTGTCAAACATGAAGGCGAGTGATGGTCGGTGATGAGGGTGAACCTCCTACCTGCGAGGTAGTGCCTCCAGTGCCGTACGGCTTCCTCAATGGCTTGAGCTTCCTTTTCGACTGAGGAGTGTCGAAGTTCCGAAGTGGAGAGGGTTCGGGAGAAGAAGACGACTGAGCTCCCTGCCTCGTTCAGAGTGGCTGCGAGAGCGACCTCAGAGGCGTCGCTCTCCACTTGAAAGGGGACGGATTCATCCACCACCCGCATGGCAGCTTTGGCGATGTCCTCCTTGATGCAGTTGAAGGCCTGGCGGGCCTCAGCTGACAAAGGAAAGAGTGTGGTCTTAAATCGTGGACAGGCTTTGTCCGCATCCTGAGGGACCCACTGGGCATAATAAGAGAAAAATCCCAGGCACCTCTTGAGGGACCTGGGACAATGAGGGAGAGGGAGTTGTTAGAGGGGGCGCATACTCTCCGGGTTGGGGCCCAGGACTCCGTTTTCCACGACATAGCCGAGGATGGCTAGTCTGGTAGTGCGGAAAACGCATTTCTCCGTATTATAGGTGAGGTTGAGTTTCTGGGCGGTTTGGAGAAATCGGTGGAAGTTGGCGTCGTGGTCCTGCTGATCATGGCCGCAGATGGTGACATTGTCCAAGTACGGAAAAGTGTCCCGCAGCCCGTACTGGTCCACCATTCGGTCCATTGTTCGTTGGAACACCGAGACCCCATTCGTGACGCCAAAGGGGACCCGGAGGAAATGGAAGAGGCGGCAATCTGCCTCGAGCGCCATGTAGTGGCGGTCCTCCGGGCGGATTGGGAGCTGGTGGTAAGCAGACTTCAGATCCACCGTGGAGAATATGCGGTACTGAGCGATCTGATTAACCATGTCTGCAATTCTGGGGAGGGGGTACGCATCGAGGTGCGTGAACCGGTTGATGGTTTGGCTATAATCCACCACCATTCGGAAGTTTTCCCCGGTCTTGACGACCACCACCTGAGCTCTCCAGGGGCTGTTACTGGCCTCTATGATTCCCTCATGTAGGAGCCGTTGGACTTCGGCTCTAATAAATACCCTGTCCTGCAGGTTATACCGCTGCTGCGAGTGGCTACGGGCTTGCAGTTTGAAGTGAGATTAGCTAAGTGTGGAGGGGGGTCGATTTTTAGTGTCGCTAGACTGCAGATAGTGAGTGGAGGTAGGGGTGCGCCGAAACTGAGTGTGAGGCTCTTGAGGTTACATTGGAAATCGAGTCCAAGTAAGAGTGGGGCGCAGAGGTCGGGGAGTACGTACAGCTAGAAATTAGAGTAGCTGGCACCCTGAATTGTTAGGGTCGCGACGGTCCGCCCTTGTATGTGGACTGAGTGTGAGCCCGAGGCGAAGGAGATAGTTTGCCGTGCAGGGAAGATAGGGAGCGAACAGCATCTTACCAGGTCAGGGTGTACGAAGCTCTCGGTGCTCCCGGAGTCGAAGAGGCATGGTGTCCTATACCCATTGGTTTTAACGGACATTATCGAGCTCTGGAGGTGCTTCGGACGTGACTGGTCCAGCGTGACTGCGTTGAGGTGCGGGTAGTCAACGGCTCGATCAGCTGTGCTGGAGAGGCCCCGTGATGACTGTTCGCTGAGATCGTATTCGTCGAAGTTCGGTTCGGTTGATGGCCAAGATGGCGGTTACATTTGATTGCATGTGGCGGGTGCTGGAGAAGATGGTGTCCAAGATGGTGGCCCCCATGACTCGCACGTGGCCGGCCGCGTGGAGGAGGGTTGCCAAGATGGCGGCCCCCATGAGTCGCACATGTCGGATGGAGGCGGAGTCGGCAGACACGCTGCAGCATTACGTGGCCTGCGGGCCTGTGAGTTTGGGAGGCGAGTGCTCTGGACTGCGGGGGAGTTTGAAGTTTTTGATTTGGCCAGGCATACTCTGGCATTGTGTCCTTTGCGACTGCAGCTGCTGCAGGTCGCGTTGCGGGCCAGGCAGTGCTGCCGTGGGTGTTGGGGCTGGCCATAAAAATGGCATGCTGGCGCTGCATAGTGGGTGGGTGGCTGCGCGGCGCAGGAATGGGACAGTCGCTGGTCGGGGGCCCATGATGGGGTCGCTTGGTCCGCGGGGAATGAGTTCAAACTGCGGAACGCGACCTCCATAGTCTTGGCTAACTCTACAGTGTCCTCCAAGTTCTGGGCCCCTTTTTCAAGCAATCGCTGGTGCACATAGTTGGACCTGAGTGCTGCAATGTATACATCAAGTACAGCGAGTTCCATATGCTGGGAGGCTGTTACAGCCTGAAAATTGCAGTCCCAAGCAAGGGCTTTTAAATTGCGCAGAAGGTCTTCCAGCGACTCCGCGGGGCGCTGGCGGCGGGTCATGAAAATGTGCCACGCGTAGACCTCGTTAATCGGCCGCTCGTACAGTCGGTCGAGCATGGCTAGAGCCTCAGTATATGAGGTGGTACAATTGAGTTAAGTAGAGATACGATGGCTCACCCGTGCGTGCAGTAGGCTGAGTTTCTGCTCCTCTGTAGTTTCGGAAGTGCTTGATTCAGCCAGGTAGGCCTTGAAACATCGAAGCCAGTGTAGGAAGATTTCCTTCGCCTCTGCAGCCTGCGGGTCGAGTTCTAGTCAGTCAGGTTTGAGGGCTGATTCCATAGTAGTTTTCTTCAAGTTTTCTAAGACTATTAAATTGATGAGACCATCAATTAACTCGACAGACGATTGGAAGTAAACTGTGGTTTTAATAGTCTTACAACTGAGCCTGCCTGCAACCAGAGGAACTGAGAGCAGGCTTACAGCTGCAGCACTTTATACTTCCGGTAGTGGGAGGGGCCATGGGCGGAGCCAAGGGTGAAGCCCTGTACAAACTCCTCATCTCCCCTATGGGCAGAGCCGCACAACGGCTCACATACAGAGCCCACAAGGACACAATACAACGCAATGCAATACAGTGTGAATTACAATACAGTATAATTCACCACACAGTGCAAATAGTTACAGTAGATTAGCAGAGGAGAGTAGCATCTTGTGCTGTTCACCTCATTTCATATGTATCCGTGAGGAAAGTGTCAAATCTCGCGACAATGACAGGCAGGAAATCACTGTCCCCACCTTTACCTCAAGAGGTCGAAGGTCTAGGAGCCATATTTAAAGGGTCCCTGGACATTCACTCATTGCAGACCAGGAGCCCCAGATTCTGCCGAGCCCAGGGTATCGCAGACGAGTATCGCAGACTATCACAGTTCAACGAAACCTTCTTGCCGGTTTTCCTGCAGGCCATCCAGGAAAGTCAGGAAGTGCTATTTCCCAGGCATGGAAATGATCCCACCTGACCACAGCAGTTCGGATGGAGGCTGCGGCACACGTTAGCGCCCTTGGACCCACAGAAGTGCCAGCAGTGCAGGAAGAGGGTGAACAGTCTGCTGTGCATTGACAGGATAATTGGCACCATCTATTAACTCCAAAGTGACACTTGTCAGGGCATCAGGCAGTCTTAGTTTGCGAGTGCACAGGGACATCACACAAGAGTCTGGAAATATCAAAGTTCAATTGACGTGTGCCCTAGCTCACAGGTTCCAATGCGTGCATTTAACGTTAGGGTTCTGCATATTGGCACAATTTGATGCTTACAAAGGATCAAACCACCAGCAGGACAGGGGTTAAATATTGCCATTTAGTTCAGCATCATAAATCAAGATACATCTGTACAAAGTATATTGCCTAAGAGCAAAAAAGAGTTTGGATCTGTCAGCCAGCAGAGGATAAAAAAATCAGATACTAATGGAAGTGTCTCGACAGCTCACTGTCCGGAATCTGCTAAATATTAGATTGTCACAGGCATGTCTGTTGCTTCACATGCTTGTAAAGGACACTGTGTGTTTCTCTGTGACATCCTGGAACTTGTCAACACTGGCCCCTTTACTGTCCTTATCATCTTGGTCCTTCAAGCCAAGACATCCTCCTTTATTGAGTGGGTTTGTGCAGGGCACTGCAGACAACAATGATTCAGGGCACTCTCTGTGGTGAGCACTGGAGAGCCGTGCCTGAACGGTCCAAGAATCTGAACGTCATCTTTAGGAGGCCTATCGCTTGCTTTCTGGTGGACCATGGAGAGGCATGTAGTACTCCTCAGTGGCACTCTGCAGAAAGTGAACTGACATCATCACCCAAGGCCCAAGGAGCCAACCCTGCAATTGCCGAGGCCTGAGTGTGGTCCAGAATGTAGGCGTCATGTGAGCCCCCTGGGAACCGAGAACCAGCATGCAGAATTAGCCTTTTATGATCATCGTATCAGCTGCATATTCAAAGAGTGGAAACCTTTCCTATTGATTTAATGTGACTGACTGTTGCCAAGGAGCTCTCACGGCCATAAGTGTGCAGCCAATGGCACCTTGCAATTGCTGAAACTTTGAGATTGCTGCAAAACCCAACACTCAGCCTGGCTTCGGGATTGAGTCAGAATTGAACAAATTGGTGGGCATCCGTTACCTCTCGGGCCTTGTGGGCCACACACTGGGAGATGCCATGCAGGTCGCCAGTGAAGCCCTGGCAAAGACAGTTAAGGCAGTGGTTGTTGCAATATGTCTTTTACGGATATCAGCATGACATTACTAGAAGTAAAATGTGTCGTGTGATCAAGTCTTAGTCCCACTTTTGCTCTGAGCAGAGAACACACACAGCCCTGATGCCCACAAGCATTATACATATGTATAACTGTTCTCATGTACCTAATCTTAATAAATGAATCAACAGCATGTTTACACAATCCTTATGAGTGACTGATACCTTGTGTGTTGTACAGTAAATAAGCTCCAGGATTATATCATTACAATTACACAACATGGTGATCTTTAATGCCACAGGTGTGGGTTAGCCTCCAAGTCCTTGCTCCCACAGGCCATCACGGAAAAGCTGGCATATGTTTGCAGCCATGTTCTGGAACATTCTAAGGTGCCTCTGGCATTGCCTTTTGCACATCTGTAGATCGATGCAGTGCCTCCGTGGCTGGGCCAATGCTGACCATTGCAATGGGCCATGGTTGCCAGCAGCCTGATCTTTATGGTTAGTCAGTCATGGAATGTGGGTAGGGCCAGAATTTATTGCGGATCACAATAAGCCTCTGAACTGAGTGACTTGCTCGGCCATTTGAGAGGGCATTTCAGAGTCAACCACATTGGTGTAGATCTGGAACCACATGTAGGCCAGATCCGGTAAGAACGGCAGATTCCCTTCCCTAAGGGACACTAGTGAACTAGAAGCCGTTGCTCCTCCTGGCCCTGTGCCAATCTGTGACAGCCCCGTCTCCTCCTCATCTCGTTGAGAGCCAGTAAAATGACAGGGTTGCCTGGAACCTGCATCATCTAGGCCACAGGGGATCTGTGAATGAATTGAAGTAATACAACTAGCAAATGTATTCTTTACTTGCTTGCCCCCCATCTCAGAGCCACCGATCCGCTGCCAAGCCCTGTGCCTGGCTTCTGTCTAGACCTGGCACCCCCAACCTGTAGGACCAGAGATGAATGCTCATTCATGACTGTGCATGGAGATTACTCTTTGTCGGGGTGATGAGAGCCACATGCTGCAACATACCCACGAACACTATTCAGTTTCTCTCACTACTCTCAAGAATCTATAGAAAGACCAGTGCCCGGGGCAGCATAGTGAGACTAACCACAGGAGCACCTGTCAGCCATGACCACTCATGCGGGCAGATGAAGGTTTGGAGTTGCAAGTTTGTTGCCATCACTAGCTCCTCCTTTGAGGCATCCACCTCCCTTCCTCCATCCCTGCTCTGACAGCAGCAGATGGCAAATTGCAATGAGTGAACTGCAGCTCCAAACCGTGCTGGGATCTTAATGTTATGAGACCCTTGAACCTGGAACAAAGCCGTTATTGTGTGGGCTTCACCGTGGAGAGGAGAACACAACTCAGCATGCTTGTCACCCAATTACCTCATGATTATTAGGTTGTCCCTTTATCATAAAATCATAGAATCCCTACAGTGCAAAAGGAGGCCATTTGACCCATCGAGCCTGCACTGACCCTGTGAAAGAGCACCCTACCTAGGCTCACTCCCCCGCCCCGTCCTCATAACCCCACCTAATCTTTGGACACTAAGGGGCAATTTAGCAAGGCCAAACCACCTAACCTGCATATCTTTGGACTGTCGGAGGAAACCGGAGCGCCAGAAGGAAATCCACGCAGACACGGGGAGAACGTGCAAACTCCACACAGAGGTGGAGGACCTCTCCACACAGAGGTCACCCGAGGTCGGAATTGAACCCGGGTCCCTGGAGCTGTCAGGCAGCAGTCCTAACCACTGTGCCACCGTGCTGTCCATGGAGAAGGTTTTAAATGTCCAATTGTGCTGATGTCAAACTCTACCAACCCAAATTGTCCTCCTCCCACTTCGAGGGATCGCAGTTTCAAAATGGCCACATTGCGTAGCTGAGAATATCAAAATGGTGTGCATCACATTCAAGACTTGCTCCAACATCTTCTACCCTATCCCTGTCATCCGCCAACTTTCCCCATCCTCCTTGACCCAACCAATTCAACTATTCCTCTCTCCTCTGTCAGTTTTGAATCTTCCCCCTATTAACTTTGCATCTTCAATCACCACCCATAAAACCATAAGACCAGAAGACATAGGAACAGAATTAGGCCATTTGCCCTTCGAGTCTGCTCCGCCATTCAATCATGGCTGATATTTTTCTCATCCCCATTCTCCTGCCTTCTCCCCATAACCCCTGATCCTCTTATTAATCAAGAACTTATCTACCCCTGTCTCAAAGCCACTCAGTAATTTGGCCTCCACAGCCTTCTGTGGCAAAATGGTCCACAGATTCACTGCCCTCTGGCTGAAGAAATTCCTCCTCATCTCTGTTTTAAAGGATCGTCCCTTTAGTCTGAGATGGTGTACTCTGGGTCTAGTTTTACCTACAAGTGGAAGCATCTTCTCCACATCCACTCTATCCAGGCCTCTCAGTATCCTGTAAGTTTCAATAAGATCCCACTCATCCTTCTAAACTCCAACAAGTACAGACCCAGAGTCCTCAACCGTTCCTCATACAACAAGCTCTTCATTCCAGGGATCATTCTTGTGAACCTCCTCTGGATCCTTTCCAAGTCCAGCATATCCTTCCTTGGATATGGGGCACAAAACTGCTCACAATACTCCAAATGGGGTCAGACCAGAGCCTTTTACAGCCTCAGATGTACATCTATGGTCATGTATTCTAGCCCTTCTGACATGAATGCTAACCTTGCATTTGCCTTCTTAACTGCGGACTGAAACTGCACATTAACCTTAAGAGAACTGTGAACAAGGACTCCCAAGTCTTTTTGTGCTTCTGATTTTCTAAGTATTTCCCTAATCAGAAAATAGTCTATGCCTAAATTTCTCCTTCCAAAGTGCATGACCTCACACTTTTCCACATTGTATTTCATTTGCCAATTCATTGCCCACTCTCCAAGCCTGTCCAAATCCTTCTGCAGCCCCCTTACTTCCTCAATACTACCTGTCCATCTACAGATCTTTGTATCATCTGCAAACTTAGTAACATTTCCTTCAGTACCTTCTTCCAGATCATTAATGTATATTGTAAAAAGTTGTGGTCCCAGCACAGACCCCTGAGGTACACCACTAGTCACCAGCTGCCATCCTGAAAAAGACCCCTTTATCTCCACTCTCTGCCTTCTATCAGTCAGCCAATCCTGTATCCATGCCAGGATCTTACCCTTAACACCATGATCTTAATTTATTTAACAATCTCCGATGCGGCATCTTGTTAAGTGTGACAGCCTGCACTTTCTTTCTTTCCTCTCTGACTCTCCATCCATTACTATCACCATCCCCGCCCTAACCTAAACCTGTCCTGCTTCCCAGCTACCTGTTTTGCCGGTTTCTGTGAACTGCCCCATTGAACCTCCAATTACCACACTTTTACTCTGGACATGCCACCCTACCACATCCACTCCCTACTCTCACTGTGACTCTTCCTTCCGCTGCCCAGTATCCTCAGTTCAATTCCCAGGACCCTACTGAGGACAACACAGACTCATCCTTTTATGACCATTTTGCTCCCATGGTCCCAGCCCAGACACCCCCTGCCCAACCCAACCACAATCAGAAGTCTTACAACACCAGGTTAAAGTCCAACAGGTTTATTTGGAATCACTAGTTTTCGGAGTGTAGCTCTGTCATCAGGTGAGGGAAGAGGTAGGTTACACAAACATAGCATATAAAGACAAAGCCAATGATGCAAGATGAAACTTTGAATGCGGATATTTCCAGGTAATGAAGTCTTTACAGGTCCAGATGGTGCGACTGGAGAGAGGGATAATCTATGTTAATAATGTAATAATCTTTATTGTCACAAGTAGGCTTACATTAACACTGCAATGAAGGTACTGTGAAAAGCCCCTAGTTGCCACATTCCGACGCATGTTCGCGTTCACAGATGGAGAATTCCAATTCACCCAACAATGAATGAAATGAAAATCGCTTATTGTCACGAGTAGGCTTCGATGAATTTACTGTGAAAAGCCCCTAGTCGCCACATTCTGGCGCCTGTTCGGGGAGGCTGTTATGGGAATCGAACGGGAATCGTGCTGCTGGCCTGCCTTGGTCTGCTTTCAAAGCAGCCGATTTAGCCCAGTGTGCTGAACAGACCCTCCAGTGTGCTAAACAGCCCGAACGAGCACGTCTTTCGGGACTTGTGGGAGGAAAACTGGTTGGCAGACAGGAAACAAAGAGTAGAGATTAATGGGTCCTTTTCAAATTGGGAGACAGTAACCAGTGGGGTACCACAGTGATCGGTGCTGGGACCCCAGCTATTCACAATATATATTAATGATTTAGATGGGGGAACAAAATGTAACATCTCAAAGTTTGCAGATGAGACCAAATTAGGTGGGAGGGTGAATTGTGACGAGGATGCAGGGATCCTACAGCAAGATCTGGACAGGTTGGGCAAGTGGGCAAACCAATGGCAGATGCAGTATAATTTGGATAAATGTGAGGTTATTCATTTTGGAAGCAAAAACAGGAAGGCAGATTACTACCTGAATGGTTGTAAATTGGGAGAGGGAAGTGTGCAGCGGGACCTGGGTGTCCTTGTGCACCATTCGCTGAAGGTAAGCATGCAGGTGCAGCAGGCGGTAAAGAAGGCTAATGGTATGTTGGCCTTCATTGCAAGAGGTTTTGAGTATAGAAGCAAGGATGTGTTGCAATTGTGTAGGGCCTTGGTGAGGCCACACTTGGAGTAGTGTGTGCAGTTTTGGTCTCCTCCTCTGAGGAAGGATGTTCTTGCTCTTGAAGGAGAGCAGCGAAGGTTTACCAGACTGATTCCAGGGATTGACTAGGTTGGGATTGTTCTCGCTGGAATTCAGAAGAATGAGGGGGGATCTCATAGAGAGTTATAAAATTATAACAGGAGTAGACAGGGTAGATGCAGGGAAGATGTTACCAATGATAGGTGTGTCCAGAAGGGGTCACAGTCTGAGGATTCAGTGTAAACCATTTTGGACAGAGATAAGGAGACATTTCTTCACACAAAGAGTGGTGAGCCTGTGGAATTCATATCCACAGGAAGTAGTTGATGCTAAAACTTTGAATATATTCAAGAGGTGGCTGGACATAGCACTTGGGGAGAATGGGATCAAAAGCTATGGGGAAAAAGCAGGTTTTGGCTATTGAGTTGGATGATCAGCCATGATCATGATGAATAGCGGAGCAGGCTCGAAGGGCCAATGGGCCTCCTCCTGCTCCTATCTTCTATGTATTTATGAAACCGGAGCACCCGTAGGAAACCCACGGGGAGAATATGCAGACACCGCACAGACAGTGACCGAAGCCGGGAATCGAACCTGGGACCCTGGTGCTGTGAAGCAACAGTGCTATCAACTGTGCTTCCGTGCCACCCATGATCACAGGTTAAAGAGGTGCAAAATTTCTCAACAGTTGGTACGATTTCGCAAGCCTAGGCCAGATGGTGGGAGGTGAATGTAATGGGACATGAATCCAAGGTCCCGATTAAGGCCGTACCCATGCGTGCCCAGCTTGGCTATCGATTTCTGCTCAGCGATTCTGCATTATCGAGCATCCTGAAGGCCGACTTACCCGAAGATCAGAGGCTGAATGTGCTCGACTGGTGAAGTGTTCCCCGACTGGAAGGGAACATTCCTGCCTGGCGATTGTCGCGCAACCCAACCACAACAGCCCCAGGTCCTTCTCTCCATCCCACATCCCTACGTCCTCGCTGTCTCTCTCCATTTCCCAAACAGTTTGTCTTCCTTCCCTGGATAGCCTCCTTCACCTGCCTCCCTTATCCAGCCATCATGCAGCCTGGCCTCGTGGCACCCATTCTGAGACAAAAGGCTGAGTTTTGTGAGCGATCCATAAGAAGGCCAAAGCAGGGTCTACATGCCCCAAATCCATGGAGGAGGCCCAACGGACCAGTCACAAGCCACTTATACACAGTCGTAAATGGGAACGTTCTAATTTCTCGCTGGCGGGGAAATAATTTTGAGGGGGATCTTAATCTGGGGGTTGCGATGAGGTGGGGGCCATTTAATGAGCACGTGCTGTTCGTCAGGACTCTCTTTAACCTGCCTTGACAGTCCCAAGAACTTAATTGCTAAAGTTAACACCATCATTAGGAAACTGGCTTTAAGCCTCCCACCAAATTAAATAACCCCAATCTGCCAAACCTCCTGCTGCTGGTGGGACTGGAAGATTCCACTCTATGTACTCGCTAGAGGTTCAAGCAAAGTTCACTTTCAAATTGTTTGCATGATTGCCATGTGAAGCAGGAACTGTTCTCTCCTTCCCCAGCTTGGATGTAGAGATACATTGAAGATAGGAGCAGGAGGAGGCTTTATGGCCCTTTGAGCCTTTTCCGCCTTTTGTCACGATCATGGCAGATCGACTTTTACACATCCGCTGCCACCCTGACTTAGTAATTTGCCAGCACTGCAAAATCAGGAATCAAGCCTGTGGCTATTGCCATTGCAGAATCCTCACCATAAACATCATTGACCAGAAACTGTACTGGACTAGCCAGAAAAATGCTATTGCTATAACAGCAGGTCAGAGGCTAGGAATTCTGCAGCAAGTAACTCACCTCCTGACTCCCCGAAGCTCATCCATCATCCACAAGGAACAAATCAGGAGAACGATGGACTAATCTCCACTTGCCTGCATGAGTTTAGCTCCAGCAACATTCTAGAAGCTCAACATCATCCAAGAGAAAGACTCCCACTTCATCAGTAACCAATCCAACACCCTACACAATCGCATTGACTCATAGTTACAGCAGTGTGTACCATCTACAAGATGCACTGCAGCAACTTGACGAGGCTCTTTTGACAGACTCTTTATAAACCCATGACCTCGAGAAGGACAAGGTCAGCAGACTCATGGGAATACCACCACCTGGACACTGCCAAGCCGCATACCATCCTGGCTGTGGTGTTCTTTGTGGTTCAGATCCTAGGATGGTTGGCGTAGTGTTCACAAAGACCACAACTAGATTTTATATTAAACAAAGCTAAAGATTTATTTACACTACTTAATTGAATTTTACACTTCTATATAATAAACAATTGACAATTAATATACATCTACACTCCTCTACCACTATTCTCTACACTAATACAATAACTAGGTAGCACCAATAATAGGGGTAGCACGGTAGCATGGTGGTTAGCATAAATGCTTCACAGCTCCAGGGTCCCAGGTTCGATTCCCGGCTGGGTCACTGTCTGTGTGGAGTCTGCGCGTCCTCCCCGTGTGTGCGTGGGTTTCCTCCGGGTGCTCCGGTTTCCTCCCACAGTCCAAAGATGTGCGGGTTAGGTGGATTGGCCATGCTAAATTGCCCGTAGTGTCCTAAAAAGTAAGGTTAAGGGGGGGGGGGGGGTTGTTGGATTACGGGTATAGGGTGGATACGTGGGTTTGAGTAGGGTGATCATTGCTCGGCACAACATCGAGGGCCGAAGGCCTGTTCTGTGCTGTACTGTTCTATGTTCTATGTTAACTATGATCTGCTCTCACTCACACTAGCTTTCCTACAGTCTGTCTTCTAGCTTCTCCTCAACACTCTCCGAGAAGGATGAGCATCGATGCTTTATATAGTTCTGCGTCTAGCTCCCTCTAGTGGTTGAGTCGGACATAATATTAACCCTTACAGTTCTGTACATTTCTCATAATGTCATACTGGCATGGAACTATACCACTGTTCCTTCACTGTTGTTGGGTCAACAGTCAGAAACTCCCCCCACAGCCTCTTCCCCCCCCCCCCCCCCCCCCCCCCCCCCCCCCCCCCAATTGCACAATGGTGCAGCGCATGCACCATCTGCACTGCAGCGGTTCAAGCAGGTGACTCGCCACTACCGTCTCGACGGCATTTTAGAATGGGCCACAAATATTGTCCTTGCCAGAGATGCACTCATCCCTTGAGAAAATCTAAAAGGTTTGTTTCGTAAGCGTCTCGGATGAAAAAAAGGTCATTCAACCATGGAAGCAATCTTTCAGCTACATAAAGTTTCCCATTATAACATCAAGTTGAATTTTTAATGTACTGAACATTTTTGTCTCGACTATCCTGTTTGATAGACTATTCCAATCATATTGCATGCTTTAAATAAAGTTCATCCTCATATATGTTTCCAAATTCTCTTTGCACCATTGCAGATTCCACTGATTCTACATTCCTGACCTACTTTGAAGTAATATGCTGGGCTTATCTATTCCATTTAATATTTTATGTGCTTTAATGAGGTTGTGCCTTAATCTTTTATTCTACCCTGCTGATCTTGAACTTTTTTGATCTTCCCTTAGTGCTCATCGCCTTCACACTTGCGATCAATCTCTTTACACCTTCCCAGTGTTAGTTCTTTCATGGCATTGATCCAAGAACCCTCAGTAGGATCTGACCCCACCCACAGTGGGGTAGAAGAGAGCCTTACCATTACTATGTATGACAGGCTGCTGTGTTTCCTTCGTTATAACAGTGAAGTGTTCTAAAGCGCTTCATAGAAACATAGAAAATAGGAGCAGAAGGAGGCCATTTGGCCTTTTGAGCCTGTTCCGCCATTCATTAAGCCATGGCTGATCACCAACTCAGTAATTAAACAGTGATGTAGTGGTATTGTCGCTGGACTAGTAATCAAGACACCCAGGGTAATAATGCTCTGGGAACCAGGGTTCAAAACCCATCGTGGCAGATGGTAAAATATGAATCCAATAAAAATCTGGAATTAAAAGACCATGAAACCATTGTCATAAAAACCATCTGGTTCACTAAATGCTTTTAGGAAAGGAAGTCTGTTGAACTAGAGTATGCAGATGGCGCTCGCTTCTGTGCACACATAAGAGGCCGAGCTCCAAGCCGTCATCAACATCTCCACTCAGGCACACAAGAGCATGAGGCTTGCACTAAACATCCATAAAACAAAGGTCTCTACCAACCTGCCACACTGCACCCCCCCCCCCCCCCCCACCCCCCCCCCCCCCCCCCCCCCCAGTTATCAAAATCCACAACAAGTCTTTGAACAATGTGGCTCACTTTCCATTCCTTGGGAGCCTACTGTCAACAATAGCAGACATCGACATTGAGATTCAACTCTGTATTCAGCGTGCCAGTGCAGCATTTGGTCGCGTGAAGAAGAGAGTGTTTGAAGACCTTAGACTCGGCACCCAGCTCATGAACTACAGAGTAGTAATGATACCCACCCTCCTATATGGCTCAGGGATGTGGACTATGTACAGCAAGCACTCCAATACCCCGAAGAAGTGCCACCAGGGCTGCCTCCACAAAATCCTGCAAATCCATTGGCAGGATAGTCACACCAATTTCAGTATTCTCGACAGGCCGACATCCCCAGCATTGACTACACTCAATCAGCTCCCCTAGGTGGGCCGCGTTGTCCTCATGCTTAACACTGGACCCCCGAAACAAGCGCTCCACTCAGCGCTTCAACACGGAAAACCAGCTCCGGAACACCCTCAAAGCCTCCTTGAAAAAGTGCAACACCCCGACCGACACCTGGGAACCCCTGGCTCAAGACCGTCCAAAGCGGAGGAAATTCATAGAACCATAGAAAAGTTACAGCACAGAAGGAGGCCATCCAGCCCATCTTGTCGATGCCAGCCGGAGGAAGGAGCTAAACGTCTCGGGTTTCGTTGCTGAGAGCAAGCTAAAACCAAGCCTTGACAATGAAAGGTGGACGTGGCAACCCGGGCACCCCACCCACCCGCCCCATCTACACCACCTGTGGCATAGACTGTCGGTTGCGCATTGGACTCCTCTGTCACCTGAGAACTCAGTTTTAGTGTGGAAGCCACGTCATCCTCGACTCCGAGGGACTGCCTAAGGAGAGGAAGGGGAAGACCCTGGGTCTCTGGACTACTGGTCCTGTGATAGTACCACTCCGCCATTGCCCCTCCCTTAAGAGTTCATCAGTACACGTCTGTCAGGAACATAGCGGGGAGACATTATTTATTACAGCTGCTGATTTTAAATCTTGTTTAACAACAGAGAAAAGTCAAACTGAGGTGCTCTAGTGGTGACACAGAGTTGCCCTCACTTGAACAGAGAGGATTAAATACCTGATGTGTGAACATTTGGCCACTTGTTTAGACCAGGCGACTACCAGCCCTCTGCTCTCCAACCTACTCCGTTCCTCACGGCAATGACAAGCATAGACTGGACCAGCAATCCAGAGGCCTGGACTAATGAGTTTGAATCGCAGCACAGCCACCAGGGAATTTAAGTTCATTAATTCAACAAACCGAGCTTAAAAATCAAGTACAGTAATGCTGAACCTATAACTAACAATTTGTTGTAAAAACCCATCTGGTTCGCCAACGCCCTTTCGGAAAGGGAATCTTCTGATCTTACCTGGTCTAATCTATGGGTGACCTTTGAACTCAGCTGTTAAGATGATGGCTCACCATTACCGTCTTAAGAGCATTTACAGGCTGGCTTTGCCAGTGATGCCTGCGCCCTGTGAATTAATGAATACAAAAGGAAGATCCTGTGTTTATACATCGTAATCCACCAGGTTAGGACTTCCCGTGTGATCTCATTGGTGTCTCAGCAGATCTGAAATTGGGTGGATGGAGTGTCTCTCCCAAAATTCCCCCTAAACTCCGCTACCCCCCCCCCCCCCCGGCCCCACCCCTGCACCCCCCCCCCCCCCCCCCCCCCCCCCCCCCCCCCCCCCCAATCATCCATTTGTGATTTTTTGATTATTTTACAGCAAAATAATTTGGAAATGTAGTTTGATGCAAGCGTTAGATTTTATAACCAAGCGTATTTCCACATTTTTGAGCAGAAAAGTCATAGCCTGAATTTGTAGACTGCACATTATCTCTTGGGATCGAAATTGGCAGGAATTTTACCCCCCCGCCCCGCCCCAGCCTGGGCCCTCCACCCAGTCAAACTGCTTCCCGGGAGCAGGTTGCTAGCGAGTGTGGGAGGGGGGGGGGGATGATGCCCTGCCTGTCACCCACCCAACTCTGTTGGTATCTTATCAGCTGGTGGTAAGTGGCAGACAGTCTGCTTACTCAATAATCATTTAAGGGCCTCTTTCCACCATGGCAGGGGTGGGGACCATCCCATATTGTGAGGCTGCCCGCTGTAACATATTGGTGTGACTGCAAGCTCAGTGATGGGAACCCTCCTATTCAGGCACCCTGTGCCCAAGGACCCCACTCCCTCATACCCCCTACCCCCGCACCCCCTACTCTCACTAGCGGCAAGTGTTGTCCCCGACTTTCCAGACGATGGTCTCTGCTAACACATTTGTTAAATCCAAGCCATTGTTTTCAGGATGATTGGAGAAAGTACCTGAGTCATTTATCTCATGCCACAGATATCCAGTGAACATTCACACTATAAGAGAGTTGAAATGTCCCCTGAGTTTTGTGTGAAGTTAGTTTCAAAGTAAGAGAGTACAGACTTGATTTGCATCTCCTCTGATTGAACCCTGCACTGAAAGGGCAGGTCAAGAATGAAGTGCAGCTGGCCTGTTCGGCAAAACAAGTTAACCCAGAACATACAGTGCAGAAGGAGACCATTTGGCCCATCGAGTCGGCACCGACCCACTTAAGCCCTCACTTTCACCCTATCCCTGTAACCCAATAACCCATCCTAACCTTTTTGGCTCACTAAGGCCAATCCACCTAACCTGCACATCTTTGGACTGTCGGAGGAAACCGGAGCACCCGGAGGAAACTCACACAGACACGGGGAGAATGTGCAGACGCCGCACAGACAGTGACCCAGCGGGGAATCGAACCTGGGACCCTGGCACTGTGAAGCCACAGTGCTGTCCACTTGTGCTACCGTGCTGCCCTAGATCATTAGAGATTAAATCAACTGAAAGAATAACTATGAAGGCATTTGTTGAGGTGAAGAGATCAGAAATGCTGGAGGATATTTGTTCTGCTTTAGTCAAGTAAATTTGTGATATTTGCCTGCATGCATTATAACGTAAGGTCGTCAGCAGAGCAAGGGTTAACATGGGACTCGAGAGTGGACTGTCCAGAGTATGATGTATGTAGTCACATGGTCAGAGAATAGATCTATCTAAGCAGCCAGCCTGCATGGTGGAAGCTACATCATGCAAGATCATACATGGAACTGTAAATGTTAAAGCCTACCAAGAAAGGTGTTTATGTTGAAACACACAAGGGGCGGAATTCTCCGCAAGGCACAACGCCATTGTGAAACCCAGAGAGGTTCACGATGGCGTCGGAAGCCTCTCCCAGCCCCCTATTCCCCCCACCCCGGGGGGATAGGCGGGCCGTACCAGGAAACTCAGCAGCCGGGCCTTGTCCCTGGCTTCAAGGCCGGCGCGCCAAGAATGACGCCACGGCGGCGCCTAATGACGTCAGCCGCGCATGCGCGGGTTGGGCAGCTCAAACCCGCACATGGGCGGTTGCCGTCTCCCCCTCAGCCGCCCCGCAAGACGTGGCGGCTTGATCTTGCGGAGGGGAAAGACTGCGTTCACTTGAGATGCTGGCCCGATGATCGGTGGGCACCGATCGTGGGCCCGTCCCCTCCCGAGCACGGTTGTGGTGCTCGATCCCCGATCCGTCCCCCACAGGCCTCACACTTACCTGGTGCGCCATGTTCACGACAGCAGTGACCAGGTGTGGTTGCCGCCGTCGTGAACAGGTCGGGAACGGCAGGCCGCTCGGCCCATCCGGGTCGGAGAATCGCTCACGGCGGCCCGTGTTTCTCCAAGCAGCGTGTCGCAAAACCGGACACGCCATTTTGGGGGAGGTGGGAGAATAGCGGGAGGTGCAGGAGCGGACCTCCCGCTATTCCCTCACCCATCGTGGTTGCAGAGAATCGCACCCAAGGCCTCATCAATGAGCCACACCACATGGAAACATAAAGAATCTATATTATGTACATAATATGACAAAAATGGCCTGTTGAGGTGGGGAAGCATTCTTTATTTTAGGTCACTACACAAAGATAAGTGCATGGATTGAACTCAATGAATCGAATTATAGTTTTTGTTCTGTATGTTTGTTTTAATGGAAAATAAAACAACTTCATACTTCAGAGGAATCCTTGCATCACCAAGTACTTGCTTTCAGAAGAATTGAGGAGGTACAATTGCAAACATCGAAAGTATTATTTATTTTATTTATTATTTATTTTGTTTATTGATCAGACTGCATTTTCACCATGCCGCGATGATTTCGGAGTTCTTTACAAATGGTGGGCAGGTTTAGTTTCCATAATTCTTGGCGATATTCCCAGGCTGTCTCATTTTCAGGAGTGCCTTTAAAGGGTGCGGGCAAAAGCCGGCATCCAGAGTTCCCGACTTGGCCGGCGTCGTTGTGGAGTTCGGTGTGACATACACCTCATGATTTACATGGGGTCAGGCCCGGATTCTAAAGAGTCGTGGTTAACGGCCGTCAGAGAAGTCATAAACCCTAGTCTGAATGAGGTGACTTTCGAAATATATGTTCAAAAGGTTCTCCTTATGCTCCCATGCCAAACTCTGTCCCTCATATCCCCTGTGCCAAGCAGAGGCACTTCTAAGCTCATTCACCTACATTTTATAATACTCAACCAATGAAGCCCAGAGTGACAGGAGGATATGTAAAAAAAAAGTAATCCATTCATAACCTTCTATTTTGTTTAAAAAGCCACTTCACTGCAAAGCAATACAAGTGTCCCTTTGAAATGTCAATAACAGAAACCACAAGTCCTTGAAACCAATCAGCAGTGTGTAAATTAACATTGTTAAATTCATTGCAGAGATCAGAGAGCCTGAGCTGTCAATCAAACAATGTTTTCTCTGAGGTGCAACAGTTTCAACAGAGTACTGGATGTCTGGGTTCTCAACCAAATAAAGAAGTGGATGAATGGGGCCTCAATTTATCGCTTCCCCACTGCTCAGCATCACTAATGTTATCAGACTAAGCCAGTATTGTGCAGGAATGCATACTAATTATGTACTTTTCTTCTGAGAGTGGTACTTCAACTAACGACCTCCCATTTCAGAGTCATGCATGCTGTCTTGCAATCTAAAGGCAGATAAGACTTCAGTGGCAAAGAGACCATTAACTTCAAAGGTAAATCAATATTTTAATCTTGTTTATTCCCTACAGGATTACCGTCTAAATATCTTTCTGCGTCAGCAATGGAATGATCCCAGACTGGCATACAGCGAGTATCCTGATGACTCTCTAGACTTGGACCCATCGATGTTGGATTCAATCTGGAAACCAGATTTGTTCTTTGCCAATGAGAAAGGAGCCAACTTCCACGAGGTGACAACGGAGAACAAATTACTGAGAATTTTTAAAAATGGGGTTGTCCTTTATTCAATAAGGTAGGCATTTCAAGTCACTGGATGATGTTTGAACAGCATTTGTCTGTGTTCTTAAAGCTGCAACGTATTATCTGTGTGAACAATCCTTATGTCTTTGCCTAAAATTGGTCTTAATGTGGATCTTCTGAGTGAATGTCATGGTCAACTCTGGGTTTACTGCCGTTTTCACTATTCTGAACAGATGTGACAAGGTGATGGCTTTGTTCCTGCGTAATATGCTGTTCGGGTGCCTAATAACCCAATTGCAACTCAATTTATTTTGACTAGAAATAACCTGAGATGTTAAGCAGTGGAACCTATGCTTACAAACCCATCTTTCAGACTGTCCTACTTCTCCAGTCTGTCTCTACCCAATTGTCATTAATTAAAACACCGAATTTGCATACTGACGCATCATTGCAATTACTGGCATAAAGGATACTGACTGAGCTTGAAAAGTATCTGAACAAATTTAGATATTGCACAAAGTAGGTGAATGATAGATGAATATTACTGTGTGCCGTAGGTTTTCAAACCAGGGGCTTCAGCACGTGGAATCAATTCTTCAGCTATCTGCCAGGCATCAGATTTCCTATTATTCCCAATTCATAGCCTTGCTTGGTTTCTGCTGCAGTAAATACCGAGAAAAAGATGTTTACTGGAATGTTTTCCTTTGCTTATCTACAATATTAAAACAGGGAATACTGAGAGTGCATTGGTAATTGTTGGGGTCTGTCTATAACACAGAAGAGTCTGTTAGCCATTGTTGCAAACAAATGTACAGTTGGGCAGATAAGAAGAGAAAATGTGAAACTTGAAGTTTGTATACACAATGAGCAGAAGTCTATTAGCAAAGGTAAAATAGGAGCATGATTTGGATCTGATATTATAGATTACTGGAAGCACACGGTGAATTTCAAAACAGTATCTAGCATGTAATAAATATTCAGTTTTAGTTGCATTTTTTTTAACTTTTATGTCCAGCTATTGATTAGATCATGTTTAAAATAGTATGCCCAATTTTGGGGCAACTTTGTGTTTAACTTGATACACGAGGTTGTGGGAAACCAGTTTGAATCCCACCACGGCAGGAGGTTTGTCATCCCGCAGATCCAATAATTTGCTCATTATCAATTCCCTGGTGATTGTAATTTCCCTGCGTTCCTCCCACCCTTCCATTTACTGATCTACAGCTAATTAGCTATTTTGGGATGTTACTTGTGTCCACTATAGTGAAGACTGATGCAAAATAGCTGTTCAATTCATCTGCCATCTCCTTACATTCTCCATACATACTTCCAATAGGACAAATGCTCACTCTGTCATCTGTTCTTATTTATATATCTGTAGAAACTGTTACTATCTGTCTTTATATTGCTAACTAGCTTTCCCTCACACTCTAATTCATAGAATTTACAGTGCAGAAGGAGGCCACTCGGCCCATCAAATCTGCATCGGCTCTTGCAAAGAGCACCCTACCCGAGGTCAACACCTCCACCCTATCCCCACAATCCAGTCACCCTACCCAACCCTAAAGACAATTTTGGACACTAAGGGCAATTTATCTTGGCCAATCCACCTAACCTGCACATCTTTGGACTGTGGGAGGAAACCGGTGCACCCGGAGGAAACCCACACACACACGGGGAGGATGTGCAGACTCCGCACAGTGACCCAAGCCGGGAATCGAATCTGGGACCCTGGAACTGTGAAGCAATTGTGCTATCCACAATGCCACCATGCTGCCTACTATTAGCACTATTAATTGTTCCCTCTTTATCAATCCCAACAATGTTTGTTGTTCTTTACATTATTTCCAATCTTCTAACTTGCCACCCTTCTCTGCGCAAATCTGTTTTTTCTTTAAGTTTAATACTGTCTTCAACTTTTTCAGTTCACCATGAATGGTGGGCCCTCCCTTTGGAATGTTTCTTTCTCATTGAAATGTGTCTATTCTGTGTATTCTGAAATATCCCTTTGAACATCTGCAATGAACATTTGTTGATCTTTCTCTTCACCACGTTTGCCAGTTCACTTTAGCTAGTTCAGGATACTAGTCGTGGCCGCACTCATCGCTCTCTCGAACTGAATGCAAAATTCAATCAAATTATGATCGCTGCTACTGTTATGATCCCATTTGGGGCTATCACTGGCCAGGGAAATCCCAGAATGCAACCTTGGCTCAAAAGACCGTAACATTTATTTATTTTTTATAAAATGTGGAGGAACAGAGTCACAGGACCGCTAATTAATTTTAACAACAAGATAAACATTAATTAAACATGAAAAAATTGGATTGTAATACAGTGCTGCTTTGCTGCACCTTTAGCTTTGTCATTACACAGATTGTAGGATTAACATGGGTCACAAATTACATCTTAAACTACAATGGTCTCATTAACACACAAAGTCCTTTCGAAGCATACAAGATGACTGTAGTCAAATACATACACTCGGCTCTGAACTCAAGTTAGTCTCTGTGGATTTCATCTCAGAATCCCCCCAGATGAGAGTTTCTAAACTCCACTCCCAAAAACACGCCTTAAAATCTTTTCTCATGATAACGCGGTTTGTATTCTGAAACCCAGTCCAGATTTTGCATGGACACTTTTAAACAAAGCTTTTAACAGCGAATCAGTCCATGATTTCACACCAGCGCCTTTAGGATTACTTTGTCTTGACTGTTGTGCAAGCTGCTCACAATTGCTTTAACTCGCGATTCCCAGACTGTATTAAAATGACATCAAATATTTCAATACCTGTGAAGTCTGCTGTGCCAATTTGTACCTAGTTACTGCAATTGCTCTTTAACTCAGAAAATGGTGTTTACTATTCCTTGAATTCTTCTGAATCATGCCTTGGTCTCTGTTCTCTTAACTCCTGTCATCTTCAACACTCCCAATTCCCTGGTCATCTGGACTATAATTTGTGCTTTTGGAAACCTGCCTTTTTGAAGCTCCCATCCTGTCCTACAATCAAATTAACTAAACTAAAGCTGAAAAGCTTCTCTACCTTCCAAGGCCCCAGTTGCTAAGCAATGCCGCATACTTCTGCTGGCCTATTTATTCACTCGTCATGCCATAACCCTCTCTAAGCACAATAGAAGCACAGTTAGAACTTAACTAATGCCCGCAGATACAAACATCTTGGTCCAGCATGAATCATAATATAGATTTTATACTATTAGGCACAGAAATAATAAAGTAAACACACTTAAAATTATTACTAATGTTTACCAATACAAATATAAATTCCTTAAACTATCTTAATTTTCCTAATACTACCTCGAGGTGTGTTCACTATCAATTAGGATATCAATGGATCCGCTAATTGCATATTACCAGGTCTAGTGCAGCCTGCTCTCTGGTGGGCTCCAGAATGTGCAGTTCTAAGAAACGGGGCAAAATTCTCCGACCCCACGCAGTGTCGGAGAATCACCCGGGGCGCCGAGAATCCCGCTCCCGCCATGTCCAGAATTCTCCCACCCGCCAGAAGTCGGCGTGCCGCCAATCCCGCCGCCCGCCTCAGAGAATGGCGGGGGCCGGCGGGATGCAACGGTTTTATGTAGCATAACGGTTTAACGGTAGCATAGTGGTTAGCATAAATGCTTCACAGTTCCAGGGTCCCAGGTTCGATTCCTGGCTGGGTCACTGTCTGTGCGGAGTCTGCACGTCCTCCCTGTGTGTGCGTGGGTTTCCTCCGGGTGCTCCGGTTTCCTCCCACAGTCCAAAGATGTGCGGGTTAGGTGGATTGGCCATGCTAAATTGCCCGCAGTGTCCTAAAAGGTAAGTAAGGTTGGGGTGGGGGGGGGGGGGTTGTTGCGTTACGGGTATAGGGTGGGTACGTGGGTTTGAGTAGGGTGATCATTGCTCGGCACAACATCGAGGGCCGAAGGGCCTGTTCTGTGCTGTACTGTTCTATGTTCTATGTTATTCTCCGGCCCGAATGGGCGAAGTCCCGCTGATGTGGCCACGGGTCACATCAGCGTTAATCAAAGTAGGTATTTATCGGCGTCAACCAGTGCTGATGGTTGACGCCGTTCAGTGTGGAGGTGGGTGACAGGCCGGGGAGAGAGAGAGAACTGACAAACTGCGAGTGCCGGTGGGTTGGGGTGGTGGGAAGAGAGAGCGAACTGACAAAGAGAGAGAGAACTGACAAAGAGAGAGAGAACTGACAAACTGCGAGTGCCAGTGGGTTGGAGGGGGTGGGAAGAGAGATAGAACTGACAAAGAGAGAGAGAACTGACAAACTGCGAGTGCCGGTGGGTTGGGGGGGGGCTCTTTATGTGATGTCTCGCCGGGCGGCGTTGATGAAGTCGCCCGACGTCAACCGACGTGCCACGTCCGCAGCGGGTGAAACCGACCTGAATTGCGTAACGCCGTTGCTGGCCCATTCGGGCCCGGAGAATACGCAATGTTTTGCGGGACCCGACGCCGGAGTCATCAGCGCCGTTTTTACCCGCCGGTCCCAGGCATTGCGACGGACATCGGAGAATTTTGCCCCTGATTTTTCTAGTCAGTCTGCAGGTTAAAATCCCCCATGATTATCGCAATTTTCTGACAAGCTCCCATTATTCTTTTATATTCTGTTTTACCGTGTAGTCACAATTGGGGGCCTGCTCGCCACTCCCACCAGTGAGCTTAGGTTACCTCCTGATCCCCAAAATCTATCCACACTCTACAAGTCAGGAATGTGATGGAATACGATTGACTCCCCCAGGTGTGTGCTGCTGTAACAACACATCCAGAACAAAGCAGCCCACTTGATTGGCGCCCACAACCACTACCATCTAGAAGAGCAAAGGCGGCAGATACCTGGGAATTCCACTACCTGCAAGTTGCTCTCCAAGTTACTCAGCATCCTGACATGGAAATATTTCATCGTACTTTCACGTCGCTGGATCAAAAACCTGGAATTCTCTCCCTATCAGCACTCTGGGTACGCTTACACCTCATGGACTTCAGCGGTTCCATTAGTCAGCTCACCACCGCCTTCTCAAGGTCAATTAGAGATGGGCAATATATTCTGACCTAGCAGATGACGCATGCATCCCATGGTTGAATATATAAAAGTCCAGGTTAGTCCTCAAACTTTTGGATCTTTATTATAAAAGGAAGCACAACATTTCAATGTCTTCATTGAACAGAATTTGGAAAGGAGAAGACACCTGGGGCTGGATTCTCCATTTTCAGGAGTATGTCCCCACGCCATCTTGAAAACTGTGGTCTCTTACGCCAGGAAAACTGGCGTCAAAATGCCACAGATTCACTGTCTTGCAGGGGGCTAAGGAGGCAGCTGTCGTGGAGCTTGCAGCTCCAGCTACCGATATGGCCCACCCCCCCGCACTTCCGAGTCTGCACCGCCACCCAGGTATCATGGAGGTGGGACCATGAGTGGTCCAGGCCGTCGGGAATTCAGCCGGTTGGGGACGGAGAATAGCGGGACGGGCCTCAGGCAATGGCCTCAGGTGGTGGATAGTCGGCGGAGTACGGCGCTTTGCGGAGGGGGAAGAGAATCGCGGAACTGGCACCGGTCCCGATTTCGTGCACGAAATCGGATTCTCTGCCCTGTCACCAAACATGATTTCACCGTCGGGGTGCGGAGAATTCAGCCCTTGTTCTGGGTCAGTATTGGCAATGGCATTGCTGTTTTTAGCTACATACACAATTTTATTGAAAAAGACAGTTCACACAATGCAGATATATTAACATACTTCGGCTGCAAATTTCCTTCACAACCTCCGACCATCAATCAGTTCCTACTCTTTAGTCAGACACTGCCTGACCTATTTTATGGGATGCTGGTATCACTGGTCTAGTCAAGTAATGATTGCCCATTCCTAATTTTCCTTGAGAGGGCATTTAAAAGTCAACCACATTGTTGGGTCTAGAGTCACATGTCGGCCAGACCAGGTAAGGGTGGCAGATTTCCTTCCCTAAAGGGCATGAGTGAACCAGATGAGTTTATGACAGTCTGGCAAAGGTTTCATTGTCATCATTAAACTTTTCAACGCCGATTATTTTCATTGAATTCAAATTCCGCCATTTTCTGTGGTGGGATTTGATCTCAGGTCCCAGAGCATTATCCTGGGTCTCTGGATTACTAGTCCAGCATCAATACCATTGCGCCGCCACCTCCCGCTGTCCGGAAAACCCTCTCTCCATTGAGAATCCCCCTTTTCATCCAGACCCCTCCCCTAAAGCCAGACCTTGCTCTCCATCCAATCCCCACCCCTCCCTGTTGGCCTGGACAAATTGTTTCTATTGGCCAAGTTGATCACACTGACAGGTCCTCTCTCTATGCAATGTTGCCAGAGTTTCCATGGTGATGAAGGCACTGTGTCAGATGCTGTTGTAACACTACAAAAAGAAGTGAGTTAAATTGTGAAACCTGAAGACATTCTGGTCGCCACACTACCAGAAGGATGTGGAGGCTTTAGAGAGGGTGCAGAAAAGATTTACCAGGATGTTGCCTGGTATGGAGGGCATTAGCTATGAGGAGCGGTTGAATGAACTCGGTTTGTTCTCACTGGAACGACGGAGGTTGAGGGGCGACCTGATAGAGGTCTACCAAAATTATGAGGGGCATAGACAGAGTGGATAGTCAGAGGCTTTTCCCCAGGGTAAAGGGGTTAATTACTAGGGGGCATAGGTTTAAGGTGCGAGGGGCAAGGTTTAGAGGAGATGTATGATGCAAGTTTTTGTACACAGAGGGTAGTGGGTGCCTGGAACTCGCTGCCGGAGGGGGTGGTGGAAGCAGGGACGATAGTGACATTTAAGGGGCATCTTGACAAATACATGAATAGGATGGGAATAGAGGGATATGGACCCAGGAAGTGTAGAAGGTTTTAGTTTAGACGGGCAGTATGCTTGGCACAGGCTTGGAGGGCTGAAGGGCCTGTTCCTGTGCTGTACTTTTCTTTGTTCTTTGTTAAGACACGCCTATTGCACAGCGTGATTTAGAAAAGGTGAAGTGAGACAATTCCCAAGTACCATCAAGCACAATAACCGAAAACATGGTGGATCGACAAACGACCGATCCTTTGCAAAGCTTAAAAGTCAATTGATATAAACCAAATTCAGGAGGAGACATTAAGCAGCAGGGAGCTGATAGCATCAAAAGGCACGCCCCAGCTGCAGACACTTTATAGCGGGAAGCAATTTGTAAAGAAAGGGACAAGGAGGTGGGAGGAGGTTACTTCAGGTCGCAGCTGAAAATGCGGGATAGCCTGAGCTATCTTAGCACCGTGATTACCATTTCCGCGAACAACATGCGTCAAGTGGCTCAATCTGATGCCTATTAACCTCCTGCTCCGTACATCTTGCTGACTTGCAGACCATCTATCTGACAGCCATCTGATAACCTCAAGAGATTTTACCGAGCACGTTCAGATGTGACTGACAGGTTAGAGAATTCAGTGTTCTACTCGGAGGTCAGCAGCTCACCCATCGGCAGCATTGCACAGCGCCTGCGATTTATTTTGAAGGGGCAGGGCGGCAGGGAAGCCATACTGCGACGTGGATTACATCAGCTTTGCCCAGCATGGAGCACAGATTGTGTAAAATCTGCAGGATCAAGAGCAGATCCTCTTTTGTGACAAGTCGAAGGACGCAAGCTGGCGACACCAATCAAATATAAGCAAAATACTATGGGTAGCGGAATCTGAAAGAAGAACAGAAGAGGCTGGAGAAAAAACTCATCACGTCAGGCAGCATCTGTAAGGAGAGAAAATAGTCAATTTTCAAATCCGTTTGGCTCTTCACCAGTACTAAAGGAAGGAAGAATGTATCAGATATTGAATTGTAGGTGGTGAGAGATTGCAACAAAATGTTATAACCTGAAGAGCAAAACCCCTCCACCACCATGAACTTCAGACATGACAGTACTGAGATTGAGAGCTCCCGTTCTAACAAATGAAGGGTAATTGATTTGTCACTTTTTTTTCTTTATTCCTTCATGGGATCTAGGTGCCGCTGGCAAAGCCAGCATTTGTTGCCTGATGCACAATCAATGGACACGAAACGTAGGTGAAGTCCAAAACGAAAGGCTTTAATCAGCAAGAAATGAGCCCGGCAGCAGATGTACAGAAATGGCCTGGCTGCTGGGGCACACGGGTTCTTATACCCCGCCTCGTAGGCGGAGCTACCTTCCTCTTAGCCAATAGGAATACGGAGAACACAATACTTGGGCCAATGGGCAGCGAGCCCTCTGCACCAATGACAGCTCACACTCCCAGGTACCGTAATACCCATAGTCATACTACCACATTGCCCATCCTGAATTGCCCTTGAACCGAGTGGCTTACCAGGTCATTTCACTCAACCACATTACTGTGGATGTGGAGTCGCATGTTGGACTGAGCTGGTAAGGAGGGCAGCTTTCCCTCCCTAAAGGGCATGAGTGAACCAAGTGAGTTTTTAATGCAATCAATGATTGTTTCACGGCCACTCTTACTGAAAATAGCTTTCAATTTGAGATTTAAATATATATATATTCAATTTAAACACCACAAGCTGTCGCGGTGGGATTTGAACCCACAGCTGCAGAGCCTGTGTCCCTGAATTATTCATCCAATGACGTTACCATTTAACCACCACCTTGGGCAGCATGGTGGCACAGTGGTTAGCACTGCTGCCTCACGGCGCCGAGGTCCCAGGTTCGATCCTGACTCTGGGTCACTGTCCATGTGGAGTTTGCACATTCTCTCAGTGTTTTCATGGGTTTTTCCCCCACAACTCAAAGATGTGAAGGGTAGGTGGATTGGCCACACTAAGTTGCCCCTTAATTGGAAAAAATTAATTGGGTACTCTGAATTTATATTTTTTTTAAAACATCTTCCCCCATGAGGCTGAACTCACAGATTGTTCATTTTCAGTTCAAAGTAGAGAATACTTTACGTGTTATGTTACACCCCACTACCAATATCTATAAGTTCCATCAACCATTAGTGTGAGGGATGCATGCACATAATATCTTATCAGCATCTTCGGCAACGGTGTTTAAGTTGAGTTTATACGGCGAGCATCCACAATCAGTTGAACGACAGAGCAGGTTTGAGGGGCTGAATGGTTTGTTCCCCTTTCTTTGTTTCCTGTGTTACGGTCAGTTGAACAAAGGTAGCAATGGGGATCTCTGGTGGTCGTTGAATCATCTTCTTGAATCAAGCGCTGCCTCCTGCTGGTGAATCATCTTATCTGCGTGACCTCGAGAATGTTGGCACGATGGCTTTGACCAATCAGAGCACTTCGTTCAAGAGCCACAGCAGAGTGCCCAAGCACACAAGCTCTGTTAACTTTCCAATTTGAGCCATGCCAGTTGGGGAGCTGCAGGAGCAGGAATAGCAACATCTCTTCATGTATAGGGGACGTTGGAGGGGAGATTGGTGGCTCAGCCATCCCTGGTTGGCACCACTTGGCAGCTGGATACATAAGACATAGGAACAGAATTAGGCCATTCAGTCCATCGGGTCTGCTCCACCATTCAATCATGGCGGATTTATTTCTCATCCCCATTCTCCTGCCATCTCCCCATAGTCCCTGATCTTCTTATTAATCATGAACCGATCTACCTCTGTATTAAAGACAATCAGTGACTTGGACTCCACAGCCTTCTGCGGAAAAGAGTTCCATAGATTCACCGCCCTCTGGCTGAAGAATCTCTGTTTTAAAGGATCGTCCCTTCAGTCTGAGGGTGTGCCCAAGGTTCAAGTTTCAAGAGAAATTGACAGCGGCTTGGGAACTGGCTGTGTACTTGGCCGATTGTATAAAAGACAAAATAGAACAGTTTGGGGAGAAGCAAAAGATCCCTACCCGCAAGGATCTCGAGGTTTGAGCACAATTGATAATCCTGGCGTAAACTGAATTCAAAGTTGCACAGGTTTTCAAATTAGTCTTCGGGAGTTCAGATTTCTGCTCAGATTCATTTGTATAATGACAAACCGAAAATCTTCTGCGAGTCAGTTAACTTGACATCAGTAAGAATTGTAATCCAGTGCATAGACTCTCAGAAAATCATAGAATTCCTACAGTGCAGAAGGAAGCCATTCAGCCCATTGAGTCTGCACTGCCTGACCCGCTGAAAGACCCTACCCAGGCCCTATCCCCTGCTCCTATCCCCGTAACCCCATCAAAACTACACATCTTTGGACAGAGGGGTAATATTTCATGGCCAGTCCACCCAACCTGCATATCTTTGGACTGTGGGAAGAAACCGGAGCACCCGGAGGAAAACCATGCAGACATGGGGAGAACATGCAGACTCCGCACGGACCGTCATCGGACACCAGAATTGAACCTGGGACCCTGGTGCTGTGAGGAAGCAGTGCTAACCCCTGTGCCACCCAGTTTTATTACTGCAGTTTCAAATTCATTAATCGGAAGAAAATCTGCATTTTTAATTAGTGTCTCACCAGAGATTTTAGGTCTCTGGAAATGACAGTAAAGAAGTGATTAAGAATTACTTGCCAATTTCATTTGGTGTACAGGAGTCAGTTTCCTAGTAAATCTGATATATCCTAAGATCTCAAAGATTTTAACATGTTAGTCTTGTGCAAATTAAAATTAATTTCAAGAACCTCTTGAGGGACTAAATATGGGACTTGTTTGTGAATTCAGTGATGAATTCAGTTTTGGTCCATTGCAGGTTCAAAGAGAGGAACCGGCTGCTAGAATTTAAAAAAAACCTGCATCAGATAGACAAATACAAGACTAATCGCAAAACCCTCACTCCAAACATCGGCACCTGTTGACCACGTCATTGTCGAAGCAGGGAACCGCAAGGATGTTTGGATCACCCCTGCTGTGAAAGGGGCTGTCAACTGTCGGACCAAACATCACCTAATCCAGACTAACATCCCCATCTACCTGGACTGAGTATCACCTAATCCAGACTAATATCCCCATCGGCCTGGATTGACCATCCCCTAATCCAGACTAACATCCCCATCAGCCTGGATTGACCATCCCTAATCCAGACTAACATCCCCATCAGCCTGGACTGACAATCACCAAATCCAGACTAATATCCCCATCAACCTGGACTGACCATCACCTAATCCAGACTAATATCCCCATCAACCTGGACTAACCATCACCTAATCCAGACTAATATCTCCATCAACCTGGACTGACCATCCCCTAATCCAGACTAATATCCCCATCAACCTGGACTGACAATCACCTAAACCAGACTAATATCCCCATCAACCTGGACTGACCATCACCTAATCCAGACTAATATCGCCATCGGCCTGGATTGACCATCACTTAATCCAGACTAATAACCCCATCAACCTGGACTGACAATCACCTAAACCAGACTAATATCCCCATCAACCTGGACTGACCATCACCTAATCCAGACTAACATCCCCATCAACCTGGACTGACCATCACCTAATCCCGACTAATATCCCCATCAACCTGGACTGACCATCCCCTAATCCAGACTAATATCCCCGTCAACCTGGACTGACCATCACCTAATCCAGACTAATATCCCCATCAACCTGGACTGACCATCACCTAATCCAGACTAATATCCCCGTCAACCTGGACTGACCATCCCCTAATCCAGACTAATATCCCCGTCAACCTGGACTGACCATCACCTAATCCAGACTAATATCCCCATCAACCTGGACTGACCATCCCCTAATCCAGACTAATATCCCCGTCAACCTGGACTGACCATCACCTAATCCAGACTAACATCCCCATCAACCTGGACTGACCATCACCTAATCCAGACTAATATCCCCATCAACCTGGACTGACCATCACCTAATCCAGACTAAAATCCCCATCAACCTGGACTGACCATCCCCTAATCCAGACTAATATCCCCATCAACCAGGACTGACCATCACCTAATCCAGACTAATATCCCCATCAGCCTGGACTGACCATCCCCTAATCCAGACTAATATCCCCGTCAACCTGGACTGACCATCCCCTAATCCAGACTAATATCACCGTCAACCTGGACTGACCATCACCTAATCCAGACTAATATCCCCATCAACCTGGACTAACCATCCCCTAATCCAGACTAATATCCCCATCAACCTGGACTGACCATCCCCTAATCCAGACTAATATCCCCATCAACCTGGACTGACAATCACCTAAACCAGACTAATATCCCCATCAACCTGGACTGACCATCACCTAATCCAGACTAATAACCCCATCAACCTGGACTGACCATCCCCTAATCCAGACTAATATCGCCATCGGCCTGGATTGACCATCACCTAATCCAGACTAATAACCCCATCAACCTGGACTGACAATCACCTAAACCAGACTAATATCCCCATCAACCTGGACTGACCATCACCTAATCCAGACTAACATCCCCATCAACCTGGACTGACCATCACCTAATCCAGACTAATATCCCCATCAACCTGGACTGACCATCCCCTAATCCAGACTAATATCCCCGTCAACCTGGACTGACCATCACCTAATCCAGACTAATATCCCCATCAACCTGGACTGACCATCACCTAATCCAGACTAATACCCCGTCAACCTGGACTGACCATCCCCTAATCCAGACTAATATCCCCATCAACCTGGACTAACCATCACCTAATCCAGACTAATATCCCCGTCAACCTGGACTGACCATCACCTAATCCAGACTAATATCCCCATCAACCTGGACTGACCATCACCTAATCCAGACTAATACCCCGTCAACCTGGACTGACCATCCCCTAATCCAGACTAATATCCCCATCAACCTGGACTAACCATCACCTAATCCAGACTAATATCCCCGTCAACGTGGACTGACCATCACCTAATCCAGACTAATATCCCCGTCAACCTGGACTGACCATCCCCTAATCCAGACTAATATCCCCATCAACCTGGACTGACCATCACCTAATCCAGACTAATATCTCCATCAACCTGGACTGATCATCACCCTAATCCAGACTAATATCCCCATCAACCTGGACTAACCATCACCTAATCCAGACTAATATCACCGTCAACCTTGACTGACCATCACCTAATCCAGACTAATATCCCCATCAACCTGGACTAACCATCCCCTAATCCAGACTAATATCCCCATCAACCTGGACTGACCATCACCTAATCCAGACTAATATCCCCATCAACCTGGACTGACCATCACCTAATCCAGACTAATATCCCCATCAATCTGGACTGACCATCCCATAATCCAGACTAATATCCCCATCAACCTGAACTGACTATCACCTAATCCAGACTAATATCCCCATCAATCTGGACTGACTATCACCTAATCCAGACTAATATCCCCATCAACCTGGACTGACCATCACCTAATCCAGACTAATATCCCCGTCAACCTGGACTGACCATCACCTAATCCAGACTAATACCCCCGTCAACCTGGACTGACCATCCCCTAATCCAGACTAATATCCCCATCAACCTGGACTGACCATCCCCTAATCCAGACTAATATCCCCTAATCCAGACTAATACCCCCGTCAACCTGGACTGACCATCCCCTAATCCAGACTAATATCCCCATCAACCTGGACTGACCATCCCCTAATCCAGACTAATATCCCCTAATCCAGACTAATATCCCCGTCAACATGGATTGACCATCACCTAATCCAGACTAATATCCCCTAATCCAGACAAATACCCCCGTCAACCTGGACTGACCATCACCTAATCCAGACTAATATCCCCATCAACCTGGATTGACCATCACCTAATCCAGACTAATATCCCCATCAACCTGGACTGACCATCACCTAATCCAGACTAACATCCCCATCAACCTGGACTGACCATCACCTAATCCAGACAAATATCCCCATCAACCTGGACTGACCATCACCTAATCCAGACTAATATCCCCATCAACCTGGACTGACCATCACCTAATCCAGACTAATATCCCCATCAACCTGGACTGACCATCCCCTAATCCAGACTAAAATCCCCATCAACCTGGACTGACCATCCCCTAATCCAGACTAATATCCCCATCAACCAGGACTGACCATCACCTAATCCAGACTAATATCCCCATCAGCCTGGACTGACCATCCCCTAATCCAGACTAATATCCCCGTCAACCTGGACTGACCATCCCCTAATCCAGACGAATATCACCGTCAACCTGGACTGACCATCACCTAATCCAGACTAATATCCCCATCAACCTGGACTAACCATCCCCTAATCCAGACTAATATCCCCATCAACCTGGACTGACCATCCCCTAATCCAGACTAATATCCCCTAATCCAGACTAATATCCCCGTCAACCTGGATTGACCATCACCTAATCCAGACTAATATCCCCTAATCCAGACAAATACCCCCGTCAACCTGGACTGACCATCACCTAATCCAGACTAATATCCCCATCAACCTGGATTGACCATCACCTAATCCAGACTAATATCCCCGTCAACCTGGACTGACCATCACCTAATCCAGACTAATATCCCCATCAACCTGGACTGACCATCACCTAATCCAGACTAATATCCCCGTCAACCTGGACTAACCATCACCTAATCCAGACTAATATCTCCATCAACCTGGACTGACCATCCCCTAATCCAGACTAATATCCCCGTCAACCTGGACTGACCATCCCCTAATCCAGACTAATATCCCCATCAACCTGGACTGACCATCCCCTAATCCAGACTAATATCCCCATCAACCTGGACTGACCATCCCCTAATCCAGACTAATATCCCCGTCAACCTGGACTAACCATCCCCTAATCCAGACTAATATCCCCGTCAACCTGGACTGACCATCACCTAATCCAGATTAACATCCCCATCGGCCTGGATTGACCATCACCTAATCCAGACTAACATCCCCATCAGCCTGGATTGACCATCACCTAATCCAGACTAATATCCCCATCAACCTGGACTGACCATCCCCTAATCCAGACTAATATCCCCTAATCCAGACTAATATCCCCGTCAACCTGGACTGACCATCACCTAATCCAGACTAATATCCCCGTCAACCTGGACTGACCATCCCCTAATCCAGACTAATATCCCCATCAACCTGGACTGACCATCACCTAATCCAGACTAATATCCCCAACAACCTGGACTGACCATCACCTAATCCAGACTAATATCCCCGTCAACCTGGACTGACCATCCCCTAATCCAGACTAATATCCCCATCAACCTGGACTAACCATCACCTAATCCAGACTAATATCCCCATCAATCTGGACTGACCATCCCCTAATCCAGACTAATATCCCCATCAACCTGGACTAACCATCACCTAATCCAGACTAATATCCCCATCAATCTGGACTGACCATCCCCTAATCCAGACTAATATCCCCATCAACCTGGACTGACCATCACCTAATCCAGACTAATATCCCCATCAATCTGGACTGACCATCCCATAATCCAGACTAATATCCCCATCAACCTGGACTGACTATCACCTAATCCAGACTAATATCCCCATCAACCTGGACTGACCATCACCTAATCCAGACTAATATCCCCATCAATCTGGACTGACCATCCCCTAATCCAGACTAATATCCCCATCAACCTGGACTGACCATCCCCTAATCCAGACTAATATCCCCTAATCCAGACTAATATACCCGTCAACCTGGATTGACCATCACCTAATCCAGACTAATATCCCCTAATCCAGACTAATACCCCCGTCAACCTGGACTGACCATCACCTAATCCAGACTAATATCCCCGTCAACCTGGACTGACCATCCCCTAATCCAGACTAATATCCCCATCAACCTGGACTGACAATCACCTAATCCAGACTAATATCCCCGTCAACCTGGACTGACCATCCCCTAATCCAGACTAACATCCCCATCAACCTGGACTGACCATCACCTAATCCAGACTAATATCCCCATCAACCTGGACTGACCATCACCTAATCCAGACTAAAATCCCCATCAACCTGGACTGACCATCCCCTAATCCAGACTAATATCCCCATCAACCAGGACTGACCATCACCTAATCCAGACTAATATCCCCATCAGCCTGGACTGACCATCCCCTAATCCAGACTAATATCCCCGTCAACCTGGACTAACCATCCCCTAATCCAGACTAATATCCCCGTCAACCTGGACTGACCATGACCTAATCCAGATTAACATCCCCATCGGCCTGGATTGACCATGACCTAATCCAGACTAACATCCCCATCAGCCTGGATTGACCATCACCTAATCCAGACTAATATCCCCATCAACCTGGACTGACCATCCCCTAATCCAGACTAATATCCCCTAATCCATACTAATATCCCCGTCAACCTGGACTGACCATCACCTAATCCAGACTAATATCCCCGTCAACCTGGACTGACCATCCCCTAATCCAGACTAATATCCCCGTCAACCTGGACTGACCATCCCCTAATCCAGACTAATATCCCCATCAACCTGGACTAACCATCACCTAATCCAGACTAATATCCCCATCAATCTGGACTGACCATCCCCTAATCCAGACTAATATCCCCATCAACCTGGACTGACCATCCCCTAATCCAGACTAATATCCCCATCAATCTGGACTGACCATCCCCTAATCCAGACTAATATCCCCATCAACCTGGACTGACCATCACCTAATCCAGACTAATATCCCCATCAATCTGGACTGACCATCCCATAATCCAGACTAATATCCCCATCAACCTGGACTGACTATCACCTAATCCAGACTAATATCCCCATCAACCTGGACTGACCATCACCTAATCCAGACTAATATCCCCATCAATCTGGACTGACCATCCCCTAATCCAGACTAATATCCCCATCAACCTGGACTGACCATCCCCTAATCCAGACTAATATCCCCTAATCCAGACTAATATCCCCGTCAACCTGGATTGACCATCACCTAATCCAGACTAATATCCCCTAATCCAGACTAATACCCCCGTCAACCTGGACTGACCATCACCTAATCCAGACTAATATCCCCATCAACCTGGATTGACCATCACCTAATCCAGACTAATATCCCCGTCAACCTGGACTGACCATCACCTAATCCAGACTAACATCCCCATCAACCTGGACTGACAATCACCTTATCCAGACTAATATCCCCGTCAACCTGGACTGACCATCACCTAATCCAGACTAAAATCCCCATCAACCTGGACTGACCATCCCCTAATCCAGACTAATATCCCCATCAACCAGGACTGACCATCACCTAATCCAGACTAATATCCCCATCAGCCTGGACTGACCATCCCCTAATCCAGACTAATATCCCCATCAACCTGGACTGACCATCACCTAATCCAGACTAATATCGCCATCGGCCTGGACTGACCATCACCTAATCCAGACTAATATCCCCGTCAACCTGGACTGACCATCCCCTAATCCAGACTAATATCCCCATCAACCTGGACTGACCATCCCCTAATCCAGACTAATACCCCGTCAACCTGGACTGACCATCCCCTAATCCAGACTAATATCCCCATCAACCTGGACTGACCATCCCCTAATCCAGACTAATATCCCCGTCAACCTGGACTAACCATCACCTAATCCAGACTAATATCTCCATCAACCTGGACTGACCATCCCCTAATCCAGACTAATATCCCCGTCAACCTGGACTGACCATCCCCTAATCCAGACTAATATCCCCATCAACCTGGACTGACCATCCCCTAATCCAGACTAATATCCCCATCAACCTGGACTGACCATCCCCTAATCCAGACTAATATCCCCGTCAACCTGGACTAACCATCCCCTAATCCAGACTAATATCCCCGTCAACCTGGACTGACCATCACCTAATCCAGATTAACATCCCCATCGGCCTGGATTGACCATCACCTAATCCAGACTAACATCCCCATCAGCCTGGATTGACCATCACCTAATCCAGACTAATATCCCCATCAACCTGGACTGACCATCCCCTAATCCAGACTAATATCCCCTAATCCAGACTAATATCCCCGTCAACCTGGACTGACCATCCCCTAATCCAGACTAACATCCCCATCTACCTGGACTGACTATCACCTAATCCAGACTAATATCACCATCGGCCTGGATTGACCATCCCCTAATCCAGACTAACATCCCCATCAGCCTGGATTGACCATCCCTAATCCAGACTAACATCCCCATCAGCCTGGACTGACAATCACCAAATCCAGACTAATATCCCCATCAATCTGGATTGACCATCCCCTAATCCAGACTAATATCCCCATCAACCTGGACTAACCATCACCTAATCCAGACTAATATCCCCATCAACCTGGACTGACCATCACCTAATCCAGACTAATATCCCCATCAATCTGGACTGACCATCCCATAATCCAGACTAATATCCCCATCAACCTGGACTGACTATCACCTAATCCAGACTAATATCCCCATCAACCTGGACTGACCATCACCTAATCCAGACTAATATCCCCATCAATCTGGACTGACCATCCCATAATCCAGACTAATATCCCCATCAACCTGGACTGATATCACCTAATCCAGACTAATATCCCCATCAATCTGGACTGACCATCACCTAATCCAGACTAATATCCCCGTCAACCTGGACTGACCATCACCTAATCCAGACTAATATCTCCATCAACCTGGACTGACCATCCCCTAATCCAGACTAATATCCCCTAATCCAGACTAATACCCCAGTCAACCTGGACTGACCATCCCCTAATCCAGACTAATATCCCCATCAACCTGGACTGACCATCCCCTAATCCAGACTAATATCCCCTAATCCAGACTAATATCCCCGTCAACCTGGATTGACCATCACCTAATCCAGACTAATATCCCCGTCAACCTGGACTGACCATCACCTAATCCAGACTAATATCCCCATCAACCAGGACTGACCATCACCTAATCCAGACTAATATCCCCGTCAACCTGGACTGACCATCACCTAATCCAGACTAATATCCCCATCAACCTGGACTGACCATCACCTAATCCAGATTAATATCCCCATCAACCTGGACTGACCATCCCCTAATCCAGACTAATATCCCCGTCAACCTGGACTGACCATCCCCTAATCCAGACTAATATCCCCATCAACCTGGACTAACCATCACCTAATCCAGACTAATATCCCCATCAACCTGGACTGACTATCACCTAATCCAGACTAATATCCCCGTCAACCTGGACTGACCATCACCTAATCCAGACTAATATCCCCGTCAACCTGGATAATGCGTGGTGACCTAGTTTTTCATCCGAACAGGGAATTTGAATTCAATAGACATCTGGGATTAAAATTCTAATTCCGTACATGAAATAATTGTTGTTAAAAACCCATCTTGTTCATAATGCCCTTGAGGGAAGTTTATCGTCCATCCTTACCTCGTCTGGCCTCTATGTGTCTCCGAACTCGTGTCATATCCAGAGCAATGTGCTTGACTCTTAAATTAACTCAGGGATGGGCAATAAATGTTGGGCCAGCCAGAGACGTCCATTTCCCATGAACGATTGAGAGAAAAAAAAGAGATTCTGAATCACAATATCAGGGCGGCCCTGGATTGGAAGGATCACCAAAATTCGAGGGGATGAAAGCAGGTTTACAAATATTTTAAGGCCTAAAGTTCAACAAAAAAACCTATGACCTTCAGAATGGATGATGGGTGGAAAGAATGTGGGAAACACAGCAACTCACTGACAGCTATAACATGCATTCTTCATGGATTCTTCAGTGCGATCTGTACCCCTTTTCACCCACGGACCCAAGGACGCACCACACTGATATTTAAAAACAGGCCTCAGCACACACACACACCGAGGTAGTGAGCCCTTGTTGTAAGGAGCAGTTTGGTGTCTCCTCAGCTGAACTGACTCCTCTATGCATGTGTTCTTGACCACGTTCGACAGAGTGCTAACCACCACAATCCCAGCCTGACATGAAGTTAAAAAGGACATCCGACAGCGAAGAACCAAAATGGCTGCCAGTGCGGACAGAATCTCTGCCAAAATGCTAAAATAGGGAAAAGTACTCTTGGCATGAATACATGACCTCATCTTCCTCATCTGGAAGGTGGAAAACATGCCACGGGCTTTGTGAGACACCTTAATCGTGGCCACCTTCAAAATGAATAGGCAAGACTGACTGCGGTAACTATAGAGGGGTGACACCATAGTGGTTAGCACTGCTGCCTCACAGCGCTAGGGACCCGGGTTCCATTCCGGCCTTGGGTCACTGCCTGTGTGTAGTTTGTACGTTCTCCCCAGGTCTGTGTGGGTTACCTCCGGGTGCTCCGGTTTCCTCCCACAGTCCAAAGATGTGCAGGTGAGGTGGATTGGCCACGCTAAATTGTCCCTTAGTGTTCAGGGATTTGTTGGTTTGGTTATGGGGATTAGGCTGGGTAGACAGATGAGTAGACATGGGTAGAGTGCTCTTTCGAAGAGTCGGTGCAGACTCAAAGAGCAAAGAAAAGTGCAGCACAAGAACAGGCCTTTCGGCCCTCCAAGCCTGCGCCGAATATGTTGCCTGTCGAAACTAAAATCTTTTACACTTCCGGGGTCTGTATCCCTCTATTCCCATCCTATTCATGTATTTGTCAAAATACCCCTTAAATGTCACTATCGTCCCTGCTTCCACCACCCCCTCCGTCAGCGGGTTCCAGGCACCCGCTCCCCTCTGTGTAAAAAATGTACCTCGTATATATCCTCTAAACCTTGCCCCTCGCACGTTAAACCTATGTTCCCTAGTAATTGACCCCTCTATCCTGGGGAAAAGTCTCTGACTATCCACTCTGTCTATGCCCCTCATAATTTTGTAGACCCCTATCAGGTCGCCCCTGAACCTCCTTCGTTCCAGTGAGAACAAACCAAGTTTATTCAATCTCTCCTCATAGCTAATGCCTTCCATACCAGGCAACATCCTGGTAAATCTCTTCTGCACCCTCTCTAAAGCCTCCACATCCTTCTGGTAGTGTGGCGACCAGAATTGAACACTATACTCCAAGTGTGGCCTCACTGAGGTTCTATACAGCTGCAGCATGACTTGCCAATTTTTATTCAATGAAGGCAATCATGCCGTATGCTTTCTTCACTACCTTCTCCACCTGTGTTGCCCCTTTCAGTGACCTGTGGACCTGTACACCAAGATCTCTCTGACTGGCAATACTCTTGAGGGTTCTATTGTTCACTGTATATTCCCTACCTCTCAAATGCATTACCTCACATTTGTCCGGATTAAACTCCATCTACCATCTCGCCGCCCAAGTCTCCAAACAATCTAAATCCTGCTGTATCCTCTGACGGTCCTCATTGCTATGCGCAATTCCACCAACTTTTGTGTCGTCAGTGAGCTGAATGGCCTCGTTCTGCCCACCATAGAGAAGGTCAGTGCACGAGTCCTTTTTAGTTGCCTTCTCTCCATAGTTGAAGAGCTCCGACCAGAGTCACAATGCAAATTCCTTCTCTTAATGGGCACTGTGGACATTATCTTCAAAGCAAGACAAGTCCAAAATAAAATACAGAGAACAGCAGCAACCTCTATTCATGGACTTTTTTGACCTCACCAAGGCACTTTATTCTATCAACTGGAAGGGATTGTGGAGCATCCTCCTCAAATTTAACTGCCTGCAGAAATTCAGTACCATCTTCTCGCATGCTGCATTGAGACATGCAATCCATGATGCTTACCAATGAATCTGCCTGAGACACAATGCAAGTACAAACTGGGGTAAAGAGGAAACTATTCAACCTGCGATACCTCCTTTCCTGAATCAAGATCACCCCAACCTCTGTCACCGAGCTGCAGTGCATTGATATCATTTATATACGCTCAGAGGCCAAGTTCCGGACTTTCGTCAATGCATTCACGGAGGTGTTTTGGGCCAAACAGCCAGAAAGCAAATGTCCTCTACTGGACTGCTCCCACTGCGTAACCCTGTCTCCGGACTATAAATATCCATGGAAACTATTGGACAACTTGGTTCATCTCTCATCCTTTTGGAACCTCCTCTCAGCGAGGACAGTCAATGAAACTCGACATTGCGTCCAGTGTGGCAGCACAGCCTTCAGTCGTCTGAGGAAAAGAGTGTTCGATGGCAAAGACTGAAGTCCAGCCCCAAGCTCATGGTGTGCAGAATGGCAGTGCTACCTACCCTCCTGTACCACATACAGCAGACACTTCAAATTCCTGGAGAAATATCACCAGCAGGGTAGCACGGTGGTGCAGTGGGTAGCACTCTGCCTCATGGCGCCGACGTCCCAGGTTCGATCCGGGCTCTGGGTCACTCTCCGTGTGGATTTAGCACATTCTCCCAGTGTTGAAACGAAAATGAAATGAGATGAAAATCGCTTATTGTCACAAGTAGGCTTCAAATGAAGTTACTGTGAAAAGCCCCTAGTCGCCACATTCCGGCGCTTCTTCGGGGAGGCTGGTACGGGAGTGTTTGCGTGAGTTCCACCCCATAACACAAAGCCGTGCAGCTAGGTGGATTGGCCATGCTAAATTGCCCCTTAATTGGGAAAAAATGAATTGGGTACTCTAAATTTATAAAAAAGAAATGTCACTTGCAACGCCTCTGCAAAATCCTGAAAATTCAGTGGTAGGATCGACACTCCAATATCGATGTCCTCTCTCAGAACAACATCCCCAGTTTTGAGGCACTGGTTTTGGTTAATCAACTATATCATGCGGACCACATGGTCCGCATTCCTGACACAAGAGTCCCAAACGAAGCTCTCTACTCCACTCGCCCACCTCACCAAACAATCCCTGCCCTCCTGTGGTAGTGCATGCAGGCCCAGCTTCGGACTTTTGAGTCATCTCAGGACCCCCAACACTAGAGTGGATTAAAGTCATCCTCAGTCCCAAGGAGCTGCCTGAGAAATGTGGTGAGAGCTTCTGCCTTGACCACCTTCTCAGACAATGAGTTCCATCCCTCATCTACATTAGGTGAGCAAATGTTCCCTTGGACGCAATTCAGCAGATTTAAATTAAACTCCGCTGAACGGCAAAATTTGCAGGGTGTTCTTCGCCAGCTGCAGCACTGAGAAATACCCCATTATCCAAAGGCATTTTGATTGTTTTTTTTTTACCTCGGGGAGTTTATCCCCACCAAGGCCCCACTTCAAGCAGAATCAAGCCCAATGCTTCCACTTTCAATCTATTTTCCCTGTTATTTGACCCCTCTGCTGAGGTGACAGGTTGTTGCCATTTATCCAGACCTACACTGGAAAAATCAATGCAACCTATCAGAAATCCTATTCGCTTCTGTGAAAGGATGTCCTTAAACCAGGTGTCTACATAACTCTACTGCTTAAAATGCGAAGGATTTATGGGATGCCTTTGCGGAGAAGTGCACAGGTATAACTGCCTGTTAGTACAAGATGGTCAGAGCTTTGCATTGCTTCAGTCCGTAATTCGTGCTAGTTTAGGTCTCCAGGAGATACAGCGCAAACGGTTCAAGGTAATGATTTATTTGGTTTTGGAAAGGCAACCTTTGATGCTGAACTCGTCTGTTATACATGCTCAAAGTGTTCTGTTGAGGTAATGTTCTGATCTCTTCAATGATCAGCAATCTCAATCAATTTTCCTAATTACGGCAAAATCTGCTGACGCAATAGAAATCAACTCGGCCACAACTTATTGAATCTAAATCCCAAGCATTAAGAGTAACCAGTCCACGTTTTCTAGTTGTGTAACTTTTCCCCAAATCACTCACTAGGAAATGAATCAAATTATACTTCTTCATATTATTTAAATGTGCAGAAATAGCACTCTGTGCATCAATGAATTCCTGCAGTTGGCCAACTCTGGGCAAGAAATTACAATGTGTGAAAGTAGCAGAATGCATTAGGCAGTGCTGGTAACATTACACCTATTGTTTATATCTTTTGCATTTGACATTTATATTTCAAACTGATTTGTTTGCCAAAATAATTTCATTTTGTGAAATAATGCTGTCCATCATTACTGATCTAATCTTTCAGATTGACTTTAATTCTTTCATGCCCAATGGATCTGAAGAATTTCCCGATGGACGTTCAGACCTGCATTATGCAGTTGGAGAGCTGTAAGTAGCCTATTCCGTTATCAGAATTTGCCTGACCCTTCATAGTGTTTGATGAAGAATGTTGCCTCCCTGACAGCAGAAGCCGTGAGCCCCCTTAGTTCGTTTAGATTGTCAACTGAAATGTAACAACGCCAAGGATTCCAAGAAGACTATTTCATACATGGTGTGTGAATGAATCCCCCCCAGGGTGAGACATAGTTCAGGGCGATGGTGGACTATAATGTAATATGTCTTTTTTAAAAATCTCTTCCCATACTTCTGCCTTCTTTTTACCGGTGTTGTAGGCAGGCCTGCCTTTTAAACTAACGCAAAAGATGGCAGATACCTGTTCCTCTGAATGCAATTTGCACTTAAAATCGCTGAGGTCTTTTGCAATGGCCAACTAGAGGCAAATTGTGCTTTAAAAAAAGAGTGCAGTCTCTGTTAACTCCTATTCGTGCCCTATTGTCCCTCTGTGCACAAAATATTACTTCATTACATTTTATTGGACCCAGCATGGGCTTTAGGATTCCTGATATGATGATCCCTGAAATAAAAATAAAACAGAAAGTGCCAGAAATACTCAGTCAGTCTGCCAGTGGGGGGGAGATACAGAGTTGGCGTTTTGGACTCAATATGACTCACCTTTTGATCTCTGTCCTTGATTGGTGAACAGCCCTTCCATCAGACAGGATTCACACCGAGTGCTAACTCAGCAGAGGGGGCTGTGTATACGTTGTTGCCTCTTATTATTGCTGAATCTGTAATCCATTAACAGCCTTGGGTTTTTCAGTCATTGTGTTTTCTTTAACTGATCAAAGTTTGTAACATTGTGTTTGTACCATGTAAATAAATTTAACTTGGAGTTGAAACAGCGTCAATTCGAAAAGCCAGCTTCCGGTATCCGTTTATAGTTTTCCATGTTGACATCCTTGGTTAGAAGGTCCTTGAGTTAGAAGGCTGTGACTTCAAGTCCGCTGTAAACTTTGGCATATAATCCAAATGGTGCTTCAGTGCAACACTGAGAGAGAGTTGCTTTGTCAGGAGTACTGCCAGATGTAATAGGATATTACACGAGGATCTTGTCAGTTGGTGTAAAATATCCCTTGGCCACGATTTGAAGAAGAGCAGAGGGGTTCTTCCATGTATTGCAGCCAATATTTATCCTCTCAGCCAGCAGCACCAGATATAGATGATCTCATTGCTGCCGGGAGCTTGCCATGTGCAAATTGGTTGCTGCATTTCCCTACAGCATTGATTACAACTCTAACTTCTTCTATTGGCTGCACATCATTTTGGGATTTTCTGAGACACGATATAAACGCAAGTTCTTTTTTCTCATAATCTGCCGATTCTTCGACCTGGGCTACTTTCTTGGCAGTATTTGTCGGTGATGGTCTGACATTGCTTTCAGCACAGTAGGAAGTCTTACAACACCAGGTTAAAGTCTAACAGGTTTGTTTCAAACACTAGCTTTCGGAGCACTGCTCCTTCCTCAGGTGAATGAGGGTAAGCATTCTCCAAGGCGGCCTTCAGGACGCATGACAACGCAGAATCGCCAAGTTCCGCACACGTGAGTACGGCCTCAACTGGGACCGGGGATTCATGTCACATTACATTCACCCCCCCCCCCCCCCCCCCCCTCTGGCCTGGGCTTGCACAATCCTACCAACTGTCCTGGCTTGAAACAATTCACACCTCTTTAACCTGGGGTTACCCCTATCTCTGGACCTGTAAAGACTTAATTACCTGCAAATGCTCGCATTCTAAGCATTGTCTTACACCTTTGAATTTGTCTATATATATGTTTCTGGAACAAACCTCTTCATTCACCTGAGGAAGGAGCAGTGTTCCGAAAGCTCGTGTTTGAAACAAACCTGTTGGACTTTAACCTGGTGTTGTAAGACTTCTTACTGTGCTCACCCCAGTCCAACGCCGGCATCTCCACATCATTGCTTTCAGCGGCAGTGCCAGCAAAGCCGATCCCCAAGTCTACCTCAGCTGGAACAGGAATTGAACCTGTGCTGTTGGTGTTAGTCTGAATCATATGCTAGCCAACTGAACTGACCGCTCACCTCAAGCCTTTCTTGATAGTGAGCTCAAATAGCTTGGGCAGTACACATTCACCCTTTAGGGGCAGCACTGCTAAAGTTACAGAAAAATAATACATTGTAAAGATAACTTAGACAGAAAAAAGCCGTTCCGATTCGCTGATGATACAAGATCTACAGGACACAGATTTAACGTTCTTGGCAAGAGATACGGGGAGGATGTGCAGAGGAACTATTTTCCCACATATTGAAATGATTTGGGACTGCCGATGAGAATGGTGGAAGCAGAGGCAAAAGAAACATAGAAAATACATAGAAAATTGGAGCAGGAGGAGGCCATTCAGCCCTTCGAGCCTGCTCCGCTATTCATTATGATCATGGCTGATCATCCAACTTAAAGCTTTCCCGCTTTCCCCCCATAGCCTTTGATCCCCTTCATCCCAAGTGCTATATCTAATTGCTTCTTGAAGCCATACAATATTTTGGCTTCAACTACTTCCTCTGATAATGAATTCCACAGGCTCACAACTCCCTGGGTGAAGAAATTTCTCCTCATCCCCATCCTAAATGGCCCATTCCGTATCCTCAGATTGTGATACCTCCATTTACCCTGCCCAGTCCTGTTAGAATTTTATAGGTTTCTATGAAACCCTCGCTCATTCATCTGAACTCCAGCGAATACAATCCTAACCGATTCAATCTCACCTACATCAGTCCCGCATTCCCAGGAATCAGTCTGAACAATTTCAGAAGGAAATTGGATCATAGTAGGGAGTGTTAACAATTAAAGAGAAAGTAAAACACATTGTAATTTCATGTTTTAAACAAAAAAAAATGTTTAGTACATTTCCAAAAGAAAACAAAGTAAACACTACTAACGTAGCGCCATAGTTCATAACTAAACACGCTATAAATCCAGCTTCACTATTACTCCCCGCACCCTGCCTCCCCTCCAATGCTTATGGTGTCTTACAAAATCTTTTATTCACTGTTCCTGGGACCAACCCAAAGGAATGCCACAGGCACCTAGAGTTCATTTTAATTCCCTTCAGGATCCCAGCTATTCTCCAAGTTACAGTATTTTTGTGGAGATCCTTCTGTTCGCTTCTGGCTAAGAGATCCCCCATTTCTTTAAAGACCTCACCGCTGTGGACTCTTTGGTTCCTTATCCAGCTTTAGAGGGCTTGTTTAGCACAGTGAGCTAAACAGCAGGCTTGTAATGCAGAACAAGGCCAGCAGCACAGGTTCAATTCTCATACCAGCCTCCCCAAACAGGCATCTAAATGTGGCAACTAGGAGCTTTTCACAGTAACTTAATTGAAGCCTACTTGTGACAATAAGCTATTGTTATTATTTAGACAGCCAAAGACGGAGTTTCCTAATCGGCTCCTACACTTTTGGTTCATCTGCTGGTCCTACAGCTCCTAGCAAATTCTTTCTCTCTGATTGTTCCAAACTGACGGGCTTTCTGTCAAAAGGCTAACCACCTTTCGCTGTGGGGACCACTGTAGATTTCTTCATCTAGCTTCATGCCAGGCAAATCTTCCAGATTCTTTATCCCCTCACATGAACATCAAGCTTCCTTTGACAGCACCTTCCAAACCTCGCTGAAATGCCTCTACCACCAGAAAGAACAAGGGCATCAGATAGGTGGAAGCACCGCCACTGCAAGTTGCCCTCCAAGCCACGCAACATTCTAACTTGAAACTATCTCGCTGTTCCTTCACTGTCACTGGGTTAGAATGGAGGAACCCCCTGCTCAGTAGCACTGTGGGTGAATCTACAGCACCTGAATTGAATTGGTTGAAGAAGATGGCTCGCCACCACCTTTTCAAGGGCAGTTAGGGATGGGAAATAAAAGCTAGCCGAGCCAGTGATGCCCACGCCCTGTGAAAGAGGAAAACACAAGTGGACTGGAGTCCTCACCCGCATTTCAGCGAGGCAGTAGCGTAATCCTATTGTCGCTGGACAACTAATCCAGAGGCCCAGAGTAATACCCTGGGGGCTCAGCTTTGAATCCTACCATAGCAAATGGTGAAATTTGAATCAATAGAAATCTGGAATTAAAAGTCTAAATGTGACCGTGAAACGATTGTTGACTGTTGTAAACACCCAGGTGGTTCACTAATGCCCTTTAGGGGAGGAAATCTGTCATCCTTAACTACATTGGCCTACATGTGACTTCAGATCCACAGCAATGTGGTTGACTCTTAAATGCTCTCAGGGATGGGCAATAAATGTTGGCCACAGCGATGCCCACATCCCATGAACTAATTCTGCACAGTGCATGATACAGTTATTATTTTTCAGCTTAAGGTGCAGGCCTGACTAATATTTATCTCCTTTTGCTCCCTTGACTCAGTAAGCTGCACCCTTCACCAGAACAAAATTCCAACTGCCTTCTGTGAGGAAAAGCAAGATAAATTAAGCAAAGAAAGCTTCCAACTCCCATGGCCCAGCTCCGTGATAACTTTACATGTTTTGGGATTTTCCAAAACAGAAATGTAAAGAAATTATTTTTACCTTCAAAGTAACTTCTTGATTTTGTGAGCCAGATGAATAATTCACATATCCAATAGAATTCATTGCCCTCTCTCCAAACTTGCTGTGTCCATCAAGAAACCTCCATGTTTACAAACTGCCTCTAGCTTCTTTTCATCTGAGAGCTAGGTAAAAAAGATAATCTCTTTTGCTGAGATGAGGGTAGATCATCTGACTTTACCAAAAGCTCAGTGATAGGTCACCCATTGTTTAAGGATCTCACTGTCAATTCTGGCTGTGATTATACTGTGATTAATTCAGGCTGACTTGATTTGCTTTCACTTTAAGCTTGGTTACTAGGTTTTTAATCATGCTGTAACCATTTAACATTTTAATCTCCAGCCTTAAAGTGATGCCATTAAAATAAAAGTTAGGCCCCTAAAACACATGAATTATGGAATCATATATTCGCATTTTCAGGCAAATACATTTTCAGGACTTTTGAGTTAGTGCAGGAGAATGGGATGGATTTGGCCACTCTACAGCGATTTGCAAGATGGTCTCCTTTGGATATAGATAAGCTGCAAAATTGGGCAGAGAAATGACAGATGGAATTTAACCTGGACAAATGCGAGGTGATGAACTTTGGTAGATCCAATTCAGACGGGAGCTGTAAAATAAATAGCAGAACTATCAGGAGCATAGAGACACAGAGAGATCTTATCGACTGATCTGATTAATATTACACTCCTATATGCTTCACCCGATGCCGGTGTCTATGTATTTACATTGTGTATCTTGAGTTGCCCTATTATGTATTTTCTTTTTATTTTCTTCTCTTTTCATGTACTAAATTATCTGTTTGAGCTGCTCACAGAAAAATACTTTTCACTGTACCTTGGTATCGTGACAATAAACAAATCCATCCATCCATCCTTAAAAGTGGCAGCACAGGTGGAAATGGTGGTAAAGAAAGTATTGGAATGCTTGCCTTTTCGGACAGGGTATCAAGTATAAAAGTGGTTAGGCCACATGTGGAATACTGTGTCCAATTCTGGTCACCACACTACCAGAAGGATGTGGAGGCTTTGGAGACAATACAGAAAAGGTTTAGCAGGATGTTGTCTGGTATGGAGGGTATTAGCTGTGAGGAGAGATTGAATGAACTGGGATTGTTCTCCCTAGCGAGGTGGAGGCTGGGGGGGGGGGGGTCGACCTGAAAGAAGTTTGTAAAATTATGAGGGGTATAGATAGGGTGAACAGTTGGAGGCTTTTTCCCAGGGGAGAAATGACAATTACAAGGGGGCACAAGTTCAAGGTGAGGGGGGAAAGGTTCAGTGGAGATGTGTGGGGAAGTTTTTACACAGAGGGTGGTGGTGGCCTGGAATGCACTGCCAAGTGAGGTGCTTGAGGCAGATACATTAGCGACCTTTAAGACTTATCTGGATAGACACATGAACAGACAGGGTATAGAAGGATACAGTCGGTTGGTCCAGATAGGACGCGTGATCGTGCAGGCTTGGAGGGCCGATGGGCCTGTTCCTGTGCTGTACTGCTCTTTGCCATAATGACTCCATTGGTTGTATTAGTCCATTGCAGTGGGACCTGGGGAGGCATATTCCTATGGCCAATTAAATAGCTGTTATTGTGGTTGCTGTCCCCCCTCCCTACCAAGAACTGCCAGTCGACTCAGATGGCAGACTGCTCAGCAGCATAAGCAGTGCCGCAGGTAACAGTGGCCGCAGCTAAGGCTGCAGCTCCGGCGAGAGTGTGCTTCAATGATTGTGCCCTCACAGAGGGGTAAGTGGGGTCGCCAGGGCCAGGAACCACAGCTCAACTGAGTTTCTGCTGGGCAGCCAATCTTCCAGCTTTCCTTCAGCTGGCAAAATGGCATGTCAGCAGTAAGATTTTGCACACACCAGCCGATGCCTATCTATTTTTCCACTGGTTGTAGATTCTAAAACTAGGGGCCATAGTCTAAATATTATGGACAGACCATTCAGGAGGCTTGTTAGGAAGCACTTCTTCATGCAAAGGGTGGCAGAGGTCTGGAACATTCTCCCACATACAGCAGTTGAAGCCAGAACAATTGTTAATTTTAAATGTGGGATAGATTTTTGTCAAGGAAAGATATGAAGGGATATGTGCCAAAAGCAGGTAGTCAGGCCGCAGATCAGCCATGATTTCATTAAATGGCAGGATAGGCTTGAAGGGCTGAATGGCCTACTCCTGTTCCTATGTTCCTGCGCCATTTTGCCATCCTACGCACTCAAGCAACAAACCATTCTGACGTGGAAACATATCTCATTCCTTCTGTCACTGGGCCAAAATCCTCAAATTCCCTAGCTAACAGCACAGTGGGTGTACCTACACACAGCGGCTCAAGAAGGCAGCTCACCACTACCTTCACAAGGACAATTAGGGATGGGCAGTAAATGCTGGCCCAGCCAGCGACTCCCACATCCTGTAAATTCATATTTTTTTAAACCCGGAATTAATATTTCTTAGAGATTTCTGTGGGTTTTATTACATTATTGTATTCGGTTGTGGAAAACGTCCTGGCAGGGTTCTCAGACACAATAACATCTAATTTCAAAAAGTGCAGGTTATTAAGTAGGACGTTTCATAGCCTCAACCCATCAAAGGTTCTGTTGACATCGGGGCTCGGGAGAAATTTCAACCTTGATGATCAAGACCATCCTTTTCTGCTCCACCACGCGTGAAAATAGATACTTTCTGTATCTGTTAAAATAATCACACATGACAGGCAGCTCCAATCTCTTTCAAAACCTCTTTCTGTGTGCAGTTGATGTATGGAGCTGTAGCCTGAGGCAGCCTTATGGATTTCTGTTAGATCTTTGGGTGAGTGGCAGGATTTGAAACGAGTGTGCATACGCACCAAACCACTGTTGCTCTCAGATTTACCTCCATGACCAGTTAAATAATATTTGAGCAGCAATGTGTTGTAATATTTGAGCAGCAATGTGTTGAAACAGTTAAAGCATTCATAACATAAGTATCTGAGCTTCCACTCAATGGCCTCTGGAATTCTATATTTACATATATTTCAGGAAGAAATGCTTTAATCCAATTTGCCCCTGATCAAACCCCTCGGATATGTCTCACAGTGATTTATAAACAGTGAAATATTTTGATCCATATTGTCTATTGCAAGGGAATGCCAACCTATTCTATTGAGGAGGTGCGTCAGAGTCTTTTCTTATTTATTCCTGGCATGTGAGCGTGGCTGGCAAAGCCAGAATTTATTGCTCATCCCTAATTGTGCCTTGAGAAGATGGCAGTGAGCTGTCTTCTTGAACCATTGCAGTTCATGTGGTGGATGTACAGCCTGGGTGCTGTTAGGAAGAGAGTTCCAGTATTGTTTCGTCCAGTAACTGTGAATAAATGATGTTAAGTTCCAAGGCAAGAGAGTGTGTGATTTGGAGGTGATCGTTTTTTAATATAAGTTTAGAGTATCCAATTCTTCTTTTCCAATTAATGGGCACTTTAACGTGGCCAATCCAGCTACCCTGCACATCTTTTTTGGGTTGTGGGGATGACAGCCATGTAGACACGGGGAGAACGCGCAGACTCCACAGAGACAGTGACCTAGGGCTGGGATTGAACCCGAGTCCTCAGCGCCGTGAGGCAGCAGTGCTAACCACCGCACAACCCTAACACCCGATTTGGAGGGAAACTTGCAGTAGTGGCATTCCCTTGGGTTCCTTGACCTTATTCTTCTGAGGTGTTAGAAGTTGCAATTTGGAAGGTGCTGTTGAAGAAGCCTTGACACGTTGCTGCAGGGTATTGCTGCATATTGCTGACACTGCTAGTCGTGGGGAGAAATGAATGTTAAACGTGGTGGATGGCATGCCAGTCAGGTTTGCTGGTTTGTCCTGGATGTGTCAAGATTTTTGGGTTTTGTTGGAGTTGCACTCACCTGGGTAAGGGGAGAATATTCCAGCAGATAACTGATTTTTCACTTGCAGGTGGTGGCCAGGCTTTGGGGAGTGAGGAGGTGAGTTCCTTCCGGCAGTACTGTCAGCCTCTGCCCTGCTCTTCTAGCTACAGTGTTTATATGGCTGGTCCAGTTCAGTTTCTGGTCAATGATAATCTCTGGGATGTTGATGTTGAGGGATTCAGCAATGGTAATGCCATTGAATGTCCTGGGGAGTTAGCTGCTGTATTCTGTCATGTTGGTAATAGTAATTGCCAAAGAATCAGGATTGTCACTTGTGTGACATGGATTATTCTTGAATGATAAAATATTCTGTAAGGTGTCTTGGACTTCATCTGCCTCTTCACATATTGGGCATATCTTGATATAATGGTTGTGTAGTGGTAACAAGAGGCCCAGGATGATGGTCTGGCGACGTGTGTTCAAATCCCACCACAGTGGTTGGAATTTAAATTCAAAATTAAGTCCATAAGACAGAGGAGCAGAATTATGTCATTCGGCCCATCAGGTCTGCTCTGCCATTCAATCATAGAATCATAGAATTTACAGTGCAGAAGGAGGCCATTCGGCCCATCGGGTCTGCACCGGCCCTTGGAAAGACCACCCTACTTAAGCCCACGCCTCCACCCTATCCCCGTAACCCAGTAATCCCACCTAACCTTTTGGACACTGAATTTAGCATGGCTAATCCACCTAACCCGCACATCTTTGGACTGTGGGAGGAAACCGGAGCACTAGGAGAAAACCCACGCAGACACGGGGAGAAAGTGCAAACTCTAAACAGAAGGTCACCTGAGACCGGAATTGAACCCGGGTCCCTGGAGCTGTGAGACAGCAGTGCTAACTACTGTGCCACCGTGACGCCCCCACGGCTGATATATTTCTCATCCCCATTCTCCGTCCTTCTCTGGAAAATAAAGCTAGTCTCAGTGACGGTGACCATGACAACTGTCGTCGATTGACTTAAAAACCCATCTGGTTCACTAATATCCTTCAGGGAAGGACGTCTGGCACCCTTATGTGCTCTGGCTTACATGTGACTCCAAACCCTCAGTGACGAGGTTGACTTTCAACTACCCCGCTAAAATGTCCGAGGCAAATGCTGTCTTAGCAGCGATACCCACATCCCAACAAAATAGTTTTTAAAAAACAAGCAATGATAAGCAGATAGCCTGAATTTAATGGGCAGGATTCTCCGGCCAGGACCACCTGACCAGCGGAAATTCCCGACCGAGGACAATGGACATTTACGTGGTCCACGCCCTGTCTGTGGTGACCTTGCGGCAGAAGGGACGGAAGAATCCAGCCCAATGTCCCTCCCACTTTTTGCCTCTGTTTTCCTGAAAGCTAAATGGGGAGAAGTGTAAGATAGATTCTGTCTAGATTTAGTCCACTCTATACCAATACAACAGAATTCAGAGTTGCCCGATTTTGATTCTAAGCTGAAAGGGTTGGGAAAGAGAGAGTGACTCACTCCGAGGCCAATCCCATTGTTGCTTCCGAACTACACAATGGCCTAAGTAAAGGATGTTCTCTTCTGTGGGTATAAACTTCTGACTGCTATGTCCGAATGTAGCTGTTAGTACCTCATATAAAGCCAGATGTCATGAAACATCTTAAGAATTAAAGTTGAATGAACATGCACAGATGAGTCCGATCATGCACAAGCAAATTCTCCTGCTCACGTCGACGCTCATCAGGCTCAAATGTATCTCTTCAAGCTGCTGCAATAGTTGCAAAGGTGGACAGGGAATGTGCAACTTTAAATCCACAAAATCATGAGTTATCTATCGCTGAAACCAGACTGCCCTGTTTCATACAGGGTGGTTGCTAAACTTGAACTAAACTAAAACTTGATGCTTCTTCCTATGCAATTCCTAATGTTCCTTCCTAATATACCACAGTGACACATGGAAGTGCTTTGTCACTGGCATGTTTAACAGTGAGTTAATTGACTTGATGTTCGTGCACTCAATGTGGACATGACACGTGTCTGATTTGGAGCTTCTCATGCTGAAATTGTGATCTAAAAACATTAAAGGACGAATTTAACAAGAGAATCTTTCCTGAGTTCTGAAAAGAGAGACATGTTGTCGAAGACTTCTTGTCGCGCATTCATCAGATGCAGGTTGAGAAAGTCCACCTTCTCCATGAAAACCCGCAGTACGTCTACGTGGCACAACCCAACGGGCGACAGGACACAGTCTCCCTCTGGGACCTGGCACCCGCTGGGTCCCCACCCTCAACCCCCGACCTGATACCGCTCTCCCCCTGGTTGCTTCATTCACTCCTGCGCCACCCACCTTCCCACCAGCGAACCTCACCGCATCCCCCACCCCCGCAGGATTTGTCCCCTTACTGGATCCACTGAGGGGTGACGAAGTAGATGACGACATGCTCCCGCACGTCGGCGCCCACATCACCACCAGGACTGAGGCGATCGCAGTGGAGAGTCAGAACCCCCGACAGACTCAATCTATAATGTTTTCTTCAACCCTGCCGGACTCTTTTTAAACAGGGGGTGAATGTGGCAAACACCACTAGTAACACATTGCATGTATTACGGTACTGCCCATGTATTATAGGTACCACGGTAAATCCCAGCCTGCTGGCTCCTCCTAGCAGGTGGCGTATAAAAGTGTATGATCTCCTGCGCTGCTCCCATTCTGGTTCCAGCTGCAGGAGGCACAACATCTTGTGCAATAAAGCCTCGCTTGTTTCACCATTCTCTCTCGTGGTAATTGACAGCACATCAGCAAATATGCCAAATTTCAAATGATGAGACCAGTTTATGCCACTGAAGAAAAGGAACTCTGATTGTTACGCATGTTTTTGGGTAACTCCAAAACGATGCAAGACTTGAACATATTCCTTTTGCTTGCAGAGAATCAATCCCAGGATATGAGAGTGTGTTGCTTCCAGCAAGCATAAAGGAGCCACTTCATAAGCTTGACTGATTATTTTTAATTTTTTGTTAGTGTAGCTAGTGTAGCACACTCAGGGATGTTCAGCCAGTACTGCAGAATTACATCTAACAGTAATTTTGTTATGAGTTTTCCAAGCATGTGCTGGGTGAGCATGCTCTGTACTCTGCGCGTTATGAACAGACAGAGGAACATGTTGTTTACCCTATTTCTCGCCATCTTTCTTGAAGACAGTGGTTCAGACTATGTTATGAGCCAGTAGGTGGCACACCTGTACCATTCTCAAATGACCACTCTTTCGTCTGAGCCTAGATGGTGTCATCTGGTGTCATAAACCATAGAGGAATCATAACTAAGCCTGTCCCTTTCCACTGTCAATGTTTCCTAATATACACTGAACCATACCTTTATGCAGCTCAGCGGAGTGCTCGAACTGTAGGTTATCTCTCTGCAGTCCAGAGAAAAAGCTTGGGGTTTTACAGGGCTGTGATATATTTCCCCACTGAGCTGGTAATGAAGATCCTTTTTAGATCCTGATTTAGATTATAATGGATAAAGAATTAATTTTTCCAATCAGTAGAATAATTAAAAATCAACACCTTCAGTCAGATCAGTTCTAAAATCAAAGAATGTTTAACAGGCCAGAAAATTTGGCCAATAAAGTTTGTCTCACTCTTGATCAATATCCAAATACTTTTAACATTCAATTTGAGTATTGCTGAACAAACACACATGCCGTCGAAGTTTTTTCTCTTGCACTGATCAGGACAGATGCAAGAATATCGATCGAGGACAGCACGGTAGCACAAGCGGATAGCACTGTGGCTTCACAGCACCAGGCTCCCAGGTTCAATTCCCCGCTGGGTCACTGTCTGTGCAGAGTCTGCACGTTGTCCCCGTGTCTGCGTGGGTTTCCTCCACGTGCTCCGGTTTCCTCCCACAGTCCAAAAACGCGCTGTTTAGGTGGATTAGTCAAGATAAATTGCCCTGAGTGACCAAAAAGGTTAGGAGGGGTTATTGGGTCTGTATACTGTATCTTCTAAGTTCTAATATCAAATTTATAGGGAACAGCAATTCACGTGGCATGAGAAATGGGTGCTAATTGGTTGATAAGCGGACTCAGATTAGTCAAGGTGTTAATCATAATAATCGCTTATTGTCACAAGTTGGCTGCAATTAAGTGATTGTGAAAAGCCGCTAGTCGCCACATTCCGGCTCCTGTTCGGGGAGGCCGGTACGGGAATTGAACCCACGATGCTGGCATTGTTCTGCATTACAAGCCAGCTATTTAGCCCACTGTGCTATACCAGCCCCAGTTGCCATGGCAAATGCACCCTTCGGTTGTCCCCCTAGCTTTTGTTTAAATTCAAAAAAGGCAAGACAAAAATACCTGTGTGTCTCTATTTTTCAGCAGTACGTTTTGAGTATTCTTCGAGTTTGATCCTTCCAAAAATAATTACTGGTTCCGCTACCAATTGTGATTTGCAGCAGAGAATTCTAACATTCCATCCATTTAAACAGATTAACAGAGAAATTCTTGTGGCAGGATTAAGCAGCCCTGATTGATTGGCAGCCCTTCAACAAACATTCACTCCCACCACCACCGCGCACAGTAGCAGTAGTGTGTACCCTCTACAAGATGCACTGCAGGAACTGACCAAGGTTCCTCAGGCAGCACCTTCCAAACCCACGCCCACTACCATCCAGAAACACAAGGGCCTGGGAACACCACCAATTGGAAATTCTCCTGCAAGTGACTCATAGATATCATAGAATTTACAGTGCAGAAGGAGGCCATTCAGCCCATCAAGTCTGCACCGGCCCTTGTAAATAGCACCCCACCCAAACCCACATCTCCACCCTATTCCTGTAACCCAGCAACCCCACCCCACCTTTTGGACACTCAGGGCAATTTGGCATGGCCAATCCACCTAACCTGCACATCTTTGGACTGTGGAAGGAAACCGGAGCACCCGGAGGAAACTCACGGGGGGGAATGTGCAGACTCCGCACAGACAGTGACCCAAGCCGGGAATCGAACCTGGGACCCTGGAGTGTGAAGCAATTGCTAACTACTATGCTACCGTGCTGCCCACTCATCATTCTAACTTTGGAATATATATATTTGCTCCTTCACTGTTGCTGGGTTAAAATTCTGGAACTCCCTCCCTAACAGCACTGTGGATGTACCTACACCACGTGGACTGTAACGGTTCAAGAAGGCAGCTCAGCACCACCTTCTCAAGGGCAATTAGGGATGAAAAATAAATGCTAGCCAAGCCAGTGATGACCATATCCTGTGAAAGAATAAAAAAATTATTGATCATCTTGATTACTCTATCAGGCCACTCCCTTACTTTCTCAACAGTAGTAAAAAAAAATGCTAATTTGTGCAGATGATTCTTCATAACTGCAATCATTTATTCTTGGTAACATCCAAAATAAACAATATTGTACTTTTGCCTTTCCATCTATCACCTTAATATTTTCCTTTTTGATATTGACAATGCTTATTTTAAAAGTTACGATTATCTACATCGCATAATGAAAACTGGATGAGGAAAAGAATTTTCAATATTTGGACATTATACCTTCATTAAAATATCAAAATGTCATAAAATTCTTTCAAAGTATTATTAAAGAAAGGCTTTGATGTACACAGCGAATGTGACTCAATGTGAGAGGGAAAGCATTACTTCCGATCACTCTGAGCAAACTCCCTTAATTTCCACTCTTTCCTCCTTTTCCAACTAATTTCTAATCCAATTTGTTACCCTTTCTCTATAGCCCTTAATCTTTCTCAGTAATCTGCTGTGTCGAAGGCTTTCTGCAAACATTCAGTATCCACTTTAATCTCAGCAGCCTACAAAATCTTTTAAGCTAACCTGTCGGATGGAACCTTATCAGATTCTATCAAAGTGGCAGGCTCAGACTGAAAACCGGTGTGTAGCTCTCCAGCTGCACAGATCACGGGCGGGATTGTCCGTCCCTCGCGCCGCCGCCGCCGGCAGGATTCTCCATCTCTCCAGCCGGCCAATGGGGTTTCCCATTGTGGGAAGACCCACACCGTCGGTAAACGCAATCTTTTCTCTCCGGATTTTCCACCTGTTTTGACGGTCTCTCAGACGGGAAAGCTGGTTAAACATCGCCCCTGTAGTTCCATAAATGACACTGCGCTCTTAACAGGAACTCTATTACTTATTACGTTCTTGATAGTCTGTGGAATCCTCCACCCCAGGGAGCAGCGAAGGATGGGACATTGAATTGATTTAAGACTGAGTGCGATCAATTTTAGATAGATTGGGAAGTCAGCGCTTCGGAGGGGCAGTTGACGTGTGAATCACAGCTGGCAGTAATGAATTGGATTTACAACAATATGAATTCACAAAAGGATGTTGACTTGAATTGCAGTAAAAACAGAAAATGCTGGGACAACTCTGCAGGTTTGGCAGTTGCTGCGAAGAGAGAAACAGAGTCATATGGACTCAAAAATTTAACTCTGCTTCTCGCTACTCAGTTGCTTCCAGACCTGCTGGCTTTTTCCACTGCAGTAACTTGAGGCAACACTGGAGGCTTCTTATATTTGATTTTTTAAAAAGCTGAGTGACATCAATGGTACGATTAACTATATACAGGCACAGAGGTCTCTAAAACAGTCTTCACTCTAATACTCCAGGGTCCACACTGCCCAGGGCCCTGTGCTTTTCCCCTATTGAATATAGAACATAAGAACTAGGAGCAGGAGTAGGCCATCTGGCCCCTCGAGCCTGCTCTGCCATTCAATGAGATCATGGCTGATCTTTTGTGGACTCAGCTCCACTTTCCGGCCCAAACACCATAACCCTTAATCCCTTTATTCTTCAAAAAACTATCTATCTCTATCTTAAAAACATTGAATGAAGGAGCCTCTACTACTTCACTGGGCAAGGAATTCCATCGATTCACAACCCTTTGGGTGAAGAAGTTCCTCCTAAACTCAGTCCTAAATCTACTTCCCCTTATTTTGAGGCTATGCCCCCTAGTTCTGCTTTCACCCGCCAGTGGAAACAACCTGCCCACATCTATCCTATCTATTCCCTTCATAATTTTATATGTTTCTATAAGATCCCCCCTCATGCTTCTAAAGTCCAACGAGTACAGTCCCGGTCTACTCAACCTCTCCTCGTAATCCAACCCCTTCAACTCTGGGATTAACCTAGTGAATCTCCTCTGCACACCCTCTAGTGCTAGTATGTCATTTCTCAAGTAAGGAGACCAAAACTGAACACAATACCCCAGGTGTGGCCTCACACCTTATACAATTCCAGCATAACCTCCCTAGCCTTAAACTCCATCCCTCTAGCAATGAAGGACAAAATTCCATTCGCCTTCTTAATCACCTGTTGCACCTGTAAACCAACTTTTTGCGACTCATGCACTAGCACACCCAGGTCTCTCTGTACAGCAGCATGTTTAATATTTTATCATTTAAATAATAATCCCTTTTGCTGTTATTCCTACCAAAATGGATAACCTCACATTTGTCAACATTGTATTCCATCTGCCAGACCCAAGCCTATTCACTTAACCTATCCAAATCCCTCTGCAGACTTCCAGTATCCTCTGCACTTTTCGCTTTACCACTCATCTAAGTGTCGTCTGCAAACTTGGACGCATTGCCCTTGGTCCCCAACTCCAAATCATCAATGTAAATTGTGAACAATTGTGGGCCCAACACTGATCCCTGAGGACACCACTAGCTACTGATTGCCAACCAGAGAAACACCCATTAATCCCCACTATTTGCTTTCTATTAATTAACCAATCCTCTATCCATGTCTTTACCCTTAATGCCATGCATCTTTACCTTATGCAGCAACCTTTTGTGTGGCACCTTACCAAAGGCTTTCTGGAAATCCAGATATACACATCCATTGGCTCCCCATTATCTACTGCACTGGTCATGTCCTCAAAAAATTCCACTAAATTAGTTAGGCACGACCTGCCCTTTAATGAAAAGTGAAATGAAATGAAAATCGCTTATTGTCACAAGTAGGCTTCAATGAAGTTACTGTGAAAAGCCCCTAGTCGCCACATTCCGGTGCCTGTCCGGGGAGGCTGGTACGGGAATCGAACCGTGCTGCTGGCCTGCTTGGTCTGCTTTAAAAGCCAGCGATTTAACTCAGTGAGCTAAACCAGACTCATGCTGCGTCTGCCCAATGGGACAATTTCTATCCAGATGCCTTGCTATTTCTTCCTTGATGATAGATTCCAGCATCTTCCCTACTACCGAAGTTAAGCTCACTGGCCTATAATTACCCGCTTTCTGCCTACCTCCTTTTTTAAACAGTGGGGTCACGTTTGATAATTTCCAATCCACCGAGACCACCCCAGACTCGAGTGAATTTTGGTAAATTATCGCTAGTGCATCTGCAATTTCCCTAGCCATCTCTTTTAGCACTCTGGGATGCATTCCATCGGGGCTAGGAGACTTGTCTACCTTTTGCCCCATTAGCTTGCCCATCACTACCTCCTTAGTGATAACAATCATCTCAAGTTCCTCACCTGTCATAGCCTCATTTCTATCAGTCGCTGGCATGTTATTTGTGTCTTCCACTGCGAAGACTGACCCAGAAAACCTGTTCAGTTCCTCAGCCATTTCCTCATCTCCCATTATTAAAACTCCCTTCTCATCCTCTAAAGGACCTATATTTACCTTAGCCACTGTTTTTGTTTTATATAGTTATAGAAACTTTTACTGTCTGTTTTTATATTCTGAGCAAGTTTCCTCTCATAATCTATCTTACTCTTGTTTATAGCTTTTTTAGCAGCTTTCTGTTGCCCCCTAAAGATTTCCCAGTCCTCTAGTCTCCCACTAATCTTTGCCACTTTGTATGCTTTTTCCTTCAATTTGACACTCTCCCTTATTTCCTTAGGCATCCATGGTCGATTTTTCCTCTTTCTACCATCCTTCCTTTTTGTTGCGATAAACCTTTGCTGAGCACTGTGAAAAATCGCTTGGAAGGTTCTCCACTGTTCCTCAACTGTTCCACCATAAAGTCTTTGCTCCCAGTCTACCTGAGCTAGTTCTTCTCTCATCACATTGTAATTTCCTTTGTTTAAGCACAAAACACTAGTATTTGATTTTACCTTCTCACCCTCCATCTGTATTTTAAATACCACCATATTGTGATGGCTCCTTCCGAGAGGACCCCTAACTATGAGATCATGAATCAATCCTGTCTCATTACACAGGACAAGATCTAGGACCGCTTGTTCCCTCGTAGGTTCCATTACATACTGTTCTAGGAAACTATCGCGGATACATTCTATAAACTCCTCCTCACGGTTGCCTTGACCGACCTGGTTAAACCAATCGACATGTAGATTAAAATCCCCCATGATAACTGCTGTACCATTTCTACATGCATCAGTTATTTTTTTGTTTATTGCCTGCTCCACCATAATGTTACTATTTGGTGGACTATAGACTACTCATATCAGTGACTTTTTCACCTTACTATTCCTGATTTCCACCCAAATGGATTCATCCTTATCCTCCATAGCACCAATGTCATCCCTTACTATTGCCCGGATATCATCCTTAAATAGCAGAGCTACACCACCTCCTTTACAATCCACTCTGTCCTTCCGAGTAGTTTGATACCCTCGGATATTTAACTCCCAGTCATGACCATGTTAATGACCCATGATGTATCTATGTTATTGAGCGACATAGAATAGTACAGCACAGAACAGGCCCTTCGGCCCTCGATGTTGTGCTGAGCTTTGTCCGAAACCTAGATCAAGCTATCCCACCCCCTGTCATTCTGGTGTGCTCCATGTGCCTATCCAATAACCACTTGAAAGTTCCGAAAGTGTCCGATTCCACTATCACAGCAGGCAGTCCATTCCATACTCTAACCACTCTCTGAGTAAAGAACCTACCTTGGACATCCCTCTTATATCTCCCACCCCGAACCTTATAGTTATGCCCCCTTGTAACAGCTACATCCACCTGAGGAAATAGTCTCTTAACGTCCATTCTATCTATCCCTCTCATCATCTTATAAACCTCTATTAAGTCGCCTCTCATCCTCCTTGGCTCCAATGAGATTCGAGTGGCCGGGATTTGAGTGCTCACACGCGATAGGCCCCGAGCCAATCACATGGCTCGCGAGGGATCATACCTTAAAGATGACACTCTCCTACTTCCCTCCCCCCTTAAGTCACTCAATAACATAAATACATCATAGGTCATTAACAGTTAACTATGTACAATAAAGGCTGAGGCACGGAAAAAGGGGGCATCGAAAACAGTCCTTCATGGAATTACACGTCAGGGGCCTAGTGGACTTCCTCAATCCCCTGACCACATCCTCCACCAATGACGTAGTGTCTTTGTCAGCAGCAGGAGATTCCTTTGAGGACCCAGTCAGTACTGCGAGGGTGCCCCTCCCTCTCCCACTTCCTCAAGGGTCGTAGGCACAGCCTATACACAACTCCCCACCTACCTCAGTCAGGCTACGCTGTGGGGGCATTGGTGAAGCCTGCTGATACCACCTGATCAGGCATTGAGCTGTGGCCTCTCTGTTTGTTATATGGTCTGTACTGCAAGTCCACCAGGTAAGAGACCGGGACAGATTTTGCCACAATTTGGCCAGCTAACCATAGTGGACCAGATGCAATGTTTGTTTTTACAAAGTCTCGGTCGCCAATTTTATACCATCTGTTTCCATTCGCTGAATGATGCTGCTTCTTTCGGGAAGTTTGTCACGCCTCCATCCTCCCCACCAAATTTTGGAAAGCGAGGTCTAAGCGAATTGTAGACGATGGCCCATTAGTAGCTCTGCAGGTGAGACTCCAGTGGTGATGTGGGGGTGGGTTTGTACAAGAGAATGAAGTTGGCCAACTTGAGGCCTAACGGTCGATCAGGTTGTTTCTTCATTGGCAGGTTTCAATGTTTGTACCACTGTTTCTGTGAATCCATTCGAGGCCGGGTGGGAAAGGGTTTTTCGAATGTGCTGGATGGCGCTAGTTCTGACGAGGTGCTGACATTCCTCCCCATAGAAACTGAGATGTTATTAGATACCACCCCGTGAAGGCCATGAATGGCGAAGATGTGACGCACAGTTTCAATGGCGGCCGCTAAGGTTTCTGTACCTATTTCCTGGACATCCAACCACTTGGGAGAAGATGTCAAATAGTGGCAACATTCTTCTTATGAAGGGATCCATGAAATCAATTTGTAACCTTGTTCATGAACGACCAAGCCATTCCCATGCAGCTGGGCCGCGGGGCGGCCATGTCTGCTGGGTCTGACAGGAGTCAATTCGGTGAACTAGGTTCTCAATATCCTTGTCAATGCCGGACCACCATATGTAGGTCCTGGCCAACATTTTCATCTTCATCTGGCCAAGGGTGTGCTGTGTGCAACTCCTGCAGCAGTGGCCCTCTTTCTGGGGGTGGTTCTACCACCTGGGAACCCCAAAGTAAAACTCCATCCTCACAAATGAGTTCATCTTTTCCGATTGGGGTAAGACCTGAGCTGATCTGGCTTGTCGCAGTGCCATCCGGTTCGAACCATTCGTTTGACCTTCGAGAAGACTATCGCGTTTCTGATGTGGGTCGATGAAACCGGCAGGATGTCAAGAAAATTGAACGCCAGGACAATCTCTTGTGGTACAGGTGGCAGTGCCAGACATTGGGGGAGTGGGAGCCAACTCAGAGAATCGGCGTTGGGAGATCTCCGTCCCCGGCCGATGCTGGAAAACATAGTTACAGACCGCCAATAACAAAGCCCACCACTGTACCCTGGCCGAAGTGATAGGAGTAATTGCTTTGTCCTCACGTAGGAGCCCCCGCAGTGGCTTGTGGTCTGTTATGATGGTGAACAGCGGCCGTACACATACTAATGGAATTTCTTGTCATCGTAAATTACGGTGAGGCCTTCCTTTTCAATTTGTGCATACTTCCCTTCTGCGTCAATGAGAGTTCGGGAGGTGAAGGCGATGGGCCTTTCTGAGCTGTCCTCCATTCTATGGAGCAGGACCCCACCTATTCCATGAGGCAGAGTATCGCAGATCAAGATGATTTGTTTGCTTGGATTGAAATGGACCAACAAGCTGGTTGACTGCAGGGCCTGTTTGACTTGGTGCAAAGCTTCTTCCTGTGGGTCTTTCCAATGTCCGAGTTTGTGCTTCTTTAAAAGGAGGTGTAGTGGCACCAACCTAGTTACCAAATTGGGGATGATATGACCCTAGTTTTTCACCATTCCCAAAAACAATTTTAGCTCTGCGGACTCCTTTGGTGTAAAGACTTCTTTGATGGTCCTCACCTTGTCCTCAAGAGGGTGCAGGCCTTTTGGGTCCACCTTGAATCCCATATATGTGAGCTTGCTGGCTTGGAACGTACATTCTCTCATTTCAGTCTGAACCTTCTTAGAACTTCTTCATAGCTGGCTAAATGTTCCTCATGTGATGTAACTGTTCCTAAAACATCATCAAGGTAGACCACGGCCTTCAGGATATCTTGGAGGAGATTTTCCATTGCGCATTGCACGAGCAGAAGACATACCAAAAGTTAACCTAGTGTAGTGAAAACACCTTTGTGCGTATTGATGGTCATCCTGGGAATCCTCATACCGCTCCAGTTGTAAATAAATTTTACTTAAATCAGATTTTTTTTTTTTAAATGTACCCAATTCATTTTTTCCAATTAAGGGGCTATTTAGCTTTGCCAATCCACCTACCCTGCACATTTTTGGGTTGTAGGGGCGAAACCCACGCAAACACGGGGCGAATGTGCAAACTCCACATGAACAGTGACCCAGAGCCGGGATTGAACCTGGGACCTCGGCGCCAGGAGGCAGCAGTGCTAACCACTGCGCCGCCGTGCTGCCCCTAACTCCGGTTTCATATACATGAGCACCCTTGCCAGCTACGCACAAAGTTTTCTATCCGAGGAATTGGATACTTATCAGGTTGGGCCAGATGGTTAATAATACGCTTTTAGTCACCACAAATCCTGACAGAACAATCCGGTTTTACGACAGGGACAATAGGGGCCGCCCACTCGGATAACTGCGCCAGTTTTATGATACCCAATTATTCCAAGTATGTTTACCCAGCCTCGATTTCTGGTGCAAAGCACAAGGGAATGTGCCTCGCCCTGAAAAACTTTATTGTAGCTTCACCCCTCAAATCTGGCATAACTCACTCTGAAGCACATCTTTCTGGTTGCACAAGACTTCCTGGAAAACGGCATTTGATACCCTGGTGATTTCTAACCAGTTTAGCCTGATCTGGCGCAGCCAATCTCACCCCATGAGGCTTGGCTTTTGATCACTGTTCCACCATACCGCCCATCGGCATCGGGCCAGAAAGTGGACTCCAACTCCTGGGTCAAGCCCCATGAGGCTTCCATGACAATCATGGATAAACAGGCAGCCTGTTGCTGATATGACATTAGTATCATTGTTGTACCCCTGTATATATACAGGCACAGGGGTCTCTAAAATATGGGTCTGCCACTCCAGGGCCCCCACTGCCGTGGCCCCTGCACCCAGGGCCCCTCGCTTTCCCCCCATTTGTCAGGGTTCGTGCACTCACACTCAATAGATCCAAAGCCGGTTGTACAGCGAGCAAGGGATCGACCCTTAAAGGGGCCACGCTACCACATCCACCAGTTTCTGTTTTCATTTCAGATTTCCATCATCCACGGTATTTTGCTTTGACTTTAGCTGCCCCTGGTCAGAAAAAGTCAAATCTGTTGTCTTGCCCTAACCTCGCAAACCCCAAGATATTGAGGTGAAATGGAGTATCAAAAATACACGCAGGTAGTCGTATTGACGAATGCCTTGCAATCCGACTTTCAGACAGTTGCACAGAGACATTCATCTCCATGTCTAACTCTGTAAACTGCCTAGGAAGACTTTCAGCTGAACCAATTCTTTCTGTCGTTAGTCTGCTGGCTCTCATCAGTTTATCCCTTTCTCTGCATTGATATTTCATAGACCTGATTTGAGCTTTTGACAGGAGATCTTCTGGGATTGTTTTGCAACTTTAAATTGGTCTGCAGCTGATCATTGCAGTTGTCACTCCATCAAAGTTCCAGTTAAAGCAGCATTTCCCCCTTTTCCCATAAATAGACAGTCAACTATTATTTGTGTTAGTATGTCAAGGTATTTATTTTATCTTTCAATAGGATAATATTTGGATACGTTCAATTTTCATCACCTTTTAATTTTTTTTCTCAGTCACCCTCAACAAAATCTATTTATGGTTCAACTGATGGATGACACTGGCGGCAATGCTGATGTTCTGGCAGCCATGGTAGCACAGTGGTTGGCGCTGCTGCCTCACAGCGCCGAGAACCCGAGTTCAAATCCTGCCTTGTCCATGTGGAGTTTGCACATTCTCCCCCTGTCTGCGTGGGTTTCCTCCGGGTGCTCCGGTTTCCACCCACAATCCAAAGATGTGCAGATTAGGTGGAATGGCCATGCTAAATTGCCCATTACTGTCCAAAAGGTTAGGTGGCATAACGGGGTATAGTGAGGAATTGGGCCTCGGGAATGTGCTCTTTCCGAGGGTCGATGCAGACTCGATGGGCCAAATGGCCTCCTTCTGCACTATATGGATTCTATGATTCTGTGATTATTCTGACCAGAATAGTCTGACAAAAGCAGTAGTGCTGCTACAAATGGCCTTGACTACTCTGGGAGTTGGAAATTAGCTTGGATTGCCATCCAGAAACGGCCTCAGCTGATTTCCCTCCACCATTAGCTTAAGGCAGGGGGCGCCAGAGTGCATTGCTTGGGTACATTCCTATCTCCTTCGATAATGAAACAAGGCCAGACGCCTATAGCAAGGGCCGAAGCACATCCAGACGTGGGCTAACTCGTGACAAGCATCATTTCTCTTACATATTATACACAGACCTTTGGCCCAATCTGTCTGTGTCAGTATTCATGCTTCGCAAAAGCCTCCAGCTCACCCAACCTCTCATCAAATTCTAACAAAATATTCTTCTAATCCTTTGTCTCTCATGTCATTATCTCGCATCCACTTAAATACATTTGTGTTTTCACCTCATCTAATCCTTGTGGTGGTGTGTTCCACGTTCTAACCATTCTTTGGGTCAAGTTGTTACTCCATTTTAGTGGTGACCTGGCCCCCATGTTTGGTCTACATATGTTGATGCTAAATAGGTGGCTGGCGATCAGTGCCTCCCTCTCCAACCTACAATACCGCCATTGACAGCAGGCACCCGGATTATCAACATTGACCAGAAGTTTAAATGGAGCAGGCATAATAACATTATTGCGTTAATGTTCGAAGAAGAGGTCTGGTCAATATTATTGATCATTTTATAGCGATGCAAGCTGGGGTTCTTCAATTCCGTTCACTCCGCGCTGCTGCCAGTGGGACTAGAGAATCTCGCTGGTGTGAATGGACGGCGAATTCTGGCCATGGTCAAGGATCTGGGCCGAGATTCTCCCCTACCCGGCGGGGCGGGGTGGTCCTGGAGTGATGGAGTGGCGTGAACCACTCCGGCGTCGGACTGCCCCAAAGGTGAGGAAGTCTCCGCACCTTCAGGGGCCAAGCCCTAACATTGAGGGGCTAGGCCCACGCCGGAGTGGTTGGCGCTCCGCCGGCTGGCGTGGACGGCCTTTGGTGCCACGCCAGCCGGGGCCGAAGGGACTTTGCCTGCCGGCAGAAGTCCGCGCATGCGCCGGAGCATCAGCGGCATGCGCAGGGGAGGGGGGTCACTTCCGCCTCCACCATGGTGAAGAACGTAGAACATAGAACATTACAGCGCAGTACGGGCCCTTCGGCCCTCGATGTTGCGCCGACCTGTGAAACCATCTGAAGCCTATCTGACCTACACTATTCCATTTTCATCCATATGTCTATCCAGTGACCACTTAAATGCCCTTAAAGTTGGCGAGTCTACTACTGTTGCAGGCAGGGCGTTCCACACCCCTACTACACTCTGAGTAAAGAAACTGCCTCTGACATCTGTCCTATATCTACCACCCCTCAATTTAAAGCTATGTCCCCTCGTGTTGGTCATCACCATCCGAGGAAAAAGACTCTCACTGTCCACCCTATCTAACCCTCTGACTATCTTATATGTCTCTATTAAGTCACCTCTCAGCCTTCTCCTCTCTTACGAAAACAACCTCAGGTCCCTGAGCCTTTCCTCGCAAGACCTTCCCTCCATATCAGGCAATATCCTAGTAAATCTCCTCTGAACCCTTTCCAAAGCTTCCACATCCTTCCTATAATGTGGTGACCAGAACTGCATGCAGTACTCCAGGAGCGGCCGCACCAGAGTTTTGTACAGCTGCAGCATGACCTCGTGGCTCCGAAACTCAATCCCCCTACTGATAAAGGCTAGCACACCATATGCCTTCTTAACAGCCCTATTAACCTGGGTGGCAACTTTCAGGGATTTATGTACCTGGATGCCGAGATCTCTCTGTTCATCTACACTACCAAGAATCTTGCCATTAGCCCAGTACTCTGCATTCCTGTTACTCCTTCCAAAGTGAACCACCTCACACTTTTCCGCATTAAACTCCATCTGCCACCTCTCAGCCCAGCTCTGCAGCTTATCTATGTCCCTCTGTATCCTATAACATCCTTCAGCACTATCCACAACTCCACCGACATTCGTGTCATCTGCAAATTTACTAACCGATCCTTCTACACCCTCTTCCAGGTCATTTATAAAAATGACAAACAGCAGTGGCCCCAAAACAGATCCTTGCGGTACACCACTAGTAACTGAACTCCAGGATGAACATTTGCCATCAACCACCACCCTCTGTCTTCTTTCAGCTAGCCAATTACTGATCCAAACCTCTAAAGCACCTTCAATCCCATACTTCTGTATTTTCTGCAATAGCCTACCGTGGGGAACCTTATCAAACGCCTTACTGAAATCCATATAAACCACATCAACCGCTTTACCCTCATCCACCTGTTTGGTCACCTTCTCAAAAAACTCAATAAGGTTTGTGAGGCATGACCTACCCTTCACAAAACCGTGTTGAGTATCGCTAATCAACTTGTTCTTTTCAAGATGATAATAAACCCTATCTCTTATAACCTTTTCTAACATTTTACCCACAACCGAAGTAAGGCTCACAGGTCTATAATTACCAGGGTTGTCTCTACTCCCCTTCTTGAACAAGGGGACAACATTTGCTATCCTCCAGTCTTCCGGCACTATTCCTGTCGACAAAGACGACATCAAGATCAAGGGCAAAGGCTCTGCAATCTCCTCCCTGGCTTCCCAGAGAATCCTAGGATAAATCCCATCTGGCCCAGGGGACTTATCTATTTTTACACTTTCCAAAATTGCTAACACCTCCTCCTTGTGAACCTCAATCCCATCTAGCCTGGTCGACTGTACCTGAGTATTCTCCTCGACAACATTGTCTTTCTCCAGTGTAAACACTGACAAAAAATATCCATTTAATGCTTCCCCTATCTCCTCTGATTCCACACACAACTTTCCACTACTGTCCTTGATTGGCCCTAATCTTACTCTAGTCATTTTTTTGTTCCTGATATACCTATAGAAAGCCTTAGGGTTTTCCTTGATCCTATCCGCCACCGACTTTTCGTGTCCTCTCCTCGTTCTTCTTAACTCTCCCTTTTGGTCCATCCTGGCTAACGTGTAACTCTCAAGTGCCCTAACTGAGCCTTCTTGTCTCATCCTAACATAAGCCTTCTTCTTCCTCTTGACAAGTGCTTCAACTTCCTTAGTAAACCACGGTTCCCTTGCTCGACAACTTCCTCCCTGCCTGACAGGTGCATACTTATCAAGGACACGCAGTAGCTGTTCCTTGAAAAAGCTCCACATTTCGATTGTCCCCATCCCCTGCAGTTTCCTTCCCCATCCTATACATCCTAAATCTTGCCGAATATCCCCCAGCTATAATTCTTGCCTTGCAGTATATACCTATCCCTGCCCATCGCTGAAGTAAACATAACCGAATTGTGCTCGCTATCACCAAAGTGCTCACCTACATCTAAATCTAACACCTGGCCGGGTTCATTACCCAGTACCAAATCCAATGTGGCATCGCCCCTTGTTGGCCTGTCTACATACTGTGTCAGAAAACCCTCCTGCACACACTGCACAAAAACTGACCCATCTATAGTACTCAAACTATAGTATTTCCAGTCAATGTATGGAAAGTTAAAGTCCCCCATAACAACTACCCTGTTACTCTCGCTCCTGTCGAGAATCATCTTTGCTATCCTTTCCTCTACATCCCTGGAACTATTCAGAGGTCTATAGACAACTCCCAACAGGGGGACCTCTCCTCTCCTGTACCTAATCTCGGCCCATACTACCTCAGTAGACGAGTCCTCAAACGTCCTTTCTGCCGCCGTAATACTTTCCTTGATTAACAATGCCACACCCCCCCCTCTTTTACCACCTTCTCTGTTCTTACAGAAACATCTAAATCCTGGAACCTGCAACAACCATTCCTGTCCCTGCTTTACCCATGTCTCCGAAATCGCCACAACATCGAGATCCCAAGTACCAACCCATGCCTCAAGCTCAGCCACCTTATTCCGGATGCTCCTAGCGTTGAAGTAGACACACTTCAAACCAGCATCTTGCTTGCCGGTGCCCTCTTTCAAACTTTTAACCCTATCCCTGACCTTACTACTCTCAACATCCTGTACACTAGGACTACAATTTAGGTTCCCATCCCCCTGCTGAATTAGTTTAAACCCCCCCGAAGAGCACTAGCAAATCTCCCCCCCAGGATATTGGTACCCCTCTGGTTCAGGTGAAGACCATCCTGTTTGTAGAGGTCCCACCTACCCCAGAATGAACCCCAATTATCCAGAAAACCAAAACCCTCCCTCCTGCACCATCCCTGTAGCCAAGTGTTCAACTCCTCTCTCTCCTTATTTCTCACTTCGCTAGCACGTGGCACGGGTAACAACCCAGAGATAACAACTCTGTTCTAGCTCTCAGCTTCCACCCTAGCTACCTGAATTTCTGTCTCAAATCCCCATCTCTCTTCCTACCTCTGTTATTGGTACCTATGTGGACCACAACTTGGGGCTGCTCCCCCTCCCCCTTAAGGATCCCAAAAACATGATCAGAGACATCACAAACCCTGGCACCTGGGAGGCAACACACCAACCGTGAGTCTCTTTCGTTGCCACAGAACCTCCTGTCTGTTCCTCTAACTATGGAGTCCCCAATGACAAGTGCTCTGTTCCTCTTCTCCCTTCCCTTCTGAGCAACAGGGACAGATTCTGTGCCAGAGACCTGTGCCCCATTGCTTACCCCTGGTAAATCGTCCCCCCCAACAGTATCCAAAACGGTATACTTGTTATTGAGGGGAACGACCACAGGGGATCCCTGCACTGCTTGCCGGTTCCCTCTCATTCCCCTGACGGTAACCCATCTACCTTCTTCTTTTACCTGAGGTGTGACTACCTCCCTATAACTCCTCCCAATAACCCCCTCCACCTCCCAAATGATCCGAAGTTCATCCAGCTCTAGCTCCAGGTCCCTAACGCGGTTCTCGAGGAGCTGGAGTTGGGTGCACTTCCTGCAGATGTAGTCAGCAGGGACACTTGAGGTGACCCTTTCCTCCCACATTCTGCAGGAGGAACATTCAACTGCCCTAACCTCCATTCCCACTGAACTAACTTCCCAACTACTGAAAACGAAAAAAACGAAAAAAAACTTGTTAGTTTAGCAATCCGACGGACAGAACTTTTTTTTTTAGTTAGAGGAGGAGGATAGGTGGGAGACACTATGTGAGTAGTGTTTCGGGTGCAGCTGTCACTCGAGAACAGCCCCTTCACAAACCACCTTCAACAAGACTATGGCGAAGGCGGAAGGAAATCAGTGCTGCCACGGCACAGGCCCGCCCGCCGATTGGTGGGCCCCGATTGCGGGCCAGGCCACCATGGGGGCACCCCCCGGGGCCAGATCGCTCCGCGCCCCCTCCACGACCCTGGAGCCCACCCGCGCCGCCTGCTCCCGCCTGTAAGGTAGGTGGTTTGATCCACGCTGGCGGGAGAGGCTTGACAGCGGCGGGACTTCGGCCCATCGCGGGCCGGAGAATCGCCGGGGGTTGGGGGCCCGCAAACCGGCATGGAGCGATTCACGCCCCGCTGAATCTCCGGTGCCGGAGAACACGGGACACTGCGGGGGCGGGATTGACGCCGGCCCCCGACGATTCTCCGACCTGGCGGGGGGGGTCGGAGAATCCCGACCCTGGTCTATTCTACAGCAGAATAGGGCTAGAGTGGGGAGGTCTCCCTGTCTTACTCCAGATATGGAGACACATTTTAAAGGGCTAGGGGCCCAGGATGCAAGGTGAGTGAGAATTAAAAAATTACAGTCCAGAAGTCACCTCAGTCAGCCAATGGCCACTGGGATGTTTTTGAATTTGGGGGGTTGGGGTGGGGGTGGGAACGGGATGGCAAGAAATGTGGCTTTTCTCAATTAACAACCAGTTCAGCTCCTTCTGGAGCTGGTTAAGTGACCTGTTTGGCAGCTTTCTGATATTATCCATCTCACAAAACTGTCGCTGTCATCAGCAAAGCCACATCAGGCCCAACATGGCTGCCACCTGATTTTACTGCTGGTGCCAGTAAAGGAGGGTGTTAAAAATACAAGCCTGGTACACACGGAGCTTTGTATTTTCAGTTAGTTTACTGTTGGTCCGCACCTAGAATCCCTACAGTGCAGAAGGAGGCCATTCAGCCCATCAAATCTGCACCGACCCTCTGAAAGAACACTTGACCCAGGAGTTGGAGTCTTCACTTTCTGGCCCGATGCCAATTCAACTTTATACGGTGGCACGGTGATTAATACTGCTGACCTCACAGCGCCACAGGGTTCAATTCCATGTTATGTTGGAGGATAGACGTATTGTGCAGCAGCTGTATAATAGTTCGTTAGTGTTAGTTATTTATTATTTTATTTATCCTAGTTATCTTTATCTCGCAGTTGTTTTGTAATAAATTATTTAAACTAGATGTTCCATAGTTCATCATTCACATCGGCCAGTTTACAGAACATGACAGGGTGCTCTTGCAGAGGATCAGTGCAGACTCAATGGGCCGAATGGCCTCCTTCTGCACTGTAGTGATTCTATGATCCTAACCTGGGTCTTTCTGACAATGATTGTCAGTCCAAATTTGCAAGCCTAGGAGAATCGATCTACACGCTGTTGCAAGTGAACTTCAGTAACTTTATTCAATAACTGAATCGATTGTTTGAAGCTATATGCAATTATACACCATTCTTCAGGTGTCACATCCAATCAATGTGCTGCCCCAGACTGTGACATGCTTTGTGGAAAGAATTGTTGTCTTTACCACTTTCGGATTGTGCTAACAAGATAGTTAGAAACATTTAGAAAAATATTTCACATGGCTAATACTCAGTGCTGAGCCATGATGGTTGATATTCCATCTGTGCTGTAAGATTCCATGCTGAGGATTGCAAATAAGCAAGGGAGTAGAAACCTGTGCCCAGAGCTGGTAGAAGGGAAGAAAATGACTCATAAATGTTTAAGTGCTTTGATGTTTCATTCTGAGGTGTATGGGAAAAACTACTGCCGGCAGCTCTTTCCAAATCAAAAGAGATAAAAAGAGTAAGCCATCCTGCGTTTCATTGTCATTTGTTGCTGTCTCAAAGGTAGTCTTTATTCTCATTTCTGATAGAAATAAAATGCTGGAAAACTCTCAACCGGTCAGTCGTAACAATAATAATCTTTTTTAGTGTCACAAGTAGGCTTACATTAACACTGCAATGAAGATACTGTTAAAATCCCCCAGTCGCCACACTCCGGCGCCTGTTCGGGTACACAGAGGGAGAATTCAGAATTCACCTAACAGCACGTCTTTCAGGACTTGTGGGAGGAAACCGGAGCATCCGGAGGAAACCCACGCAGACACGGGGAGAACGTGCAGACTCCGTGTAGACAGTGACCCAAGCCGGGAATCGAACCTGGGTCGCTGGCGCTGTGAAGCAACCGTGCTACCGTGCATGATTTGGAGCAAGAAATCTTTCCAAGCAAAGGGAAGAGAATTGATTGGGGGCAGGGAGTTAAGTCTCCGAAACGTGAGGTTGGGTCGGGATCCCAAAATCGTCCAGTCCTTTTCTGGGTTTCACCTAGATGGGATTGCTAACGAGTTGGGATCCACCTTAGAGCTGTCGGATAAGCAATTCAAATAGTCCAACGGGTCACGAACTGCTGTTTAACCAACTGTTTTAGTGCTAACAGCCAGTGCATTTACATCCCGAGCTGTCAGAAACTTGCCACGGTCAACCAGGCGAGTGCAGAGTCGGGATTGATTCTTCAATGGAACTGGCATCCCGGAACATTGAAACTTAAGAGCTGCAGCCATGGCCAGGTGACAGGCTGGTACTCACAAAAATTCTTCGAAGAGATTGCCTTCTCTGCCTGACAGGTGATTGCCAGTTTCTTGGAAGTCAGTTCCCCCGCCCGCCTTGTCCTTCACTCATGGTCAACCGCAATTCCCTGCTGCCAGCCTTCAACATAGCACAGGAGCAGCTTAAACAGCTCCACCTTCGACCTCCCACGAGGAACAAGAGGCGGAGCAACATCAACCCAATACCATCAGTAGAAGTATCAGCTGCCTCCTGCTCAGCCACATGCTGTTCCAGAGGGCAGAGAGATATTGATAGGATGTAGAGCTGGGCCGAAAAATGGCAGATGGAGTTTAACCCTGATAAGTGCGAGGTGATTTATTTTGGTAGAAAACATTTTAATGCGGATTACAGGGTCAACTGCAGGGTTCTGAGGAATGTGGAAGAACAGAGAGATCTTGGGGTTCATGTACACAGATCTCTGACGGTTGCCACTCAAGTGGCAATTCTCGCCATATCCCATAATTCCTTTATTTTTCAAAAAAACATCTACCGTATCTTTAAATATATTCAATGAAGTAGCGTCTACTACTCCTTTCGGTAGGGAATTCCATACTTTAACCACCCTCTGAGTGAAGAAGTTCCTCCTTGATTCAGTCCTAAATCTGCTCCCCCTAATCTTGAGGCTATGCCCTCTTGTCCTACTTTCACCTACCAGTGGAAACATCTTTTCTACTTCTATCTTATCCATTCCCTTCAAAATTTTATATGTTTCTATTAGATCCCCCCTCAACCTTCTGAATTCCAGTGAATATAATCCCAATCTACTCAGCCTCTCCTCATACGATAACCCCCTCAACTCCGGAATCAGCCTAGTGAACGTCCTCTGCACCCCCTCTAGTGCCAGCACATCCTTTCTCAAGTGTGGAGACCAAAACTGCACACAGTACTCCAGGTGTGGCCTCACCAGCACCTTGTACAACTGCAACATTACCTCTCTACTTTTAAACTCAATCCCCTTCACAGTGAAGGACAAAATTCCATTTGCCTTCCTAATTACTTGTTGCACCTGGAGACCAACCTTCTGTGACTCATGCACAAGTACACCCAGGTCCCTCTGCATAGCAGCATGCTGCAGCTTTTTACCATTTAAGTAATAATCCGTTCTATTGTTACTCCTACCAAAATGCACAACTTCACGCTTATTGACATTATACTCCATCTGCCAGACCTTTGCCCACTCACTCAATGTGTCAATATTCCTCTGTAAGGTTTTACAGTCCTCAGTACACTTTGCTCTGCCACACACCTTTGTGTCATCTGCAAACTTGGATACCTTACACGTAGTTCCCAACTCCAAATCGTCTATATAAATTGTAAATAATTGTGGCCCCAACACCGATCCCTGAGGCACACCACTCGTCACTGATTGCCAGCCAGAACAGCACTCATTTATTCCCACTCTTTGTTTCCTGTTAGACAACCAATCCTCTATCCATGCTAGTACTCTACCCTTAACACCATGCATCCTTATCTTATGCAGCAGCCTCTTGTGCGGTACATTGTCAAAGGCCTTTTGGAAATCTAGGTACACCACATCCACTGGGTCCCCTTTGTCTACCTTTCTCGAAATGTCTTCATAGAATTCCAAGAGATTCGTCAAGCATGACCTGCCCTTCATGAATCCATGCTGCGTCCGTTCAATGGGACAATTTCTATCGAGGTGTCCTCCTACCTCTTTCTTGATAAAAGACGCAAGCATCTTCCCCACGACAGAGGATAAGCTAACCGGTCTATAATTCCCCATCTTTTGTCTACTTCCCTTTTTAAACAGTGGCGTCACATTTGCTGTTTTCCAATCCTCTGGGACTGCCCCAGTGTTCAGCGAATTTTGGAAAATTACCGCCAGTGCATCAGCTATTACTCCAGCCATCTCTTTCAGTACCCTGGGATGCATTCCATCAGGGCCAGGAGACTTATCTATCCTGAGCTCCATTAGCTTGCCCAACACATGGGGCAGAATTCTCCGCTCCCCACGTGGTGTGGGAGAATCATGGGAGGGCCTCCCGACATTTTTTATGCCCCCCCGGCGCTCCCGCGCTTCTCCCCCCCCTTCGGAAAAATTGCAGCTCGCTGTTTTTCACGGTGAACGACGATCCTCCGAGCCCGATGGGCCGAGCGGACGGCCCTTCACGCCCGTTTCACCACAGCAGCAACCACACCTGGTCGCTGCATTCGTGAAACGGGCGCCAGATGCCCGTTTAGGGCATCCAGGGGCCCGATTGGGACGGGAGCACCGCGACTGTGCTCCGGAGGGGACAGGCCCGCGATCGGTGCCCACCGATCGTCGGGTCTGCTTCCAAAACGGACGCACTCCTTCCCGTCCGCCGCCCGGCAAGATCAAGCCGCCACGTCTTGCCGGGCGGCGGTGGAGAAAGATGGCACGGGATCCTGCGCATGCACGGATGACATCCGCGAAGTGCCGTTCAGGCGTAATTTCCGGCGGCCGAGGTCGCGGCCGGGAAAGACGGGGGCCCGGTGGGGGTGAATTAGGTGCGGGGAGCGGGCCCAAAGGCCGTCGTGAACCTCGGTCGAGTTCACGATGGCCTCCGTGATTTTGTGGAGCGGCGGAGAATACCGCCCTTGCTCTTTCGTGATAGTAATGGTTTTCAGGTCCTCACCTACCTTCTTCTCTCGGCCAATTGCTGGCATGTTATTAGTGTCCTCCACTGTGAAGACCGATACAAAATATTTGTTCAATGCCTCCGCCATTTCATCATATCCCATAACTAAATGACCACTCTCATCCTCTAACGGACCAATGTTTACTTTAGCCACTCTTTTTAGTTTGATATCATTATAAAATCTTTTACTATCTGTCCTTATATTCTGTGCCAGTTCTTTTTCGTGTTCTGTCTTACTTTTCTTTATGGCTCTTTTCGTGGCTTTCTACTGACCTTTAAAGTTTGAGGGGGCATAACTATAAGATTCAGGTTGAGAGATATAGAACATAGAACAGTGAACAGTACAGCACAGAACAGGCCCTTCGGCCCTCGATGTTGTGCCGAGCAATGATCACCCTACTCAAACCCACGTATACACCCTATACCCGTAACTCAACAACCCCCCCCTTAACCTTACTTTTTAGGACACTACGGGCAATTTAGCATGGCCAATCCACCTAACCCGCACATCTTTGGACTGTGGGAGGAAACCGGAGCACCCGGAGGAAACCCACGCACACACGGGGAGGACATGCAGACTCCGCACAGACAGTGACCCAGCCGGGAATCAAACCTGGGATCCTGGATCTGTGAAGCATTTATGCTAACCACCATGCTACCGTGCTGCCCTGAGGGATATCCGAGGTAGGTTCTTTACTCAGGGAGTGGTTAGGGTGTGGAATGGACTGCCTGCTGCGATAGTGGTGTCGGACACTTTAGGAAATTTCAAGCGGTTATTGGATAGGCACATGGAGCACACCAGAGTGACAGGGAGTGGGATAGCTTGATCTTGGTTTCGGACAATGCTCGGCACAACATCGAGGGCTGAAGGGCCTGTTCTGTGCTGTACTGTTCTATGTTCTAGTAGGTGGATGCAGAGTTGGTGGCATTGTGGTAATGTGACTGAACTATTAATCCGTACAAACATACAAATAAGGAGCAGGAATAGGCCATTCGGCCCCTCGAGCCTGCTCCGCCATTCAATAAGATCATGGCTGATTTGACTGTAACCTCAACCCCATATTCCTGCCTACCCCGATAACCTTTCACCCCCTTGTGAATGAAGAACCTATCTATCTCTACCTTAAAAATATTCAAAGATCCGCTTCCACTGCCTTTTGTGGAAGTGAGTTCCAAAGACTCATGACCCTCTGAAAGAAAATAATTCTCATTTCTGTCTTAAATGAACAACTCTTTATTTTTAAACCATGACGCCTTGTTCTAGATTCTCCCACAAGAGGAAACATCGTCTTCACATCCATCCTGTCAAGACCCCTCAGGATCTTAAAGTTTCAATCAAGTTGCCTCTTACTCTTTGAAATTCAGCCTAACCTGACCAACCTTTCCTTGGAAGAACCCTCCCATTCCTCTACCTCTCCCCTAAATAGTGTGCTCTCGTCTCCGAGGTTTCATAAGTGTTAGAAATGGCTTGTGTGGAGATCTGAGAAGGATACCATTTGGGAGAATGGCTGAGCATGGGTGCGAGAGAGCAGTAGGAAAAGGATGGCTGAGTGTTGGTTGCTCAGGTAATGATGTGAGGTGCCTGGCGAGAAGTTTATGGGCCTGAGGAGTGCTATGCAGGAATATTCTGGGCCAGTCAGAGTTGAGGGGCTTCCCACCCTCCTGAAGCCTCTGAGTCTTTTGGAGAGACCATACGTCTACTGTAAATGCCCTTGATCACTTCCGCTTTGGTTGGAGAGTTTGTCCTCTTACTTCAGTCCTTGGGAGAGTTCACCTCACTGCAACCCCGCAAATCCCACAGCAGGGCCTCCAGATGAAAGTCAGAGACCCAGGGAGCTACATTCCCAGATCTGCGCCAGGATTCTCTGAGCCTCCGCACCGCAATCGCGCTCGGAGCGGGGGCGAAGAATGGGTCATCAGTCGGGTGCCATTGAAAGAGGCAACCGCGCCGATTCTCCGCCGACAACTGGCCGAATTCCCGCCGGCGTAGTTCACTCATGGTTCCATCCGGCGGGAGCTCAGAGTGGCAGCTGCAGACCCAGTCCGCAGCCGTACTGGTGGGGGAGATCCGTCACTGTGGAGGGGCTCCAGGACGACCAGGCTTGCGATCGCCGGCCACCGATCGGCGCGCGATCTGGGGGGGGGGGCCTACATTGTCGGGGCGGCCGGCACGCGCATGCCCAGACCCGCTGCCGGACGTACAGGGCCCCTTATCTGCAGCCGGAGCTACGCGGACAATTCCGGGCCCTTCTAGCCCCCTTCAAAACAAAGAATCACTCAGGACTTTCTCCAGTTAAGTCCAGACTGATTCGCGCCCCTTTCTCGCGGGCGTGGGGACATAGCCCCATTATCAGAGAATTCCACCCCTGTCTCCATAGAACATAGAACAGTACAGCACAGAACACGCCTTCGGCCCTCAATGTTGTGCCGAGCAATGATCACCCTACTCAAACCCACGTATCCACCCTATACCCGTAACCCAACAACCCCCCCCCCCCTTAACCTTACTTTTTAGGACACTACGGGCAATTTAGCATGGCCAATCCACCTAACCCGCACATCTTTGGACTGTGGGAGCAAACCGGAGCACCCGGAGGAAACCCACGCACACACGGGGAGGACGTGCAGACTCCGCACAGACAGTGACCCAGCCGGGAATCGAACCTGGGACCCTGGAGCTGTGAAGCATTTATGCTAACCACCATGCCACCGTGTTGCCATCTTGCAGTCGCAACAGGTTGAGGAATCCCTGTCTAGTTGAGCCTTTCTGACCCCAGGCAACTTCTCTTTAATCAAACTTGGACATTATCCCACCCCTTTCCCAGTTTAAGAGCCACCGCAAAGCCCAATGACAGACCAACAGTTTCTCGATTGGCTACAGGTCTTAGGTGGGCTGAACAATGGAAGATAGAATGAAAGGGAATGCCTGTGATAGTGTGGAGGGCAAAAGTTGTTAAAGAATGGAAGGGACGATGGCACAAAGGCATGATAATGAGAGAAGTAATGAAAGATGGGTCAATAAGAGCAGCAGAACTATTACCAGCACCGTTAATGGTTCAAATGATTTGACCACACTGTTGACTCCAGAAATTTCTTCAAGCTTAAATTGTGCTTCATTGGAACATTATCAGAGTCCCAGGAAAGGCTGACCGTCATGTTGGTTGGATGGAGAATTAAATTCTCCAGCACAGTGGTTAGCACTGCTACCTTACAACGCCAGGGACCCGAGTTCGATTCCAACCTTGGGTGACTGTGTGGAGTTTGCACTTTCTCCCCGTGTCTGCGTGGGTTTCTTCTGGGTGCTCTGGTTTCCTTCCACAGTCCAAAGATGTGTAGGATAAGTGGATTGGTCATGCTAAATTGTCTCTTAGTGTTCAAAGGTTAGGTGGAGCTATGGGAATACGGTGAGGGAGTGGGCCTCTTTCGGAGGGTCGGTGCCGACTCAATGGGCCTCATGGCCTCATTCTGCACTGTAGGAATTCTATGATTCTATTCTATCATTCTATGAAATTGGATTGATGCTTGCATGATGGGACAGCTTTAAAAAATGTCCATTCCCATAGCTCGTCATTGTTCAAGATTCTGAAACATACAATGGCTGGTTAGGTTGACAAATATTAATTCAAGTTATATCATGGGTGGGATTGTCCAAACCCCCAATCGTGTGTTCCTCAGCGATGCACCATTTTCTTACAGCGTAATTCACTATTCCCGCCGCATGTCGATGAGAAACCCGCAGGCGGGCGTGCACATCCGGTGGGAAAAGAGAATCTCAATGGCTGGAGAATTGCGGCACATATACTTGTGCTTTGTGGTTGGTGATTTATCATTTTTCAAGATAACACTTTGTTGTACGTACACATCACCTGTAAGAATTGTGACTTAATTTTTAGTATTTTAATTCTTTCATGGGATGAAATGAAATGAAATGAAAATCGCTTATTGTCACGAGTAGGCTTCAAATGAAGTTACTGTGAAAAGCCCCTAGCCACCACATTCCGGCACCTGTTCGGGGAGGCTGTTACGGGAATCGAACCGTGCTGCTACGGGAATCGAACCGTGCTGCTGGCCTGCTTGGTCTGCTTTCAAAGCCAGCGATTTAGCCCAGTGTGCTAAACAGCCCCAGATGTGGACATCATCAGCATTTAGTGTCAATCGCTAATTGCCCTTGAGAAGGTGATGACCTGCTGCCTTCTTGAATCGTTGTGGTCCATGTAGTGTAGGTACACCCACAGCGCTGTTAGGAAGGGAGCTCCAGGAATTTGACCCAGTGATAATGAAGGAATGGCGATATATTTCTAAGTCAGGGTGGTGACTGACTTGGAGGGGAACTTGAAGGTGGTGGGGTTCCCAGGTGTCTGCGGACCTTGTCCTTCTGGATGGTGGAGATCGTGGGTTTAGAAGGTGCTGTCGAAGGAGCCTTGGTGAGTTGCTGCAGTGCATCTTGTGGATGGTACACACTGCTGCCACTGTGGTGGAGGGACTGATTGTTTCATTTGGTCGCTGGCGGCATGTGGGAAGGGGCATGTGGTATTGTTACAAGACAAGTAAACCAAAGACGCAGAGTAATGCTCTGGGGACCCAGGTTCAAATCCCACCACTGCAGATGGTGGAATTTGAATTTAATAAAAATCTGAAATTAAAAGTGTAATGATGACCATGGAAGCGATGTGGACTGTCGCAACAACCCATCTGGTTCACTAATGTCTTTTAGGGAAGGAAATCTGCCATCCTTACCTGGTCTGGCCGACATGTGACTCCAGATCCACAGTAATGTGGTTGACCCTCAAGGGCAATTAGGGATTGCCAATAAATGCTGGCCCACCCTGCGAAGCCCACATCCCAGGAACAAATTTAAAAAATATCAAATGGGCTGCTTTATCCTGGATGGTGTTGAGATTGAGTGTTGTTGGAGCTGCGCTCATCCAGGCAAGTGGAGAGTATTCCTTCACACTCCTATCATGTGCCTTGCAGATGTCAGGCAGTCTTTGGGGGGCAGGAGGTGAGTTACTCACCGCAGGAAGAATTTGTAAAGGAGACAGAAATAAAATCCAATTCAACAGCTACAACAGTGATATTTAAATGCCAGCCAGGAATGCGTCCTACCTGATTGTCATCTGCAAAAAGTGGCAGTAACACAGACATAGGAGTCGATCATTGAATTAAATTCACCTCAGACCGGTCAGCATTATAAAAGAGGAAAGACATGGTCAACTTTTGTTTCAGATTTTCAGCATTTCTCGGTTTTGTTCTTTTCATCCCAAGGGACTCCAAACTGTCTACCCCTTAACCCATGTTAATTATTTCCCTCCCTTCTTATGTCTTTTCCCACCATCCCGTTATTTCTTTCCCTTCGATCTTCTGAACTTTAATTTTAGCTGCTCCCCACCCCAACCCTCCAAGCCACCAATGCTGGTGTGTGGACTGAAGGTAACTTACTCCGGTTCCAGCAGAGAACAGATACCGTGCTCTCGACAACAATGGCTTTCTTCATGAGCCTTGGCTTCACAAGTATTTTGCCTCCAGCTGTGAGCTGAGCGGTTCTGCTGGTAGTTTTACGTGATGGAAACATATATTGGTTGCGAGATGAACCTGCGGTAGTCAAGTGCCCTTTCATTGCAAAATGTCCCATCATGATTAACGGGAGCGTCAGCAGACAAAAACCTGGAGTCGGGGGAACATTAAAATAGGTGATCAACAACTTGGTCAAAGATGTAGGCCTGGGCAGCACTGTGGTGCAGTGGGTTAGCCCTGCTGCCTCATGGCGCCGAGGTCCAGGTTCGATCCCGGCTCTGGGTCACTGTCTGTGCGGAGTTTGCACATTCTCCCCGTGTTTGCATGAGCTTTGCCCTCACAACCCAAAGATGTGCAGGGTAGGTGGATTGGCCACTCTAAATTGCCCCTTAATTGGAAAAAATGAATTGGGGTACTCTAAATTTATTTTTAAAAAGATGTAGGTCTAAAGGGGCATCTTAAAGGAGGAGTGAAAATGGTGGCAAGGTGGAGGAAGTGGGACAAAATTTTCTCCTTTCCTCTTACTCAATTATTTTGCTTGCCTGCCACTGACCCGTCAGTGAGGGTGGGCAGTTAGCAGAGGGAAAACTCTCTAAAATGCCTTTACTTAATTCGCCACTATTTTTTCATGCTTGTAAATTTTGTGAAATGAAATATGCCGTTAAATAATTGTTCACTTTAATTATAAAGATTAATTAAAATTAATATCATTAACACAATCTGTGGAGAATAATTACATACTCCTTCAACATGAAGAGCCCATTTTCCTTGACTAATGATTTGGTCTTTTCCCGAGGCTAAATTTTTGGAAGCATAAATCAGTTACCAGATTCCCTGGGAGCTAATTTACAGCTAGCTTCCAGTTCCTGCTCATGGCTGATTTATAGGATTAATGTCAGACTACACTAAATCCAAACACACTCTCAATTTGTATGCTATCTAAAAATACAGTGCTGTGTCAGAGCCAGCTCACCTACACAAGTCCTTTCGATCGTACCCATCTCACTTTGGGTACAGCATGTGGAATTGTAACTCCAATTCACCTACCGCTGTTATCTCATGTTTGCAATACAAATTACCCATGAACTGGAGCCAGAAGTGGCAAATTCTTTGATACTTGTCCCAAAAGTAATATTTGAGCTCCCCCAAAAAAAGATGAATCATGCTATGTGCTTTTAGTAACATTTGTACAGAATTCTTTAACTTGGGAAAGGGAAATCATGTTTGACGAACCTGTTGGAGTTTTCTGTTGAGGATGCCACTCACAATAGATGAGGGGGAGCCAGTGGATGTGGTGTATTTGGATTTTCCGAAGGCTTTCAGTAAGTTCGCACAAAGAGGGTGGGATTCACCAGCCGCGCCCGCCCGGCGCCGGAAATTCCCGCCCGATGTTAATAGACCGTTACATGGTCCGTGTCCCGCCTGTGGCGATCTTGCAGTAGGCGTGGCAGAAGAATACATCCCAGAAGGTTAGGAAGCAAAATTAGGGTAAATGGAATTGGGGGTAAAACACTGGCATGGATCGAGCATTGGTTAATGGACTGAAATCAGAGTCGGAATAAACAGATCATTCACAGTTTGAAAGGCTGTTATTGGTGGGGTGCAAGGATCAGTACTGGAGCCCCTCCAATTCATAATCTATCTCCATGATTTGAATGTAGGGACCACATGTAATATTTCAAAGTTTTCTGATGACACAAAGCTTGGTGGGAATGTGAGTTGTGATGAAGATGCAAACAGATTTCAAGGGGATTTATGCCAGATAAGGGTTGGCACGATGGCACAGTGGTTAGCGCTGCTGCCTCACAGTGCCAGGGACCCAGGATTAATTCCGGCCTCGGGTGACTGTGTGGAGTTTTCACTTTCTCCCTGTGTCTGCGTGGGTTTCCTCCGGGTGATCCGGTTTCCTCCCACAGTCCAAAGATGTGCAGGTTAGGTGAATTGGCCATGTTAAATTGACCCTAAGTGTCCAAAAGGTTAGTGGGTTATGGGGATAGGGCGGGGCTCTTTCCGAGGGTTGATGCAGACTCGATGGGCCGAATGGCCTCCTTCTGCACTGTAGGGATTCTATGATTCTATCATTCTATGATACTTGAGTGGGCAAGAATAAGGCAAGTGGAATATATGGCATGACGAGGCCAGTAAATCTCGCAAGAGGCCTCTTACAAGATTTACAACCCTCGTTATGCCTCATGAGATCTCGTGAGGTGTCATAACCTGGGCCCCCACTCCCCACAATAGGCAGGGTCTAGATTTGCATATTCAAGTGAGTAGTTAGTCTCGAGTGAATCTGTCTGCACCGGAGTTTCCCAAGGCGGGGGCCAAACGGCCGTGCCTCGGCGACCCCGACCGGGCGCCGTATAGTGCTGGTTTCCACAAACGGAGATCAGGCATAACAGCAGTTGGGGGGGGGGTGGTCTCCCAGGTGATCGGGGGCTCCGGGAGGTCTGTCTCTGGGCAGGGTGGTACCCTGGCACTCCCAATGCCACCTGGGACCGGTGGCTCTGCCAGCTTGGAACCCTGTGATCGTTGGTGCAGGAACTGAGTTTAAGCGCAGCCTCGGCCGGGCATTCCTCGCCTAGGCCCACAAAAGAAACAGAGTTCTGTTTGATAGAGGGGTCATCCTCGAACCTGCAAGAGCTGGGAAACACTCCGCTATGCACACCCAAAACAGGACTCTGTCTCTTTTCCACTAAATCATGCCCATAATGTGGAAAAATGCGGAGTTATTCACTTTGGCAGGAAAAACTGCAAATCAAAGTATGTCTTAAGTGGTGGGAGCATGGGAAGTATTGATGTTTTCAGGGATCATAGAATCATAGGACTTACAGTGCTACAGTGAAGGCCGTTCGACCCATCGAGTCTGCACCAGCCCTTGGAAAGAGCACCCCACCCATGCCCACACCTCCACCCCCATCCCCGCAACCCAGTAACCCCACCCAACCGTTTTGGATACTAAAGGCAATTTAGCATGGCCCATCCACCTAACCTGCGCATCTTTGGACAGTGGGAGGAAACCGGAGCACCCGGAGGAAACCCACGCAGACACGGGGAGAACGTGCAGACTCCACACAGACAGTGACCCAAGCCGGGAATCGAACCTGGGAGCCTGGAGCTGTGGAGCGACAGTGCTAACCACTATGATACCATGCCTGGGTGTCCTTGCCCATAGGTCACGAAAAGCTAACATACAGGTGCAGCAAAAAATTTGGAAAGCATCGGACGGAGCATCGAGTATAAAAACTGGCAAGTCATGCTAGAATTGTATAGAAACTTGGTAAGACCGCACTTGGAATATTGCGAACAATTCTGGTCGTCGCACTACCAGAAGGTTGTGGAGGCTTTGGAGAAGGTGCAGAGGAGGTTTACCAGGATGTTGTCTAGTCTGGAGGGTGGTAGCTATGTGGAGTGGCTGAATAGACACGGACTCTTTTCATTAGAACGACGGAGCTTGAGTTGTGACCTGATCGAGGTCTACAAGATTATGAGGGGCATTGATAAAGAACAAAGAACAAGGAAAATTACAGCACAGGAACAGGCCCTTCGGTCCTCCCAGCCTGCGCCAATCCAGATCCTTTATCTAAACCTGTCTCCTATTTTCCAAGGTCTACTTCCCTCTGTTCCCGCCCGTTCATATACCTGTCTAGATGCCTCTTAAATGATGCTATCATGCCCGCCTCTACCACCTCGCTGGCAAAGCATTCCAGGCACCCACCACCCTCTGCGTAAAATACTTTCCACGCACATCTCCCTTAAACTTTCCCCCTCTCACCTTGAAATCGTGACCCCTTGTCACTGACAACCCCACTCTGGGGAAAAGCTTGTTGCTATCCACCCCGTCCATACCTCTCATAATTTTGTATACCTCAATCAGGTCCCCCCTAAACCTCCGTCTTTTCAACAAAAACAATCCTAATCTACTCAACCTTTCTTCATAGGTAGCACACTCCATACCAGGCAACATCCTGGTGAACCTCCTCTGCACCCTCGCCAAAGCATCCGCATCCTTCTGGTAATGTGGGGACCAGAATTGCACGCAGTATTCCAAATGTGGCCTAACCAAAGTCCTATACAACTGTAACATGACCTGCCGACTCTTGTACTCAATACCCCGTCCGATGAAGGCAAGCATGCTGTATGCCTTCTTGACCACTCTATCAACCTGCGTTGCCACCTTCAGGGTACAATGGACCTGAACTCCCAGATCTCTCTGTACATCAATTTTCCCCAGGACCCTTCCATTGACCATATAGTCCGCTCTTGAATTTGATCTTCCAAAATGCAGCACCTCGCATTTGCCTGGATTGAACTCCATCTGCCATTTCTCCGCCCAACTCTGCAATCTATCTATATTTTGTTGTATTCTCTGACAGTCCTCCTCGCTATCTGCAACTCCACCAATCTTAGTATCATCTGCAAACTTGCTAATCAGACCACCTATACCTTCCTCCATTTATGTAGGTCACAAACAACAGTGGTCCGAGCACGGATCCCTGTGGAACACCACTAGTCACCATTCTCCATTTTGAGACACTCCCTTCCACCACTACTATCTGTCTCCTGTTACCCAGCCAGTTCTTTATCCATCTAGCTAGTACACCCTGAACCCCATACGACTTCACTTTTTCCATCAACCTGCCATGGGAAACCTTATCAAACGCCTTACTGAAGTCCATGTGTATGACATCTCCAGCCCTTCCCTCATCAATTAACTTTGTCACTTCCTCAAAGAATTCTATTAGGTTTGTAAGACATGACCTTCCCTGCACAAAACCATGCTGCCCATCACTGATAAGTCTATTTTCTTCTAGATGTGAATAGATCCTATCCCTCAGTATTTTCTCCAACAGTTTGCCTACCACTGACGTCAAGCTCACAGGTCTATAATTCCCTGGATTTTCCTTGCTACCCTTCTTAAACAAAGGGACATTAGCAATTCTCCAGTCCTCCGGGACCTCACCCGTGCTCAAGGATGCTGCAAAGATATCTGTTAAGGCCTCAGCTATTTCGACCCTCGCTTCTCTCAGTAACCTAGGATAGATCCCATCCGGTCCTGGGGACTTGTCCACCTTTATGTCTTTTAGAATACCCAAAACTTCCCCCTTCCGTATGACAACTTGACCGAGAGTATTTAAACATCCATCCCTAGCCTCAATATCCGTCTTGTCCCTCTCCTTTGTGAATACCGATGCAAAGTACTCATTAAGAATCTCACCCATTTCCTCTGAGACCATGCATAAATTCCCTCTTTTGTCTTTGAGTGGGCCAATCCTTTCTCTAGTTACCCTCTTGCTCCTTACATACGAATAAAATGCTTTGGGATTTTCCTTAACCCTGTTAGCCAAAGATATTTCATGACCCCTTTTAGCCCTCTTTATTGCGCGTTTGAGATTCGTCCTACTTTCCCAATATTCCTCCAAAGCTTCATCAGTTTTGAGTTGCCTCAATCTTATGAATGCTTCCTATTTCATTTTAGCTAGTCTCACAATTTCACCCGTCATCCATGGTTCCCTAATCTTGCCATTTCTATCTCTCATTTTCACAGGAACATGTCTGCCCTGCACTCAAATCAACCTTTCCTTAAAAGACTCCCACATTTCAAATGTGGATTTACCATGAAACAGCTGCTCCCAATCCACATTCCCTAGCTCCTGCCGAATTTTGTGATACTCTGCCTTTCCCCAATTTAGCACTCTTCCTTTCGGACCACTCTTGTCCTTGTCCATGAGTATTCTAAAATTTACGGATTTGTGATCGCTATTCCCAAAGTAATCACCGACTGAAACATCAACCACTTGGCCAGGATCATTCCCCAATACCAGGTCCAATATGGCCCATTCTCGAGTTGGACTATTTACATACTGCTCTAAAAAACTCTCCTGGATGCTCCTTACAAACGCTGCTCCATCTACACCTCCAACACTACACAAATCCCATTCAATGTCGGGGAAGTTAAAATCTCCCATCACAACCACCCTATTGCTCCTACGTTTTTCTATAATCTGTCTGCAGATTTGTAACTCTACTTCATGCTCGCTTTTGGGAGGCCTGTAGTAAAGTCCCAACAATGTTACTGCATCCTTCCTATTTCTTAGCTCCACCCATATTGCCTCAGTGCTCGAATCCTCCATCGTGCTCTCCTTAATCACAGCTGTGATATCATCTCTGACGAGTAATGCAACTCCTACCCCCTTCTACCTCCCTCTCTATCCCTCCTGAAGCATCTATACCCTGGGATATTCAGTTGCCAATCCTGCCCTTCCCTCAACCAAGTCTCAGTAATACCAATAGCATCATATTCCCAGGTACTGATCCAAGCCCTAAGTTCATCTGCCTTACCTGCTACACTTCTCGCATTAAAACAAATGCTCCTCAGACCACCTGTCCCTTTGTGTTCATCAACTCTTCCCTGTCTACTCTTCCCCTTGGTCACATTGAGTTTATTATCTCGTACATTACACAGAGGATGATGAGTGTCTGGAACGTGTTGCCAGGGGAGGTTGTGGAAGCAGATACATTGACAACGTTCAAGAGGCATCTTGACAAATACATGGATAGGATGGGTACAGAGGGATACGGCACAAGGAAGTGCTGAGGGTTTTGACCAACGTTGGTATCATGATCGGCGCAGGCTTGGAGGGCCGAAGGGCCTGTTTCTGTGCTGTATTGTTCTTTGTTCTTTCTTCAAATGGTAATATTGACCTTCATTGCAAGATGATTTGGGAATAAAGTGTCGGGTGGGTGGAAGAGCATACCTTGGCATATAGAAGGCATGAGGGGCCATGGTGTTTGGGTGGGAGGACACAGCTTGGCACACCATGCTTGAGGAGAGGGTTTTGAACATTTCAAAGATCCCCTCATGCAGCCTGCTATGCGGGGAGATAAACCCATGGTTCATTCAATAGATTTGACCCGACTCCATGAAAATTGCGGGGATGTAGGGGATGTCTATCTCTGCACTGGAGCCGGCCAGCTCAGAGGTGCCGAAATTTAGACAGGAACCAGCCTGCCTCCATTGAAGGCACGCCCAAAAAAGCCCAGGAGTAGGGTCAGGAATCCTGGAACGGATTTTAAAAGGCCCTCCATTTTTTAAGGGCTCTCACATGTTTGATGTGGCACTTTCTCCTTGTGCACTTCAGTGCCAGAGATTCTCTTGGCATGAACTTGTACATTTATCTTGCCATCCCTGAAGGAAGTGTACAACTCACATAAAATTCAATATGCCACATTTAAAGTCCCAGTCACTTCTTATTTGACAGCTTCAGTTGTGCCTCAATAATGAATATAGGGCTGCTGGTGGCATAACATGTACTTAATCCTAAAATGTTGCCTCTCGGGCGGCATTGTGGCGCAGTGGTTAGCACTTCTGGGCTTGTTTATACAAGTATCTTCCTCAAGTGGTCATTATTCAGGTATGAGGCTTGATGGCGTGTCCCGACAGATTCATTGTTGAGGGAGGGAAAGCTTGTAGCTTTCTTGCTTTTATAAATTGGGGGGACGGTGGCGCAGTGGTTGGCACTGCTGCCTACGGCGCTGAGTACCCGGGTTCAATCCCGGCCATGGGTCACCGTCCGTGTGGAGTTTGCACATTCTCCCCATGTCTGCACGGATTTCACTCCCACAACCCAAAGATGTGCAGGGTAGGTGAATTGACCACGTTAAATTGCACCTTAATTGGAAAAAGAAATAATTGGGTACTCTCAATTTTTTTTTAAATTGGAGGGCAGACTATTAAAGGACAGAGGTAATGGCAAATCGATAAAAATTTTCATCATTGTGGGTCTCCTACATTAGGAAGGATGTTAAGATCAAGAAAGGTTGCGGTAGAAAACATTCACTCAGGTGATAGAAGGAATGAGTGGCATTGGCCACTCAAGGAGGAGGTCTTGTCGCACAATGGGTAGTGTCCCTACCTCTGAGTGAGACATTCAGGGTATGAGCCCCCCCCCCCCCCCCCCCCCCCCCCCCCAAGGACTTGATTGCTACGGATGATTGGATTATCAATCTGTAAATCATTCTGAAGAATCGGTGGCAGGCGATAAGAGTGCGAGAGTTCCCTAGCCAGTTGGAACTACGTGGTAGGTGCAGCACAATAGCCTTCATGAGCTGCACTCTGTGGCAAGCACCCTCCTCACTTTGAGGGACTGATAGAGAGAGATTAAAGAAACTGAGTTGCTTCTCATTGGAGAGTTAAGAAGTGGTTTGATATGCAATTAAGAAGCATTTGATAGTTGAAGAGTTTTGAATCTAGGTTAATTTAAAAATTTCAAATTTGCAATTGACGAGCTTTTTGTTAAGTAAAGGGATATAAAGGCTAGCAATCAAATGGAGCTAAGATAGAGACCAGCCATGATTTAATTGAACAGGAGAATAAGTCTGAGGAGCTAAATGACCTACTTCTCTTCTTGAAAGGAAAATAGGGAAATACTAGGCCCATGGAGCAGTGAGTTGGGAAGTGGAGGGAACAATTTCAAGAAGAGTTATCACCAAATATGAAGAGGAAATCAGAAGATATTTACATGCGTGGGAAGGTGTCGGGAAAAGGAACTCCCAACCAAAAAATCCATAATACCTTCTAAAAGAGGAATAGATCAAGATTTTAAATAGGAAGAAATATATAAAGGGAATGCGCAAGGGCAGTGGAATAGAACCAAGGCCATCATGTCTGCTCATTGCTCACATTCCTATTTAGGTAAGAAAGGGGGAATAATGAAAACAAGACTGACTGGTTGTCCTATTCATATCTGCACAGACCCTGATTCCGAGCACCCTTTATCTCTTCCACTGGTGTAAAATGTCTTCAAATGTTCAATTGCTCTTTTTCCTTAAATTCCACACATTCCCATATCTTTCCATTTTCTCAGAAATGCTCTTCCACTCTCCTGTGTTCTTTCCCACTTCGGCTTCCATTGGCTTTTTTTTAAATATCTGCCACCGGTCTCCAACCCCCATGTAGCAATGAGGTAGAAGTCAGCTTTGCCAGCTAACATGCAATCGCAGTTTATAATTATGTCGTTTTTAAGAAATAGCACATCTCCGTATGAGCGCTGGGTGGGGACCAACTTTTTGGTTGAGATTTTCCACCCTTCCTGCGATTGGGATCTTCTGGTCCTGACGAAGCTACCCCCAATCCAACCCCCAGCCCCGCTCTGCACATGACGGATTCCCCGGAAACGGGATGACGCACAAAACGCCGAAGTCGGCACTGGAAGATCCCAAAGGCGGGCAATCGCGGAACATTTCCGCCACCAGGAAACAGGTTGCGGGAAGGAGGATGTGTGCAAGCTTCCACTTATTGTCTCTGTGTTTAATTCACACTCACACCAAAGTAAGTTTGACAACTGTGGGTCTTTGCCATCACTGAAATTTACACTTACTTTCTTTCTTCAGTTGGTTACACAATGAATGATCTGATCTTTGAATGGGATGAAGATAAACCAGTGCAAACTGCAGATGGACTAACCTTACCGCAGTTCCTCCTTAAAGAAGAGAAAGATTTGCGATACTGTACGAAACATTACAATACAGGTATGACTTGAGCTTTAGCGTGCAAAAGAATGCAAACATACAGTGTTGATTTTCGACGTATCTAGTAATTCATCAACCTGCAAAAGAGATGAGCTACGCTTTAAGATTCATCCTGTGGGAAATGGTCTTGAGTTTTTTTTAAAATCCAATGCTTAGTTAGAATGCATCATTAGCAACAGCAACAGAACCATCTCTAATACAGTCCTGAATTTGGGACTAAAGCGGCTGTTTGGCTCAATTGTTGGCACACTGGCCTCCCAGTCACAAGGTTAGTAATAACAGCAAAAGGGATTATTATTTAAATGATAAAATATTAAAACATGCCGCTGTGCAGAGAGACCTGGGTGTGCTAGTGCATGAGTCGCAAAAAGTCGGTTTGCAGGTGCAACAAGTGATTAAGAAGGCAAATGGAGTTTTGTCCTTCATTGCTAGAGGGATGGAGTTTATGACGGGGGAGGTTATGCTGCAATTGTATAAGGTGTTAGTGAGGCCACACCTGGAGTATTGTGTTCAGTTTTGGTCTCCTTATCTGAGAAAGGACATACTGGCGCTGGAGGGTGTGCAGAGGAGATTCACTAGGTTAATCCCAGAGTTGAGGGGGTTGGATTACGAGGAGAGGTTGAGTAGACTGGGACTGTACTCGTTGGAATTTAGAAGGATGAGGGGGGATCTTATAGAAACATATAAAATTATGAAGGGAATAGATAGGATAGATGTGGCAGGTTTTTTCCACTGGCGGGTGAAAGCAGAACTAGGGGACATAGCCTCAAAATAAGGGGAAGTAGATTTAGGACTGAGTTTAGGTGGAACTTCGTCACCCAAAGGGTTGTGAATCTATGGAATTCCTTGCCCAGTGAAGCAGTTGAGGCTCCTTCATTAAATGTTTTTAAGATAAAGATAGATAGTTTTTTGAAGAATAAAGGGATTAAGGGTGTTTGGGTCGGAAAGTGGAGCTGAGTCCACAAAAGATCAGCCATGATCTCGTTGAATGGCAGAGCAGGCTTGAGGGGCCAGATGGCCTACTCCTGCTCCTAGCTCAGACCCCATCCCAGGACCTCAGCCAATAAGGAAACTTTGTTTTGACTGTTGCTAGGATGTCAAAAGTCTCCTGGTGCCATAGAAAAATAGTAAGGTGTTGTCCTGATCACCTGGCCAACATTCTTCCCTCAACTGATTATTAATCTCCAAACAAGGAATTTAGAGAAGATCGGGTCGTATGGAATTAGAGAGAGGGTAGAAAATTCAAATAAAACCAGTACAATGGGAGAAACAGAGTCTGATTTAAATTTGTTAGATTGGAGAAGTTGGGACGGTTCTCCTTGGAGAGAAAAAGGCTAAGAGAAGAGGGGATTTGACAGGGACTAGCTTTCAGATCCAGACTTATTCACTGATTTTAAATTTCAAATAGGATTTGTACGCATGCCCCCAGAGCATTCACCTGGGTCTCTGGATTACTAGCCGAGAGAAATTACCACTTCCCCACCACCTCCGCATGTTCGAAAAGGTCCTAAAGAGAGGGTAGGAAGTGAAGGCAGTTTATCAACATGTTAGTGATGATGCCCAGAGTTGTATTTTGGCATCACTTTGGTTTACTGTGTCCAATGATTAGGATACAGGCCTGAAGGAAGTTGTTGTTTGCAGAGAAAAAGAAAAGCGTGTTCTGCTGGCTAACATTTCACGAGAACCTTGAACATTTTTCTGCAGCCACGTGTTTTAAATCGGGATTTTTTTTTCCACAGGCTTAGATGCACCAGACTTAAATTATTAAACGCACAAACCACTAAACCGTCAGTGAGCACAAATTTCCTCACTAGAATTTCAACTGTGTATCGTTATCAGGGACAGAGGCGGCAGTATCCTCGTATACTAGAAACTTTTCAATAATGTATGAGGCTCTTAACTAATAAATCTGGCATTTGACACATCATTCCAATCACAAATATAGAGAACCTCAATAAAATCCTGTTATCCCTTGTGGACCGTTCAAACAGCTCGTTAAAATATATACTGCCTCTATCTGCAGCCCTGACACTTTTCATTCTGAGATACATATTTCTCGGCCGGCCAGTTTGTGCACATATTTGTGCGCTTCCTTTTGCATTATTAAAATCATTGTCAACAGATAGATGCATTTTCTCTCCTTCCCATTTTCTCATCTTCCCCTCCCACTGTGACACTCGCTCCTGCCACGTTACAGGTTCATCGACAGTGCTTTCAACTGCCAGGATAAATAATCAAAATAAAGGGTGGGATTCTCCGACCACCCGCCGGGTCGGAGAATCACCGGGGTGGGGGGGGGCAGCAGCATGAATTCCGCCCCCCGCCGGCTGCCGTATTCTCCGCTGATGGGGTTTTGGCGGAGGTGGGAATCGCGCCGCGCTGGTTGGAGGCGGCTGGCAGTGCCCCCCCCCCCCCGGCCATTCTCCGGCTCACGATGGGCAGAATGGCCACCCGTTTTCGGCGGGTACCGCCGGCATAAATCACATCCGGTCCTTACCGGTGGGACCTGGCTCCAAGGGCGGCCTGCAGAGTCCTCGGAGGGGGGGTGCACGGGGGATCTGGCCCCAGGGGTTGCCGGGGCCCACCGATCCATGGGCGGGCCTGTGCCGTGGGGGCACTCTTTCCCTCCACACCGGCCGCTGTCAACCTCTGCCATGGCTGGTGCGGAGAAGAACCCCCCTGCGCATGCACTGGGATGACGCCGGCACGCGCTGGCGCACCTGCGCATGCGCCAACTCGCACCGACTGGTGGAGGCCCTTCGGCACCGGTTGGCGTGGCGCCAAGACCTTCCGCGGCGACTGGCGCGGCACCAAACACTCCGGCGCACCTTCAGGGTGGCCCGATGCTAGAGTGGTTCACGCCACTCCTCGGCGCCGGAGTGGCCCGCCCCACCAGTTCGTGGAGAATCCGCCCCAAAACTACTCGGGAATGTCAGTAAGTCTGGCCGCATCTGTGGAGAGGAAGCAGAGTTAATAGGCGTAATCTTCCCCTCATGCCAGCGGTGGGGTTCGAGGCGGGCAGTGGCAGAGAACCGTGGGGAAGAAAAGAATCGAACCGAAGATTTTCCAGTCATACCCACCGTGGTTATCGTCAGGGGCGGGATGGTAATCAAGACGGATATGATCCATTGACCTCTATCAGGAATTTCCGCTCCCAGTGTTGGCGATAAGAAAATCGCGCCCTCTGTTTCACCAGAAACGATAGCAGGAACTTGCGATCCCGACTGTCATGGCGGGATAATGGTGCACCACCATTTCTGCTGAAGGTGAATCATGGAGCGGATTGGTGCCTTATTAATGGTAGTCAAATCCGCAGCAGATTCCCAGAATATTTCCCTGTCCCCGCCAGCATATCCTCCCACCGGCCAGCGGGAATTCACCCTGATCCAATTCACAATCGGACCATTGTGACGCTCACATCGTGAAACAGCACTGAGCCGAAAAGCCGCAGTTCGGATCACCAGAGATGGTCACACAGAGGTAACCTGCACGACAACTGGGGAAGTGCTGGAAGAGAAAATGGGTGCGGGGGGTGTGGTCGGAAAACAAAGCTGGAGTGTCACATGAGAAGGAGAGAAAGAGGCCAAATAAACAGGGAGTCTTAGGGGGGTTGGTGAGTGGGAAACCAGGGAGACTTAAAGGAGAGTGCTGAATGTTCAAAGGGAAGGGACTGTGCTGTCGATGCTGGAAGTGGGGTGGGGCGGGGGGGGGGGGGGGGGGAACCGAGGGTACTGGTGGTGGGAATATAGAACATAGAACATACAATGCAGAAAGAGGCCATTTGGCCCATTGATTCTGCGCCGACCCACTTAAGCCCTCACTTCCACCCTATCCCCGGAACCCAATAACCCCTCCTAACCTTTCTGGACGCTAATCCACCTTAACCTGCACGTCTTTGGACTGTGGGAGGAAACCGTAGCACCCGGAGGAAATGAAAAATGAAACGAATGAATGAAATGAAAATCGGTTATTGTCACGAGTAGGCTTCAATGAAGTTACTGTGAAAAGCCCCTAGTTGCCACATTCCGGCACCTGTTCGGGGAGGTGGTACAGGAATTGAACCGTGCTTCTGGCCTGCCTTGGTCTGCTTTAAAAGCCAGCAATTTAGCCCAGTGTGCTAAACCAGCCCCTATAATAATCGCGTATAGTCACAAGTAGGCTTCAATGAAGTTACTGTGAAAAGCCCTTAGTCGCCACATGCCTGTTCGGAGAGGCTGGTACGGGAATTGAACCCGCGCTGCTGGCATTGTTCTGCATTAAAAGCCAGCTGTTTAGCCCACTGTGCTAAAGAAGCCCACGCAGGCACGGGGAGAATGTGCAGACTACGCACAGACAGTAACCCAGCAGGGAATCAAACCTGTGACCCTGGTGCTGTGAAGCCACAGTGCTAACCACTATGCTACCATGCTTCCCTTGTAATTGGAGGGCCTTGTAAATGTGATGGGAGCAGTGGGATGTGGTTCGGGTGAGAGTCTGTCTGTGGTAGGTGTAGGTCTCATCTGGGTGGTTGGTAGCAAGAAAAAGTTTGAATCTTGGGAGTGAGCAGGATTAGGGTGGGCATGGGGAATGTGACAGGTGATAGGCACATCGGAGAGGGAGGACATTTGAAGCGTAATGATGATGGGCTCTAGGGTGATAGCACGAGGTTCAAGGGTGACCAAGGGGAGGGTGAAGGTAACACTCATGGGTTAAGTGGTTATGGAGGGGAGGGGTGGGTTACAGTAGGAGGGTACAAGGTGTTGGAGACAGTTTGAAATGTGACGGGCATGATCCTCATGCGAAGGTAGATTAGAGTGTCAGTGCCCTCGATGTGCAAGGAGGGTCATCATGAGGGTGGAGCTGAAGGTCAGCTTAACTGGACAACTGAAGATGAACCTTGATAATCCATCCTGACAAGGGAAAGGTCTATCTATAGACTCCAAAGGAAAGCGGAGGGAAGGGGAACGGTGTGAGTGCGAGGTTTCTTGCACATGGCTTGTAAGAGCCTTGGAAAAGTGCGATGCCTCCATGCTCAGTCATGATTCAGGGGCCATAGACCCAACTTTAGTCCCCCACTTGAGAGAGTGGGGGTGCAAGGATGTTGGCCACGGGCAATAACACAAACAGCTGCAAGAAAAGCCCTGGAGATTTCCGTGAGGTACAGTGATTAAGAAATTTACAACGGTGCAAAATCTATTTACAATGTAAACTTAATATTTGTTACTTTTTCTTATCCTACCACTGTGTCTATGTGCTTCCCTGACATCCTCAGCAGAGTTGGAGTCAGCCTAATGACTTTGGCGAGCATCCTCTGAAGGGCTCAGCCCTTTCTTGGGCCGCCTGCTCTGGGACAGGTGCACCCTCAGCAGCCCCAGAGGCTGGGGTTGATGGGATTACAGGCACAGGGGACTCAGAATGCCTGGACATACTTGGGGAGTCCTCGGTGGAAGACACAGATATGTCCATCTGACGCTCCTCCTCCCTGAGGGTGCCTGAGAGCCCCTCCCTGACTCCTTGAGGAAAGGGGTATCTGGAGGTTCCCCATCCTCCTTTAGCATAGCCGCTGGCAATAGCTGACCCATGGCTACAGCAACCTCATGCATTGCACAGAGCTTTACCCCCAGGTTCCAATTTACCTCCTTACTTGATGCTTGGAGAAGGCTGATCAGTATTTGCACAGTCACAGTCCTCCCCTGCTCGGATTGTGTGAGGGGCACACCCCTCCTGTCTTCTCTCCCTCATACCTGTTGTACATGTTGTGATATACCTGCAGATAAATCAGCAGTGTGACCTCCCACCAGCAGGCGGCATCAGACATCAGTCAGGTGACATCCGACCACCAGCAGAAGGTTGTAAGGGTTGCAAGAACAGCAGCACATAAGGATAGTTCCTGGAGAGTCTAATGTAACTATGTGATAACTTGGTCTTTATTACATTCTGATCGTTACCTTGCCACATGTACATCAATAAAACATCGTTCTGGTTAAATCACCAGCAGTTCTGTGGAATCTTTGCAAGACAAGATCACAGAACACAACGGTGTACTGTCATCTCCTGTGTAAAAATAGACAAATGGATTGTGAACGCTTTGTATGCAACTATTTCTGTGGCTGATAAATGAACTCATGACTCCCAAAGCCTGCCCACCATCCACAAGACATAAGTGAGGAATTTTAGGGAGTATTGTCCACTTAATACCTGAATAAGCATAACTGCAACATCACTCAGGAAGCTGTACACCAACCATGCCAATTCATAGAACATAGAACATTACAGCGCAGTACGGGCCCTTTGGTCCTCGATGTTGCGCTGACCTGTGAAACCATCTGAAGCCTATCTGACCTACACTATTCCATTTTCATCCATATGTCTATCCAGTGACCACTTAAATGCCCTTAAAGTTGGCGAGTTGGCAAACTACTGTTGCAGGCAGGGCGTTCCACACCCCTACTACTCTCTGAGTAAAGAAACTGCCTCTGACATCTGTCCTATATCTACCACCCCTCAATTTAAAGCTATGTCCCCTCGTGTTGGTCATCACCATCCGAGGAAAAAGACTTTCACTGTCCACCCTATCTAACCCTCTGACTATCTTATATGTCTCTATTAAGTCACCTCTCAGCCTTCTCCTCTCTAACGAAAACAACCTCAAGTCCCTGAGCCTTTCCTCGTAAGACCTTCCCTCCATACCAGGCAACATCCTAGTCATTTGATTGACACCCCATCTAGTCCCTCAACATTCAGTCCCTCCACCACCAGCCTGTTGGCAGCTGGATGTGCTCTGACAGTTATGTGAATGATGCAGTGCTGCTAGTCCCCACGGGTACTTCAGCAGCCCCCTCCAGACCTGTAAGCTCTGGCAGCCAGAAGGACAAGGGCAGAAGAGGCATGGAATCAACAGCAATGCAATTTTCCCTTTACTTCAATGTTCCCATCCCTCCATGAGCGACTGTGCCTTCAATGTGGCTGGGTCTGCAACGCAGGTGCTGTGGGCCTCACCATTGACACCCACATCACTTGACAGATCCCGTAAATGATGAGACGAGGATAGAGAGCAGTGGATTCACTTCCCCTGGAAGTGCAGCTTAACTCTTCCCGCAATGCAGGGCAGTCCTCCTCTGCACCCTTGTGGCATTGACCACTCTGACGACCTCGCAGGCCAATAAAGTGAGTCAGGTTGGCCTCTGCTCCCAGCTCTGGAGAAGACCTCCCTCCTGTACTCCGCAGTCTACAGCAGAGTCTACAGGGAGGCAGGACTGAAGCGTGGGGCTGGTGTTTTCTGATTTCTGGAAGCCATCTCGAGGTCCTGGTCTCCACGTTCGATGAATCAATGGCTGTCTGGTGCATTATAAATGTGGCACCCAGACATGACAGCAGAATGGGTGATTTCCTGCCTCCCCCACCACATGATGTGACGTCATGCTTCCCCACTACATAATTAATTCAGTGAACAACGCTTAATTCAACGTGCCCCCTCGCCCTGCTCTTCAGCGGAAGTGCCTCTGACTTCCCATTCCCGCCACTGGACTTTGGCCCTGAGTGGAAAATCCCGCCCAATGGTTCAAGCCCAATATGGCTTCTTCAGAACTGAAGAGAGGCAGAAATGTAATGGGTTTTATGCTGTTAATAATGGGGAAGGTCAGGTGTAGCAAAAAGGGAAGGTCAGTGATAGGTTAGTGGGCGGGAAAGATTACATTGCAACAATGCCGTGGAATGAAAGAGAGTGAGAATGGTAAACGAATAAAGTATGGGTTTGTTCATTGAGAAGAGTCAAATTGAACTCAAAACGTTGTCCCTGTTTCTCCCTCCACAGATGCTGCCAGACCTGCTGAGCTTTTCCAGCATTTTCTGATTTTATTTCAGATCTCCAGCATCTGCTGCATTTTGCTTTTTGTAGTTACATTCAAGACTAGTAATCCATAGCCTATAATAGCAATGCTGATGAATGTGAGTTTTAATGTCAACCATAGCAATTCAAATTCAGTTTAATAAAACTGCATTAGTTAACGTAATAATGTTTGACGGTACCTGGCTAAAGACTTTTGAATAATGCTTGTGTTGTTTAGGATGGAGGTAAATATTGTATGGTGCAAAAGCTTGTGATGTTGCGGTACATGATAGCATGAATAGAAGATTGGCTAGCTGGCAGAAAAAAGAGAGTCTGCATAAATGGGTCTTTTTCTAATTGACTGTGTGAGCAGTGGGGTCCCGTCGAGGTCTGTGCTGGGGTCTCAACTTTTTACAATTTGTATCAATGGCTCAGATGATAGGAGTGAAGGCATGTTCGGTAAATTTGAAGGTGACACAAAAATAGTTTGGAAAATATTAACAAAAAAAAATAGTTTTACAATTAATAGTTAAAACAGTTGTTAAATGGAAAAAAAACTTCAATTTACTTTAATTTATTATTTACACCTGCCACTGTGTATTCCAATTAAGCAACCCAATACAGTTCAAATGCCACTTATAAATAAAGTTAACAATCAGGGTTAGTTGCTTCTCTGTGCAGACCTTTGGAGAGAGACTCTTTCAGGAACAACCTGAAAATCTTTCTGTTTTTTCAGACACTACAGTTGGACTTAAACTGCTGTCGCAGACAGGAAAAAGAGTGGGAAGAAAAAGTAGGAATAAGTGGGTCCTTTTCAAACATCAGGCAATGACTAGTTGAGTATTGCAAGGTGCTGGGACCCGAGCTATTCGCAATATATATTAATAATTTAGACGAGGGAACAAAATGTAATATTCCCAAATTTGTAGATGACACAAAGCTGGGTGGGAATATGAGCTGTGAGGAGGGTGTAGAGATGCTTCAGTGTGATTTGGGCACAGTGAGCAAGTGGATAAATGCACAGCAGATGCAGTATAATTTGGACAAATGTGAGGTTATCCACTTTGGTAGCAGAAATAGGTAGACAGATTATTAAATGAGTGGCCATCAATTGGGAGAGGAGAATATGCAATGAGACCTGGGTGACCTCGCACACCAGTCGCTGAAGGTAAGCATGCAGGTGCAGTAGGTGGTAAAGAAATGGTACGTTGGCCTCCACAATGAGAGGATTTGAATAGAGGAGCAGGGATGTCTTGCTGTAATTATACAGAGCTTAGTGAAGCCAACACTGAAACATTGTGTGCAGTTTTGGTCTCCTTATTTGAGGAAGGATTTTCTTTCACAATTCATTGAATCTCACAGCAGAGCCAGAGTGTGAGTGGGTCATCACACTTTTGTACACATTAGATGACTGTGTGGATGATATTTTAGTTACCCTGGGGATCAATCAGGGTAAAGTTACACTGAAGTTATTGTTGCGTTGGAACCTTATTTCACTTCCAGCAAGAACATGATTGTGGAAAGAGCAAAGTTAATTAAACCTACTGTTAGGAAAATAAAGGTAGTTTTAATGGATTTGTATTGGTAAACAATAATAAGATATAGCATTAAGTGGGTTTAATTCAATGTTTCTCTGCATGGACGAGTAAAAGCTATAGTGAGATTCATGCAGGACAATGGTATTTGCATATTTGGGGGATGGTTCAGTTTCACCTGTGTCTCTATTGTGCTTAGAGAGGGCTACAGTATGAAAAGTATTACCTGTATTTATAGACCATAGAAACCCTACAGTGCAGAATGAGGCCATTCAGCCCATCGGGTCTGCACCGTTATTCTGACAAAGCACGCTACCTTGGCCCAATCCCCCCACTCTAGCCCAGTAACACCATCTAGGAGCAATTTAGCATGGCCAATCCACCTAACCTGCATCTTTGGGCTGTGGGAGGAAACCGGAGCACCTGGAGGAAACCCACGCAGATAAGGGGAGGATGTGCAAACTCCACCCAGACAGTCACCCTAGGTCGGAATCGAACCTGGGTCCCTGGTGCTGTGAGACAGCAGTGCTAACCACTGTGACACCGTGCCGCCTAGTCAGAAGTAATTCATTGCTTAGCAACAGGAGGTCACATTCCAGAAGGAAGATCTTTCCTTTCTTCTTAGTTTTAACTAGAAGCCAGAAAAGTTGGAGACAGGACCTCGGGGAGTGAACATCTCTCAACTCTGCCAGAAGAAAGACTGGCAGGACAAGACAGGAGCTTAGAATAATACTCTTTATTAGTGTAAGAAGTAGGCTTCCATTACACTGCAATGAAGTTACTGTGAAAATCCCCTAGTCGCCATACTCCGACGCCTGTTCGGGTACACGGAGGGAGAATTCAGAATGTTCAATTCACCGAACAAGCACGTCTTTTAGGACTTGTGGGAGGAAACCAGAGCACCCAGAGGAAACCCACGCAGACACAGGGAGAACGTGCAGACTCTGCACAGACTGACCCAAACCAGGAATCAAACCCGGACCCTGGCACTGTGAAGTAACAGTGCTAACCACTATGCTACCCTGCCGCCCGTAGCTGCAAAGAGGCAGGATTCCTAAAGCACAAGACAGGGTTGAGATAACCAGGGAATTGGGACAAAGAGAGTTTTAAAGATGGCTGGAGTCAAAAGAACAGAGATATTGATCAGAAGAATAAAGAAAGTGCTTTGAGTTAAAGGCACAAATGTAGTAACTAGATTTAAAGTGGGACAGCAGACATAATAGGTAGATTGGACATTTGATGTAATTTTAACACAGTCTTGTAGTTGAGAGATAAAACAAATGTAAACAGTTTGCACAGCAGCTAATGCACGGAACCCTGAAAAGGGGTTGGTGTACAATCCTGAACAGGATTCACTGTTAAAAGTGGAGCACAAGCTTTATTTAAAAGTGGCATTTGTAAAACCTGGAGCTGGATTCTCCATCCCGCCACGCCACATTTCTGTTTCACCCTGCCGGCAGGATGTTCCGTTACGCCGGCAGGTCAATGGGGTTTCCCATTGTGGGGCAGCCCCACGCTATCGGGAAAACCCGGGCTGCCGGCACATCGGAGCATCTCGCCAGCGGAGAATCCAGCCCCTGGACTGGTTTTCAGAAATAAACCCCTTTAGGGAAAACATTGTTATGAGAGAAGATTTTAAAGCGTGTTTCTGGGAGTACAGTTCGGAAACTTTCATGAGATCATTATCTGGGGGAATGCTAAGGAAAAATCCACAGACACTAAGTTGGGTTCAGAGCACAGTATATGCATTTGACCACAGCTAACTTGTGTGCTTAAAAGGGACTTTGTGTTAATGAGAACATGTAGATGAAGATGCATCTTGCAATCTGTGTTAACCTTAAAACCTGTGTGTAATTGTTAAGCTAAGGACAGTGAAGGCTGTTATGGGAGCTGTGTTTTCAGAACCCCAAAATGTATCATGGAGTTCAACAAACCTCTCCCTTTAATGTATTGTTGCTTTTGAAGCACACGGCTTTTTCCCCAGGTGTGGTATTATAATTATGGACACGTGGGTTTTTAAACACAAAACAATGTTTATTCCATGAATTAAACTTAATATTTTAAATAAACATTGGATCACTTACTTCAAAGATAACCCTGAAAATAATACAACACTAAATAATCCCTCAAAATGTTCCTTCAAACCTCCAAAAGACTTCACCTTTAACAATAGACATGAGGTTACATTCAATATACTTATAGTCTTTGGATTTTCAGACATCAACAGACTAGTTCTGTGTTTTCTTCTTGCAGCTTTTTGCAAAACAGAGACACACCAAGTTCTTTTCCTCAAAACCCGGCTTTCTCCTTTCAAACAGCTCACAGCAAACCAGCCAGGCACTTTTCAGCTGCTCTCTCGCAAACTGAAACTAAAAGCAGACGTGAGCTCAGCTCCCCCCTCTGACATCACTTCAGTAATATGAGATGCTCTATTTCTTAAAGGTACACGGCTTCAACATTTATTTCTTAAAGGTACTCTCCCATGACGAGTCTTATTTTATCATAATCCAATTGTTTCAAGTTCAATAACTTTTTTTTACTGCTGTTAAAACTAATTAGCGGTCCTGTGACTCTGTTCCTTCCTCCGTCTTTTATTAAATTGGATCTTCCCGTCCAGTTGTAACTTCAACTGGGATTGAAACACTACCCAGAGGCTCAGGAGATCACTGACGTACTTTTTAAAAAAATTTAGAGTACCCAATTATTTTTTTTCCCCAATTAAGGTGCAATTTAGCATGGCCAATCCACCCACGCTGCACATTTTGGGCTATGGGGGTGAGACCCACTCAAACATGGGTAGAATGTGGAAACTCCACATGGACAGTGACCCGGGGCCGGGATCGTACCCAGGTCCTCGGAGCCATAAGGCAGCAGTGCTAACCACTGCGCCGCCGTGCTGCCCTTGATGCATTTATTAATGATTTATACTGATTAGCAGAAGACTGAGTATGGTAATCTGAAAGAGAATAACTGTCGGAGCAATGGATGATGCATTATCAGATCACGTGCAGTCTCAAGGGGACCAGACTCTGGCACATACTATTCAATTAAGTAGGCAAGCTGAGATCAGGAGGCAGGACGATTCAGGAATCAGAAGAGAGAGAGACACCCCGAATCTTCAAGTAACCGAGACAGTTGAATTTATCAAATGTAAAAAAGGGAAAATAGAGGGAAGGAGACATGTGCAGCATCAACAGCAATTGATAGTAGTAGCTCAGACTAGCTGTTGCTGGTGCGGATGAGAAAGGAACGCCTGCAGGAAGTATCCCACCAAACATGCGCAATGCCATTGCTGCAAAAGATGGGGCATTTTTAGGCATTATGGGCGGGATTTATCGACCACCCTGCTGCGCGTTTTTCAGCGTGGGAGGCAACCTGCCAGCGGGATCTACCGGTCCCGCCGCTGTCAATGGGAAACCCGTGCACCAGCGTGGGACAGGAATTTTCCGCCGGCGTGAACAGCCGGTAAATCCACTATGTCTCAGTGGAAAACATGGACGGTTGTAAAAGGAAACAAATTCCGTGAGATTGAAGATTCACAGACTTTCAGATACCTTTGGAGAGATGAAAGGAGTAAATGGAAATTCACTGGAATGCAGAGATCCTGGCAGAAGGTCACAGGACGCATTTTACATTAGGTATGGGAGCAGCGGTTTCAGTTCTTTCAGAACATGAACCATTGTTAAACGAGCGAGTTCCTCAGCTATCCATCCTGCAAAAAGCAGGAACAGAGCTGATCGTTCATGGAGAATTAAGAGCTACTTTACAGCACAAACCGCAAGTAATTACTGAAGTACTGTACGTAAATCAAGATCAGATTTGTTCATTTTTTAGTAGAAAGGCATCTATGGAATTGAATCTGAGCCACAGAATAGAAGAAATGAACAATAGCGAAGGTCAATCAGGAGACTTCAGAGCAGAATTCCTGAAGTTACTTACAGGATTGGGAGAGCTAAAAACAGCACATTATGTAATACTGAAACCAGTAGCTAAACTAATATGCTTATCTACACCCTTTACTTCCAAAGGAAACAAAGAGATCAACTCAATAGTGAAGCAAGAGGCCATTTGACCCGTAAAAGAGCCAATGAGTTGATGCTTAGGGATGGGACTGATTTCATAAGAACATAAGAACTAGGAGCAGGAGGAGGCCATCTGGCCTTTCGAGCCTGCTCTGCCATTCAATGAGATCATGGCTGATCTTTTGTGCACTCAGCTCCACTTTCCCGCAGGAACGCCAGAACCCTTTATTCCTTTATTCTTCAAAAAACTATCTATCTTTATCTTGAAAACATTTAATGAAGGAGCCTCAACTGTTTCATTGGGCAGGGAATTCCATAGATTCACAACCCTTTGGGTGAAGACGTTCCTCCTAAGCTCAGTCCTAAATCTACTTCCCCTTATTTTGAGGCTATGCCCCCTAGTTCTGCTTTCAGCCACCAGTGGAAACAACCTGCCTGCTTCTATCCTATCTATTCCATTCATAATTTTATATGTTTTTATAAGATCCTCCCTTCCTCCTTCTAAATTCCAATGAGTACAGTCGCAGTTTACTCAACCTCTCCTCATAATCCAACCCCTTCAGCTCTGGGATTAACCTAGTGAATCTCATCTGCACACCCTCCAGTGCCAGTATGTTCTTTCTCAGGTAAGTAGACTAAAATTGAACACAATACTCCAGGTGTGGCCTCACTAACACCTTATACAATTGCAGCATAACCTCCCTAGTCTTAAACTCCATCCCTCTAGCAATGAGGACAAAATTACATTTGCCTTCTTAATCACCTGTTGCACCTGTAAACCAACTTTTGGCGACTCATGCACTAGCACACCCATGTCTCTCTGCACAGCAGCATGTTTTAATATTTTGCCATTTAAATAATAATCCCTTTTGCTGTTATTCCTACCAAAATGGATAACCTCACATTTGTCAACATTGTATTCCATCTGCCAGACCCAAGCCCATTCACTTAACCTATTAAATCCCTCTGCAGACTTCCAATATCCTCTGCACTTTTTGCTTTACCACTCATCTTAGTGTCATCTGCAAACTTGGACACATTGCCCTTGGTCCCCAACTCCAAATCAACGATGTAAATTGTGAACAATTGTGGGCCCAACACTGATCCCTGAGGGACACCACTAGCTACTGATTGCCAACCAGAGAAACACCCATTAATCCCCACTCTTTGCTTTCTATTAATTAACCAATCCTCTATCCATGCTACTACTTTACCCTTAATGCCATGCATCTTTATCTGATGCAGCAATCTTTTGTGTGGCACCTTGTCAAAGGCTTTCTGGAAATCCAGATATATCACATCCATTGGCTCCCCATTGTCTACCACACAAGTAATGTCCTCAAAAAAATTCCACTAAATTAGTTAGGCACGACCTTCCCTTTATGAACCCATGCTGCATCTGTCCAATGGGACAATTTCTATCCAGGTGCCTCGCTATTTCTTCCTTGATGATAGATTCCAGTATCTTCCCTACTACCGAAGTTAAGCTCACTGGCCTATAATTACCCGCTTTCTGCCTACCTCCTTTTTTAAACAGTGGTGTCACGTTTGCTAATTTCCAATCCGCCCGGACCATCCCAGAGTCTAGTGAATTTTGGTAAATTATCACTAGTGCACTTGCAATTTCCCTAGCCATCTCTTTTAGCACTCTAGGATGCATTCCATCAGGGCCAGGAGATTTGTCTACCATCAGCCCATTAGCTTGCCCATCACTACCTCCTTAGTGATAACAATCATCTCAAGGTCCTCACCTGTCATAGCCTCATTTCTATCAGTCACTGGCATGTTATTTGTGTCTTCCACTGTGAAGACCGACCCAAAAAACCTGTTCAGTTCCTCAGCCATTTCCTCATCTCCCATTATTAAATCTCCCTTCTCATCCTCGAAAGGACCAATATTTACCTCAGCCACTCTTTTTTGTTTTATATATTTGTAGAAACTTTTACTATCTGTTTTTATATTCTGAGCAAGTTTGCTCTCATAAGCTTTCTTACTCTTCTTTATAGTTTTTTTTAGTAGCTTTCTGTTGCCCCCTAAAGATTTGCCAATCCTCTAATCTCCTACAAATTTTTGCCACTTTGTATGATTTTTCCTTCAATTTGAAACTCTCCCTTATTTCCTCAGATATCCACGGTCGATTTCCCTCTTTCTACTGCCCTTCCTTTTTGTTGGGATAAACGTTTGCTGAGCACTGTGAATAATTGCTTGGAAGGTTCTCCACTGTTCCTCAACTGTTTCACCATAAAGCCTTTGCTCTCAGTCTACCTGAGCCAGCTCTTCTTTCATCCCTTTGTAATAAGACCATAAGACCATAAGACACAGGAGCAGAATTAGGCCACTCGGCCCATCGAGTCTGCTCCGCCATTCAATCATGGCTGATATCTTTCTCATCCCCATTCTCCTGCCTTCTCTCCAGAACCCCTGATCCCCTTATTAATCAAGAACCTATCTATCTCTGCCTTATAGACACTCAGTGAATTGGCCTCCACAGCCTTCTGCGGCAAAGAGTTCCACAGATTCACCACCCTCCGGCTGAAAAAATTCCTCCTCATCTCTGTTTTAAAGGATCGCCCCTTTAATCTGAGATGGTGTCCTCTGGTTCTAGTTTTTCCTACAAGTGGAAACATCCTCTCCAGGTCCACTCTATTCAGGCCTCACAGTATCTTGTACGTTTCAATAAGATCCCCTCTCATCCTTCTGAACTCCAACGAGTACAGACCCAGAGTTCTCAAATGTTCCTCATATGACAAGTTCTTCATTCCAGGGATCATTCTTGTGAACCTCCTCTGGACCCTTTCCAAGGCCAGCACATCCTTTCTTAGATATGGGGCGCTAAACTGCTCACTATACTCCAAATGGAGTCTGACCAGAGCCTTATACAGCCTCAGAAGTACATCCGTGGTCTTGTATTCCAGCCCCCTTGACATGAATGCTAACATTGCATTTGCCTTCTTAACTTCCAACTGAACCTGCACATTAACCTGAAGAGAATCGTGAACAAGGACTCCCAAGTCCCTTTGTGCCTCTGTTTTCCGAAGCACTTCCATTTAGAAAATAGTCTATGCCTAGATTCCTCCTTCCAAAGTGCATAACCTCACACTTTTCCACATTGTATTTCATTTGCCACTTCATTGCCCGCTCTCCTCGCCTGCCCGAGTCCTCCTGCAGCCCCCTTGCTTCCTCAATACTACCTGTCCCTTTACAGATCTTTGTATCACCTGCAAACTTTTTTTAATAAATAATTTTTATTTAAATTTTTTACAGAAAATATAACAACAAACAATAGCAAGCAACAATAAAACAACATAAGTATAACACCCCCAATACCGTAGCAACGCATGTATCACACCCCCCCACCCCCCCCCCAAACCCAGTAAACAACAAGATAACTTAAAAATAAATTAAAATTAAATAAGCATAGGCAACCCCCCCCCCCCCAACTCTCCTCCCCCCCCCCCCCCCCCCCCCACCGGGTTGCTGCTGCTGCTGACCCAGTACCCTATCGCTGAGCCAGAAAGTCGAGGAAAGGTTGCCACCGCCTAAAGAACCCTTGTACAGATCCTCTCAGGGCGAATTTGACCTCCTCCAGCTTAATAAATCCCGCCATGTCATTAATCCAGGTCTCCATGCTTGGAGGTCTCGCATCCTTCCACTGTAGCAAGATCCTCCGCCGGGCGACTAGGGACGCAAAGGCCAGCACACCGGCCTCTCTCGCCTCCTGCACGCCCGGCTCCACCGCAACCCCAAAAATCGCGAGTCCCCAGTCTGGCTTGACCCTGGATCCTACCACCCTCGACACCGTCCTCGCCACCCCCTTCCAGAACTCCTCCAATGCCAGGCATGCCCAGAACATATGGGCATGGTTCGCTGGACTCCCTGAACACCTGACACACCTGTCTTTGCCCCCAAAGAACCTACTCATCCTAGACCCGGACATGTGGGCCCGGTGCAGCACCTTGAATTGGATGAGGCTAAGCCGCGCACATGAGGAGGAAGAGTTAACCCTTTCCAGGGCATCAGCCCATGTCCCATCTTCAATCTGTTCCCCCAGCTCCCTCTCCAACTTAGCCTTTAGCTCCTCTACTGACGCCTCCTCCATCTCCTGCATTACCTTGTAGATATCAGGTATCTTCCCATCCCCAACCCAGACCCCCGAAAGCACCCTATCACTCACCCCCCTCGCGGGAAGCAAAGGGAATCCCTCCACCTGCCTCCTGGCAAATGCCTTTACCTGCAGATACCTGAACATGTTCCCCAAGGGAAGCTCAAATTTCTCCTCCAACTCCCCCAGGCTCGCAAACCTCCCATCAATGAACAGGTCCCTCAGCTGACTGATGCCCGCTCTGTGCCAACCCTGGAACCCCCCATCAATGTTCCCTGGGATGAACCGATGGTTCCCCCTTAGCGGAGCCTCCATCGAGCCCCCCACTTCCCCCCTATGTCGCCTCCACTGCCCCCAAATCTTGAGGGTAACCGCCACCACCGGACTCGTGGTATACCTCGTAGGAGGGAGCGGCAACGGCGCTGTTACCAGGGCGCCCAAGCTTGTGCCACCACAGGACGCCATCTCCAACCGTTTCCATGCTGCCCCCTCCCCCTCTATCACTCACTTGCACACCATCGACACATTGGCCGCCCAATAATACCCCGAGAGATTAGGTAGCGCCAGCCCCCCACCATCTCTACCCCGCTCCAAGAAGACCCTCTTCCCCCTCGAGGTCCCATGCGCCCAAACAAAGCTCATGATATTGCTAGTCACCCTTCTAAAAAAGGCCCTAGGGATAAAGGTGGGCAAACACTGAAAAAGGAACAAGAACCTCGGGAGCACCGTCATTTTGATGGACTGCACTCTACCCGCCAGCGATAGCGGCACCATGTCCCACCTTTTAAATTCCTCCTCCATCTGCTCCACAAGCTTGGTAAAATTAAGTTTGTGGAGAGTCCCCCAACTCCTGGCCACCTGCACCCCCAGGTACCTAAAGCTCTTCACTGCCCTCTTAAACGGGAGCCTCCCAATTCCCTCCTCCTGATCACCCGGGTGCACTACAAATACCTCGCTCCTGCCCAGATTCAGCTTATAGCCCGAAAAGCTCCCAAACTCAGCCAACAGCTCCATCACCCCCGGCATTCCCCCCTCTGGGTCCGCCACATACAGCAGCAGGTCGTCCGCATACAGCGATACACGATGTTCCTCCCCACCCCGCATGAGACCCTCCACCTCCCTGACTCCCTCAACGCCAAAGCCTGAGGTTCAATCGCCAGTGCAAAAAGCAAGGGGGACAGGGGGCACCCCTACCTGGTCCCACGGTAGAGCCTGAAGTACTCTGATCTCCTTCCATTAGTAACTACACTCGCCATCGGGGCCTCATACAGCAACCTCACCCATTTGATGAACCCCTCCCCAAATCCAAACCGCTCCAGCACCACCCACAGGTACCCCCACTAAACTCTATCAAACGCCTTCTCTTCATCCAGCGCCACCACTATCTCCGCCTCCCTCTCCACCGCCGGCATCATAATAACATTTAACAATCTCCACACATTCGTGTTAAGCTGTCTTCCCTTGACAAATCCTGTCTGATCCTCGTGTATCACCCCTGGCACACAGTCCTCTATCCTGGTGGCCAGGATCTGCGCCAGCAACTTTGCATCCACATTGAGGAGCGAGATTGGCCTGTAGGATCCACACTGCAAGGGGTCCTTATCCCGCTTCAGGATCAAAGAAATCAGCGCCCGTGACATCGACGGGGGCAAAGACTCCCCCCCCATGCCTCATTGAAGGCTCGCACCAACAGGGGGCCCACCAGGTCCACGTACTTTTTATAAAATTCCACCGGGAACCCATCCGGCCCCGGCGCCTTTCCTGACTGCATTTGACCAATCCCCTTGACTAGCTCCTCCAACTCAATCAGCGCCCCCAGCCCCTCCACCAGCTCCTCCTGCACCTTTGGGAAACGTAGCTTGTTCATGGAGCTCTCCATCCCCCCCAATCTGTGGCTCCGACCGGTACAGTTCCTCATAAAAGTCCCTAAAGACCCCGTTCACCTCTGCCCCCTTCCGCACCATATTCCCACCCTTATCCATCACTCCACCAGTTTCCCTAGCCGCATCTCGCCTGCGGAGCTGATGCACCAACATCCTGCTCGCCTTCTCCCCATACTCATAAACCGCGCCTTGCGCCTTCCTCCACTGTGTCTCCGCCTTTGTGGTGGTCAGCAAGTCGAACTTGGCCTGCAAGCTACGCCGTTCCCCCAGCAATCCCTCCTCCGGGGCCTCCGCGTACCTCCGATCCACATCCAAGAGCTCCCCCACCAGTCTCTCCCTCTCCTTCCTCTCACTCCTTTCCCTATGGGCCCGGATGGAAATCAGCTCCCCCCGGATCACTGCCTTCAGAGCCTCCCAAACCATCCCCACTGAGATCTACCCCGTGTCGTTGGTCTCAAGATACCCCTCAATACTTCCCTCCTACACACCTCCTCATCAGCCAGCAACCCCACGGCCAGACGCCACAGCTAGCGCTGGTCCTGCGCCTCCCCCATTTCCAGATCGACCCAGTGCGGAGCATGGTCTGAAATTGCTATGGCCGAATACTCGGCATCCTGCACCTTCGGGATCAATCCCCTGCTCAGGACGAAAAAATCTATTCGGGAGTAAACCCTATGCACATGGGAAAAAAAAGAATACTCCCGCGCCCTCGGCCTCTCTAACCTCCAGGGATCCACCCCTCCCATCTGGTCCATAAACCCCCTCAGCACCTTGACCGCCGCCGGCCTCCTACCCGTCCTTGAACTGGACCGGTCTACTGGGGGATCCAGCACCGTGTTAAAGTCTCCCCCCATGATCAGACCCCCTGCCTCCAGGTCCGGAATGCGGCCCAACATACGTCTCATAAAGCCAGCATCATCCCAATTCGGGGCATACACGTTTACCAGCACCACCTTCTCTCCCTGCAGCCTACCCTTCACCATAACAAATCTGACCTCCTTGTCCGCCACCACCTCAGACGCCTCGAACGCCACCCTCTTCCCCACCAGAATCGCCAACCCCCGGTTCTTCGCGTCCAATCCTGAGTGGAAAACCTGCCCCACCCACCCCTTCCTCAGACGAACCTGGTCCACCACCTTCAAGTGGGTCTCCTGGAGCATAGCCACGTCCGCCTTCAGCCCCTTCAAATGAGAAAATACCCAAGCCCGCTTAACCGGCCCATTCAGCCCCCTCACGTTCCAGGTGATCAGCCGGATCAGAGGGCACCCCTCCCCGCCGACTAGCCATAGCTCATCGACTGCTCGCCCCAGGCCAGCACACCCCGCCCGACCCGTTCCCCATGACGATACCGCCTCTCCTCTACCCCCCCCGGCCCACACCAGCTCCTTCCTGGCCATTCCAGCACCAACCCGGTATTTCCCCCCCCCCCCCCCCCCCCCCCACCCCCACCCCCCCAGGCTAGGACCCCTCCTAGCCGCGACGCACCCTCCATGGTACTTCCGTGAGTCAGCTGACTTCTGCTGACCCCGGCAACTCCCGCCAAAACCTGGCCCCTCCCGACATGGGGTCATCCCCCCCCTCCTGCCACACCTCCTTGGCACCGCTTCAGCGCGGGAAAAAGCCAGTAGAGGCCACGCCCCACCGCCAGCTCCACCCCTCCTGCCCCGCAGCGCGGGAAACCAGAGGAAAGCCCGCGCTTTCACGCTGCCCCACCCCACCTTTCTGACGCAGCTCCCAAACTCCAGCTCCACCCCATCCCCCAGCCCCGTACAGAAGAAAAATAACAAACCCCCAACATTCCCCACATAACACAAAACCATACCCAACAGAACCACCCGGAAACAGAGCAAGAACCAGCATAAAAAACGCATGTCAAAATTACAAAAACAGCAACAGCAAAAACAGCAACGACCGTAGTACACAGGACCCCGCAGCCCCAAGACCCTAGTTCGAGTCCAGCTTCTCCGCCTGTACAAAGGCCCACGCCTCCTCCGGGGGCTCGAAGTAGTAGTGCCGGTCCTTATATGTCACCCACAGACGCGCAGGCTGCAACTTTCCAAATTTGACCTGCTTGGCATGCAGCACCGCCTTCGTCCGGTTAAACCCGGCCCGCCGCTTAGCCACCTCCACACTCCAGTCCTGGTAGATTCGCACTACCGAATTCTCCCACTTGCTGCTCCTCCTTCTTGGCCCAGCGCAGCACACACTCCCCGTCACTGAACCGATGGAACCGCACCAGCACCGCCCACGGGGGTTCATTCGACTTGGGCCTCCTGGCCAGCACTCTGTGGGCCCCCTCCAGCTCCAGAGGGAAATGGGAGGACCCTACCCCCATCAACTAATTCAGCATCATGGCCACATAGGACGGAAGATCTGACCCCTCCAGCCCCTCCGCCAGGCCCAGGATCCTCAAATTCTTTCGCCTCGAGCGAACGTCCAGCTCCTCCAAGCGGTCTTGCCACTTTTTGTGAAGTGCCTCGTGCATCTCCACCTTCCCCACGAGGACCACGGCCTCCTCCTCCCAATCAGCGGCCTGCTGCTGCAACTCCTGAATGGCCGCCCCCTGGGCTGTCTGGGTCTCAAGCAGCTTGTTGGTAGTCGCATTCAAGGAGTCCAGCAACTCAGCCTTCAGCTCCGCAAAACAGCGCAGAAGAGCAGCTTGCTGCTTCTGCGCCCACTTCCACCAATCCTCGGGTGCTCCACCGGCCGCCATTTTTTCCTCCTTCCCCCGCTTTTTCTGGGGAGCTGCTGCAGCCTTTTCCTTTGCCCCACTCCGGGTGCGCACCATAAATTACGGGGAATGTACCTCCAAACACCTTCCCCCACCGGGAATCGTCGAAACAGTGCCGTTTGGGGCCCTAAAACAGGCCCGAAAGTCCTTTGATAGGGGGAGCTGCCGAACGTGCAGCTTAGCTCCGCATCACCGCAACCAGAAGTCATCACCTGCAAACTTAGCAACAGTGCCTTCAGTAGCTTCTTCCAGATCATTAATGAATATTGTAAACAGTTGTGGTCCCAGCACAGACCCCTGAGGCACACCACTAGTCACCGGCTGCCATCCTAAAAAGACCCCTTCATCCCCACTCTTTGCCTTCTGCCAGTCAGCCAATCCTCTAACCATGCCAAGATCTTACCCTCAACACCATGGGCTTTTAACTTATTTAACAGTCTCCTATGCAACACCTTGTCAAAAGCCTTCTGGTAATCTAAATAAATCACGTCCACTGATTCTCCTTTGTCTAACTTGCTTGTTACTTCCTCAAAGAACTCTAACAGATTTGTCAGACACGACCTCCTTTGACAAAGCCGTGCTTAATCAGTCCTATTTTGTCATGCACTTCCAAGTACTTCGCAATCTCATCTTCAATAACAGACTCTAAAATCTTACCAATGATCGAAGTCAGGCTAACCGGCCTATAATTTACCAGCTTCTGCCTCCCTCCCTTCTTAAACAGTGGTGTTACATTAGCCACCTTCCAGTCCTCTGGGACCCTTCCTGCCTCCAGTGATTCCTGAAAGATCATCACTAATGCCTTCACAATTTCCTCAGCTATCTCTTTCAGGACCCTGGGGTGTTGTCCATCCAGTCTAGGTGACTTATCCACCTTCATACATTTCAGTTTCCCCAGAACCTTCACCTTTGTAATGGTCACTGCACTCATCTCTGCCTCCTGGTTCTCCTGGAGCTCTGGCATCCCACTGGTGTCTTCCACCAGTAATCTCCTTTATTTAAGCACAAAACACCAGTGTTTGATTTTAGCTTCTCACCCTCCATCTGTATTTTAAATTCCGCCATATTGTGATCGCTCCTTCCGAGAGGATCCCTAACTGTGAGATCATTCATCAATCCTGCCTCATTACACAGGACCAGATCAAGGACCGCTTGTTCCCTCATAGTTTCCATTACATACTCTTCTCGGAAACTATCGCTGATACATTCTGAAAACTTGCCCTGAAGGCTGCCTTGACCGACCTGGTTAAACCAATTGACATGTAGATTAAAATCCCCCATGATAACTGCTGTACTATTTCTACATGCATGTTTTATTTCTTTGTTTATTGCCTGCCCCACCGTAATGTTACTATTTGGTGGCCTATAGATTACTCCTGTCAGTGACATTTTTGCCTTCCTATTCCTGATTTCCACCCAAATGCATTCAACTCTATCCTCTCTAGCACCGATGTCATCCCTCACTACTGCCCGGATGTCATCCTTAATAACATCCACTCACCATCCACTCTGTCCTTCCGAATAGTTTGATACCCTTGGATATTTAACTCCCAGTTGTGACCATCCTTTAACCATGTTTCACTAATGGCCACTAAATCATAGCCATTCACGATGAAAAATGAAATGAAATGAAAATGAAATGAAAAGAAATGAAATGAAAATCGCTTATTGTCACAAGTAGGCTTCAAATGAAGTTACTGTGAAAAGCCCCTAGTCGCCGCATTCCGGCGCCTATTCGGGGAGGCTGGCACGGGAATTGAACCGTGCTGCTGGCCTGGCATTGTCTGCTTTCAAAGCCAGCGATTTAGCCCTGTGCTAAACCAGCCCCTGATTTGTGCCATCAACTCATTTACCTTATTCTGAATACTCTGAGTATTCAGGTAAAGTGCCCATATGTTGGCTTTTATACCGCAGTTTTAAATGTTTTTTTTAAATTTAAAGTTGCCAATTATTTTTTCCAATTAAGGGGCAATTTAGCATAGCCAGTCCACCTATCCTGCACATCTTTGGGTTGTAGAGGTGAAACCCACACAGACACGGGGAGAATGTGCAAACGCCTCACGGACAGTGACCCAGGGCCGGGATTCGAACCCGGGTCCTCAGCGCCATAGGCAGCAATGCTAACCACTGTGCCACCAGTTTTAAATGTTAACACCTCTATCAGTAACCACTCCTCAGTTATTTTTCCTTTTAACTTTTCTCCTAATTTTCCTTATCGTTGAACCTGTATCTTTATGTAATAACCTGCTGTGTCACTTTCCATTTATGTTTCTACTTCCCGTTTTATTCCTTTTAGTATTACTGGGCCTATTCACTGAGCTCTCCTCAGTCACTGTACCCGTACTGTGGCCCTTTTGATTTTTGACGGCGGCTTCTCTTACATTTTCCCCCTTACTACCTTTCGTTTCTGGCCCCGTTTTACTTCCCTCTGACTTCCTTCATTGGTTCCCATCACCCTGCCACATTAGTTTAAACCCTCCCCAACAGTACTAGCAAACAGCCCCCTATGACATCGGTTCCAGTCCTGCCCACGTGCAGACCGTCCGGTTTGTACTGGTCCCACCTCCCCCAGAACCGGTTCCAATACCCCAGGAATTTGAATCCCTCTCTCTTGCACCATCTTGCGAGCCACGCATTCATCCTAACTATCCTGACACTCCTACTCTGACTAGCTCATGGCACTGGTAACAATCCGAAGATTATTACCTTTGAGGTCCTACTTCTTAGTTTAACCCCTAACTCCCTGAATTCAGCTTGTAGGATTTCATCCCGTTTTTTACCTGTATCGTTGGTTACTATAGGGGCTTTCCACAGTAACTTCATTGAAGCCTACTTGTGACAATAAGTGATTATTATTATATGCACCACGACAGCAGGTTGTTCACCCTCTCTCCCCCCCACAGAATGTCCTGCAGCCGCTCCAAAATATCCTTGCACCAGGGAGGTAACATATCATCCTGGAGTTTCGATTGCATCCGCAGAACCGTCTGTTTATCCCCCTTACGATTGAATCCCCTATCACTATAGCCCTGCCATTCTTCTTCCTGCCCTCCTGTGCAGCAGAGCCAGCCACGGTGCCCTGAACCTGGCTGCTGCTGCCTTCCCCCTGATGGGCCATCTCCCTCAAAATTATCCAAAGCGGTATATCTGTTTTGCAGGGAGATGACCACAGGGGGCACCTGCACTGCCTTCCTACTCTTGCTCTGTCTTTTGGTCACCCATTTTCTATCTCCCTCAGTAATTTTCACGTGCAGTGTGACCAAATCGGCGAATGTGCTGTGCATGATGTCCTCAGCATCGCAGATGCTCTAAAGTGAGTCCATTGCAGCTCCAGAGCCGTCAAGATGTCTAACAGGAGCTGCAGCTGGACACACTTCGTGCACGTGAAGGAGCCAGGGTCAGTGGACATGTCCCTGAGCTTCCACATCGCACATGAGGTGCATGGCACAGGTCTGGGATCTCCTTCCATGTCTTAAACTTTAGGTTAACTTATACAACTACAATGCCAAAGAGCAAAACATAGAAAAAGACAAAAGAAAGATAAATGAAAAGAAAAACTATTTACCAGTCACTGACCAGGGATAAAAAGTACCTCCTCACCCAGCTTCGAATTCCCAAACTCACTCTTTGCTGTGCCTCACTCCTGGCTGCGCCTTCTCTGTTTCACTGGGAGAACTCACTGAGAGTGAGTTACAAGTTGCTCTTTTAAATTGGCCTGAGATGACTCGCCTCACCTGCTAAAGTTGTATCAAAGCAGCCTTTAGGTGACTGGGAGTTAACTGCCAATAGTTATGTGAGTGGGTGGGGCAGCCCCTTATTAACCTTCACTGCACAATTTCTAGATTAAATTAAATTAAATTTCTGAAATCGAAAAAGCCAAATGTTTCCATAAGAATTTGTGTCACTTTCACACAACTCAATAAAGTGCAAAAACTTTAGGATTGCGTTTAAGTCACAGTTCAGGGCCTGCAGTTCCCGATGAGCCACGGGGCCTTTTTGCGCTGGCCAGGGTGTGGCCATGCATGCTCAGTTGGTGTCTTTTCCCGACTTGAGATCAGGAACTTGGATCTCTTGCACATGCATCAGCTGGGTGATTGCCTCATGTGCGCAGGTTGTTGTATTCACCATCGTTAGACCTGGAGCTGTTCCTGTGTGACGTGCTTAGAAAGAAAAGAAGTGAAACTGCATCAAACTGAAGGTCTGGTGAGCTAAAGACAACGTCATTCAAAGGAAGATGTCCCAGGAAGCAGGACACAGGGAAGGGGACAGGGAGGAGACCCCAAATCAAGAAGAATGTCCCAAATCAGGGTGTGGGATAGAAGGAACTATTAGAAAAACGTCCCAGGCTGGGACGAAAACAGAGGTCAGAGAAAGATCCCATTGAGTCAAGATAAACAACAGGGCCAGAGAAAAAGTTTCAGTTCAACAAAGAGCTGTGTGGAGTAGAATTGAAGGAAAGTGGACTTGAGAGAAGTCCTGAAGATCTGAGAGGGCTGGCGATAGCTGGTGATTCCTTGCTGCCAGCTGTAAGGGCAAAGAGACCCTTTTGGAGCAGTGATGTTCTGCTTGGCACCTTCAAAGATCTAAAACTGTGCTTCGAAGCCGAAGCTTGAGTATGCTCAGAGATCCAGAGGAGAGGAGTCTCCGAAGGCAATGAAACCCTTAAGATGGATTCATGTGGAAGCCATCCCAATGGACGTTTGCAGAGAATTCCAAGATGAGTTTTTCAGATGTGATGACTGGTAACCCTCGTGAGAAAGACAGATTTTCAGTAAGATAGAAACATAGAAAATAGAAGAAAGAGAGGCCATTCGGCCCTTCAAGCCTGCTCCACCATTCATTATGATCATGTCTGATCATGAAGTTCAATGCCCTGATCCTGCCTTTCTCCCATAATGCATATACCTTGATCCCTTTCCCTCCAAGAGCTATATCCAATTTCTTCTTGAAATTACACGTTTTGGCCTCAACTACTTTTTGTGGCAACAAATTCCAAAGATTCACCACTCTCTGGGTGAAGGAATTTCTTCTCACCTCAGTCTTAACAGGTTTACTCCAAACTATGACCCCTAGTTCTTGACTCCACCACCATCAGGAACATTCTTTCTGAATCTACCCTGTCTAATCCTGTTAGAATTTTGTAAGTTTCTATGAGATCCCCTCTCACTCTTCTAAACTTCAATGAATATAATCCTAACTGATTTAGTCACACCTCATACCACAGTCCCATGATCCCAGGAATCAGCCTGGTAAACCTTTGCTGCACTCCCTCCATAGCCAGAACATCCTTCATCAGATAAGGACACCAAAACTGCACACAATACTCCAGGTGTGGCCTCAACAATGCCCTAACCCATTTGCAGTAAAACATCTCTATTTCTATACTCAAATCCTCTCACTATGAAAGCCAACATACCATTTGCCTTCTTTACTGCCTACTGTACCTAGGTTTACTTTCAGCGACTGATGCACGAGGACACCAAGGTCTCGCTGAGTATCCACCTCTCTCAATTTACACCCATTCAAATAATAATCTGTCTTCCTATTTTTGTTACCAAAGCGGATAGCCTCACATTTATCCACGTTATCCTGCATCTGCCATGCGTGTGCCCACTCACTCAGCCTGTCCAAATCGCGCTGAAGCATCTCTGCATCCTCCTCACAGCTCACCCTCCCACCCAACTTTGTATCATCAGCAAATTTGGGAATAATAGATTGAGTTCCCTTGTCCAAATCATTAATAGATAATGTGGACAGTTGGGGTCATCGCACAGATCCCTGTGGTTCCCCCTCCACTGGTCACTGTCTGCCAATCATAAAAAGACCCATTTATTCCAACTTTTTGCTTCCTGTCTGCTAACCAGTTTTTGATCCATCTTAAGACACTACCTGCAATTCCAGCCTCTTTAACTTTGTCAAGCATGATTTTCCTTTTGGAAATCCATGCTGACTTTGTCTGATTACAAATGCTGTGCTATGAAATCCTTGATAATGGACTCCAGCAACTTCCCTACCACCAATAGTAGGCTCACTAGTCTATGGTTTTCACACTGGTTTTCTCTCTCCCTCCCTTTTTCAATAGCAGGGTTACATTCGCCAGTCTGTAGGAACGATTTCAGAGTCAGAAGAATTTTGGAAAATGACCATCATTGGATCTACTATTTCTAGAGGCACTTCTTTAAGCATTCTGGGATGAAGATTATCAGGCCCTGGAGATTTGTCCACCTTCCAGCCTCCCCAAACAGGCGCCGGAATGTGGCGACTAGGGGCTTTTCACAGTAACTTCATTAAAGACTACTTGTGACAATAAGCGATTTTCATTTCATTTTCATTTTCATTCAATTCCATTAATTTCCCCAAAAGCATTTCTTTACTCATATTAACTTCCTTCAGCTCCTCACTAAAACGTGTGTTACTCAGAACTTCCGCGACATTATTCATATCTTCCTTTGTGAAGACAGAAGCAAAGAATGAATTTAGTTCCTCAGCCATTTCTTTGTTCCCTGTTATGAATTCCCCCATTTCTGGCCTACATTAGTTTTATCAATCTTTTTTTATCTTCACAAACCTATGGAAACTTTTGCGGTCAGTTTTTATGTTCCTCACTAGTTTACTTTCAAATTGAATTTTCCCCTTCTTAATCATTCCCTTGGCCTGCCTTTGCTGAATTTTAAACTGTTCCCAATCCTCAGGTTATGCTTTTGCCACTGTATGTTATGCCTCTTCTTTGAATCTAATAGTATCTCTAATTTCCCTTGCAAGCCATGGTTTGGCCATAGTACCCTTTCTACTCTTGCACAGTACCCAGTCCAAGATGGCCTGCCTGCTCCCTTGTTAATTCCTCAACATACTGGTCCAGAAATCCATCCTGTATACACTCCAGAAGTTCCTCTTCTATTGTACTGTAACTAAGTTGAGTCACCCAATCTATATGCAGATTAAAGTCACCCATAATCACAGATGTTCCTTTATCACATGCGTATCTGATTTCTTTCTAATGCTATTCCGAACATGACCACTGTAGTTTGGTGGTCTGTAGACCACTCCTGCAAACGATTTTTGCTCCTTAATGTTTCTTCACTCGACACAGACAGATTCCACCTCATCTGTACTATATCTTTCCTGAATATTGTATCAGTATCTTCTTTAATCAACAATGCAATTCCACCACCTTTTCCTTTCTGTCTGTCCTTCCTAAAAACTGAATCGCCCTCAATGTTTAGTTCCCATCTTTGGTCACCTTGGAGTCACATCTCCATAATCCGCAATATCATGCCCCTTTAGATCTGTCTGCGCAACTAATTCATCCATTTTATTTAGATAGATTAGCTCAGTGTAACAAGCGTCTGGGTAGTTATGGAGAAATCCATAGAATTGGTTTGGTGACATCTGTCATTTACTTTTGAGTGTGGTCTGTCTGACTGCAGTTCATCTAATTCACATGCACCACATAGTTACCCTGAATATTAGTTTAAGGTAGATATGGTAAATAGATTTTTCTTTCTAAATTTGTATGTGCCTGTCAAGATATAACTGGGGTGAAGGAATAATAAATATTTGAATCATTTCCTTGTATTTGTATTGAGGTCTTTCTAACTGGTGTAATGAAGTTCATTTTTCATGTTTAATATATATTTTATTCTTTGTGAATTTGTTCAGTAACATTCCTCCACAGTTTCTAAAAATGAAAGTTGGGGGGCGCAATTCTGCCAAAGGGAGACAAACAGACGACGCCGGAGGGAAACCCGGAGTGTTTCGCTCCTGCGGCGGAGGCCGCTCCTCGCCCCCTATTCTCCCCCCCACGGGGGCTAGGAGCGGCGGCGCGTGAATTACGAGCGCCCAGCCTTGATGCTTGCGTCAAAGCGGCGCGCCGGGAATGACGTGGCCGGCAGGGCCTAAGTGACGTCAGACGCGCATGCGCAGGTTGGCTGGCGCCAACCCGCTCATGTGCGGTTGCCGTCTTCCCCTCCGCTACCCCGCAAGACATGGCGACTTGATAATACGGGGTGGCGGGGGGAAAAGAGTGCGTCTTTTAGAGACGCCGGCCCGACAATCGTTGGGTACCGATCACGGGCCAGACATCTCCTGAGCACGCCCGTGGTGCTCGATCCTCCCTCCGCCCCCCACAGACCCCACACTCACTGGTCGGGCGATGTTCACGCCGGCAGCGACCAGGTGTGGTTGGCGCCGGCGTGAACTGGTCAGATTCGGCAGGCTGCTTGGCCCATCCGGGCCGGAGAATCGCCGGTCGCCATGAGAAACGGCGAGCGCCGATTCTCCGAGCGGCCTGTTGCAAAACGCGACAGGCCATTTTGGGGGTGGTGGAAGAATCGCAGGGGGTGCCAGGGCGGCGTGGCGTGATTCGCCCGGCCCTCCCGCGATTCTCCCTCCCAGCGTGGGGAGCGGAGAATCGCACCCGGGATCTATCATACCAACTTTCACTCCAGGGTCTGACTAGTCCTGTAGTAATATCATCTGGATTCATAACAGAAGTCCATTCAATGATATAAGTAGATGAGAGCTCAGCAAAATTAAGGACAACCTCAATATTCTGTAAAGTAGACGCTAACAGTGGATTTAGGTCAAAGTCCCTGTCATGATATGAAAATGAAAAATGAAAATTGTTTATCGTCACAAGTAGGCTTCAATTAAGTTACTGTGAAAATCCCCTAGTCGCCACATTCCGGCGCCTGTTCGGGGAAGCTGGTACGGGAATTGAACCGTGCTGCTGGCCTGCCTTGGTCTGCGTTGAAAGCCAGCTATTTAGCCCAGTGTGCTAAACCAGCCCCTGATATGCGCAAATGCACATAATGAGATACAGATAGGCAGTGACAGACACCCAGTACAGCCAATCAACACACAGGACAGAAAACAATCATTCACCAGGCAGAACACTAGAAGGTAGTCTCCCACTATAAAACACAGGAGGCATCAACATTCTGCCTCTTTCCACAGGTGACAACTGTAGTGACAGTCAGGGGTATATATCATTTAGCACCTTCTACACATGGCTCAGAGCTCGTCTGGTCTTGTTAGTTATAACAAGCACGCTTAGATTAGTAAAGCGTCAAACCCACAGCGAACTGTGTGCACTGCTTAACAAGTTGAATAAAGCACATTGAACTAACATCACAGTTTGGAGTCTACTTTCAAGTACAACTGGATCCAATTGCAGTCCGTGTTACCCCAGGGTGATTAACAAGACAGTCCCCATTTCGAAGATTCTGTTTTATCAGGTTAGCCTTTGAAATAACATCAGCACCAGATATCGTTCAAATAACAATGTCAAATCTTTCAGAGGGCTTACTCAGGGTTGTTTGCCGCATGAATGATGTGTTGATAAATGGGTCCACTCAATCTGAATATGGCATGAGAGTGAGAATAGTGTTGAGAAGACTACAAGAGGCAGGTTTGACACTCATTTTCTTGGTAGTAAGTGAATCTGGAAGAAAGGCTGTTCCACCAAAGGCCAAAGCCATAAACAAATTTCCGGCTCCAAGGAACATCGTGGAGTTGCAAAGGTTCATGGGAACAACCTGGCTGTACCACCCTGACACCACTGCAGTGCCAGGCTGGCAGTGCCCAGGTGCCAGAGGGAGAGCCAGTGGACCACCCTGCTCTGTCCCTGACTACCCAGGGGTCTGGAAAGCCCCCCAGGTGGCGTGACGCTGGTCCACATTTGTATGGACCAATACTAAACAGCGCCTGGCGGAGGCTTTCCTGGGGAGAGTTTCCAGACCCTGGGAGAATGTGGCAAGATATTTAAGTGAGCCCATTGGATATCTGGATTTGGGCCAGTGAGGGCGAGATCCAGATTGCGACAAAGCTCGACGATGCTGTTGAATCGCATCGAGTTTCTCTCAAAGGCAGCAATCAACAGAGTTAAGAGTTTGGATTCTTTGTCCAGTGGAAACTGTTAAAAGCCACTGTTAGCATCTAATATTGTGAAGACTGAGCTCCTTGTGAGCTGCACCAAACCCTCGTCAATGGTCGCTGGCGGGGGAATTTCTCTTTCTGTCGGCGTTCAGTTCTGTACGGTAAACAAATAATCATTAGTTTTTGGTACGGGCATAATGCCAAAGCACCAAAAAGTGGGCAGGGTAACAGGTGATACCACCCACTGCTGTAGCATGACATTGATCTCCCTCGTGACCTTTAGTAAGAGAGGGTGAGGGACCTTTCACATGTAAATCAGCACACCGCGAAGCAGTTGGTTGCAAGGTGAAGCTATTTTTAGCTTCCCCAGACCAGCGGACAATTTTGGGAATTCTCTCTTGAGCGGGTCAGGCCTATCTATACTGACCTGCTCTTGAATCTTGTAAATAAGGCGCAGGTCAGTGCCAGCTCCACGGCTCAGGATGGAGGATGCCTGCTGGTGGAAAATGCAAAGGGCTTCAGTAATTTCCCTTCCTTTATGACAGAGTGGCAGCCATCTGACTTTCTACCTTCTGTACAATTACCCTGGACCATAGAATCAGGTGGTGGATGGCTGGAGGAACCCTGCTTTCTGCCATGGAAGAGATAAAGATGAAATGGGAAGAGGAACTGGGGAAGGTGCTTGAAGAGAGACTGTGGTGTGAGGTGTTACGGAGGGTGAATGTCTTGACTTCTTGTGCATCATTTGAGAGAATGGACACTCCCTTTCCTGTTTACAATTTAAAAGTCGGCTTTTGGTCACAAACCATTATTTCAGCAGTCCAAAAATGTCCTTTTGATGCTGTGACTTCAGCTAAGTGGTTTACAAGATGCGTTTGGGAGGAATGGTGCCTTTAAAATTCTGACCTGGAGCTGAAATCTTCCTGTTGTGCTGGCGGTTTGAAAATGCCTCCTCCTATAGCAGGAGTGGCACTCTGTTAATGACTGGACAGGCATGATAGCAATCTGATCATTTCCCGCCATAACAGAAACATCTCACAGTGGCTACAATTGTCCCCAATCGCTTCCTGCAGTTCTCATTGGCAGATGTTCTGTGAACTGGCAACCGATATCGATCATTTTGAAACGATCAATATTTCCTGCAAACCTCTGGGTAGCTTTGCCGAACTTTGCCTGTTTTATACCAGTGTCGTTTTTCAAACTGAAGTATGAGTTGAAGGTTCTAAGGACCTCTGCTTATCTAGTGGTCTCCTCAATCACTGCCGTGTTAAAATATTTTCAGTTCTGCTGATGATTGTGCAATCTGACCTGATACTTTTCTGGTTTATCCACAAGCCTGGGGGCAGTGCAGGTGAAGTTACAAGGCTCATTGATCCCGTGCACAGTTTGGTCAAGGCCCACCACGTGTTCTAGGGGCTCAGAATGTGTTAAGGCTTTCTCGATAACTCTCTCCACCTATTTCAAGCTCAATTTACTGCCATGACCATTTTGCAAGTGTGGTTCAGCTTTCTTACCGTCGATTGAGATCCTTATAAAATGGTCCACAGACCACTGCCACCATATATTAATCTCACAACCGGACTGTGGTTCCTTCAGTGGAAGAGAGCTATAAACCATGCTGTTGCAAGCTGCTGAAGATTTATTGACTATTTACAGAGACAGACTTTGGCGAGACTCCATTAGAACCTTCTCCTTTCAGGTTCCAGTTGCATGTGATCTGACATCATCTGATACCACTGATGAAGCAATCTAGCTATTCACACATGGGGCATGATTCTCCCAGCCCCGCACCGGGCCGGTGAATCGGCGCAACCGTGCCACGCCACCCCGGTCGCTGCCAGCAGGAACTCTGCGTGAAGAGTCGGGGGGCGGCCTGTGGGGGGTGGGAGGGGGGCTCTATCCCCGGGAGGGGGGCCTCCGATGGGGTCTGGCCCGCGATCGGAGCCCATCGATTGGCGGGCCGGCCTCTCCCCCGGGCCTACTTTGTTGCGCGTCTGGCCCCTGAACCCCCGCGCCATGTTGCGTCGGGGCCGGAGAGTTCAGTAAAGCCACCGCGCATGCACGGATCGGCACATCGCCGCTGCGCATGCGCGGGTTGGCGCCGCCCCCAGTGTGCGCCAGGAAGTGAGACTGGAGCGGCGTGAACTGCTCCAGTGCCGTGCTGGCCTCCTGTGGGGGCCAGGATCGCTACTGCCCGTGCTCGTTTCGCGCCGTCGTGAAATGCGATGGCGTTCATGATGGCGCGGACACTCTGCCCGCGATCGGAGATTCGCGCCCATGAGCTATTAACCCTTTATACTACACAAGCAGAGACTTGGGGGAGAAATGGAGAAAGTTAGCTTAAGTCCCATAAAGGTTTAACTATAATTGTCTGTCATACAATAGAAGGGAAGGACATATTCATGCAACGTGAGAATCTGGGACACTCAAAAGTGAAAGTAAGAGAAAAACAAGCATGAACGGTCAGGAATTTGCAAGAGTGCTTGCAACAATCAGTAAATATGTTAAAATAAGTCTTAAGATTGTTTATGGCTAGCAGTCTTCAGGAATCTTTGAAACTATTCCAGTCCAACAGCACAGTAAAATATGTCTGACATGTCCTCCCCTCTTTTCTTGTACCCTTTATATCTTTTACAGGACGATTCACATGTATCGAAGTAAGATTCCATCTTGAGAGGCAAATGGGCTATTATTTAATTCAGATGTACATTCCAAGTCTTCTAATTGTGATTCTATCCTGGGTGTCATTTTGGATAAACATGGATGCTGCTCCTGCTAGAGTAGCTTTAGGTATTACAACAGTGCTTACCATGACAACGCAGAGCTCTGGATCCCGTGCTTCACTGCCTAAGGTAGGAGATTGAATTATTTGCTTGGAATTACTTAACCATGAATAAATATATTAAGTGACCCAGAGCTTGTGTGTCCATTGCCTATAATCGTCCCCTTGCTAAATTCCCTATCTCGGCTGCCCATTGTCCAGAAGCATGAAAGAAAGGCATGCTGAATACCTCAAGCGAGCTGAGATCAAAATTAAGGGCATCACATGCAATGTCAGCTGGACCATAGGTTAAACACCTCTCATCATTTTCTTTTCCTTTGAAGTAAGTGTGAAATTTAAAAAAAAGGAAACTAAGAAATCAAAAAGAGGGCATGAAAAAATGCTGGCAAGTAAAGTCAAGGGAAACCTAAAGTTGTTTTACAGGTAGATAAAGTATAGGAGGATAACAAAGGAAAGAATAGAGCCTATTCCAGACCAAAAAGGGTAACCTCTGTCCAGATGTTGTGGATGAGGTTCTCCAAGAATAATTTATTTCCGAAAGAGGGATTCACGTTTTAAGAGTGGAAGTACTAAATAGTTTGAGCTTCTTGAAAATAGATCAATTCCCAAGTCCAGATGAAAGATAAGACATAAAGCTTCGACAGAGGGTCACCTGGACTTGAAACATTAGCTCTTTTCTCTCCCGACAGATGCTGCCAGACCTGCTGAGATTTTCCAGAATTTTCTCTTTGGTTTCAGATTCTGGGGCTGTTTAGCACAGGGCTAAATCGCTGGCTTTGAAAGCAGCCCAAGCAGGCCAGCAGCACGGTTCGATTCCCGTAACAGCCTCCCCGAACAGGCGCCGGAATGTGGCGACTAGGGGCTTTTCACAGTAACTTCATTTGAAGCCTACTCGTGACAATAAGCGATTTTCATTTCATTTCATTCATTTCATTTCAGATTCCAGCATCCGCAGTAATTTGCTTTTACCCAGATGAAAGATAGCAGGTTGTTAAGATAAGCAGAGGTCCTAATTGTGAAGCCTTTAACCATCTTCCCTGGCTACAGGAGTGGTGCCTAGGGTTTGGAGGTCCACCAACTTGGTACCATTGTTTAAAAAGAACAAGATAATTGGGATAATTATAGGCCAGTTCACTCAACTTTGGTTGGGGGAAAATTATTGGAATCAATTCTACGGGACAGTATAAACCTTGATTTGGAAAGGCGTGGATTAATCAAGGAAAGTCAGCAGTGATTGTTGAGAGAAGGTTATGTCTGACTAAAACAAAAGCAAAATACTGCTGGAATCTGAAGCAAAAACAGGGAATGCTGAAAAAGCTCAGCAGGCCTGTTGGGAGAGAAAACAAAGTTTACATTTTGAGTCAGCATGACTCTTCTTCAAAACTAAAGAACAACAGATGTTACCAAACCTGCTGAGATTTTCCAGCACTCGCTGTTTTTGAGTTATGTTTGACTAACGTTTTTTTTAATAAATTTAGAGTACCCAATTTTTTTTTTCAACTAAGGGGCAATTTAGCGTGGCCAATCGATGAAATTTACACATCTTTGGGTTGTGGGGGTGCAAACTCCACACGGACAGTGACCCAGGGCTGGGATTCGAACCCGCGTCCTCAGCGCTGTAGGCAGCAAAGATAGCCACTGCGCCACGTGCCGCCCTTTTGTTTGACTAACTTGATTGAATTTTTTGATTACTGGATGGCAGTGCGGTGACAGTAGCCTACATTATTTTAACAAGGTTTTTGACAAGGTCCCACATGGTCAGCGAGTAAAAGAAGTAAACATTGTTTGGATCGAAGGAAGAATGGAACATTCGAACCAAATTTGCTTAGTGGCAGGAAGAAAGGGTCATGGTTGATGGGAATTTTGCAACTCAAAGGCTATTACCAGTGGAATGCTGCTGGGCTCAGTACTGCGTACCTTGATTTTTGATTCTAATTTAAACTCAACTTGTGGAGCTATGATAAAGTTTCCAGATAACGCAGAAGTTGGCTGTTTGGTTGACAGTGAGAAGGAAAGCTTTAGAAAGCAGGAAGGCAAAAATGGTGTGGTCAGACGGGCTGAAAAGTGCAAATTGGAATTCAATCTGGAGAAGTGTGGGTAAATACTTTTTGGAAGATACAAAAAGGCAAGGGAATACACAATAAATGGACGGTGGGGGGGGGGGGGGGGGGGGCACGGAGAAATGTTGAGAAACTTTGGAATATATGTCCGCAGATACTTGAATGCATCCATCAGGTGGACAAGAATGCTGGCATACTATCATTTAATAGCTGATGCATAGAATATAAGAGCAGGGAGGTGGTCATTGGAACTGTGTACAATACTGGGGGACTGTGGGGTCATCGCTTTATTAGTGGATTTGCCATCCAGAGGCCTGGGGTAATTACGTGGTGGTGGGAGTTCAAATCCCTCAATGCCAGAAACATAGAAAATAGGAGCAGGAGTAGGTGATTTGGACCTTCGACCCTGCTCCACCATTCAACATGATCACGGCTGATCCTCTATCTCAATGCCGTTCTCCCCATGCCTCTTGACGCCTTTGGAGTATTGAATTCTATCTATTTCCTTTTTAAATATATTCAGTGACTTGGCCCCCACAGCCTTTCGGAGTAGACAATCATGTTTGCTGCCTAGAAGAGGCATAATGATTCCCCTCCTTTTCCTATCTTCAGATTTTGGGTATTGTTCAATACACTTTGCTCTCAAAGAACCGCGGCAGCTGGGAATTCAAATTCAATTAATTAATGATGATAAAAGATGGACAGGTTTGAGTAGAGCATAAACGCCATTGTGGATGGTCTGTTTCTGTGCTATGGAACCACGAGTTACACCACAGCTTGAATACTAATGCGCAGTTCTGGTAAAAAGAACACAAGATTTTGGGGCAGGGGAAGACTAAATGGCCTCCTGAACTTGCTCTGCCTTTCAATATGGCCAACCTTGAGCTTCAACTCCCCTTTCCCGCCTGCTCCCTTGACACCCTGAGAGACCAAACAGTTGTTTATCTCAGTCTTGAACACAGTCAACAATGGTCACCACATTCCAGGAAAGATGTGCTGGCACTGGGCAGGGTGCAGACGAGATATGTGAGATGGTGCCTCGACTGGAAAATGTTATCATTGAGGAAAGTTTGGATTGGTCGGAGTTGTTTTTCTTGGAACAGAGGGAGATGAGGGATGATTTAATTGAGGTGTAAAAAAATGATGAGGGTCCTAAATAGAGTAAAGAGGTATGATCAATTTACCACAGTGGTGGAGTCAGAAAACCGATTGAAAGTAATTGGAAAGAACGCTACCATACTGCCGGTGAGTAAATGTTTCTTCATCGCTTCTCCACCCTGCTACCAATAGAACTCACTGGCTGGAATTTTGCAACCATTCCCATCGGTGGGACATTCCAGTCTCGCCGATGGCGAGCCCCCACCATGTGTTTCCCTGTGGTGGCGGTCCATACAATGGGAAACCATTGACAAGGGGGGGACCAGAGGATCCCACCAGCAGCCATGACCGGGCCACCTCCACTTCCGTGAAATACGCGGCGGGTAGGCACTGAAAACCACGTCCACTGCCTAATTGGGTGGTAAAAGCAGGAGCTCTCACCACATTTACAGAGTACTTGGATGTCTACTTGAAGAATCATGACCTGCAAAACTATGGATTCAGCGCAGGAAGGCATAATTAGGCTAAATAACTCGTCACTGACCAGCAAGACACAATAGGCTGAATGGCAGCCTTCTGTATTGGAAATATTCAATGGTCCTATGAAGTAGAGCAGGGAATCTTTATTCGGTATGTAGCTTTTCCGTATCAGATCGGAGTTTACACGGTACTGACACTGAGCCTCAATAGCAATGAGCAAACACATTTGACCTTGATGCTGACTGCCAGCGAAGCTCCATATCAGGAATGGATCGTCCAGAACTACCTGGCTTGTTCCAAAAGTCAACCAAACCCCATCACGTCCATTATCCGAATAACACAAAGTTCATCATAAGTTTACTCACTAGCATTATCATCTAAGTAGAGGGAAATCAGTTTTATCTAGTCCAAAGATGTGCAGTTTAGGTGGATTGGCCAGGGTAAATTGCCTTAGTGTTCAAAAAGTTTGGGTGTGGTTGCTGGGTTAGGGTGGAGGCATGGGCTTGGGTGGGGTGCTCTTTCCAAAGGCCGGTGCAGACTTGATGGGCCGAATAGCCTCCTTCTGCACTGTAAATTCTGAGATTCTGTGACTTATTCTCCATCTAATCACACAGTTTATAATGCTTCACCTGAACCTGACTTACTAAATCATATAGATAGTAATGCTCTGGGTACACAGGTTCAAATCCCACACTGCAGTTGGTGAAACTTGAATTCAATACATGTCTGGATTTAAAAGTCTAATGATGACCATTTTTGATTGTTGATCATGTGCTTTAGGGAAGGAAATCTGCCATCCTTACCGGACTTGGCCTCCATCCACAGCAACATGGTTGATTCTTAACCTCCCCCTCAAGGACAATTCGGGATGGGTAATAAACCCAGCCTGCGCAGCCCACATCCCATGAACAATGTTTTTAACAACCCTGCATATTCTTTTTCAGATAAAAATCCAATTCCTTCTTAAATGCCTCAATTAACGCTCACTCTCGGGCAGTGCATTCCGGATCCTAAGCACTTGATGCATGAAAAGGTTGTCCCTCATGTCATTGCTTCAATTTCTCCCTGTCTACATTGTCTAGACCCCTCCTAATTTTCAATACTGGCACCAAATCACTTTTCATCTTTTTCTTTCTCCAAGGAAGACCGTAAGGTGGCAGGACTAGGTGGAGAGAGACGTCAATAAAGCATATTGCATTCTGGGCTTTATTAATAGGAGCATAGAGTACAAAATCCAGGAGGTTATGCTGAACTTATACAAGACACTAGTTAGACCTCAGCTGGTATATTGTGTACAGTTCTGGGTGTCACACGAGGAGGGATGTGAACGCATTGGAGAGAGTGCAGAAGAGGTTTACGAGAATGGTTCCACGGATGAAAAACTTAAGCTCTGATGATTGATTGGAGAGGTTGGGACTGTTCTTGTAGAGAAGATGGCTAAGAGCGGATTTGATAGAGGTTTTCCAAAATATGATGGGGCTGGACAGAGTGCATAGGGAGAAGCTGTTCCCGCTCGTAAAAGAATTGAGGATGAAAGGCCCCAGATTTAAAATGATTTGCTCAAGAGGCAAATGTGAGAGAAAACTTTTTCATACGAGTAGTTTGGGTCTGGAATGCACTGCCTGGAAGTGTGGTTGAGGCAGGTTCAATTGAGCTATTCAAGAGCACATTAGATGATTGTTTGAATAGAAACAATTTGCAGAGGTGCGGGGAAAATGTAGGGGAATGGCACTAAGTCACCTCGGCAGGATGTGGCACAGTGGTTAGCAGTGTTGTCTCGTAACACCAGGGAAGGTTTCAATTGGGTAACTGAGTGGAGTTTGCACGTTCTCCCTGTGTCTGAGTGGGTTTTCTCTGGGTGCTTCAGTTTCCTCCTATAGTCCAAAGGTGTGCTGTCCTGGTTGGCCATGTTAAACTATCCCTTGGTGTCCAGGGATATGCAGATTAGGTGGTGCTACAGGGATAGGGCGGAGTGAGCAGAGGGGTGGGTACAGTGCTCGTTCTGGCGGTCAGTGCAGATTCAATGGGTCGAATGGTCTCTTTCTACAATGTTGGGTTTTATGATTCTATGTTTGGAGAAACAATGCAGACACGATGGGCCAAATGGCTTCTTATCTGTGCTGTATCAATTCTGCAATTGTGTGGACTTCTCCAACCTATCCAAACTCCCTAATTTCCTCATACCTGGAACCATTCTTGTGAATCTTTTTTGCACCCTCACCAATACTTTTACATCTATGTTAAAGTGTGGTGTCCAGACCTGATGCAATATTTCAGTTGGGATGCACCAGTATTTTAAACAGTTTGAACATAAGTTATTTGCCCTATTGGTAAAGCCGATGATAGTGTATGCTTTAATAACCACATTCTCAACCTTGCCTGCCACCGTCAATGTTTCAGACATTCATGCTGCCCTTTATGTTCCATTGTTTATTTTCTGTTGGCTTTCTGCATTCTTCCTACAAAATTAATCACTTCACAGCTCCCTGCATTAAATGTCATTGCTGTCTAAAATGCTAACCATGGTTATTTAGCACATTGATATTTAAGTTTCATTTTCAAATCTTACAAGGCAAAAGGAGGCCATTCAGCCATCACGTCTGTGTTGATTCTTTGAGAGTGCTGTTCAATTAACTCCGCTCGTCTGCTTGTTGTAAGGTATTGGGTAGTTGTGTAGGTCACATTAAGTTGTTTCCAGCCTCAGGTAACTCAACAGTAAGTATTTATTAACTACTAACAGCTAAAAACATAGGTACACTGAAGGTTCCAATCTGGGAGCTGTGTCCATGCTTGTTTCTACGTATGGCTCTGTCCAACGCCACACGAACCACTGCGTGCTGGTCATGAATTCTCTTACATCACTGTGTGGGCAGTGATATACTCATTCCCACATTAACCCTTTGTGTGCCAAACCCTTATACTACCCCCCCCCCCCCCCACTCCCCCAAGCCTTTATCCAATGCATTAACATATTATCTCAGTTTAGCCCATGTATTTATATTAGTATTCCATCTCCCCCTGTGAGGTCTCTGAATTTATAGTTTCAGGCAGTCTGGAAGTTTATAACCCTTCAATTTCTTGTTCTCACTATTGTTACTGCAGGTGAACTTTGTTGAATTGGAAGTTGTTCCAGCATTTGGGTGTCATTTCATTTTTTTCCTGTTCTTTGGCATTGAATCGCTTTTCGGTAATTGCTAATTTTTTGTTTTGGATGGCTGTTGGTTTATCCCGTCCTTAACGGGAAGAATTCATTCTCAGCTCGTCAACAGGGTGTTTCGTTTTCTTCCCAAGTGGGGCTTGCTGTGAGGCACGTGGGAGCTTGTGTTTCGAAGAAGGAAGCTTCATTCCCACCTGTTCCACGGTTTTATCCAGATGTTGGAATGAGTCGTTTACATTCCGGTTGTTTTTTTCCAGCTCGCGTATCTTTCCATTCAGTTGAGCAACTATTGGGGGAAGTTCAGCTGTCTTTGATTCAGATTGACTTGCGCATCTCTTATATACGTTTAACAGCTTCGCCTGGATATTCAGTTCCTTTCAGAATCTTACTTCCATAGTGACTTTTGTAAGGGCCAAGAAGAATCCACGCCGAGTTTATTAAAACAATAACTTTATTTTACAATTACTATTATACACAGCTCCAGTAGTTCTCCACTGAGTCTTCTCTAGCCAGTGCCTTACTAGCCGACTCCATTAATCCATAGCCAGACATTGTTAACGTTTCCCCGCCACCTTATCAGAGAAGCTCATATTCTGCTAGGTCCACCAAGTAGATAATCATCCCCATCCCATAAGACGGGGTCACTGTCGATGCGGAGTCTGCACGTTCTTCCCGTGTCTGTGTGGGTTTTCTCTGGGTGCTCCGGTTTCCTCCCACAGTCCAAAGATGTGCAGGTTAGGTGGATTGGCCATGCTAAAGTGCCCTTAGGTTAGATGGGGTTGCTGGGTTACAGGGATAGGGTGAAGATGTGGGCTTAAGTAAGGTGCTCTTTCCAAGAGCCAGTGCAGACTTGATGGGCCGAATGACCTCCTTGTGCACTGTAAATTCTATGATTCTATGATCCGTGTGGGTTATTACAGGCATTGACTGCTCCTTAGGCTTTTTCAGTTCATTTTTTAGATCTTCAATCTGTTTCTTAAAATTGTGCTTATCTGCTTTTATGGTCTGCGTTTGCTCTCCCTTGCTGCACATAATAATAATAATCACTTATTGTCACAAGTAGGCTGAAATTAAGTTACTGTGAAAAGCCCCTTGTCACCGCATTCTGGCGCCTGTTCGGGGAGGCCAGTACAGGAATTGAACCCGCGCTGCTGGCCGTGTTCTGCATTACAAGCCAGCTGTTTAGCCCACTGGGCTAAATCATCACATCATTCATGTTCTTCAGATTGGATCATAGTTCAAGTACTTCATCAGTTTTGATCGGTCATTCGGCATTCAAGTTCCGATTCATTGGCAATTCTTTATCAAACTTCGACCTTTCTCTTTCTTTCAAAGCATCCTTATGCCTTTGTAACACCTCA